>NW_023665489.1:2086875-2782500 GCF_014743375.2 Drosophila subpulchrella | reverse complement strand
CATTCAGACAGACAGACAGACAGACAGACAGACAGACAGACAGACATTGAGACAGACAGACATTCAGACAGACAGACAGACATTCAAACAGACAGACATTCAGACAGACAGACAGACAGACATTCAGACAGACAGACAGACAGACAGACAGACAGACAGACAGACAGACATTCAGACAGACAGACAGACATTCAGACAGACAGACAGACATTCAGACAGACAGACATTCAGACAGACAGACAGACAGACATTCAGACAGACAGACATTCAGACAGACAGACAGACATTCAGACAGACAAAAAATCAGACAGACAGACATACAGACAGACAGACAATCAGACAGACAGACAGACAATTAGACAGACAGACAGACAGACAGACATTCAGGCAGACACACAGACATTCAGACAGACAGACATACAGACAGACAGACATTCAGACATTCAGACAGACAGACAGACAGACAGACAGACATTCAAACAGACAGACATTCAGACAGACAGACAGACAGACATTCAGACAGACAGACAGACAGACAGACAGACACACATTCAGACAGACAGACAAACAGACATTCAGACAGACAGACATATATTCAGACAGACAGACATTCAGACAGACAGCCACACATTCAGACAGACAGACAGACAGACATTCAGACAGACAGACAGACAGACAGACAGACAGACAGACAGACAGACAGACAGACAGACAGACAGACAGACATTCAGACAGACAGACAGACATTCAGACAGACAGACAGACATTCAGACAGACAGACATTCAGACAGACAGACAGACAGACAGACAGACATTCAGACAGACAGACAGACAGACAGACATTCAGACAGACAGACAGACATTCAGACAGACAGACATTCAGACAGACAGACATACAGACAGACAGACAATCAGACAGACAGACAGACAATTAGACAGACAGACAGACAGACAGACATTCAGGCAGACACACAGACATTCAGACAGACAGACATACAGACAGACAGACACACATTCAGACAGACAGACAGACAGACATTCAGACAGACAGACATACATTCAGACAGACAGACATTCAGACAGACAGACAGACATTCAGACAGACAGACAGACATTCAGACAGACAGACAGACAGACAGACAGACATTCAGACAGACAGACAGACATTCAGACAGACAGACATTCAGACAGACAGACAGACAGACATTCAGACAGACAGACAGACAGACAGACAGACAGACATTCAGACAGACAGACAGACATTCAGACAGACAGGCATTCAGACAGACAGACATTCAGACATTCAGACAGACAGACAGACAGACAGACAGACATTCAGACATTCAGACAGACAGACAGACAGACAAACAGACATTCAAACAGACAGACATTCAGACAGACAGACAGACAGACATTCAGACAGACAGACAGACAGACAGACAGACACACATTCAGACAGACAGACAAACAGACATTCAGACAGACAGACATACATTCAGACAGACAGACATTCAGACAGACAGACACACATTCAGACAGACAGACAGACAGACATTCAGACAGACAGACATACATTCAGACAGACAGACATTCAGACAGACAGACAGACATTCAGACAGACAGACAGACATTCAGACAGACAGACAGACAGACAGACAGACATTCAGACAGACAGACAGACATTCAGACAGACAGACATTCAGACAGACAGACAGACAGACATTCAGACAGACAGACAGACAGACAGACAGACAGACATTCAGACAGACAGACAGACATTCAGACAGACAGGCATTCAGACAGACAGACATTCAGACATTCAGACAGACAGACAGACAGACAGACAGACATTCAGACATTCAGACAGACAGACAGACAGACAGACAGACAGACAGACAGACATTCAGACAGACAGACAGACATTCAGACAGACAGGCATTCAGACAGACAGACATTCAGACATTCAGACAGACAGACAGACAGACAGACAGACAGACAGACAGACATTCAGACAGACAGACATTCAGACATTCAAACATTCAGACATTCAGACAGACAGACAGACAGACAGACAGACAGACAGACAGACATTCAGACAGACAGACAGACAGACAGACAGACAGACAGACAGACAGACATACATACAGACAGACAGGCAGACAGACATTCAGACAGACAGACAGACAGACATTCAGACAGACAGACATTCAGACAGATAGACAGACAGACAGACAGACCTTCAGACAGACAGACAGACACACATTCAGACAGACAGACAGACAGACATTCAGACAGAAAGACATACATTCAGACAGACAGACATTCAGACAGACAGACAGACATTCAGACAGACAGACAGACATTCAGACAGACAGACATTCAGACAGACAGACAGACATTCAGACAGACAGACAGACAGACAGACAGACATTCAGACAGACAGACAGACATTCAGACAGACAGACAGACAGACAGACATTCAGACAGACAGACAGACATTCAGACAGACAGACATTCAGACAGACAGACAGACATTCAGACAGACAGACAGACAGACAGACAGACATTCAGACAGACAGACAAACATTCTGACAGACAGACATTCAGACAGACAGACAGACAGACAGACAGACAGACAGACATTCAGACAGACAGACAGACAGACAAACAGACATTCAGACAGACAGACATTCAGACAGACACACAGACATTCAGACAGACAGACAGACAGACAATCAGACAGACAGACAGACATTCAGACATTCAGATAGGCAGACAGACAGAAAGACAGACAGACAGACATTCAGAAAGACAGACAGACATTCAGACAGACAGACATTCAGACTGACAGACAGACAGACAGACAGACAGACAGACAGACAGACAGACAGACATTCAGACAGACAGACATTCAGACAGACAGACAGACAGACAGACAGACAGACAGACAGACATTCAGACATTCAGACAGACAGACAGACAGACATTCAGACAGACGGAAAGACATTCAGACAGACAGACAGACAGACATTCAGACAGACAGACATTCAGACAGACAGACAGACAGACATTCAGACAGACAGACAGACAGACATTCAGACAGACAGACAGACAGACAGGCACACAGACATTCAGACAGACAGACAGACAGACATTCAGACAGACAGACATTCAGACAGACAGACATTCAGACAGACAGACATTCAGACAGACAGACAGACAGACAAACACACAGACACAATTTTTATACCCGTTACTCGTAGAGTAAAAGGGTATACTAGATTCGTCGGAAAGTATGTAACAGGCAGAAGGAAGCGTTTCCGACCCCATAAAGTATATATATTCTTGATCAGGATCACTAGCCGAGTCGATTTAGCCATGTCCGTCTGTCCGTCTGTCCGTCTGTCCGTATGAACGCTGAGATCTCGGAAACTATAAGAGCTACAATACTAGGATTAGGCACGCAGATTCCTGAGATTCCTGCGCAGCGCAAGTTTGTTTCAGAAGAGTGCCACGCCCACTCTAACGCCCACAAACCGCCCAAAACCGTGGCTCCTACAGTTTTGATGCTAGAACAAAAATTTTAACTGAAATGTATTCTTCTAATCAATACCTACCGATTAACCTAAAAAAAAGTTTGCCACGCCCACTTTAACGCCCACAAACCGCCCACAAACTTCAAAAAATCGTAAATATGAACGCGGATATCTCGGAAAATATTAAAGATAGAGAAACGGGATTTCAGATTTAGATTCGGTAGGCTTGAGCGCAGCGCAAGTTTGTTACGCGAATATGCCACGCCCACTCTAACGCCCACAAACCCCCCAAGCCTGTGGCGCCCACAATTTTCGTGCTAGATAAAAAATTTTAACTGAAATGTATTGGTCTCGTCAATACCTATCGATTGATTTAAAAATTTTCCCACGCCCACTGTAACGCCCACAACACTTAAATCTGTCTATCGCCGATAGGTGGCGCATTTGCTGCTTGCATATCTCCATTTTCCTTTGGTCCCTTTAGCTGAGTAACGGGTATCTGATAGTCGAGGTACTCGACTATAGCGTTCTTCCTTGTTTATTATAGTCCGGTTGTACTAGTTTTTAATATTTTTTTTGTTAATAAATAATTAATTAAATTTTTTTTACTACATTTTTTTTTGTTTTTTTTTTTTTTTTAATATATATTATTAATATTATATTTAAGTATGTACATATGTACACTACCTCCTCTCTCCCTTATGCTAACTAATATACCACTGTGGTAGCTATACGTGGTCTCAAATGTGCGCGCAGTGGCCCTATTATCGAAAATATTTGAAAACGCCCAATCAATATGCGTATTGCAATTGGTTGTGGACGAATCCAAATCTAGTAATGAAATGAAACCTTTTGCATCAGCTAAAAAATAGAAAATTCTCCTACAGCAGCCAGAGATGGAATGAAGGCACAAACTAAAATCTCCTTACACTAAACAATTACTATTTAAAAACGTGTGCCGCTGAAATAATTCCTTAAATTCTGTTTCAAACTTTATCAACGGATACGTCGGACTTTTATATATAACAATAATCCCTAAATAACGGTAATTAAAGGTGGCAAACTCGAACACTGGAGAGGCTAAATTTTTAGAACTAGCAAAAAAGCGACCACTTGAACAAAGACTAACATTCTCAAAAAGTTCGTTTCGAATGAATACGAGAATGCCTCTTTTTGGCCGAGCTCCGCTAGCTACTGACTGGCAATCTAGTCTCACTGCTGGGGTAAAGCCAGGAATATCATATGCTTCATTTGAGTATGTGGAAGTCTCAACGAAGCACAAAAGTGAAGACTTAAGCATTAGCTGATCGGAACATACATCGCTAATGTGGCAGTGCAAGCTTTCCGTATTATGGAAAAAGACATGAAGGTTCGGACTATTGAGTAAGCAATCGAAATGGGTATTCAGTAACTTAGCGGAACGCAATTCTCGGAGCTCTTCATCTGAAGCTGAGTCCTGAGCGGATCTTGGAGGGACGAAAGGTCCAATGATATAAAGACCTGCTGCACTTGCGGCTTTGCTACAGGCTACATACAGTGCAGCTCTCTGCATTCCTGGACTAGTGTGAACCACCACTTTGCTGTACGTAGCTCCTTGACTTTTGTGAATAGTAATGGCTTCTGCAGGTACCACTGGAAACTGCTTTCTGTCAATGGCTAGAATTAATCTGAAAGCTCTTGATAATCTTAACAACTGGGGTCCATGAAGGCTCTTGACGGTGACTGCACTTTGATCGTGCACTAACTCCTATGCTTTCATCTAAAAATTGTATCCAAAGAATATTCGGAGTGTTGGACGTACTGAAGCCTATCTCCCTAAGAACACCTGTGGCTCCATTAACGAGACCATCTGATGTATCTACATTGACCGTCATCATATATTTAGCAGTGGTTTTTAAAATCAGTGAGGTACACAAACCTTGTGTTTCAGATGTTTTTAATACCCTAGCTTGTTCCAGACATCTGTTCCTCTGCTCTGAGCTAAGTTGTGCAGACTTAACTGAGTCTGTAGCTTCCGAGTTAAACTGATCAGTGGGAATCGAGCTGAGCTTCTCCCTATTGTACTGATCTGTGTCCTGATTGCTTGAGAAAAGGTGAATTGCGTCATTTGGTACTTGACTTTCATCGGAAATTCGGGTTCTAAGTAAACTTATATCATCAGACGACATTTGGCCGGACGCCATGTTATTGAGTGCAATTGCAAACGGCTGGTCATCTCGCTGTCGCATTATCTCTGTGAGTTCGAAAAACTTAAAAGGGCTCCACAGGTAAGATCCAAATATAGCACTGTATGGATCATGCGACGGCGGCTGAAAAATCCAACGATCACATCCTGGCCGCAATTGTCTCAGATCGCCGAACACGATGACCGAAATACCTCCGAAGGGAGCATCGACATTGGAAAAAATTTGCTTTAGGCGAGAGTCCAAATGGGAAAACATTGTTGCGCCGACCATAGAAATTTCGTCTATTATAAGTACTTTGAGATCAATAAATCTAGAACGCAGGGTATTTAACAAATCAGGGCTTAAGCTCCTAAATGCAGACCCAGCCTGATTTACAGGGAGAGAGAACATGGAATGAAGAGTGGAGCCTCCGATTCCAAAAGCAGCTTTGCCTGTGGGAGCGCACAATAATATTTTAACCGAAGTTGGGTCGCATCCTGCTCTACCATTATACTCCTTGGAAAGGGGCTGAAATAGCGTAGAAATAAGTCTACTCTTGCCGACACCTGCTCCGCCTCCTACGAACTCATAAAAACTAGAATTTCTTCTTGCATTATGCAAAACATGCGTTAAAAAGGTTTTTTGCTTCAAATTGAGGGATCTAACTAAAGTTGCTAAGTTTTCAGCGGAAATAATTGGCGGGAGCTTTATTATCGGGATATTGCTATCCGGATCAATTTCTTGAATATTATTGTGTAAGTTTAAAACATATATTTGAGAAGATATTTCCGGAAAATCTAGGGCCCTACACTCCTCATTAACTGCGGCCTCCTCATCTATATTTTTCTCATTATTCTCCTCTACTTCCATGGCCCTTCTAAGCGCGTCTTCCAAACTTTCTATGGAATTAAATCTATCAAAATTGGCTTTAATAGCCTCTTCATTCCCTATGTAAAACTCCTCACAATTTCTCTGTACTAAATCTACCTGTTCGTCTCTCCACGGAGAAAAAAGCATCACTAATGCTCTAAAATAATTCTGGCTATCTATATAAATATTGAAGGGGCTATACCTAATAATACTCGGCCTATTCCTTTCTCCAATAAAACCACTACTGTCGCGAAGCGCGGAATAAACTTCTCCTAAAATATTATTTTCTTCTTCAGCTTCGTTGTCACTATTTCTCCCTTGACGAGTTCTTCCCCGGCTTTTTGAAAACTCACAGTTTGCAGCAAAATCGGCTAAACACAGGCCTTCATGAGAATCTGGTCTTTGTTCGTATCTGTCCAGCAAACCTTTCTGAAAGATGTCAGTGAAATTCTGAGGCATATTTTGCAGGACGCTTGTAGGTCTAAGCATACGAACTCGTTGTTCTGGAGGGAAGGTGTTTACGTGAACGCATTTATTGCTAGATTCTGACAACGCCAATCCTAAACAACAATATACGGCCTCCTGAGCAGAGATCTCAGTGCCCGAAACAAATTTGTGACCAAGATACTGTAGCTTTTGCCGAATGCTTGAATTGCCTCTTCGAATGTCATTAGCTGCTTCTCGCATTAACTTCGAAATACCCCTTTGGGATTTGTTAATATAATTAATTATGTAGCTACAGCCAGCAAAAGGGTCAAAAATTAACTGGATATCCATATTTGCACTTTGCATAGAAAGAATGTGTTTATTATAAGCATTAACTTGAATTTCTGCAAATGTTCTCTTCAGAAAAATCTGTGGTTTTTTCAAACTTGACCTAGTAGCATATATGTAGTCCTCGTAACTGAGGCTCACCTGATCATGAGAAAGAAAATTTTCAAATATGCTAAGATGGCTAATCAAATCATCTGATTTTTTTAAAGTTTTCGTGGTGAAGAGAAAAGTTTTGAGTTTCTTCAGGAAGTGGCTTCAATATTTCCGTTTGGGGCATTGGAGGATATGGAATACCGAATCGACAAACAGATTGTCCGCGCACCTTTTTAAGACACGAATGCCCGTGCATATGCTTTTGGTATTCAACATACGGAGCCAAATTATCAATGAAGGCTATTACACTAGACATAGATTCTTCATTGTTGAAATCCACTTCCGGGGCATCTTTCAGCCAAAACATACCGTGAATATGAGGTGAACCTCTCTGTTGAAACTCAACTCGCCAATAATAGGTAGTAACAAAATTACTTCCAAAGATACCCCTTAGGTTTCTTCATTAACTTAAAAACTTCCCTATATCTATAATCAAAATATCTAGCACACGTCACTGGGTCTGTCCTAATCAGGCGCGCCTTTTCCCTAAATTGTACATTTAAAGCTTCTTCTTCATTTATTTCAACCCTATCTACATTGCGCTTGAGCAGTACTATCAGCTCTGGCCACCTAGTTTCAGCGGCCGACAGAGTTATAAAGAAAGTTTGCAAAGCAAACTGGAGAATCATAGCCATGACTTTCTTCTTTTCTTCTTCCCAGTGAGCAGGAGACGTGCGAATATCTTTAAGAATTTGATATCCATCATCATGGCTAATTAAGTTGCCCATAAAATCTTCATCAAGTACGTTAGCAGCTGTTATAGCGCTGGAGGCGCTGCGCTTACGTAAGCAAGTTGAAATATTGTTTCGAATTTTAATTAATTCCAACTTCTTATAATTGAAGAATAATTTGTCAGTTCTACAACCTCTTCTATCTACGTTTCTAAGCTCAGACCTAACTACGGTTGTATAACTCTCTGAAGATGGTCTCTTGACGCCAGCATATATGCTTGGGAACGCTAATTCTTCAGAGTCAGCATCGAGAATCACGTCGAGAGGTCTTTGGCCCTCACCTGGAGCCATTGTATTTCTCGGAATTCCTACATTGTGTGTCTGGTTATTCTCAAGCATCGTTTCTTGTCCTCCAGGATTTAGCTCTTCGGCTTCCGCACTCTCATCGGAATTAGTCGCCTCCGAATTTACATCCTCCTGCTGGATGGCTAATTGCTCCTCTTCTAATGCTAAGTCAGCTTGAGATGCTATGAAGGGAACAGTTTCGGATGTAAAATCAGAGATCCACTGCTCGTTTACTGACACATTATGCTTTCTGTAAGGCTCGGTATTCACTAAGTATCTAATAGCGTCAGCAATTTTAAAAGGCCTAATGGTCTCTGCCATGAAATCATGTCCATATTCCATTCTTCGCTTGAGGTGGAGCTGTATGACCTCAGCTTCATTAAAAGCTCGTGGGAGGGACGTCACAATATTGCTTACTGGAATTGGAACATTTACAACAGCTCCTTTTATAGCACTCTGACGCTCATGACCTATCGACTTAATAATCATAAATGGAAGGCGAGGTAAAATCAGTCGTTCCTCCAAGGGAGTAAGCCCCCTTAAGCAATGAGGAATTTCTGGAAATCTAGGCCGTTGGAAATGGCACCTTTGGGCTTTCTGCCAGCTTTTATATTGCTGTGACAGGTTGCACAGAGCCTAAAAGATTCACCAGTGAAAGCAAGCTGGCTTGCATTTTGGTAAAGCTCTTCCCTGAACTCGCAATGTTCTTCTAAATAGGCTCTAGAAAGCTTATTTATTTGCTTTGGGAACCACAATCCTTTACAACATAGGCAAATCTGATCGGGACCAAGCTTCACTTTTCTATTAAAAGTGGCTATAAGAACTTCCAATTCAGTAGGTCTTCTACTGGGCTCCTGCTCCTGAGACATAATAAGCCGTATCTCCTGACTTCGGATTGAGTTCCGAAGGTTTTCTGCTTCCCTGTTTCCACTAAGGCTTCTATACTGACTAACTCTTTGACTTATATTTTGAATTGCATCGATGGTTGCTTGTCGAGGAGCTATACGTGCACTTCGTCGAGCCAGTGTATTTCTCGCCTGCTCGACGACCCTGCGATCCCTAAAACTTCTAGCTGTAGCTCTCCTAGCCCTATCCTGCGCTCTTTCCAACAGGCGATCCTGTGTTGATCTAACCCGTGCTCGTTGCAGGGTATTTGCTTCTTGCTCACCCGCACGATACGTAGGATCCAAGTGCCTAATTGAGCGACGCCGAGTATCGGCTGCTTGCTCATCCGCACGGAAAGCAGGATCTAAGCGCCTTTCCTAGTGGTCAGCAGTATTTTGAACCTGCTCTGTAGCTCGGTCTTGGCTATTTCGCCGCCTAATTGAACGACGCCGAGTATCGGCTGCTTGCTCATCCGCACAGAAATCAGGATCTAAGCGCCTTTCCGAGTGGTCAGCAGTATTTTGAACCTGCTCTGTAGCTCGGACTTGGCTATTTCGCCGCCTAATTGAACGACGCCGAGTATCGGCTGCTTGCTCATTCGCACGGAAATCAGGATCTAAGCGCCTTTCCGAGTGGTCAGCAGTACTTTGAGCCTGCTCTGTAGCTCGGACTTCGCTATTTCGCCGCCTAATTGAACGACGCTGAGTATCGGCTACTTGTTCACCCGCACGAAGAACAGGATCCAAGCGCCTTTCCGAGTGGTCAGCAGTATTTTGAACCTGCTCTGTAGCTCGGATGGCTATTTCGCCGCCTAATTAAACGACGCTGAGTATCGGCAGCTTGTTCGACTCCACGAGCGGTAAGATTAAGGCGTCTTGACCTACGAGACGCTGTATTAACGCCCTGCTCTGCATCCCTGACTAAAAAATTTTCCCTTCGCCTACGATGAGCTTCTATATTTTCTACCCTCTCCATCTCTGCATACTCAATGTTTTCCCTATTTGCCCTATTTCTTAATAATAGATTCCTAGCCCGTTGAGATGCAGTAGGTCTATTTAGTCGAGGCATTTTTATAAAAATATTTAAATTTCCCTAATGGAAAATATATCTTTAAAATAAAAATATTAAATACAATTTTATAAAAAAGGATAAGTAAAGCTATATTAATAGAACTATAAAAGCAAGTCCTTAAAAGACGAAACTTATAACCCTATTACGATTTTATTAGTTAAATACGTTTATTGAAAATATGAAATAATAATATTCAAAGAAAAAGTCTTTAAAAAGACCTAGTCTTAAAATATTATTATAATGGTAATAATAATATATAATACCTAACAAATATTATTTAAATATTAAAACCCTTAATTAAATGAATAAGTAAATACCTTAATTTATGAATAGAATTATAAGTGTTAGTCTTTAAAAAGACTAAAACTAATAAATACGTAAATTTAAAAAAAATATTAAAAAAGCCTTTAAAAAGGCAATTTTCTTATATTTCTATAAGTAAGAAAAAAGTGCGAAGCGATTAGAAAAATTGAAAATCGAAAATTTAATCGGAAAAAATTTTAAATATGAAAATAGAAATGTTTATAATTTTGAATGAAACTACTTTAAAATGAAAATAAATAGAATGAAAAAATGAAAAAATTTAAAATCGGAAATTTACCAGAAAAAATTTACAATATGAAAATAGAAATGTTTATTATTGTTAATATAATTACCTTTCGGCCAAAGAGCTAGTGGGATGGCTCTGAGGGCGCCGAGCTGAAGGCTACCGAACGGGTCGCAGGTTGCGGATAGCGAGCGACCTGGTTCTCCAGGGTAGCTACGAATAAGCGTGGAAGTTGGACACGGCCCGGCTACCGCCAAGCCCCCAACACGAAGCGCAAATAAGTAGCCCCGGACAGTCAGCGGGTATCTGCGCCGTAGCAGTACCGACGTTGCGCTTGTGCTGCCGCCTCCGACAAATAGCTCACACACACCCCTTCCCACACTCTTTGAACCGAATCCACACACAGACGTGAGGCAAGACGGTTGTATAGTCGAGTGCGCTCTGAAATTATCTCGTTTTAAAGTCAGTGTAGCGACGGTCGTTACCTAAAAAGTGTACTGTGTATAGTGCGAGACACTCCGGGACTAGAGGTACGTACCAGGGCACTGTTCCGGCGGGGCCTCCGAACGTATCCCCAAGTCTTGGACCGGTGAGGCTGCTGTCGGTTCGTGGGCCAGGGGGGGGATCCTCTCCCGCGCCCATCGAGTGAGAGGCTTTCACCTCGAAATCTCTCTCACGCGCACAGCATCCACAAGCTGCCACCCGCGCGTTTTTTCCCTCATCACTGCAAACAACAAAATCAGCTGTTTACAGTGTTGAACAACGTCGGGGTAGGAGCTTAACAGCGCGGATCCCCGCGCCTAACAGCACATAGTGTTGGAAAGCGCCATAAACGCGGGCCCAGCCAAAGTTTTTGAATTTTGAATATTCGAAATTCTCCAAATTCTGGCACCGGGATTCAGGGACGGCAAAAGGCAGAAGGCCAAGGATCGGGCTAAATTCCAACCCCTCCGCCGCGGCGGTGCGTATCAAAAGGGGCACTGGGGACCGAAAAGGGGCGGTATATCCCCCATCGTAAGCCTAGGGGAAATCTGTGGCCAGCGCGGGAGCCTCCCTCGAACAAACCGGGTAGCCCGAGATGGAGGAGACTGAAAACCCTTTCGCGGGCAGACCAGTGGTGGCAAGATCTCCCCGCCAGCCGAGGGAAGATGGGACCGATGGAGTTGCAGCGGCATTCAAGAAGGGCAGCAAGCTCGCCCGCTCGCCGGCACCTTCGACAACTCAAGTCGATGAGCTGACCGTAGACACCGAGGAAGCCAAGGAAACCCCTAAGAGGACGCGTGATCCTGCAAGCCCAGCTAACTCGCAGAGGACAACGCCGGCCAAAAGGAGCAAGGCCTCCCACGAGGCAACCTGCCTGGAGGATCTCTTGGAGCTGGGGAAGCTTCTGCAGGAGGTATCCACCAAGATGATGGATAAGACGGCGCGCCACATAACTGTCGCCACGAGGGAGACGTTCGTGCGCATGAAGGCGCTACACACGAACATCCTAGAGGCGAACAGAGAGGGCGGCAAGGACGACAACATCAGGGTGAATGGGCAAGATGCTGCAATTGTGTGCGCGAAATGCTCTCGAAGCCTGCAGAGCGCCGACAAAGAACAGCAGACAACGCCTGTCTGGAGGAGAGATTTTGCAGCGCAAACGGAGCCTTGGCGAAGGATAAGCCAGCCGACTGTGGCTGGTGGATCCGCGGCGCAAGTGGCCCCACCATCCACGCGCCCAACGCAGCAGAAAAGTGCCAAAGCTCCCAGGAGCACCCAAAAGAACCCGCCAAAAGGGCCACAGGAGAGAGATGCGACGCACGCTGGCGCCAGTAAGACTGTGACCCCCGCAATTCCGGTCGCTGAGTGGGAGGTGGTCAAGAAAAAGCCGAGGGCCACGCGTCGCGCCAGACCCGACGCCGTCGTTGTCCAGGCGAGCGGGAAATCGTACAGCGAGGTGTTAGCCATGGTGACTCGAAGGGGAGATAAACAGCTATCGGACTTGGGAAGCTGTGTATCCAAGGTACGCCGCACCATTAACGGCAACCTACTGCTCGAGGTGGCCAAAGGCAGCGCAGAAAGTGCAGAAGCCATGAAGGAGAGCATTGCGAGGGTGTTAGGCGACGCAGCGTCAGTGCGAGCCATGTCGGACGAGACCAAACTGCTCGTTCTGGAGATAAGAGACATCGACTCCATCGCGACGGAGCAGGAAATCTGCGCAGCGATTGCGAGCCAGTATGGTATCGACGCGGAGCGCATCAGAGTTCGGAGTCTGCGTCGAGGCTATGCGGAGTCGCAGTTAGCTGTGATCAGTTTGCCCTACTCCCTGGGGAAAGCCGTCCTCCATCGAGGCGAGGTACGGATTGGATGGACCATCTGCAGGATCCGGGAAAGAACAGGCCCCCCAAGATGTTTCAGATGCTTGGAATCCGGGCATGTTGCAGTTAACTGCAAAAGCCTAGTGGACAGGAGTGATTGCTGCATGAGATGTGGTGAAAAAGGGCACAAGGCAGCCAAGTGCAGCAAGGAGCCTTCATGCTTGTTCTGCTCTGCGGCAGGAAGAAAGGAGACCAGGCACCAGGCAGGAAGCAGACTCTGCCCAGCCAAAACCAGCGGGACAGGGAGACCTCGGCCGTCATGCAATTGATTCAGCTAAATCTGAACCATTGCAGGGCCGCGCAAGACCTCCTGAAGCAGACGGTTCGCGAGCTGGGCTCTGAGGTGGCGATACTCAGCGAGCCCTACAGAGTGGAAAACAGCAGCGATTGGGTCACGGATCGCACAGGCAAAGCGGCACTGTGGCTCTGCGGCGTGAGTGTTCCACCGTTGCGGGACACGAGGGCAGTAGAGGGATTTGTCCGAGCGAACGTAGGCGGCACATGGATCTACAGCTGCTACCTGGCCCCCAGTCTATCACTGACGTCCTTTAGCAGGATCATGGACGAGCTGATCAGCGACCTGAGAGGAAGGAGCAACGTGGTGATCGGAGGCGACTTTAACGCCTGGGCCGAGGAATGGGGCTCCCTCTATACCAACGCCAGGGGGCGCACCATCCTTGAAGCAATTGCGTCTCTGGACATCGTCCTGTTGAACGAGGGCTCCCAGCACACCTTCAACAGAGCTGGGGCCGGTTCAATCATCGACCTATCGTTCGCGAGCAGCTCGTTATCCCGTAGCACACGCTGGAGGATAGGCGAGGTGTTCACGGCCAGCGACCATGAGGCCATCCTGCTGACAGTTGGCGGTCCACCGTGCCAAAGCCAGCCGATGTCCGGGCCAAGAAAAGCCTACCGCCAGGACACCTTTAGGACACAGACCTTCGCCAGCACACTAGAGGGATTGGCTGTATCTGAGCTGGACTCGGCAGATGTAGCAGCGAACAAACTGGCAGCCAGACTGGAGGAAGCCTGTGACCAAAGCATGCAGCAGCGTAAGACCTTTCGGAAGCACCACGCGCCAGTGTACTGGTGGAGCGAGGAAATCGCTAGCTTGCGCAGGACCTGCCTTCGAGCCAGGAGGTTAGTTCAAAGGGCGAGAGGCACCGCAAACCTTTCTGCCTGCAACACTAGCTTTAAGAGTGCAAAGAAGGCACTCAAACTGGCGATTCGGGACAGTAAGAGGGAGAGCTACCTCAAGCTCTGTGACGAGCTGGAAAACGACCCATGGGGAAGAGCCTACAAGACGGTGGTCAAGCGTGTGAGTGCCGGCAACAGGTCGCCTACTGACCCAGCGGTCCTGGAAGGCATTGTCCAAGTGCTGTTTCCAGAGGGTCGCCGCCACTGCATCCCCCGATGGACGCGACAAATTGGGAGCCAGATATGTCCGGTCACGGAGACGGAACTATTGTCTGCGGCAAGGAACCTGAAGAGCAGGAAGGCACCCGGGCCGGATTTGGTCCCGAACAGGGCAGTGAAGACCCTGCTATCCCTCCATCCGGGCGTGGTAGCATCGCTCTACAACACGTGCATGCTGGAAGGGACCTTCCCCGACAGGTGGAAGCGCCAAAAACTTCTGCTCCTGCCGAAGCCAGGGAAACCAGCGGGCGAAGCTTCTTCCTATAGACCCATCTGCCTGCTGGACACTATAGGCAAGGTCTTCGAAAGGGTCATTGCAACAAGGCTCAACGCTGCTATGGAGGATGCCGGTGGACTGTCTTCAAACCAGTACGGATTCCGTAAAGGGAAATCTACACTGGACGCGATAGAGAGGGTCACCAATATTGCTGCTAAAGCCATCGCGGGTACCAGATGGAAAGGTGGGACGAAAAAGTATTGTCTAGTGGTCACGCTGGACATACGGAACGCGTTCAACACTGCCGATTGGGGGAGGACACTGGAGGCACTACGGTCCTTCAACATCCCGGATTACCTGCTGAATGTAGTTCACAGCTACCTCAGCAAAAGGGAGTTGGTCCTAGATACCTCTGTGGGCCCCAGGACTTACGAGGTGACAGCCGGTGTTCCTCAAGGCTCGGTACTGGGCCCTCTGCTTTGGAACACGATGTATGACGGTGTTTTGAAGCTCCCACTGCCGAGCAGCACCGACATTGTGGGCTTTGCGGATGATGTCGCGCTGGTTGTGGTGGCCAAGGAAGTTGCGGCCGTGGAGGCAGCTGCAAACTGCGCAATTCGAGCAGTGGAGGAGTGGCTCGCAGTGGCGGGCCTAGAGCTGGCCTCACACAAAACTGAGGCGGTGCTGATTTCAAGCAGGAAAGCAGTGGAGTCGGCGCATATTCAGATCGGAGGGTCAACGATAACTTCTCAGCGTGCCATAAGGTACCTGGGAGTCATGCTGGACACCCGCCTTTCCTACCGCGAACACCTGGAGTTCGTAAATAAGAAGGCAAGCGAAACCACAGGATCGCTCTGCAGGATCCTGCTGAATACCAGGGGACCGAAGCAGGACAGACGCAGGCTCCTCGCGACTGTTGTCAAGTCGCAGTTGCTGTACGCTGCTCCAGTGTGGGCTGATGCCACTGCTGTGAGCAGCTACATGCGAGGTGTTAACTCGACGTACCGCCTGTGCGCCGTTAGAATTTCGAGTGCCTTCAGGACGATCTCGGACGACGCAGCCCTTGTCATCGCAGGCCAAGTTTCCCTGTGTGAACTGGTGCGGGAGGCCAAGGAGATTCGCGCGGCTCTAGCAGGCGAACAGGCGGACCGCAGTACCAAGACCGAGGTGAAGAGAAGGGCCAGGATGCAGAGCGTCGTCAACTGGCAGGCAGCCTGGGACATCTCCAGCAAGGGTCGCTGGACGCACAAGCTCATCCCCAGCATAGAGCCATGCTAAGTAGGAAGCACGGCCAGGTGGATTTTTACCTCACGCAGGCGCTGAGTGGACACGGCTGCTTCCGAAGCTTCCTTAAGCGCTTCGGGCACGACACGGAGGACGGTTGCCCAGAGTGCGGCAGCGGCATTGTCGAGGACGCTCAGCATGTCCTGTTTGAATGTCGCCGCTTTGGCTATGACCGCCAGATACTCATGGAGACCACCGGGGCAAGAGTTCGGCCAGAAACTTTTGTGCCCCTCATGCTGCTGAAGGAAGCGAATTGGGAAGCGACGGCAGCCTACGCAGCGAGCGTACTGCGAACGCTGCGTCGCACCGACAACGAGAGGAGAGAAGTAACAGCCTAGGTGGCTACCATTGCGCGAAGCAATACCTTGCGGTGATACCGCGCAACCTCGGCCCCCTACTCCTGTTCTTGAACTCACTTCTACTGTATATAGTTGTATGAAATAAATGAATATAAAAAAAAAACTCTTTGAACCTACCTCTTCCCTACCCTCACAACTCATCTCACCCCGGGCTGGACTAAGGTGTCACTCGTACCGTGCCGTGTCAATCTGGCTGGGAGCCCGAGTCATCAAACAACTCAGTCTCAAACGGTGAGCTCAGGCAAGTGGCGACCGCCTGTTCTAAGTCAGCCTTACCCGGGTACGGCGGATCTCTGCCCGGGTGGACCTGTCCTTTCTCCGCAGCTCGTGGGAATTAAGAATGGAGAATTTAATAAATAAAAAACCAAAAGACTGCACAATACAAGAGCCCGACACTCTTATAAAGTCGGAAGTCGCAACCAACGACGAGAGAAAGAGCAAGATCACGGCTCTGACCACCCCAGTCCATGTGACGTCCACCCCTGCCAAGGCCAGCGAACAACGCAGCCGGCTAAGCCCAACTCGCCATAGCGACAAGCCCAAGCCTCCCACCAGCGTAGGTGTGGCTAACCAGCCACTCCAACCTGAGGGGAGCGCAAAAGCCGGTCTCGTGGTGAGTACCAGGGCAAAGGAGTTTAAGAGGGTACCACCTAACCAGGCAGGACCTCTTGAAAGAAAGAAGGCTTCTAGGATCCTCAAACGGCTGGCCACCAATCCGATACGTAAGGATCAGACATCGAAATTGGATTACCTGAAAATATAAGAGGACATAGCCTGGGCAAAGGCAATTATCCCAGACTTCGACATCGCTATGACTACCAGCAACAAGCGAGAGAGGTCGATGGAGTCAGCTCAACCAGCGAGCAAGAAGGCCAAAGTAACCAACCGCGGCACATGGTCGAGATTCTTTCGGAAGTGGTAAAGGATCGGAAGATCATTGGTGTCATCGACCAGAGCGATGAAGGCGGTAGGATCCCAAGAAACCAATGGGGTCTGGTTAGACGGGCCCTTGCGACAGTGGCCTTGAAAGTGCTGGACGAAAACCCAGGCCCGCCACCCGATTGCACAGATGCAGGGTGGTACCAGGGCAACGTAAAGTTGATCGCCTGCGAAGACGAGAGATCGGCAGCACTCTACAAGGCTGCAATTACCAAAGTCGGCGAGGTCTACCCCGGGGCCAAGCTGGCAGTTTGTGAGGCTGCAGACATCCCGTCTCGACCGAGAGCGAGGGTGTGGCTGCCGTCGGAACCATCGGAACCAGAGGCTATACTCAGCCTGCTGACCAGGTTCAATCCAAAACTTCCAACAGACGGTTGGAAGGTGGTCAAGGTGGAGAAAACCGAGCGAGTCACCATGAGCGTGGTTATCCTCCTGAACCAGGCCTGCTTGGAACCCCTCGCAGCCCAACAACACAGAGTGAACTACGGGTTCGATAAGGTGCAGCTACGCAAATATGACACCGATAAGATAGCGGCAGACAACCTGGCTGCCAGTGCGTCGTACGAACCCCCGAGCGACGACGAACCAGATCACGAAGAGGCCACCCTCACCGGCTACGTGTCAACCGACTCGGAGCTGACGGAGAGCCTGAAACAGCTGTGCACCCAGGACACAACCCGACCAGGGCGCTCTGTTCTCCAGGACATAGCGGAGGAAGCGGAGGGTACCCAGCCCGACCCCAGTCCCAAAGATGGTGCAGTTTCTGCAAATTAATCTGCACCACAGCAAGGCAGCATCCGCTGCCCTCCTCACCCGCCTGGCAACAGGCAACATAGACGTAGTCCTCATTCAACCCCCCTATACAAGCTATTTTACACCAAGGACAAGGGTAAAACCAGAACCTGCATTCTTACAAAGACACACTTTAATACATTTCTTATTCCACAGTTTAGCGAAGGCGACCTTACCACGGTCAGACTGGAGCTAAACGAACACACCCATCACACCATAGCATCATTCTATCTGGCTCACGACTACGAAGGGCCACTACCAAACACCACTACACAACAACTCGTACGCACTCACTCATCTAAGGAACTCATCCTGGGTGGTTACCCTAACTCACACCACACACAATGGGGAAGTACAAACACCAACGAAAGGGTGATCCCCTACTTAACCAACTAGAAGCGTGGAAGGTGGGGATCGAACACTCATTCTCAGACCACCATTACATAGAATTTACAATAAGTCTAGACTATCCTCCCGCCGAGAACATCACTAATCTAAGATTAACCAACTGGGGATACTACAAAAATCTCCTCAACAGGAACCTACACGCTCCCCCGACACGCATACGCAACCGTCAAGAATTAGATAACCTAGTTAACACTTTTACTGATATCTGCGGTGAGGCCTTAAAAAGGGCTTGCCCAAGTAGAACAGTCAAAACAAAGCACAAACCCCCATGGTGGAACCCAACCCTGGCGAACCTTAAAAGAGAGTGTAGAACTTACTTCAATAAAGCTAAATATAACAATAGCGAATCCTCCTGGAATTTATATCATACAAAACTAAGCCTATACAAAAAGGAATTAAGAATATCAAAACGAAGAGCCTGGGCTTACTTCTGCAGTAGCATAGAATCTACTGCGGAGGCATCCAGACTCAGAAGAATTCTAGCTAAAGCTCCAGCAGCCATTGGCTATCTTAAAACCAATGCTGATGGCTGGACGGAAAACAGTCAGGAAACCCTTGAACTACTGTTAGACACACACTTCCCTAACAATACCCAGGTAGTGGAGGACCTCCACATAGAGGTGAATTTAGACGACCAGAGTATTGACAACATTTCAAACCCTGACCGCATTCAGTGGGCTGTTAACTCTTTTAAGCCCTTCAAATCACCTGGCCCAGATGGGTTCTTCCCGGCCCAGCTACAACGGACATTAGATAGGTCCCTTCCCTGGCTGACAGCCATCTTCCACGGCTGCCTTGCTCTAAACCATATTCCAACAAGGTGGCTGGACGTTAAGGTAATTTTTATACCGAAAGCCGGCAAGCCCTCCCACACCAACCCAAAGGACTTCCGCCCGATCAGTCTCTCTTCCTTCTTGTTGAAGACCCTGGAAAGGCTAATTGACACCCATATCAGACTAACCATCGACCATAGCCTACTCTCTGACGCACAGCATGCGTACCGTAAGGGTAGATCAACCGATACCGCCCTCCACTCTCTAGTGTACATTATAGAACGAGGCTTCCACAATAAGGAATACTCTCTTGCAGCGTTTCTAGACATAGAAGGCGCCTTCAACAACGTCACCCCAACGGCGATTACTGGTGCTCTGACTGAACTGGGCATTGAGCGGCCCATAGTGGGACTCATACACACCATGCTAACCAGCAGGGTAGTGCACTCCACTATGGGATCGGCCCACTCGACCAGGAATGTCAGTAGAGGAACCCCACAAGGGGGCGTACTCTCACCTCTTCTATGGGTTTTAGTGGTCAACAAACTGCTATCACTTCTAGAAGAGGCGGGCACAAAAGTGGTAGCCTACGCGGGTGACGTGGTTATCCTACTGCAGGGCAAATACCCGCAAACCCTTTGTAATCTAATGGAGACAGCCCTATCCACCCTTTCCCGGTGGACGGCTGGCTGTGGACTGGGAGTTAACCCGGAAAAGACCGAACTAGTTCTCTTTACAAGGAAGTACAAGGTACCAATTCTAGTTCCCCCAAAACTACACCAAACGCGCCTAACCTTTAGCAACCAAGCAAAGTACCTAGGTGTCATCCTTGACAAAAAGCTCCTCTGGACTGATAACATCCTAGATCGCACACGCAAAGCGGCCATAGCCCTCTTCGCTTGTAAAAAAGCCATAGGGACGAAGTGGGGTTTCTCCCCTATGATAGTTCACTGGCTTTATACTGCAATAGTCAGGCCCATTCTCCTCTACGGAAACATCGTTTGGTGGCCTTCTCTAGATAAGAACTGCAACCTCCGGATCCTTCACAAGATCCAAAGGAGCGCAGAGCTCTGCATCAGTGGGGCGCTGCGCACTACCGCCACTGAGGCACTAAACACAATTCTCGATCTCCAACCCCTGGACCTACTTGCCAAAAGCTGGGCATCTGCAACAGCGCTGAGGCTCCGTGAAGCAGCGGCATGGACAACGGGCTCCACGGGTCACTCCAATATCCTATCAAAACATTCACCCCTACCACGTTATACAGACTACGTCCCACCCATAGTCAACTTCGAAAGAAGATACAAAATTTATATACCCACCCGTTCAGACTGGGAAAACCTCCCACATCAATTCGTAAACGCCGTCAACATATACACGGACGGCTCCAAGCTTAACTCCCAAACAGGTGGGGGAGTCTTTTCCCCCGAACTAGACATAAAAGTCTCATTCCGCCTACCAGACCACTGTAGAGTTTTCCAAGCGGAAGTGATGGCAATTCAGGAAGCCACTTTCCACCTGAACACGTCTGTACATAAAGACATTGATATCTTCATCTTCTCGGATAGTCAAGCTGCCCTCAGGGCCCTCGACTCCTACACAACGAGCTCAAAAACAATCTCTGAATGCCGCAAATCTCTTAACGAGATGGCCACTCATCTGAGAATCAACCTTATCTGGGTGCCTGGGCACTAGCAAGACAGGGGACAACCGCCGATATCCTTCGTGATAAGGACACGGTAGGGATGCCCATGACTACCTGCAAGCTCCATCTCAGGCAGAGATTGTATACTCTTTCCAACAACCGTTGGAACTCAATCTCAACATGCCACAATTCTAGACTCACATGGCCAAACTACAACACGAAAAGAACAAAAACTCTCCTACAATGTAGCAGGGAGGACATCTCCACTCTCCTAAATGCCCTCACGGGCCACTGTCTTATAGGAACTCATGCGATAAGGCTGGGTCTAAGTAACCACGACTTCTGCCGCAGCTGCAAAGAGATAGACGAAGAGGAGAGCATCGAACACCTCCTATGCTTCTGCCCAGCGCATAACCTGAAGCGCTTTCAAACCCTAGGTAGCTACACACTTCCGAACCTTGCGGCCATTCAGGACGTAAGCATTCAAAAACTACTATGTTTCTTGAGAAGAACAGAATACTTCGCGAAGGCAGAAAACCCATGAGCTAGGGAAACGGATCTTTCAGATATCATGTGGTATCACAAGGGGCCCATTGTGGCCTAAGTGAGGGGACTAATATCTAGTCTCCAACCACTCCTACCTAACCTAACCTAACCTATAATTACTTTAAAATTGGTACTTAGCAAAGTGCGCAGCAACCTGTCATCAGCAAATCGCGGCCGCGCCGTCGGCAGAAGCAGCAACAACTCGCGTCCGCGCAAAAACACAAATTTACGTTAACTTCTTAGCAAAGGAAAAACACAAATTTACGTTAACTTCTTAGCAAAGGAAAATTAACTTAATGATTTTACGTTAAATTGCTTGCAAAAGTTAATTTACGTTAAGATTTTCGCTTTTAAATTGGAAGACACTTGGAAAATTTGCAAAAATCGCATTCGACACACGAGCAATAGTTTCGCTTACGATGGTTAGTCGTAGACTAAAGAGATAGCAGAAGATTTACAGCGCTTTAAAGTTTTTGCCCGCCAATTTTACGTGCACGGATTTTCGGTCCTTTTCCCCGAAATATACTTCTCTTTTGGCGCATAAAAATGCACAAAGAGAGAAAATGCTAGGAGCAAAAAGCCCTCCCTCCCGCGCCCTTTCTATTGTTTTTGCAATTTAAGTCATATGTTAACCTGATCGGAATTTGGTAAATACAACTGGTAGACCAATGAACTGGTGTTCGGGTAGAGCCAAAAGGGGAACAAAATAAAGTTGTTTATTATTCAATAGAGTAAGTTAGCCGCGCACTGTGTTCTCTCTTAGCGTTGGCAGAGCTTTTCATTCTCATTTTCTTGTCCCGCTTTTGTTTCAGCCTGCGCCAAGGAAGAGAGAGCAATACATAAAACAGACTGAAAACATTTTATTAATGTATGTTTGTTAAGCATCAACAAACAACAAAATAACAGCAATAAGTAAATTGGCCAGAGGACAGACGGGAAAAGGACAAATAGTTTAACTTGTCAAATATTCAATAGAATATGTTAGCTGCGCACTATGCTCTCTCTTTTCGTTGGCAGCGCTTAACATTATCATTTTCTTGTCACGCTTTTGTTTCAGCTTGCGCCGAGAAAGAGAGAGCAAAACATACATGGTTTAAAAGAGTTACATATTGTTAGCAGTATATTAGAGAGGTTCATAGAATAAGCTGTATGCCGATGACTATTTAGTATTAATATCATTTACATGCTAACTTCCGCATTTATGTACCAATTCCGATATTCCGATTCAATGTAAAACTAAGTTAAGCTAATATATGACGATAAGGATATTGTAAAGATCGGAGAACGGTCACACTGCGATATAAGAGAGACTAGCGAGCACATGTGTAAATTTAAGCCAATATAGAAAATACGAATAAAAAGTGAAATAGAACGGCGATAACAACTTCAGAAGTGGGATAGACACCTTTTAAACACCCGCCTACGTAAACATTTCTGGTCATCCGAGGACACACAGTTTTTTTTTCCCTTACAATTGCGATCGCGTACGACGCCATTCTGAAATGGACAAGAATCAAATTGTTGAGTGGCTACAAGCCAATGAAATCTTGTTCCCAACAAGTGCAACTTTAAGGCAGTTGCGCAAGCTTGCGTTGGATGCCGGTTGCCAAGAAGCGGCTGATATCCCGGAAAACACATTGGAGGAAGAAGACGCCAAAATTGATATACTAAGTCAAGGAACCGCTAGCGAAGACATACACATACACACATTGGAAGAAGAGGAAGCATTGCTTGACGCCGCCATAAGGGTGGCTGAAAAGAAAAAGATATTGGCCGGATTGATGCAAAACAACAACAAGACGACAGATGACATTAGAATGGTAAAGCAGCTCATGGTCCCGTTTTCTGCCACTGAAAATGAGGAAGCTCTTAAGTGGATTTTGGATTTTGAGAGAATCTGCAGAGATGTTAATGAGTGTAAAAATTTTCAATTGCGCTGCGTACGAATGCTTATGAAACCGGGCACAGATGCGGACTTGTTTGTGCGTGTTGACCGATCGAGTACTTATGACGAATTTAAGAAAAACTTTATAGAAACATTTGGTCATGGCAGTTCAACTGCTGATATTGTATTGCTGTTAAAGGAAACCATTTTTAACCCTGCGAAGAACACCGTTATGGGATACATACTTCTTATGGAGGAAATTGCTATGCGTGCTAACATCGACGAAAAATTGACAGTCCAGTTCATCATTGATGGTTTTCGTGATCGTTCAGCCAATATCGCCCTATTGTACACAGCTACAACAATCGGACAATTGAAAGAGTTGGCTCGGAAGTATGCAAGTCTAAGTAAGAAGTCGCACAATTTTTCCCACCGCGCAGAAAGTTCTGGAAATGAGCGGAACACAATCCGCTGCTATAATTGTTCCGCTTATGGGCATTACGCTTCGTCGTGTACTGCGTCGAAACGCGAGAAGGGGTCCTGTTTCCGTTGTGGATCCCTCCAACATATGCTGAAGGATTGTCAACAGAAGCCTACAATTAATCCGCGGATGGTGGGCGCAGCCAACAACCAGCCGATTCGAGATGACGAAGAGGGGCACAATATGTTTATTCCGATTGTTAACCAGGTAGGAGTATATTTTTACACTGATTGTCAACAGAAGCCTTACGTAACCTTACTTTCTGCCATGTTTGATACGGGAAGCGCCATTAATTTAATTCAGCACGCTGCGATTCCTTATAGTAACTTTAGCGATGTATTGTTTCCGACGGACTACTGTGGAGTTAATGGATTTAAGATTAAAACTTTCGGGAAAATATTTGTTAGACTTGTTTTTCAAAACAGAGAAGAAGAAATTTCATTTTTTGTTGTACCCAACAACTATGTTGCAACTAATGTTCTTTTAGGACGTAAGTTTTTGGAAAAATTTGGAATAAAATTGATTTTTAAGGATAAGATAAAAGAAATTGTAGAATTGCATATATTTAAGAATATTGAAACAAATCGAGACAGTGAATCATTGAATAGATTGAACATTGACAGTGAACCATTGAAGAGTTTAGTGAATATTGAAACATATCGAGACAAAGAATCATTGAATAGATTGAACATTGACAGTGAACCATTGAAGAGACTAGTGAATATTGAAACATTAAATAGATTACAGAATATTGAAACAAATCGAGACAGTGAATCATTGAATAGATTGAACATTGACAGTGAACCATTGAAGAGTTTAGTGAATATTGAAACATATCGAGACAGTGACCCATTGAAAAGCAGTAGAAGATTTGAAGAATTATGTAATGAGAGTAAAATAGATAGTAATGATAGCATACCATACATATATAGTATTGATGTATTTAAGGATGATGAAAGTATTGACATTGACCCGAAGTTAAGTGATAAGGATAGGTGCGAGCTTAATGAAATAATAAGATTAAATTACTTAAGTTTATCCAACATCCCAGCTATCCAACATAGCTATGAAATGAGACTAAGACTTAAGTCGGAAGAGCCTGTACGATCTGTACCAAGAAGACTTTCATATCAGGAAAAGAAAGAAGTAGATTTAAAAATTGATGAGTTATTGAAAAAGGGATTTATAAGAGAAAGCAATTCGCCCTATAGTTCCGCAATTGTACTTGTTAAGAAAAAATCCGGAGAGAAGCGTATGTGTGTAGACTATAGACAACTTAATAAGATAACCATTCGTGATGGATACCCGCTTCCCCTCATAGATGACTGCTTAGAAAGATTAGAAGGAAACAAATATTTCACACTTTTAGATTTGAAAAGTGGATACCACCAAGTGAAAGTAGCAGAAAGTTCAGTGCAGTATACAGCTTTTGTAACACCCTCCGGTCAATATGAATACACAAGAATGCCTTTCGGACTCATGAATGCACCCGCAGTATTCATGAGATTTATTAACTTTATTCTGCAACCTTTGATTCGCGAAGGAAATGTAGTAGTCTATATCGACGATATTGCTATAGGTTCGAAGACATTGAATGAACATTTTACGACGGTAGGAAGAGTTTTACGAATTTTAGCAGAGTACCGATTAGAAATTAAGGTAAGTAAATGCCAGTTCGCTTACGAAAGCATTGAATTTTTAGGGTACACACTCAGTGGAAAAGGAATCAGTCCAAATTATGAGCACACATCAACTATTAAACATCTTCCGATACCAAAAGATCGCCATGGAATGCAAAAATGCTTAGGATTATTTTCTTACTTTAGGAGATTTATTCCGGCATACTCAAAAATAGCGAAACCATTGCAAGAGCTCACAAAAGTAGGCGCTAAGTATGAACTCAGTGAAGATTGCATCAATATTTTTGAATATCTTCGGGAGAAATTAATTTCATTTCCTATACTATCTTTGTACAACCCGAACCGAGAAACTGAATTGCATTGCGACGCAAGTAGCGAGGGATTTGGTGGAATCTTATTGCAAAAACAGGATGATAGCAAGTTCCACCCAATAGCCTACTTTTCACAAAGAGCAACAAAATTAGAGGCAAGATATGAAAGCTTCAAATTGGAAACTTTAGCTGTAGTCTACTCATTACGAAAATTTAGAATATACCTAGAAGGAATTCCATTTAATATAGTGACAGATTGTAATGCAGTAGTATTATGTCTAGGAAAAGGACGCCTTAATTCAAGTATTGCCAGATGGGCTTTAGAGTTGGCCAATTATAATTATACCCTTAAGCATCGTAGTGGAAAATATATGACACATGTTGATACATTGAGTAGATACCCTTCAGCCTTAAATGAGAATTTTGAGTATGAACCTGTAGTGAATATTCAGGAAAGAGACAACAAAGATCAAATAGTTTCAGTAATTGACAGTGACGACATTAATCTTCAGCTTCAGATAACGCAAAATAGGGATAGTATTATAGTAAAATTGAAAGAACAATTAGAACTTGGAATTGTGAAGAACTTTATATTGAATGACGGAATTGTTTATCGATTAGGTGAGAATGATATTGAACTGTTATATGTACCAGCTGAAATGGAATCCCATATAATTAGAAGAGTTCATGAAAATTTATGCCATTTAGGTACAGAGAAATGTTTAAAGGAAATAATGAGACATTATTGGTTTCCGAACATGAAATCTAAAATAGAAGCATTTATTGGAAATTGTTTAAACTGTATCATGTTTACGGTACCCACACATGCAAATAATCGAACACTACATAATATACCCAAGCGACCAATTCCTTTTGATACATTACATATAGATCATTTTGGACCATTGCCCTCAGTCATATCGAAAAAGAAACATTTGTTAGTAATTATTGATGGATTTACCAAATTCGTTAAATTGTTTCCGGTAAATTCAACGAGTACGAAAGAAGTTAACATTTGTTTTTCGAAATATTTTCAATATTACAGTCGACCACGTAGAATCGTAAGTGATAGAGGTACATGTTTTACGTCATTAGAATTTGCAAAATTTTTATTGGAAAATAATATCGAACACGTTAAGGTAGCAACTGCGTCACCTCAGGCGAACGGCCAGGTGGAGAGAGTAAATAGGACTGTAAAAGCGATGCTAGCCAAGATAACTGAACCAATTAAGCACGAGGATTGGAGCAAACTCTTAGTTAAGGCCGAATATGCCATTAATAATTCAATGCATTCAACTACGAAAGAATTACCCTCAGTGTTGTTATTTGGAGTTCAGCAGAGAGGTTGTAATATTGACGCATTAACAGAATACTTAGATGATAGAAATGATATACCACAGTGTGATTTGGTAAATGTCCGCAAAAACTCTTCAGATAAAATTGAACAGTGTCAGAAAAGAAGCAAGGAATATTTTCAGAAGAATCACAAAAATCATGTAGAATTCGCAGAAGGCGATTTTGTTGTAATGCGAAACATTGACACCACAATTGGTACAAATAAAAAATTTGTGCCAAAGTACAAAGGACCATACATCGTTAAAAAAGTTTTGCCAAACGATAGGTATGTTGTAAGTGATATTGAAAATTGTCAAATTAGCCAAATTCCCTATGATGGAATTGTAGAAGCATGTCGGTTGCGGAAATGGGCAGATTGGCGTAATCAGTGTGAAAGTAACTCCTAAAATGTTAGTCTAATACTTATGTCTAATTTATTTATAACTAACCAACTTTGTGCACATATATATCATAACTATTATAATTAGCTTATACGTACAGATACAAAACTAGAAACTCACGATCGAGGACGATCTAATTGTCAGGATGGCCGAGCTGTTAGCAGTATATTAGAGAGGTTCATAGAATAAGCTGTATGCCGATGACTATTTAGTATTAATATCATTTACATGCTAACTTCCGCATTTATGTACCAATTCCGATATTCCGATTCAATGTAAAACTAAGTTAAGCTAATATATGACGATAAGGATATTGTAAAGATCGGAGAACGGTCACACTGCGATATAAGAGAGACTAGCGAGCACATGTGTAAATTTAAGCCAATATAGAAAATACGAATAAAAAGTGAAATAGAACGGCGATAACAATATATTCGCCGCGCAATTCAGCTTGCAACTATTTACACGCAAACATACATATGTAAATATATGTCATTATCTGGCCGTAACGTCATTGCTTTTCCTAACTCCTTGGGATGTTTGTAGGCGTTGGAGTGGGCGTGGCAAAGATTTTATGGGACAGTCTATAGGTATTGGCTAAAACAGTGCATATGCATATCTGATAAAAGACATAATAAAACGATTTACAGAGCTGTAAAGTTTTTCGCGCCAATTTTAAGTGCTCGGAATTTTGGTCCTTTTACTCCAATCTTCCGTCTCATTTGGCCAATGTGAATGCACTGCGGTAAGAGAAAATGCAAAGAGCGAAAAGCCCTCCCTCCCGCGCCCATACCATTATTTTTCAGGCACTTAAATCTTATATTAACCTAATCGGAATTAGTTAGACCAATAAATTGGTGTAAGGGTAGAGAACAGGGGAGTCTAAAACGACGAGCCAAACATAAAATAGACTGAAAACATTAATATTTATGTATGTTTGCTTAATATGAACAATTTTAGATCCTATAATATATTCTTCAACTTAAATGTTTGCGTTAGTTGTTCAATAAAATGTTTGGTCAAATAGATTTCTTAGAAAAAGTTCTGATCGGTGCTTAATTCAGTTTGCGACTTTTTACATACAAACATGCAGAAATAAAATGATGTATACATATGTACATTGTCTGACTGACGTCTTCTTCTTTTAGTCCGCCAATTTAACGTGCACGGATTTCGGTCATTTTCCCCCAAATATACTTCTCTTTTGGCGCATAAAAATGCACTAAGGGAAAAATGCACAGAGCAAATGCCCTCCCTCCAGCGCCCATGCTTTTGCTTTTCAGCAATTTAAATCTAACAATAATCAGAATTAGGTAATTGAAATTGGAAGAACAATGAATTGGTGTTAGGGTAGAGAACAGGAGTAAATTGTTAATTATTCAATAGAATAAGTTAGCCGCGCACTGTACGCTCTTATCGTTGGCAGCGCTTTTCATTCTCTTTATTTTGACCTGCTTCTCTTAGCGTTGGCAGCGCTGTAACTGTCATTGTTTTTTTTGACCAGCATTTGTTACAGCCTGCGCCAAGAAAGAGAGAGAAAAACATAAAATAGAATAAAAACATTTGTATTAATATATGTTCGTTGAACATAAAATTAAAGCGATAAGTAAAGTGGTTAGGGGACAGAGGGAAAAAAGGACAAGTAGTTTATTTTTTTGTTCATTATTTAATTGAATAAGTTAGCCGCGCACTTTCTTCTCTCTCCCTTGCTCTCATTTTTCGGCTCTGCTTTTGTTTCAGCCAGCGCCAAGAATGAGAAAGCAACACATAAAATAGACAAAATCATTTATATTTATGTATGCTTTCTAAACATAAACAATTTTAGGGCACATTCTGTATATTTAAATATAAATGCTTGCACTAGTTATTCAATAAAATATTTGGTTTAATAGCTTTGTTTGAAAGAGTTCTATTCGCCGCGGATATTAAATTGCAAGTTTTTACACCCACACACATGCATAAATACATATGTATGTACGTATGTATGTCATTTTCTGGCTCTAGTGTCAAGGCTTGTCTTAACTACCTTGGTTTGAAGGCATTGGACTGAAAACGGGAAAATCTATAGGTATTTATTAAACTAATACATATGCATTGAAAGAGATAAATAAAGATTTACAGATCTCTAAAGGTTTTTGCCCGTCAATGGGACAAATGAATAAATTGTTCATTATTCAATAGAATAAGTTAGCCGCGCACTTTGCTCTCTCTGAGCGCCGGCAGTGCTTTTTTCTTTGCCGCTAAGTTCGGCCGGCAACTATTTACATACACACACATACACGCGTAAAAACATTTCGCATTGTCTGGCTCTGACGTCATAGCTTTTTTTCTTGGGAGGCTTGTGGGCGTTAGAGTGGGCGTAGCAAAATTTTTGGGTCAATCGATAGGTACTGACAAGACTAATACATTTCAGTTAAAATTTTCTATCTAGCATCACAACTGTAGGAGCCACAGTTTTGGGCGGTTTGTGGGCGTTAGAGTGGGCGTGGCAGTCTACTGAAACAAATTTGCGCTGCGTAAGAAGCTCAGGAATCTGCACGCCAAATCTCAATAGCCTAGCTCTCATAGTTTCCGAGATCTCAGCGTTCATCCGGACAGACGGACAGACGGACATGGCTAGATCGACTCGGCTAGTGATCCTGATCAAGAATATATATACTTTATGGGGTCGGAAACGCTTCCTTCTGCCTGTTACATACTTTCCGACGAATCTAGTATACCCTTTTACTCTACGAGTAACGGGTATACAAATATTGATGGAATTTGTATTAAAACTAGAAAAACAATTCATTTATTTAAGTAATATGCTAAGAAATAAAAAAATAAAAGCAAAAGTTAAGTCCATTGAGATCATCTTAGATTCTAAAGGGATAACTTTGTAAAGCTTTGATAATTTTTGTTAACAAACATAAGTTGCTCAACGATACCGTACTTCAACCGGGTACGGCGATCTGATATTCAAGAACTTATCCATCGCTGAAATTTTAAGCAGCGTCGCGCCTACACCACCAATAATACTTCCTCTAGTTGCAAGTAAATAATTAAACGTTATTATTAACAAAATAGGAAAAATGTAACAAATTACAAGTCTTTAGCGTGCTTTTGTTCTTCTTCTTCTTTGAACTGTGAGGGCCCTAAAAACATCGATGGTCCAAAAAAAACATCGATGTTTTTAGAAATTTGGAAAACATCGATGCATCGATGTTTCTGCACCTCTACTAAGGTTATTGTTCCACCATGGTACATTTTGGGTCTTTCTTATCGGGTGTGTTTGGGGTATTGCCTTGTGAGTGCTGGAGAGGATGATTTTGTGAATTGTTGCAGCTTCCTTGTTTATGTTTGTGCTTGGTTGTCTTTGTGCGGAGCATTCTTCAGTAAGCTTGCAAAATTTTTGCCAGTTTGCTTTGTCGGTTAAAAATGTAGGCTTATGTGGAGTGACTTGGCGGTTCGATGTGTTGGAGGTGAAGAGGGTAATTTTTATGGGAAAGTGGTCGCTGCCAAACAGATTATCTTCTCTTTACCATGTGCTGTCGATTTAGATCAAGTTAGATCAACGTTTGTGAGTGTGTTGTGAAAATTATTTGAATGCGATTAATGAATAATTTTCTGAAATAAATAATTTTGAAAATATGAATATCAGAACTATGTGTTATGTATGATAATATATTTCTCTCTGTTAGCTCAATGATTTTTCCTAATTTAATTATAAGGATAAAATTAACCCAAAAACTAGTTTTTTAAATTTTTTAACATTGATTAGACGGAAAGCGATGGAAATATATTGTGCATTACAGATACCTTAAAAGTCAGGTGGTTGTGAGTTGTAGGTTTTATTAAAATATTTTTTCTAAAGCTTATATGTTTTACATAACAAAACAAAAGTAAGAGAATTAACTAAAAGCCTTCCAGGAGTCCAGAAAAACTAGCATGCACACAAGCCACATTTTTTTACGTTCTTAAGTTAAGCACGAAATGTTCTTAGACTGACCCCATTCGTTCGGAACACAAACCTACATTTTAGGTCAAATTTTATGAACGACGCACTATTTGACAACGTTTAGCTTGATTTTTGAACGTTTCGGAGGGATTTTTTTTCTGGGTGTGCCAAGGAGGCTATGTCTAAAATCACGTTTTACCGTCCGTATCTGCAAAAGAGTTTTATGCTGAGTTTAAAGAAGTGCGTTAAAGTAACAGATAACAAGCAGTACTTCGGCACTGAACCAAAAAACTTACAAAATCCATGGACTCCAAAGTCAACATGCCGCACATATCCAGCTCGGTTACTCTTATTTAAATGTGGAAAAGTAGTAAATTTACCGTTTGGATGGCCGGTTCTGTGGAGAAACCCAATAAAGATACAACTGATTGTTCATTTTGCTTGACGAGTGTTCGGGGTGGAAAAATTGCCAAAATTGTTTACAGCGATGTAAAATCAGTTTCCAAAGTTAAACCTCATTCCATACATTTTCCAAAGGTAACACAAAACCAAAATAAGTATGAAGTACCAGTTGATGAAGATACATGTGAGTCGAGTGATTCTGAAAATTCAGAACCAGAAAATTCCATGATGAAGCAAATGACTAAAAAAGATCTCAATGACTTGTGCCGAGACCTAAACTCATCAAAGGAAGTCAGAAATTCTTGCTTCCAGATAACGGGAACACGGCTTTATACTATTAAAATCAAAGCAAGAATTTTGAAAATTTTTTTTCAAGAAGAAAGGATTTTTGTTATTGCAATAACGTCACCCAATTGTTTTCAGCACTAGGAGATCATCACAATCCGGATGATTGGCGTTTGTTTATTGACGAAAGTAAATATAAAGTCAAAGCTAATTTACTACATAAAGGAAACCAAAAACCTTCTATACCTATTGGTCATTCTACAAATCTTAAGCAAACTTATGAGATTATGAAACTGCCTTTGGAATTAATAGAGTACAAATCCTACAATTGGAAAATATGTTTCGATTTAAACGTTGTTGCAATACTTACTGGTCTCCAAGGTCGTTACACAAAAATCAGCTGCATTTTGTGCCTTTTATATTTTTCCCAGCATGATTGGACACCTCGGAAGCATGCTTGGACACCTCACAAGCCCTTGTCCGTGCAGAAAACATTATTCTTCCCTTGTTGCACATAAAAAACTACCCTCTTGTTTGGAAACTAAAAAAGCAAATTTATATGTAAAAAAACATTAATGACGAATATTGTTTTAAATGGAGCTTAATCGCAGCATTATGTAATCTAAATAAGAATGCAAACAAATGTACAACCTACAAAGTTTATGTAAATGATGAACTCATTCAAGTCAATGGGATCACATTAAATTTCACTGGATTGGAATTTCCACTTAAGCCTGCAGATATATCTAAATTGATGGAAATAAATAAAGATATAAATGTTACACTTTTCGGATTCGCCGATGGAGTTATATTTGGACCTATATTTTACTCCCCAGAAGTGAGGACAAATTCTATAAATATGCTGCTACTGGAGGAAGGATGTAAAGCACATTTTGCTTGGATTAAGAATCTCTAAAAGTAAGTTGTTTTATCATATCATTATTATGTACTTTTTTGTTTTTGTTTTAAAATTTCATTTTTTTTTTGTTTTCATATTACAAAGAAAAAATGTTTGTGTTTATCTTTATTTTAGTTTGGTGTTCTCTCAAGTTTCGAGAGATAAATAAAGAAAAATTTTTCTGCCAAATTTGTTTAAATTATTCGTTGAATGAAGATGCTGCCAACCGACATTCAGAAGTCTGTGGCAAAATAGTCTCACGCTTACCCAACATGAAGGATGCCACTTTATGGTACACGAATATTCAAAAGGAAGTGATGGTACCATTCATAGTTTACGCTGACTTTGAATGCATCCTTATACCGATTGATAAAAAAGAAACGTTAAATTTAAATATTATAAATATACATAAACCTGTTTCATATGCATACTATACAAAGTGTGCACATGATAACAGTTTAGATAAGTTTGTTTTAGACACTAGATTCAACTCAGGAATGAATTTCCTCTTATCTCTAATAGAAAATATAACTTTTATATACGAAAACCATATTTCAAAACCTGTTCCTATAGTAATGTCTGATGCTGAAGAAGATGATTTCAAAAAATCTAATAATTGCCATATATGTAACACTCCTCTTTTATTAGATAGAGTTAGGGATCATTGTCACTTCACAGGGAAATTTAGGGGTGCAGCACATAATGCGTACAATTTAAAATATAAAGTTCCAAAATTTATTCCTGTTTTCTTCCACAATTTCACCAGGTATGATTGCCATCTATTTATAAAAAATTTGGCAATCATATCTGGTGAAATAAAGGTAATTCCATTAAATAAGGAACAATATATCTCAATTTCAAAAATTATAACTATAAGTATGGTGACAACTTTGAAAACCGTTTTCTAGATTCGTTTCGATTTATGCCTTATGCATTAGATACATAAGCTTCAAATCTAGATAGTGAACAAATGTGTATAACAAGATCATTTTTCCCTAATGAAAATCATTTCAACTTAATGCGAAGGAAGGGTGTATTTCCATATGATATTCATAGATTCAGTTGAGAAATTAAAAGAAAGTAAATTATCTCCTAGATAAACTTTCTATAGTTCCATAACCGAAAATGAATGTTGTGAAAATTATACTCACGCGCAAAAGGTATGGAATGAGTTTTCTTGTAAGAATCTTAAAGATTATTTAGAATTATATTCGAAAATAGATGTTTAATTAATGTCTGATGTCTTTGAAAACTTCCGAAGACCTTGTACTAAAATTTATTCACTCGATCCAGCGCATTTTTTCACTACACCAGGATTATCATGGGAAGCTATGTTAAAATGTACTCAAATTGAATTAGATTTATTAACTGATATAGATCAGTATAAATTTATTCAAAGCGGTATTCGTGGTGGCTTAGTACAATGTACATGTAGATATTCTAAAGCAAATAACAAATATGTTGAGAATTTTGATAGTACTCAAAAATCATCATATTTGATTTATTTGGATGCAAATAATTTGTTTGGTTGGGCTATGTCACAATCTTTACCATATGGAGGTTTTGAATGGATTTCAAGGGGAGAACTTGATAGTATAAACATTACAGAGATTGCAGATAATAGTGAATATGGATACATTTTTGAGGTAGATTTAAAATATCCTTTTAAATTGCACAATAAACACAATGATCTTCCATTTTGTTGTAATAATCAGTTACCAACAAAGACAGATAAAATAAACAAATTAATTGCTGATTTAAGGGATAAAGAAAAATATATAATTCATTATAAAAATCTTAAACAGTGTATAGAAAATGGATGAATTCTAACAAAAACAAAAAAAGTATACATTACTTTGATAGTTGCGGAAATTTACAACCCCAAAAGAAATTGTGAAATACTTGGGGAATAACATTAACTATAACTATGAGAGAAAACAAGCCTTTAATAGTACCAACTGTGGACACCTGTTATACCAATTCTTACTCTCTATCCCACCCTAACTTTTTCTTTATGATCAAATAATTTCTCTATGAATCTTGAAACCCGCCCTATTTGAGATCATATCCACCTCGATTTATGAACATAGTTTTTGCGTTTAGAAGGTATTTTTTTTTGTTATATGTCTATACACATCTAGTCTCAACTTTAAGATGGATTATAAAAAATTATTTTATTGTTTTGGAGATACTTTTAAAAAATTTCAAAATGATGTATGCATTGTTAAGAACACAAACCCCACCCTGAAGATGTGCTTCACAATATGAAAACCGGTTTCCCTTAAACCTGTTTAATGACGGGCAGCCCATTTCCTCGATATTAATGAGCTGACGACTCCCAAAAAAGTCTGTATAAATCGGTAGTACGATAATACGGATCATGGCTGACTAGGTAATAAATCATGTCAAAAAAGGGGATGGGGGTGACCCTAATTGGTGGTGGTTCCCAACAGAATATACACAAAAACAAATGAGATCGTTTATTTAGTCAAATACGTTTTTATTTAATCATATTTGAACATTTTTTCTCTTGCGCTTATAGAAAGAGAAAACGGTTAGCTTCTAAGTTTTCAAAAAAATTATTTGCTAGGGAGAAATGTGGAAAGTAGTTCAGTTTAAGAAAGCTATTCGAGTCGAGCGAACCATCTAAAATCGTCGTGCGAACCCTCCGGTAATTCCAAGTTAACGTAAAGTCGTGTTAATTTGCGTTCCATCCGAATTCGATTTGTGTAAACTTATCAAATTGATAAAAATTAAAATACCTTACTAACTGTAAAGTAAAGTTGTGTGAGCTACCCAGATTTGAGTTGTGTGAACTTATCAAATTAATAAAAAAATAAAATGCTTTACTAACTGTAAAGTAAAGTTGTGTGAACTTGTGAACTACCCAGATTTGAGTTGTGAGTTATCAAATTGATAAAAAGTAAAATACTTTACAGTTAAAGTAAAGTATAATAAAGTGAAAAGTACTAATTACATTACAACACAATATTTCCAAAAACAAAAAAAAAAACAAAACAAAAATGAATAAGTATTGTGCAAGTGCAACATTACCCTATCGGTTAACAGTTCGTGGAGTCATTATCTGCGAACGGAGCAACATAAGAGGAATGTTATTGAACCAGTGGATTCAAGGATTAAAAAAATCAGTTCTGGATTCCAAGGAAGGATTATTCACTACCTCTATGAAAATACCAACAAAGATGTCATTTATCCAACACAATTTATGGAGGAAGCAGGAGTAGCTTTTCTACCTCACTTGTACCCATTGTTGGAAAGTTATTCATCGGTGGAAATAAATTTGGTACTTTTTGGAGAGTACGCACTTTTGAAGGAAAATAAGGAACGCATTGAAATAAAGTCATTCCAAAGTAAGATGACAATAATTAGTGCCTACTCCAATATAGAAAATTAATACAAGGAACATATGGAACAAATTTTGGTGAGGATGGAAGAATTCCAAGAAAGGGATAGTGGATGGACTTTACTTCATCTCATTCGTTTGGAGATGAATATTAATCAATATTCACCTTTAAGAGAATCGTCATACAAAAAACTACCCTCTTGTTTGGAAACTAACAAAGCAATTATAAATGTAAAAACATAAATGACGAATATTGTTTTTAATGGAGCTTAATCGCAGCATTAAGTAATCTAAATAAGAATGCAAACAGATGTACAACCTATAAAGTTTATTTAAGTGATGAACTCATTCAAGTCAATGGGATCACTGGATTATGGATTTCACTGGATTGGAATTTCCACTTAAGCCTGCAGATATATCCAAATTGATGGAAATAAATAAAGATATAAATGTTACACTTTTCGGATTCGACGATGGAGTTATATTTGGACCTATATTTTACTCCCCAGAAGTGAGGACAAATTCTATAAATATGGTGTTACGGAGGAAGGATGTAAAGCACATTATACTTGGATTAAGAATATCTCAAAGTAAGTTGTTTTATCATATCATTATTATGTATTGCTTTGTTTTTGTTTTAAGATTTCATAATATTTATTTGTTTTCAAATTAAAAAAAAAAAAATTTTTGTGTTTATCTTTATCTTAGTTTGAATTCCTCTCAAGTTTCGAGAGATAAATAAAAAAAAAATGGTTCTGCCAAATTTGTTTAAATTATTCGTTGAGTGAAGAATTCAGAAGTCTGTGGTAAAATAGTCTCACGCTTACCCAACATGAAGGATGCCACTTTATGGTACACGAATATTCAAAAGGAAGTGATGGTACCATTCACAGTTTACGCTCACTTTGAATGCATCCTTCAACCGATTGATAAAAAAGAAACGTTAAATTTAAATATTATAAATATACATAAACCTGTTTCATATGCATACTATAAAAAGTGTGCACATGATAACAGTTTAGATAAGTTTGTTTTAGAAACTAGATTGAACTCAGGAATGAATTTCCTCTTATCTCTAATAGAAAATATAACTATTATATATGAAAACCATATTTCAAAGCCTGTTCCTATAGTAATGTCTGATGTTGAAGAATGTTGATGTTGATTTCAAAAAATCTAATAATTGCCATATATGTAACACTCTTCTTTTATTAGATAGAGTTAGGGATCATTGTCACTTCACAGGAAAATTAAGGCGTGCAGCACATAATGCGTGCAATTTAAAATATAAAGTTCCAAAATTTATTCCTGTTTTCTTCCACAATTTCACCAGGTATGATTGCCATCTATTTATAAAAGATTTGGCAATCATACCTGGTGAAATAAAAGTAATTCCATTAAATAAGGAACAATATATCTCAATTTCAAAAATTATAACTATAAGTATGGTGACAACTTTGTAATCCGTTTTCTAGATTCGTTTCGATTTATGCCTTATGCATTAGATACATTAGCTTCAAATCTAGATAGTGAACAAATGTATATAAGAAGATCATTTTTCCTAATGAAAATCATTTCAACTTGATACGAAGAAAGGGTGTATTTCCATATGAATATTTAGATTCATTTGAGAAATTAAAAGAAAGTAAATTACCTCCTAGAGAAGCTTTCTATAGTTCCTTAACCGAAAATGAATGTTGTGAAAATTATACTCACGCGCAAAAGGTATGGAATGAGTTTTCTTGTAAGAGTCTTAAAGATTATTTAGAATTATATTTGAAAATATATGTTTTATTAATGTCTGATGTCTTTGAAAACTTCCGAAGACTTTGTACTACAATTTATTTACTCGATCCAGCGCATTTTTTCACTACACCAGGATTATCATGGGAAGCTATGTTAAAATGTACTAAAATTGAATTAGACTTATTAACTGATATAGATCAGTATAAATTTATTCAAATTGGTATTCGTGGTGGCTTATTACAATGTACATGTATATATGCTAAAACAAATAAGAAATATGTTGAGAATTTTGATAGTACTCAAAAATCATCATATTTTATTTATTTGGATGCAAATAATATGTTTGGTTGGGCTATGTCACAATCTTTACCATATGGAGGTTTTGAATGGATTTCAAGGGGAGAACTTGATAGTATAAACATTGCAGAGATTGCAGATGATAGTGAATATGGATACATTTTTGAGGTAGATTTAAAATATCCTTTTAAATTGCACAATAAACATAATGATCTTCAATTTTGTTGTAATAATCAGTTACCAACAAAGTCAGATAAAATAAAAAATTAATTGCTGATTTAACGGATAAAGAAAAATATATAATTCATTATACAAATCTTCAACAGTGTATAGAAAATGGATTAATTCTAACAAAAATAAGAAAAAGTATACATTACTTTGATAGTTTTGGAAATTTACAACTCCCAAAAGAAATTGTGAAATACTTGGGGAATAACATTAACTATAACTATGAGAGAAAACAAGCCTTTTATAGTACCAACTGTGGACACCTGTTATTCCAATCCTTACTCTCTATCCCACCCTAACTTTTTCTTTATGGTCAAGTAATTTTTCTATGATTCTTGAAACCCGCCCTATTTGAGATCATATCCACCTCGATTTATGAACATAGTTTTTGCGTTTAGAAGGTATTTATACCCGTTACTCGTAGAGTAAAAGAATATACTAGATTCGTCGGAAATTATGTAACAGGCAGAAGGAAGCGTTTCCGACCCCATAAAGTATATATATTCTTGATCAGGATCACTAGCCGAGTCGATCTAGCCATGTCCGTCTGTCCGTCTGTCCGGATGAACGCTGAGATCTCGTAAACTATGAGAGCTAGGCTATTGAGATTTGGCGTGCAGATTCCTGAGCTTCTTACGCAGCGCAAGTTTGTTTCAGTAGACTGCCACGCCCACTTTTACGCCCACAAACCGCCCAAAACTGTGGCTCCTACAGTTTTAATGCTAGAACAAAAATTTTAACTGAAATGTATTGTTCTCATCAATACCTATCGATTGACCCAAAAAAAGTTTACCACGCCCACTTTATCGCCCACAAACCGCCCCCAAACTTCAAAAAATCGTAAATATGAACGTGGATATCTCGGAAACTATCAAAGATAGAGAATCGGGATCTCAGATTTAGATTGCGTAGATTTGTACGCAGCGCAATTTTTTTTACGCGAATATGCCACGCCCACTCTAACGCCCACAAACCGCCCAAACCTGTGGCGCCCACAATTTTTATGCAAGATACAAAATTTTAACTGAACTGTATTGGTCTCGTCAATACCTATCGATTGACCCAAAAAAAAAATTTGCCACGCCCACCCTAACGCCCATAACGCTTAAATCTGTCTACCGCCGGTAGGTGGCGCATTTCAGTCTTGCTTTGCTTCTTGCTTATCTCCATTTCCCATTGGTCCCTTTAGCTGAGTAACAAGTATCTGATAGTCGAGGCACTCAACTATAGCATTCTTCCTTGTTTTTTCTTATATGTCTATACACATCTAGTCTCAACTTTAAGATGGATTATAAAAAATAATTTTATTGTTTTGGAGATACTTTTAAAAAATTTCAAAATGATGTATGCATTGTTAAGAGCACAAACCCCGCCCTACAGATGTGTTTCACAATATGAAAACAGGTTTCCCTTAAACCTGTTTAATGACGGGCAGCCCATTTCCTCGATATTAATGAGCTGATGACTCCGAAAAATCGTCTGTAGAAATCAGTAGTAGGATAATACGGGTCCTGGCTGACGAGGTAATAAATCATGTCAAAAATGGGGGTGGGGGTGACCCTAATTAGTCACGCATGGTTGCACACAGGTGTTATAATGACCTAATTATCATAAAAAGGTCACTTAATGAGGTTAGAAAGGGGTATGAGGTTGTAACGAACTGATTTTATGTCTGCTCGCTACGAGATTCGTGCGGCTAGCTCGAAAGATTGTGTGTTCGTCCCACCAAATTTATATGACGTGATTGCCCCGTAGATCAGTGAGAAAACAAAGGGTTCAAATGGTAACAGTGGGACTTATTCTCCTGGTATTAGTACAGCGGGTGTGTGGCTGGGCTGGCTTCGGTATCTCCTTGCTCTGGTTCCGCCGGCTGCTGGTGCTCCTCCTTCTGGATTGTCGACGCGTTGACTCGGCTTCCGCTTGGCTCCTGGGTCTCGGGACGCTCATAGTGGCCGCCTCTGTTTGCTCGCCGACGCGCTGCCTCGGGGTCGCTTGTTGCGCCTTAGACTCGCAGGGAGTTCGGCCTTGTGGGCTTAGGGAAGCGTTACCGTCCTCAGACTAGGGTGAACAAGCCTTGCTCTCCAGGCCGACGCCTTTCGAGGCAATACCTGTCCCTTGCTCTGTCCCGGACGGTCCCGCTAGGTTCTTGCTCAGATCGCGCTTACAGTCAAGGCTGCCGCCAGGAAGCTGCCTAGCAGTTCACTTTGCTTTACGCCTAGCGCTTGACGTCCGCGACGCACCTGCGCTCCCCAATGAGCTCCGCGCGGCGATAACGGGGTAACCTGGCTGCCGGAAATGTCTGCTGGCGTCGCTGCCGATGTCCTCTGCGCTGTCTCCTGGCCAGTAGCTTGTTGTTCTGGCACTCGGGGAGTTGGGCGGTTGCTGTTCGGGAACTTCGCCGGTAATCGCAGGGCTCTCCAGGCGACCGCCCCTTGAAACCGCAAATCGATCTACCGCTCGTCCGTCACGCCAGGTCCTGCTTGGTTGGGCAAGGTACGCTGGGTTTCAGACAACCTTCCTCCCCAAACTGACGGTTCTTCGTCGTAGGACTCTTCCGCTTGTCTCTGACAGACCCGCCGGGTCTTGTATGCTTCCCACGGCGCTGTTTTCGACGACTCGCTTGGTTGTGGCTCCCTCGTAGATTACTTGCTCGACTGACTGTTCACTTGGTACTTTAACTGATCTTGAAGGTTTGACTCCTCGTGATCGACTCATCCAGCTGCCAGCGCTCTGCGGCCTTATATAGGGCCTCCGGGAACCGTTATTTCCCTTTTGCACACGGCCCGCTGGATCTCTCCACTCCGGGTCCAAAGTCCGTGCCTCCTGGTTGACCCACTTGTCCTTCACGTACCGCTTCCAACCGATGCTCTGCCCACAGCTGCCGTCCCGCTGATTCCCGTGATGCTTGTGGCACGCCTGTGTGCCGCTCCACTGCCGAGATGTGGCACTTCTTCTCCCGGTCCAAAGTTCACGGGATAGTCCAAGGTCCGGTGGAGTTCCGTTATCCGCTTTTGCACACGGCACTCTTGCCTTTCCCGTGAAGTCTCCATTCTTTCTCGATCTCCATCCTTGGTCTCCAAACTCTCTCGCTCTCCCTCCTTGGTCTCCAAACTCTCTCGATCTCCATCCTTGGTCTCCAAACTCTCTCGCTCTCCCTCCTTGGTCTCCAAACTCTCTCGATCTCCATTATTGGTCTCCAAACTCTCTTGTTCTCCATCCAAGTCTCCAAACTCTCTTCGCCGCGCCGTTACTACGCGAATTCGCCGCGTATCTGGTAAGCGGCCGGCCATCTGCTGCTGCTTCTATTTGCGGGGAGTTATTCAACTCCTCACATTCCCCCCTTACTTCGGGAAACATTTAAGACTTGTTCCTACTCTCCGGCGTTTCCTTGCTTATCCTAGCCATCGAGTCCTTGCGATTCCCGCTGCGCTCCCTCGTTGCTCCCTCGATGCTCTCAGGACGCTCTTAGCTCCGCTGAGCTTCTACAGCGCTGGTCGTCCTCCTCGTAGCAACTTGAATCTCCCGCGCCGATATTCTCTCTGACTCCACTGGGACATCGATACTCATGGGCTATCGATCCCCAGCTCGCTGCTCATTGCTGCGTTCAACTCCTTTTACTGGTTCCCCCGCCTGGTCACACCATTCGTGCGTGATCGATGTTTATTCGCATATCGATACCGACGGTGCAGCGTTGCCACCTGCTCGTTGCGATATTTCCACCTTTGGCCGATATTACCGTTTTCGTGTACCCATCGATCGCACTATCGTCTAGTGCCAATCGATCGCCTATCGAGGCGCCCCCTTCCCTGGCTCGTGGTGATTTTGCAACTTTTGATCTTCCCGCACAGCTTCTGGCTGATCTGTCTTTTCAATTTTATCTTCTCAGCTCCTTCCAGCCTATGCCGTTCGTTGCCCTCAACCTCAAGTACAATGGCCCCAGCGGCCTTGAATAACGTCTGGCCTTCGTTTGTAGCAGAGCTTTTCTGCCCGTGGTGAGTTGCATTTTTGGTTGAACCGGCATTTACTTTTCTTTCCTTTCAGGGTTTGCCCGTGTTTTTTTTTTCTGTTAACTGTTGGTGCGCTGCGTGTTCCTATCTCTTGTGACCAACTGGATACGGTGTAGATCTAATTCTGCACCGTCCTCCCCCTTTCCTCGGGTAACAACTAGACGAGCTCGTCCGGTGCTCCGAATAGAATCTCCGGATGCTACGGTGTATGTCTGAACTGCGCGCCTTGTTTTGCTTGTCTCCCTCCGCGCATACTCTCTTCTACGTGGCGTAATCGGTTGACTCTGGCTCGCGCCCGACGCTGAAACCCGGTGCCTTGCGGGTGGATCCCTTATCGTTACTCGTGTCTTTGTGTCGTCCTCGTAAGTGTCCTTTCCGCCTGGCGTAATCTCGGATGGCTCTGGCAACTGCCCGACGCTGAATCCTGTTGCCTTGCGATCGGGATCACCATCCATCCTTATCCACGTCCTTGTGATCTATCCTTGTAATTGTCCTTTCTGCGTGGCGTGTGGATGACTCTCGCTTAAGCCTGACGCATAATCCTGTGGCCTCGCAGACTGGATCAATGTGAATTCCGACGCTGAATCCTGTTGCCTTGCGGACGGGATCACCATCCATCCTTATCCACGTCCTTGTGACCTATCCTTGTAATTGTCCTGCGTGGCGTGTGGATGACTCTCGCTTAAGCCTGACGCATAATCCTGTGGCCTCGCAGACTGGATCAATGTGAATTCCTTATCCATGTCCTTGTGACCTATCCTTATGGTTGATATTTCTGCGTGGCGTGTGGATGACTCTCGCTTAGGCCTGACGCATAATCCTGTGGCCTCGCAGTCTGGATCAACGTGAAATCCTTATCCATGTCCTTGTACTATCCTGATTGTCCTTTCCGTGTGGCGTATGGATGACTCTCGCTTCGGCCTGACGCCTAATCCTGTCGCCTCTTACCTGTCGTTAAGCATCTGACGTTTCTGCTGTCTGCTCGTTTTGTTGTTGCTTGAGCTCGCCAACGTGAACTGTCCTTTCTTTCTTCGACTGTGTGTGGCGAATTTTGCAGATCACTGGAGAGACGAAATCTACCACCTGGTAAGGGCCATCGTACCTCGGGGCTAGTTTTGCAGCGAATCCATCAGCCGCTTTGGACAGGTGATGTTCCTTGGCCCACACTATGTCGCCCACCGCTGGTGACCATTGCCTCCTTCTCAGATTGTAGTGTCTGGCTTGGTCCTGGGACGCCTTTTCCATATTTCGCCTCACGATCTCAAATACCTCCCTCAGTTCGTTGGCATTTTCCTCAGGTGTAGGTGGTGTTTCCGTAGCTCGTCCAGTGCCTAGGGTTTCCTTATCATATAGGCTGCTGGGTAGACGTGGTTCCCTTCCGTGGGTAAGAAACGCTGGTGTATGGCCGGTGGATTCCGATGTGCTCGTGTTCACTGCTAGCATAATCTCCGGCCACTTCTCGTCCCAGTTTCTCTGGTCCTGCCCTGCGAACTGCGCAATCTTGGTCTTGACCGTTCTGTTTGCTCGTTCGGTCGGATTCTCTTGTGGTGTGTATGGCGCGGTGAATTGTTGACTGATACCCATCTCAGCCAGGAAATTTTTAAATATGCGGCTTGCAAACTGTACTCCATTGTCCGTTATGACCACCTTCGGGACCCCGTACCTTGCGATTATGCGCTCCCTAAACGCCTTCTTGAGCGACTCTGCTGTCGCACTGCGTAGGGGCACCAGTTCCGTCCATTTCGAAAACCTGTCTATCATGACCAGCAGCATTCGGTTCCCGTGCTTAGATCTTGGTAGGGGTCCAATGAAGTCTGCACATACCGTGGCCCATGGTTCCTCCGGCACTTGGGTCAACATCTTCCCGGCCGCCTGCATCTGATTGGGCTTAAACATTTTCGTACGTGGGCTCGGGCGTCTCTATGCATGCCTGGCCAGTAGTATCGGGCTGCCAACCGTGCAATTGTCTTCCGGCTTCCCGCAGACGGTGCGTCGTGGTTTTTCCTCAACACTGTTTCTCGTAGCGACTTTGGGACGCATTTCTTCCATGACGCGACGTCTTCACTGCCTGCTCGGTGAGGTATGTTTCTGTACAGTGTCTCACCATCCATAACATAGTCCGGGTACTTCTGCGGTTGGGTTCTTATCTTTTCGCCCATGTCCTTGATCCAGCTGCACCCTCCTGAAGTTATTGTTGCCGATGCCTCTTTTAATACTCGTTGCGTCTCTGGTAGTGGTTGTCTTGATAATGCGTCGGCCACCACGTTTAGCTGACCCTTTCTGTACGCTATCTCAAAATCGTACTGTTGTAGCTCCAGGGCCCATCTGGCGATCCTTCCTGAAGGGCTTTCGATGCTGTTGAGCCACTTCAGGGCCATGTGGTCGGTTACTACCTTAAAGTGGTAACCTTCCACATACGGCCTGAGCTTCCGGATCGCCCAGACGATCGCCAAACACTCCTTCTCCGTTGTCGAATAGTTCTTCTCCGCGCCGTTCAGTGTTCGGCTCGAGAAGGAGATTACTCTTTCGCCCTTTTCGGTGTCCTGGGTCAGTATCGCTCCGATGCCGTAGTCGCTGGCGTCTGTTTGCAGTCCGGGCATGCTAGCACTGGATCTGCCACGAGTCTTGCCTTAACTTCCTTAAACGCCATCTGGTGCTCTGGTGTCCACTCCCACTTACTGCCTTTGCGCAGCAGGTCGTTCAGGGGTTTGACGATTCTAGAAAAATCTGGTACAAATCGGCGGTACCACGACGCCACTCCTAGGTATTGCCGGAGCTCTTTGACAGTCGATGGCGGTTCTAGTTCGGCGATGGCGGCTACTTTTTCTGGATCTGTTCCTATTCCCTCGCTAGTCACTCGATGTCCCAAGTCCAGCAGCTCCTTTTTGAAGAATTGGCATTTTTCTGGATTCAGCCTCAGGTTTGCCTCCTTTAGACGCCGGAACACTTCCCTCAGGTTTCTTTTGTGTTCTTCCAGCGTGCGACCGATCACTATTATGTCGTCCTGGTAAGCGAATGCGTGAGGTGACATCTCGGGGCCTATTACTTGGTCCAAGACTCGCTGAAACGTTGCCGACGCCGAGTGAAGTCCGAACGGCATTACCCTCCACTGAAACAGACCTTTGCCTGGTACCGTAAACGCCGTATATTGCCTGCTTCTCTCTTCCAGTGGGATCTGCCAGTATCCATCCTTCAGGCCCAAACAGCTGATGTACCGCGCTTCCCTTAGTTGATCTAGGATGTAGTTTATGCGGGGCATTGGGTAGGCATCCTTCACTGACTTCGCGTTGATCTGCCTGAAGTCGACACACAGTCTCCACTTGCCTGTCTTCTTTTTCACCATCACGATGGGGGAGCTGTATGGGCTCTTTGAATGCTCTATGAACCCCATTTGGAGAAGCTCGTCCACCTTTGCGTTGATTTCCCCTTGAATTTTTGGGTTCTTTGGGTAGTATCTCAGCTTAATTGGCTTGTCGTCCTTCATTTTGATCTGGTGTTCTGCCATATTCGATGTTCCCGTCATTGTGCTGAAGTCTGCCAGCTCTGTTTCAAGGAACGCTGTAGTATCGTTCAACTCGTTTACTTGTTGAACGACTGATACTGATAGCTTCTTCTCGAGCCATCCATTGTGTCGGTTCCTGGCTGGTATTATTATCTCGTGTCCAGCACACCTTATCTCGGTTCCGACTTGTTTCAGGAAGTTCCATCCCAACACTAATGGAACCACTACCCCGGGTAAAATCAACAGGCTCATGGTCACTTGCTTGTTGCCGAATTTGACCTCCACCTCGAGCTGCGCATCAATTCCGCCGCACCTTCCATCTGCAACCTAACTTGCCGTCTCGTCCTGGTAATCTTTCCTAGAACAGCAATATTGTCCGCTAATTCTTCGCTAACGAAGCTTGCCGTTGCTCCGGTGTCGATTGTGGCTTTGCAGCTTTTCCCACCAATCATCACAGCTGCGGACAACTGCTGCTCCTCCTCGATTAGCTTGCCCGTTAGTTTGGAGAGGTGGCATTGTGCGATCCCCGCTCGCCTCTCTGCGGCTGAGATCGCTGGCCATTTCCCGATCGTTGGCAGCAATCGACGCTCCTAACACCCACTTTGCCGCATATCCAGCAAAACAGCAGCCGCTGGTCTCCACATCCTCTAGCCCAGTGTCCGTTCCCACCGCATTTCCGACAGGCCTCCTGCAGGTCTTTGATATGGGTGGCATCTTGTGGCCTCTGTGTGTTGCTTGGCGGCCTCCACAAGGTATTGTTTGGCTGCCTCTGTTGCTGTGGGGGTGGTGCCCAATGGCCTCCGCGTGGTGCGTCTGTTGCCTGCTGTCGTCTGGCTTGGTGTGGTGGTGACCATTGTTCGTTTCCTCGTGTGTCCTGGCTATCTGTCTCCTCGCATCTTCTGCATGTCACCTGTGTTGGTGACGCCGACTTGGTCTTTGAGAACTTGTTCTCCTGTGCGAAAATTTCCCGTTCCTTTTCAAGTTCTTCGTACTCATCGGCTAGGATCATTAGCGTGTCCAGGTCCGACACTTTGTATGCTCTTAAGAAAATCCGTAGGCTTGGGGTGCAGTTCTCTTTAATGACCCTTAACGTCTCTTTCGTAGAATAATCGTCTGCATGTCGATCATGTAGTCCTTGAACGACTCGCTGAAGCCTTGCTTCCTTTGCCGGACCTGGTCCGCCAGCCTGGTGAAGAAATCTCTTGGCAGGAAATATGTGTGGAAGCTTTCATTGAATTCTGCCCAAGTTCTCCATTGCTTGTTGTTGGCGATGAACCATTTCAAAGCCCTTCCTTTTAGCAACTCCGGCATCGCTCGAGGGATCATATCAAGCTCCAAGCCGTACGTGTTGGCGGACCATTCTACCTGCTCCAGGAACTCGAATGGTTTTTCCGCCCCGTCGAACCTGAACGACCATTCGCGGACCTGTTTAGCGACCTTTGCATAGTCCGACTGGCTTGGTCTCGGGGTCAGCGCCGCTGTTTTCTTTTCTTGGCTTGATTCTCTCCTGTGGGCCTCTTTTTGCATGTTGTCAATGCTCAGGCTTGCCACCAGGTTGTCCCCTTCAGCGTTCGTTAACGTAATGCTTGGGCCGGCTCTGTCGTGGTATGTCGCCTCCAGCTCGGCCCAGATGTCGACGAGTTGTGGATCGTTCTCTGTTTCTGAGTAGTATTCCGATAGTGCCTTCCTCATGTCGTCTAGCCTGCCCTCCAGGGCGACTATAAGCCTCTGTGCAACATGAGAGAAGTCCTCCTTCTTGAGGCGGTAAATCCACTTCTTTCCCATTTTTATTGTGCTGTTCTCACTGTTGGGACAATCACGTTGGGCGCCAGATGTAACGAACTGATTTTATGTCTGCTCGCTAAGAGATTCGTGCGGCTAGCTCAGAAGATTGTGTGTTCGTCCCACCAAATTTATATCAGTGAGAAAACAAAGGGTTCAAATGGTAACAGTGGGATTTATTCTCGTGGTATTAGTACAGCGGGTGTGTGGCTGGGCTGGCTTCGGTATCTCCTTGCTCTGGTTGCGCCGGCTGCTGGTGCTCCTCCTTCTGGATTGTCGACGCGATGACTCTGCTTCCGCTTGGCTCCTGGGTCTCGGGACGCTCGTAGTGGCCGCCTCTGTTTGCTCGCCGACGCGCTGCCTCGGGGTCGCTTGTTGCGCCTTAGACTCGCAGAGAGTTCGGCCTTATGGGCTTAGGGAAGCGTTACCGTCCTCAGACTAGTGTGAACAAGCCTTGCTCTCCAGGCCGAAGCCTTTCGAGGCAATACCTGTCCCTTGCTCTGTCCCGGACGGTCCCGCTAGGTTCTTGCTCAGATCGCGCTGACAGCAGGGCTCTCCAGGCGACCGCCTCTTGAAACCGCAAATCGATCTACCGCTCGTCCGTCACGCCAGGTCCTGCTTGGTCGGGCAAGGTACGCTGGGTCTCAGACAACCTTCCTCCCCAAACTGACGGTTCTTCGTCGTAGGACTCTTCCGCTTGTCTCTGACAGACCCGGTGGATTCAAGGATTAAAAAAATCAGTTCTGGATTCCAAGGAAGGTTATTCACTACCTCTATGAAAATACCAACAACGATGTCATTTATCCAACACAATTTATGGAGGAAGCAGGAGTAGCTTTTCTACCTCACTTGTACCCATTGTTGGAAAGTTATTCATCGGTGGAAATAAATTTGGTACTTTTTGGAGAGTACGCACTTTTGAAGGAAGATAAGGAACGCATTGAAATAAAGTCATTCCAAAATAAGATGACAATAATTAGTGCCTACTCCAATATAGAAAATGAATGCAAGGAACATATGGAACAAATTTTGGTAAGGATGGAAGAATTCCAAGAAAGGGATAGTGGATGGACTTTACTTCATCTCATACGTTTGGAGATGAATATTAATCAATATTCACCTTTAAGAGGATCGTCATACAAAAAACTACCCTCTTGTTTGGAAACTAAAAAAGCAATTATAAATGTAAAAAACATAAATGACGAATATTGTTTTAAATGGAGCTTAATCGCAGCATTAAGTAATCTGAATAAGAATGCAAACAGATGTACAACCTATAAAGTTTATTTAAGTGATGAACAAATGGGATCACTGGATTATGGATTTCACTGGATTGGAATTTCCACTTAAGCCTGCAGATATATCTAAATTGATGGAAATAAATAAAGATATAAATGTTACACTTTTCGGATTCGACGATGGAGTTATATTTGGACCTATATTTTACTTCCCAGAAGTGAGGACAAATTCTATAAATATGGTGCTACTGGAGGAAGGATGTAAAGCACATTATACTTGGATTAAAAATCTCTCAAAGTAAGTATTTTTATCATATCATTTTTATGTACTTTTTTGTTTTTGTTTTTGTTTTAAAATTTCATAATATTTATTTGTTTTCATATTATAAGAAAAAAAATTTGTTGTGTTTATCTTTATTTTAGTTTGGATTCCTCTCAAGTTTTGAGATATAAATAAAAAAAAATGGTTCTGCCAAATTTGTTTAAATTATTCGTTGATTGAAGATGCTGCCAACCGACATTCAGAAGTCTGTGGTAAAATAGTCTCACGCTTACCCAACATGAAGGATGCCACTTTATGGTACACGAATATTCAAAAGGAAGTGATGGTACCATTCACAGTTTACGCTGACTTTGAATGCATCCTTCAACCGATTGATAAAAAAGAAACGTTAAATTTAAATATTATAAATATACATAAACCTGTTTCATATGCATACTATATAAAGTGTGCACATGATAACAGTTTAGATAAGTTTGTTTTAGAAACTAGATTCAACTCAGGAATGAATTTCCTCTTATCTCTAATAGAAAATATAACTTTTATATACGAAAACCATATTTCAAAACCTGTTCCTATAGTAATGTCTGATGCTGAAAAAGATGATTTCAAAAAATCTAATAATTGCCATATATGTAACACTCCTCTTTTATAAGATAGAAAAAAAATAGGAAAATTTAGGCGTGCAGCACATAATGCGTGCAATTTAAAATATAAAGTTCCAAAATTTATTCCTGTTTTCTTCCACAATTTCACCAGGTATGATTGCCATCTATTTATAAAAGATTTGGCAATCATACCTGGTGAAATAAAAGTAATTCCATTAAATAAGGAACAATATATCTCAATTTCAAAAATTATAACTATAAGTATGGTGACAACTTTGTAATCCGTTTTCTAGATTCGTTTCGATTTATGCCTTATGCATTAGATACATTAGCTTCAAATCTAGATAGTGAACAAATGTATATAAGAAGATCATTTTTCCTAATGAAAATCATTTCAACTTGATACGAAGAAAGGGTGTATTTCCATATGAATATTTAGATTCATTTGAGAAATTAAAAGAAAGTAAATTACCTCCTAGAGAAGCTTTCTATAGTTCCTTAACCGAAAATGAATGTTGTGAAAATTATACTCACGCGCAAAAGGTATGGAATGAGTTTTCTTGTAAGAGTCTTAAAGATTATTTAGAATTATATTTGAAAATATATGTTTTATTAATGTCTGATGTCTTTGAAAACTTCCGAAGACTTTGTACTACAATTTATTTACTCGATCCAGCGCATTTTTTCACTACACCAGGATTATCATGGGAAGCTATGTTAAAATGTACTAAAATTGAATTAGACTTATTAACTGATATAGATCAGTATAAATTTATTCAAATTGGTATTCGTGGTGGCTTATTACAATGTACATGTATATATGCTAAAACAAATAAGAAATATGTTGAGAATTTTGATAGTACTCAAAAATCATCATATTTTATTTATTTGGATGCAAATAATATGTTTGGTTGGGCTATGTCACAATCTTTACCATATGGAGGTTTTGAATGGATTTCAAGGGGAGAACTTGATAGTATAAACATTGCAGAGATTGCAGATGATAGTGAATATGGATACATTTTTGAGGTAGATTTAAAATATCCTTTTAAATTGCACAATAAACATAATGATCTTCAATTTTGTTGTAATAATCAGTTACCAACAAAGTCAGATAAAATAAAAAATTAATTGCTGATTTAACGGATAAAGAAAAATATATAATTCATTATACAAATCTTCAACAGTGTATAGAAAATGGATTAATTCTAACAAAAATAAGAAAAAGTATACATTACTTTGATAGTTTTGGAAATTTACAACTCCCAAAAGAAATTGTGAAATACTTGGGGAATAACATTAACTATAACTATGAGAGAAAACAAGCCTTTTATAGTACCAACTGTGGACACCTGTTATTCCAATCCTTACTCTCTATCCCACCCTAACTTTTTCTTTATGGTCAAGTAATTTTTCTATGATTCTTGAAACCCGCCCTATTTGAGATCATATCCACCTCGATTTATGAACATAGTTTTTGCGTTTAGAAGGTATTTATACCCGTTACTCGTAGAGTAAAAGAATATACTAGATTCGTCGGAAATTATGTAACAGGCAGAAGGAAGCGTTTCCGACCCCATAAAGTATATATATTCTTGATCAGGATCACTAGCCGAGTCGATCTAGCCATGTCCGTCTGTCCGTCTGTCCGGATGAACGCTGAGATCTCGTAAACTATGAGAGCTAGGCTATTGAGATTTGGCGTGCAGATTCCTGAGCTTCTTACGCAGCGCAAGTTTGTTTCAGTAGACTGCCACGCCCACTTTTACGCCCACAAACCGCCCAAAACTGTGGCTCCTACAGTTTTAATGCTAGAACAAAAATTTTAACTGAAATGTATTGTTCTCATCAATACCTATCGATTGACCCAAAAAAAGTTTACCACGCCCACTTTATCGCCCACAAACCGCCCCCAAACTTCAAAAAATCGTAAATATGAACGTGGATATCTCGGAAACTATCAAAGATAGAGAATCGGGATCTCAGATTTAGATTGCGTAGATTTGTACGCAGCGCAATTTTTTTTACGCGAATATGCCACGCCCACTCTAACGCCCACAAACCGCCCAAACCTGTGGCGCCCACAATTTTTATGCAAGATACAAAATTTTAACTGAACTGTATTGGTCTCGTCAATACCTATCGATTGACCCAAAAAAAAAATTTGCCACGCCCACCCTAACGCCCATAACGCTTAAATCTGTCTACCGCCGGTAGGTGGCGCATTTCAGTCTTGCTTTGCTTCTTGCTTATCTCCATTTCCCATTGGTCCCTTTAGCTGAGTAACAAGTATCTGATAGTCGAGGCACTCAACTATAGCATTCTTCCTTGTTTTTTCTTATATGTCTATACACATCTAGTCTCAACTTTAAGATGGATTATAAAAAATAATTTTATTGTTTTGGAGATACTTTTAAAAAATTTCAAAATGATGTATGCATTGTTAAGAGCACAAACCCCGCCCTACAGATGTGTTTCACAATATGAAAACAGGTTTCCCTTAAACCTGTTTAATGACGGGCAGCCCATTTCCTCGATATTAATGAGCTGATGACTCCGAAAAATCGTCTGTAGAAATCAGTAGTAGGATAATACGGGTCCTGGCTGACGAGGTAATAAATCATGTCAAAAATGGGGGTGGGGGTGACCCTAATTAGTCACGCATGGTTGCACACAGGTGTTATAATGACCTAATTATCATAAAAAGGTCACTTAATGAGGTTAGAAAGGGGTATGAGGTTGTAACGAACTGATTTTATGTCTGCTCGCTACGAGATTCGTGCGGCTAGCTCGAAAGATTGTGTGTTCGTCCCACCAAATTTATATGACGTGATTGCCCCGTAGATCAGTGAGAAAACAAAGGGTTCAAATGGTAACAGTGGGACTTATTCTCCTGGTATTAGTACAGCGGGTGTGTGGCTGGGCTGGCTTCGGTATCTCCTTGCTCTGGTTCCGCCGGCTGCTGGTGCTCCTCCTTCTGGATTGTCGACGCGTTGACTCGGCTTCCGCTTGGCTCCTGGGTCTCGGGACGCTCATAGTGGCCGCCTCTGTTTGCTCGCCGACGCGCTGCCTCGGGGTCGCTTGTTGCGCCTTAGACTCGCAGGGAGTTCGGCCTTGTGGGCTTAGGGAAGCGTTACCGTCCTCAGACTAGGGTGAACAAGCCTTGCTCTCCAGGCCGACGCCTTTCGAGGCAATACCTGTCCCTTGCTCTGTCCCGGACGGTCCCGCTAGGTTCTTGCTCAGATCGCGCTTACAGTCAAGGCTGCCGCCAGGAAGCTGCCTAGCAGTTCACTTTGCTTTACGCCTAGCGCTTGACGTCCGCGACGCACCTGCGCTCCCCAATGAGCTCCGCGCGGCGATAACGGGGTAACCTGGCTGCCGGAAATGTCTGCTGGCGTCGCTGCCGATGTCCTCTGCGCTGTCTCCTGGCCAGTAGCTTGTTGTTCTGGCACTCGGGGAGTTGGGCGGTTGCTGTTCGGGAACTTCGCCGGTAATCGCAGGGCTCTCCAGGCGACCGCCCCTTGAAACCGCAAATCGATCTACCGCTCGTCCGTCACGCCAGGTCCTGCTTGGTTGGGCAAGGTACGCTGGGTTTCAGACAACCTTCCTCCCCAAACTGACGGTTCTTCGTCGTAGGACTCTTCCGCTTGTCTCTGACAGACCCGCCGGGTCTTGTATGCTTCCCACGGCGCTGTTTTCGACGACTCGCTTGGTTGTGGCTCCCTCGTAGATTACTTGCTCGACTGACTGTTCACTTGGTACTTTAACTGATCTTGAAGGTTTGACTCCTCGTGATCGACTCATCCAGCTGCCAGCGCTCTGCGGCCTTATATAGGGCCTCCGGGAACCGTTATTTCCCTTTTGCACACGGCCCGCTGGATCTCTCCACTCCGGGTCCAAAGTCCGTGCCTCCTGGTTGACCCACTTGTCCTTCACGTACCGCTTCCAACCGATGCTCTGCCCACAGCTGCCGTCCCGCTGATTCCCGTGATGCTTGTGGCACGCCTGTGTGCCGCTCCACTGCCGAGATGTGGCACTTCTTCTCCCGGTCCAAAGTTCACGGGATAGTCCAAGGTCCGGTGGAGTTCCGTTATCCGCTTTTGCACACGGCACTCTTGCCTTTCCCGTGAAGTCTCCATTCTTTCTCGATCTCCATCCTTGGTCTCCAAACTCTCTCGCTCTCCCTCCTTGGTCTCCAAACTCTCTCGATCTCCATCCTTGGTCTCCAAACTCTCTCGCTCTCCCTCCTTGGTCTCCAAACTCTCTCGATCTCCATTATTGGTCTCCAAACTCTCTTGTTCTCCATCCAAGTCTCCAAACTCTCTTCGCCGCGCCGTTACTACGCGAATTCGCCGCGTATCTGGTAAGCGGCCGGCCATCTGCTGCTGCTTCTATTTGCGGGGAGTTATTCAACTCCTCACATTCCCCCCTTACTTCGGGAAACATTTAAGACTTGTTCCTACTCTCCGGCGTTTCCTTGCTTATCCTAGCCATCGAGTCCTTGCGATTCCCGCTGCGCTCCCTCGTTGCTCCCTCGATGCTCTCAGGACGCTCTTAGCTCCGCTGAGCTTCTACAGCGCTGGTCGTCCTCCTCGTAGCAACTTGAATCTCCCGCGCCGATATTCTCTCTGACTCCACTGGGACATCGATACTCATGGGCTATCGATCCCCAGCTCGCTGCTCATTGCTGCGTTCAACTCCTTTTACTGGTTCCCCCGCCTGGTCACACCATTCGTGCGTGATCGATGTTTATTCGCATATCGATACCGACGGTGCAGCGTTGCCACCTGCTCGTTGCGATATTTCCACCTTTGGCCGATATTACCGTTTTCGTGTACCCATCGATCGCACTATCGTCTAGTGCCAATCGATCGCCTATCGAGGCGCCCCCTTCCCTGGCTCGTGGTGATTTTGCAACTTTTGATCTTCCCGCACAGCTTCTGGCTGATCTGTCTTTTCAATTTTATCTTCTCAGCTCCTTCCAGCCTATGCCGTTCGTTGCCCTCAACCTCAAGTACAATGGCCCCAGCGGCCTTGAATAACGTCTGGCCTTCGTTTGTAGCAGAGCTTTTCTGCCCGTGGTGAGTTGCATTTTTGGTTGAACCGGCATTTACTTTTCTTTCCTTTCAGGGTTTGCCCGTGTTTTTTTTTTTCTGTTAACTGTTGGTGCGCTGCGTGTTCCTATCTCTTGTGACCAACTGGATACGGTGTAGATCTAATTCTGCACCGTCCTCCCCCTTTCCTCGGGTAACAACTAGACGAGCTCGTCCGGTGCTCCGAATAGAATCTCCGGATGCTACGGTGTATGTCTGAACTGCGCGCCTTGTTTTGCTTGTCTCCCTCCGCGCATACTCTCTTCTACGTGGCGTAATCGGTTGACTCTGGCTCGCGCCCGACGCTGAAACCCGGTGCCTTGCGGGTGGATCCCTTATCGTTACTCGTGTCTTTGTGTCGTCCTCGTAAGTGTCCTTTCCGCCTGGCGTAATCTCGGATGGCTCTGGCAACTGCCCGACGCTGAATCCTGTTGCCTTGCGATCGGGATCACCATCCATCCTTATCCACGTCCTTGTGATCTATCCTTGTAATTGTCCTTTCTGCGTGGCGTGTGGATGACTCTCGCTTAAGCCTGACGCATAATCCTGTGGCCTCGCAGACTGGATCAATGTGAATTCCGACGCTGAATCCTGTTGCCTTGCGGACGGGATCACCATCCATCCTTATCCACGTCCTTGTGACCTATCCTTGTAATTGTCCTGCGTGGCGTGTGGATGACTCTCGCTTAAGCCTGACGCATAATCCTGTGGCCTCGCAGACTGGATCAATGTGAATTCCTTATCCATGTCCTTGTGACCTATCCTTATGGTTGATATTTCTGCGTGGCGTGTGGATGACTCTCGCTTAGGCCTGACGCATAATCCTGTGGCCTCGCAGTCTGGATCAACGTGAAATCCTTATCCATGTCCTTGTACTATCCTGATTGTCCTTTCCGTGTGGCGTATGGATGACTCTCGCTTCGGCCTGACGCCTAATCCTGTCGCCTCGTACCTGTCGTTAAGCATCTGACGTTTCTGCTGTCTGCTCGTTTTGTTGTTGCTTGAGCTCGCCAACGTGAACTGTCCTTTCTTTCTTCGACTGTGTGTGGCGAATTTTGCAGATCACTGGAGAGACGAAATCTACCACCTGGTAAGGGCCATCGTACCTCGGGGCTAGTTTTGCAGCGAATCCATCAGCCGCTTTGGACAGGTGATGTTCCTTGGCCCACACTATGTCGCCCACCGCTGGTGACCATTGCCTCCTTCTCAGATTGTAGTGTCTGGCTTGGTCCTGGGACGCCTTTTCCATATTTCGCCTCACGATCTCAAATACCTCCCTCAGTTCGTTGGCATTTTCCTCAGGTGTAGGTGGTGTTTCCGTAGCTCGTCCAGTGCCTAGGGTTTCCTTATCATATAGGCTGCTGGGTAGACGTGGTTCCCTTCCGTGGGTAAGAAACGCTGGTGTATGGCCGGTGGATTCCGATGTGCTCGTGTTCACTGCTAGCATAATCTCCGGCCACTTCTCGTCCCAGTTTCTCTGGTCCTGCCCTGCGAACTGCGCAATCTTGGTCTTGACCGTTCTGTTTGCTCGTTCGGTCGGATTCTCTTGTGGTGTGTATGGCGCGGTGAATTGTTGACTGATACCCATCTCAGCCAGGAAATTTTTAAATATGCGGCTTGCAAACTGTACTCCATTGTCCGTTATGACCACCTTCGGGACCCCGTACCTTGCGATTATGCGCTCCCTAAACGCCTTCTTGAGCGACTCTGCTGTCGCACTGCGTAGGGGCACCAGTTCCGTCCATTTCGAAAACCTGTCTATCATGACCAGCAGCATTCGGTTCCCGTGCTTAGATCTTGGTAGGGGTCCAATGAAGTCTGCACATACCGTGGCCCATGGTTCCTCCGGCACTTGGGTCAACATCTTCCCGGCCGCCTGCATCTGATTGGGCTTAAACATTTTCGTACGTGGGCTCGGGCGTCTCTATGCATGCCTGGCCAGTAGTATCGGGCTGCCAACCGTGCAATTGTCTTCCGGCTTCCCGCAGACGGTGCGTCGTGGTTTTTCCTCAACACTGTTTCTCGTAGCGACTTTGGGACGCATTTCTTCCATGACGCGACGTCTTCACTGCCTGCTCGGTGAGGTATGTTTCTGTACAGTGTCTCACCATCCATAACATAGTCCGGGTACTTCTGCGGTTGGGTTCTTATCTTTTCGCCCATGTCCTTGATCCAGCTGCACCCTCCTGAAGTTATTGTTGCCGATGCCTCTTTTAATACTCGTAGCGTCTCTGGTAGTGGTTGTCTTGATAATGCGTCGGCCACCACGTTTAGCTGACCCTTTCTGTACGCTATCTCAAAATCGTACTGTTGTAGCTCCAGGGCCCATCTGGCGATCCTTCCTGAAGGGCTTTCGATGCTGTTGAGCCACTTCAGGGCCATGTGGTCGGTTACTACCTTAAAGTGGTAACCTTCCACATACGGCCTGAGCTTCCGGATCGCCCAGACGATCGCCAAACACTCCTTCTCCGTTGTCGAATAGTTCTTCTCCGCGCCGTTCAGTGTTCGGCTCGAGAAGGAGATTACTCTTTCGCCCTTTTCGGTGTCCTGGGTCAGTATCGCTCCGATGCCGTAGTCGCTGGCGTCTGTTTGCAGTCCGGGCATGCTAGCACTGGATCTGCCACGAGTCTTGCCTTAACTTCCTTAAACGCCATCTGGTGCTCTGGTGTCCACTCCCACTTACTGCCTTTGCGCAGCAGGTCGTTCAGGGGTTTGACGATTCTAGAAAAATCTGGTACAAATCGGCGGTACCACGACGCCACTCCTAGGTATTGCCGGAGCTCTTTGACAGTCGATGGCGGTTCTAGTTCGGCGATGGCGGCTACTTTTTCTGGATCTGTTCCTATTCCCTCGCTAGTCACTCGATGTCCCAAGTCCAGCAGCTCCTTTTTGAAGAATTGGCATTTTTCTGGATTCAGCCTCAGGTTTGCCTCCTTTAGACGCCGGAACACTTCCCTCAGGTTTCTTTTGTGTTCTTCCAGCGTGCGACCGATCACTATTATGTCGTCCTGGTAAGCGAATGCGTGAGGTGACATCTCGGGGCCTATTACTTGGTCCAAGACTCGCTGAAACGTTGCCGACGCCGAGTGAAGTCCGAACGGCATTACCCTCCACTGAAACAGACCTTTGCCTGGTACCGTAAACGCCGTATATTGCCTGCTTCTCTCTTCCAGTGGGATCTGCCAGTATCCATCCTTCAGGCCCAAACAGCTGATGTACCGCGCTTCCCTTAGTTGATCTAGGATGTAGTTTATGCGGGGCATTGGGTAGGCATCCTTCACTGACTTCGCGTTGATCTGCCTGAAGTCGACACACAGTCTCCACTTGCCTGTCTTCTTTTTCACCATCACGATGGGGGAGCTGTATGGGCTCTTTGAATGCTCTATGAACCCCATTTGGAGAAGCTCGTCCACCTTTGCGTTGATTTCCCCTTGAATTTTTGGGTTCTTTGGGTAGTATCTCAGCTTAATTGGCTTGTCGTCCTTCATTTTGATCTGGTGTTCTGCCATATTCGATGTTCCCGTCATTGTGCTGAAGTCTGCCAGCTCTGTTTCAAGGAACGCTGTAGTATCGTTCAACTCGTTTACTTGTTGAACGACTGATACTGATAGCTTCTTCTCGAGCCATCCATTGTGTCGGTTCCTGGCTGGTATTATTATCTCGTGTCCAGCACACCTTATCTCGGTTCCGACTTGTTTCAGGAAGTTCCATCCCAACACTAATGGAACCACTACCCCGGGTAAAATCAACAGGCTCATGGTCACTTGCTTGTTGCCGAATTTGACCTCCACCTCGAGCTGCGCATCAATTCCGCCGCACCTTCCATCTGCAACCTAACTTGCCGTCTCGTCCTGGTAATCTTTCCTAGAACAGCAATATTGTCCGCTAATTCTTCGCTAACGAAGCTTGCCGTTGCTCCGGTGTCGATTGTGGCTTTGCAGCTTTTCCCACCAATCATCACAGCTGCGGACAACTGCTGCTCCTCCTCGATTAGCTTGCCCGTTAGTTTGGAGAGGTGGCATTGTGCGATCCCCGCTCGCCTCTCTGCGGCTGAGATCGCTGGCCATTTCCCGATCGTTGGCAGCAATCGACGCTCCTAACACCCACTTTGCCGCATATCCAGCAAAACAGCAGCCGCTGGTCTCCACATCCTCTAGCCCAGTGTCCGTTCCCACCGCATTTCCGACAGGCCTCCTGCAGGTCTTTGATATGGGTGGCATCTTGTGGCCTCTGTGTGTTGCTTGGCGGCCTCCACAAGGTATTGTTTGGCTGCCTCTGTTGCTGTGGGGGTGGTGCCCAATGGCCTCCGCGTGGTGCGTCTGTTGCCTGCTGTCGTCTGGCTTGGTGTGGTGGTGACCATTGTTCGTTTCCTCGTGTGTCCTGGCTATCTGTCTCCTCGCATCTTCTGCATGTCACCTGTGTTGGTGACGCCGACTTGGTCTTTGAGAACTTGTTCTCCTGTGCGAAAATTTCCCGTTCCTTTTCAAGTTCTTCGTACTCATCGGCTAGGATCATTAGCGTGTCCAGGTCCGACACTTTGTATGCTCTTAAGAAAATCCGTAGGCTTGGGGTGCAGTTCTCTTTAATGACCCTTAACGTCTCTTTCGTAGAATAATCGTCTGCATGTCGATCATGTAGTCCTTGAACGACTCGCTGAAGCCTTGCTTCCTTTGCCGGACCTGGTCCGCCAGCCTGGTGAAGAAATCTCTTGGCAGGAAATATGTGTGGAAGCTTTCATTGAATTCTGCCCAAGTTCTCCATTGCTTGTTGTTGGCGATGAACCATTTCAAAGCCCTTCCTTTTAGCAACTCCGGCATCGCTCGAGGGATCATATCAAGCTCCAAGCCGTACGTGTTGGCGGACCATTCTACCTGCTCCAGGAACTCGAATGGTTTTTCCGCCCCGTCGAACCTGAAGGACCATTCGCGGACCTGTTTAGCGACCTTTGCATAGTCCGACTGGCTTGGTCTCGGGGTCAGCGCCGCTGTTTTCTTTTCTTGGCTTGATTCTCTCCTGTGGGCCTCTTTTTGCATGTTGTCAATGCTCAGGCTTGCCACCAGGTTGTCCCCTTCAGCGTTCGTTAACGTAATGCTTGGGCCGGCTCTGTCGTGGTATGTCGCCTCCAGCTCGGCCCAGATGTCGACGAGTTGTGGATCGTTCTCTGTTTCTGAGTAGTATTCCGATAGTGCCTTCCTCATGTCGTCTAGCCTGCCCTCCAGGGCGACTATAAGCCTCTGTGCAACATGAGAGAAGTCCTCCTTCTTGAGGCGGTAAATCCACTTCTTTCCCATTTTTATTGTGCTGTTCTCACTGTTGGGACAATCACGTTGGGCGCCAGATGTAACGAACTGATTTTATGTCTGCTCGCTAAGAGATTCGTGCGGCTAGCTCAGAAGATTGTGTGTTCGTCCCACCAAATTTATATCAGTGAGAAAACAAAGGGTTCAAATGGTAACAGTGGGATTTATTCTCGTGGTATTAGTACAGCGGGTGTGTGGCTGGGCTGGCTTCGGTATCTCCTTGCTCTGGTTGCGCCGGCTGCTGGTGCTCCTCCTTCTGGATTGTCGACGCGATGACTCTGCTTCCGCTTGGCTCCTGGGTCTCGGGACGCTCGTAGTGGCCGCCTCTGTTTGCTCGCCGACGCGCTGCCTCGGGGTCGCTTGTTGCGCCTTAGACTCGCAGAGAGTTCGGCCTTATGGGCTTAGGGAAGCGTTACCGTCCTCAGACTAGTGTGAACAAGCCTTGCTCTCCAGGCCGAAGCCTTTCGAGGCAATACCTGTCCCTTGCTCTGTCCCGGACGGTCCCGCTAGGTTCTTGCTCAGATCGCGCTGACAGCAGGGCTCTCCAGGCGACCGCCTCTTGAAACCGCAAATCGATCTACCGCTCGTCCGTCACGCCAGGTCCTGCTTGGTCGGGCAAGGTACGCTGGGTCTCAGACAACCTTCCTCCCCAAACTGACGGTTCTTCGTCGTAGGACTCTTCCGCTTGTCTCTGACAGACCCGGTGGATTCAAGGATTAAAAAAATCAGTTCTGGATTCCAAGGAAGGTTATTCACTACCTCTATGAAAATACCAACAACGATGTCATTTATCCAACACAATTTATGGAGGAAGCAGGAGTAGCTTTTCTACCTCACTTGTACCCATTGTTGGAAAGTTATTCATCGGTGGAAATAAATTTGGTACTTTTTGGAGAGTACGCACTTTTGAAGGAAGATAAGGAACGCATTGAAATAAAGTCATTCCAAAATAAGATGACAATAATTAGTGCCTACTCCAATATAGAAAATGAATGCAAGGAACATATGGAACAAATTTTGGTAAGGATGGAAGAATTCCAAGAAAGGGATAGTGGATGGACTTTACTTCATCTCATACGTTTGGAGATGAATATTAATCAATATTCACCTTTAAGAGGATCGTCATACAAAAAACTACCCTCTTGTTTGGAAACTAAAAAAGCAATTATAAATGTAAAAAACATAAATGACGAATATTGTTTTAAATGGAGCTTAATCGCAGCATTAAGTAATCTGAATAAGAATGCAAACAGATGTACAACCTATAAAGTTTATTTAAGTGATGAACTCATTCAAGTCAATGGGATCACTGGATTATGGATTTCACTGGATTGGAATTTCCACTTAAGCCTGCAGATATATCTAAATTGATGGAAATAAATAAAGATATAAATGTTACACTTTTCGGATTCGACGATGGAGTTATATTTGGACCTATATTTTACTTCCCAGAAGTGAGGACAAATTCTATAAATATGGTGCTACTGGAGGAAGGATGTAAAGCACATTATACTTGGATTAAAAATCTCTCAAAGTAAGTATTTTTATCATATCATTTTTATGTACTTTTTTGTTTTTGTTTTTGTTTTAAAATTTCATAATATTTATTTGTTTTCATATTATAAGAAAAAAAATTTGTTGTGTTTATCTTTATTTTAGTTTGGATTCCTCTCAAGTTTTGAGATATAAATAAAAAAAAATGGTTCTGCCAAATTTGTTTAAATTATTCGTTGATTGAAGATGCTGCCAACCGACATTCAGAAGTCTGTGGTAAAATAGTCTCACGCTTACCCAACATGAAGGATGCCACTTTATGGTACACGAATATTCAAAAGGAAGTGATGGTACCATTCACAGTTTACGCTGACTTTGAATGCATCCTTCAACCGATTGATAAAAAAGAAACGTTAAATTTAAATATTATAAATATACATAAACCTGTTTCATATGCATACTATATAAAGTGTGCACATGATAACAGTTTAGATAAGTTTGTTTTAGAAACTAGATTCAACTCAGGAATGAATTTCCTCTTATCTCTAATAGAAAATATAACTTTTATATACGAAAACCATATTTCAAAACCTGTTCCTATAGTAATGTCTGATGCTGAAAAAGATGATTTCAAAAAATCTAATAATTGCCATATATGTAACACTCCTCTTTTATAAGATAGAAAAAAAATAGGAAAATTTAGGGGTGCAGCACATAATGCGTGCAATTTAAAATATAAAGTTCCAAAACTTTTTCCTGTTTTCTTCCACAATTTCACCAGGTATGATTGCCATCTATTTATAAAAGATTTGGCAATCATACCTGTTGAAATAAAGGTAATTCCATTAAAAAGGGAACAATATATCTCAATTTCAAAAATTATAACTATAAGTATGGTGACAACTTTGAAATCCGTTTTCTAGATTCGTTTCGACTTATGCCTTATGCATTAGATACATAAGCTTCAAATCTAGATAGTGAACAAATGTGTATAACAAGATCATTTTTCCCTAATGTCAATCATTTCAACTTAATGCGAAGAAAGGGTGTATTTCCATATGATATTCATAGATTCAGTTGAGAAATTAAAAGAAAGTAAATTACCTCCTAGAGAAGCTTTCTATAGTTCCTTAACCGAAAATGAATGTTGTGAAAATTATACTCACGCGCAAAAGGTATGGAATGAGTTTTCTTGTAAGAATCTTAAAGATTATTTAGAATTATGTTTGAAAATAGATGTTTTATTAATGTCTAATGTCTTTGAAAACTTCCAAAGACTTAGTACTAAAATTTATTCACTCGATCCAGCGCATTTTTTCACTACACCAGGATTATCATGGGAAGCTATGTTAAAATGTACTAAAATTGAATTAGATTTATTAACTGATATAGATCAGTATAAATTTATTCAAATTGGTATTCGTGGTGGCTTAGTACAATGTACATGTATATATGCTAAAGCAAATAACAAATATGTTGAGAATTTTTATAGTACTCAAAAATCATCATATTTGATTGTCGTGACCTGCTTTTTGCGCAGTGTAGAGGCCGGCTAGTCAACGAACATCCCAGGGAGGGGAACAACCAACAATGTTGCCTACGCAGCAGACACAACAAAAACAAAACGGAAATTCAAACTCGGACAACGGCAATTTCACGACGGATTTTTCTTGAACATCTGGACTGGACAACACAGCTCTTATCGTGGTCCTGGAGTCCCTCCCAACCATGAGTGTATCCCTCAACATTCTGTTGGACACATCTCCCAATTCTGTGGATCGTGCTACCTCGCCTAACTCATCTCACCCCCCAACACGAATTTCTACTCACACGACTTCATTTCGTTTTCACATTATAATTCACGATTTTTTCTTAAATTTTAACATTTAATAATCCTTCGTACGGTACCGAACTTTTACAGGGAACACATATATATATATATAAATAAATAAATACAATAAACAATATTCCAATAGTTTTGGATTGATGTAAATAAATAGGTTAAATAAACAAATAATTTGAATGGATATAAGTAGGAATAAATTAATTTGCGCGGGTTACATAATCAATAACATCAGTCTCAATTTTTTTGTATTCATTTTCGGCTTGTTGAATTTGTTTGCCGCTTGTAGTTTTCGGGAACCTTTGCTAATTCTGTGTGGCAAATATAAGGGGCGAATAAAAACCTGGGGCCACCCGGGGATGAGTGGCCAATTTTCTTGTCGAAAATTTTGATCTCCTCCTGGTGGCTGGTCTTCGTCTCTCCTTACGTAAGTCTATTTCCCGATCCAGGCTTTTCCCTCACGGAATATTCTATAAATATTTATATTTAAGCTCCACTCACATTAACAAGGATTTTTTATGTCACTCACTGGGTAGGAACTTGACTTCTAATATTATACATTTTTTTCAACAGAACCGTCTGCGAACAATTATTTTTGCCCTTTAATCACCCTTGCTTGTTTCACTTTTTCAAGCCTCTCTTCGCCCAAAATCGACTCAAACTTTTCGAATTTAAACCTTGGTTCATTTGGGAGTTATCCGGTTTAAGGAACCAGTTCCATGACTTGTCCAAGCTGCACGACTCCCTGAACTCACGAGTCGTCGATAGTGTTGTATCGATTTTTCGCCTATCGTTATCAGTCTTAATGTAAACAGCTTTGCTAAATTCATAAATTGTGCATATTTCTTTGTCGTGTAGCACATAACAAGCACACTACGGTTTCGATGCTCGTCTCGGAACTGTAGTGGAGGATGTGCGTGTTCTGCTGGTTGTACTGCCCAACGTAGGCCACCGCCCACAACCCTGAGATAAATGCCTGGTGAGTGTGATTTGCTAGCCGGGCACTATTGTTTCAGATCCTTTGCATGGAAAACTCCCAAAGGATTGCCGCGCAAGTTTTCCAAAGCGTACAAAGAGTTTCCCAACGCTTTTGTGACTCAACATTTAGTGTACTTTCTGCAAAACTTGAAATTCCTATTCTTGCTGAAGTCACTTAGGACAAAGTTTCTCTTGTATATTTCTTGCCCCGGTGACTATCGAATCTCTCGGGCCTTTAAGTTGTAACTCTTCGCTGCTTTCTCGTAGGCATGATGTATCCTTTCCTTTATTTTTTCTCTGGATAGCTGTTGTCGTTCCGACCTGGGCAATTGGGCTATCTCAGCTTCATTCAGGGCATTCAACTTGCGAGCCAGCGAGTAATCTTTCCCGTTCGTGAACATGTGCTATCCGAACATGGCAAAATACGGCGAAGTTCCGGTGCTGCTATGTATGGATGACCTCAGTGACGCTTGTATGTCGGGTAAGTGTTCATCCCATCGCGTGTGGTCGTCTTATATGTTTACTCGGATTGCTGCTAATATGGATTGACTCACTCTCTCCGAAGCATTGGATTGTGGTGCGTATCTCCCTGTGTTCATGTGTGTAATTCCATATTCTTGTAGCATATTCTTGAATTCCTTGGATACAAACTGTCTTCCGTTGTCCGTGTGGATTGTTTCCGGAACTCCGAATTGGGTGAGTATTCCTTCTTGCAGGAATCGGATTACAGCTGTCGATGTGGCCTTCGGCATCGCTTTTAGCCACACAAACTTGGTCAAGTGATCTAATGCGATAAATAGCATGGTATTTCCTCGGCGAGACCGCGGATACTTTCCTAAGAAATCCAGGTACAACTTTTGAATGGGTCGATCTGTCCGTACTTCCTTCCCCATCACTGGTCGCTTTATCTGTGTTGTGTGCTTGTTCTCTTTGCAGTTTTCGCAGGCTGCTACAAAGTCTCGGACTTGAACTACCATTTTGGGCCTGTAATACATCTGCTGAAGTATCGCCAAGGTCTTTGCCATACCCCCATGCATCGCCATGTCGCCGCCGTGGGCTTGCTGGATTAGAGTTGTCGTCAATGCTTCCGGAATCCACAGTTTCCATTCAAATTCCCCACTTTCCTCTCGATTGAAGTGTGTCTTCTTGAATAGAAGTCCTTCTTCCACACGTAAGTCCGGTAATTTATCTCTTCCTTGCTCTTCAACCAACTGCAGTCTTTCCAGGAATTCAGGACTCTCAAATTCAGTTGTTTCAAACTCGAAAAACTCTACTTCAGCGGTTTCTTTCGGCCGAGATAGCATGTCGGCCACGATGTTGTCTTTCCCTTTCCGATGCTCTTTGTTGAAGTCGAATGCCTGTAACGCTAACGACCACCGCGCCAGCCTCCCGTTCAAGTCCTTGAGCGTCATAAGCCATTGCAGGCTTGCATGGTCGGTAACGATCGTGAACGGCATCAACTCCACATAGGGACGGAATCTTTCTACGGCTTTTACTGCTGCAAGAAACTCTTTTTCCGTTACGCTGTAATTGAGTTGTGCTCCTCTCAGCTTCGCCGAAAAGAACGCTATTGGCCGGTCCGATCCTTCTACGTCTTGCTGGTATAATACTGCCCCAATTCCTACATGGCTGGCGTCACACTGTATCCAGAAGTGTCTTCCAAAGTCTGGATGAGCTAATACCGGCGCACAGGTAAGCGCTTTCTTCAGCGTTTCGAATGCCGTAGTTGCTTCCTCCGTCCACATAAATTTTGTTTTATTTTTAAGGCAGTCCGTGAGCGGCGCACTTACACCGGAGAAATTTTGGATGAATCTGCGATACCAGCCTGCGGTTCCTAAGAAGCTGCGTAGTTGTCGCGTATTTTTGGGCACCTCTATCTTCATAATCGCCTCAACTTTCTTCGGATCCGTCCGCAGGGCCCCATCACCGATTATGAATCCCAAATATTGCAAGTATTTAAAACAAAATTTTGACTTGTGTAGCCCGATCGTCAAATTTGCTTTATTCAAACACTCTGCCACTTCTTTCAGCAACCTGCAGTGTTCTTCGAAAGTCTTGGATATCATCAGCAAGTCATCCAAGTATACAAAGACGCGGCTGCGAAGACGCTGTGGGATTACCTTGTCCATTACCCTACACAACTTTTGAGCCGAATTACATAATCCGAATGGCCTCCGTCGAAACTGATAAAGTGGCCTTCCAGGTGTTGTGAAAGCGGTCAAGGGACGACTTTTCTCATCGAGTTCCACTTGCCAGAAAGCATGTTTCAAATCGATACTGCTGATGAAAATCGTCTCATCCACCCGGCTTAAAATCGACTCAATGTTCTGTAGCGGGTAAGCATCCTTCACTGTAAGTGTGTTCAGTTTTCTCGCGTCTAAGCACAGCCTATTCTTTCCAGGTTTCTGTACCAGCGTCGTTCGGTTGTTCCAGGGACTTTCTCTTAACTCGATGACTCCTAACCGTAGCATTTCATCGACTTCTGCGAATAGCAGTTGTTGTTTCGCCGGGGACACGGGGAAGAATCTCTTCTTGACGGGTACAGCTCCTTCCACTAACTGGATCGAGTGTTCTTCTACCTTGGTAAGTCCTAATCCTTGACTTTCGTAGGTCAGAAAACGTCCTTTTTCCTTCTTCCAGTCGCTCCGTCTGTTCTGGGGATAGGATATGTGCCTCCATCGGTTCTCCTTTGGCCATAAATTCGGATTCAACTTGGTGTAAGGATTCTACACCCACCACCTCTGGTGCCAATTCGAATTTTCTCCAGAAATCTATGCCCAGGTACAATTTTTGTTTCAAGGATGGACAAAGGAGTATCGGCAATCGATGTGTTACCCCATTATACGAGATGCTGGGTTGAATCTTCCCCACTACTCGATGCTGTGTACCTCCTGCTTATTTCATTATCGATTGTGATCCCTCTAATTTCAGTCCTAACCTTTCCACTGTTTCTAGGCAACCTTCCCCAAGCAAGCTTACTGATGCCCCGGAATCCAAGAGACCCACGACTTCCAGGTCTTCGATCTTCACCTGTGCGAATGGTCTGTTGTCGCCTTCCACCGCAGCTCTGATGGCCGAACAAATCATCCTTCTTTCTGCCTTCCGCTGCTGACTTCTCCTACGGGCTCTGGCAATTTATGGCGAAATGTTCCGGTCCGGATCATTTTTCCCAAATATTCGGTTCCTGACCTCTTGGTAGTGTGCTTCTCGGACTGCCATAGGTTCACGTTTCGACCATTTAATGGTATGTACTGGTTTATTTATATTTATCAATATCTTACTAATTTTATTTTCCTTACAGCTATCCTTATCATTACGCATGCAATTTGACGAGGCTTTCACTTGTTCGTGGCAAACGGATTGGAGCGTGGTTCCTCGTTCTTGCCCAAGCTCCTCACACCGTTTCCCGTTTGGCATCGAGTACATCTTGGAGTCCTCACACCGGGTAGTCCACACTTGAAACAGAACACCTTTAACACCTCCGATTCACACGCGTTGAATGGGTGTCCCACGGATCCACAATTCCAGCATGTAAGTGGCTGTCGTTCCCTGTTGGTCTCCCAGTGTCTAGCTAATGCCTCCACTTCCTCTTGTTCTCCAGGTACACTCTCTTCTCCGACTGATTCCGGACAAAGCTCATCGATCCTCGGACGATCTTTATACCCTCGGTGAGTCTCGAGGTTGCTCGGATATCGGGTCCATCGAGTCGCCAATATTCTCTCCGCATCGTGGCATTCATGTCGGAGTTGATCCATATTAGTGATGTATATCGGGTATATAATTCTCGAAATCTGATCCCTAATGTTCATTTTTATCACTTTTATCAGGTCAAAGTCGGAAAACGGCATCTCTAGTCGAGATCTAAGCGCTAGCATGGTCTGGATATACACCTCGATGGTTTCTCCCGGCTTCTGCTTCCGTTCTCGCAGCTCATACTCTCGCTCGAAGTTGGATCGGTGACTCTGGAACTGCTGCAGTAGTGCGTACCTCAGGTATGTCCACTCTTGCTTCTCCGTTGACCTCACGTACATCCAGTACCATTCCTTGGCTTGTCCTTCAACTAACACGTGAAATTCTCTTAGGACCTCCTTCCACGGCACCTGATACGACCTTTGGAGATGTTCGAGGCGGAAGATAAACTCTGACACGGGCATGCTTCTGGGACTTCCATCGAAACTGAGCCCCCACTTCCGCAGTTGGCCGACTTTAAATGCAGAATCGCCTACTGCCCCGCTTGACCGACGCTGATCCGGTCCTGGATTGAAGTTGATGTGAGTCCCACCGTTTCCAGGAGGATGTTCTGGAGGCGTCATGTGAGACCCATTCCATCTCCTTGGTTCCTGCTCCGTCGACCAGGCGGTTTGCCGATACCCTTCCGATGCGTGACAATTCATCTCCTGCTTCTCGGACAGCGCCCCAGATGTTGGCGGCGGGAAACCCATGTGGTGACGTACCCCCGGCAGTATGATTGGCGGAGGTTGTTGTAGCATCCTCGGGTCGAATGGTGGCATCTGACTCGGATTTGCCCGCGGCTGCTCTGCAAGGCCTTGAGGTGGCGGCATCAGCGTCTCCGAAGAGGGTATTTGGCCCTGTCCAACTTGTTGTCCTTGGGCCTGCGTAGATGCCTGCCGTGCTGCGTTTTCCCTTGCGAAATCCCTGCGCCACTCCGCCATGCAGTCATTGATGTCCTTCATGAACTGCATCATATCCTGCTGCATCTGCTGTTTGAACATTTCGTACTCCGTCGACATTCCCACCTGGTACGTATGTTGAGCTTGAGCCAGTGCCGCATTAACCCCTGATTTTATCTCAGATGGCAAAGACTTTGGTATGGCCCCGGTTCCGCCTACCGCTTGAAGACCACTATCTTCTCCTGGACTTCCGCTTCCCATTCCTTCAGGATTCTGCTCCCTTAGTGACTCCATGCCTTCGAGTGCCGATATGTTCTCCAATTTCTCCTCTTGATTTGCTTGTGAGCGAGTTACTGGCGGAGTCATACCTGCTGGTCCCCTATTCCGGATGAACTCCAAACTTCTCCTCAATTTTCTTCCGATTTGAATTCTATTCCTATCACTATTTGGCATATCCTAGTTCCTTTCTCATGTATATTTGTTTTTCTTATCTCTTTCTTCAAATTTTTCTAATCTGGGGGGATGAGACGTAGCTATTTACATTACCCACTAACTTTTCTCTCCTTTCCTTCAGTTCCTAATCCATTCGTGTCAATTTTTCACAATTATTTAAACGATTTTAATAATTTAATTTACTCCTTATCTTTCAGACTCTACTTGAAACTTGCTGGGCAACGATGTCACACTTTATTCACAGTCGTGTCCTGCTTTTTGCGCAGTGTAGAGGCCGGCTAGTCAACGAACATCCCAGGGAGGGGAACAACCAACAATGTTGCCTACGCAGCAGACACAACAAAAACAAAACGGAAATTCAAACTCGGACAACGGCAATTTCACGACGGATTTTTCTTGAACATCTGGACTGGACAACAAGCTCTTATCGTGGTCCTGGAGTCCCTCCCAACCATGAGTGTATCCCTCAACATTCTCTTGGACACATCTCCCAATTCTGTTCTGTGGATCGTGCTACCTCGCCTAACTCATCTCACCCCCCAACACGAATTTCTACTCACACGACTTCATTTCGTTTTCACATTATAATTCACGATTTTTTCTTAAATTTTAACATTTAATAATCCTACCTACGGTACCGAACTTTTACAGGGAACACATATATATAATGGACGTTGATGCACTACGAGCAGTACAAACAAGTGGCCCAACGACACCAAGCACGTGCTTGTTACGCGCGGGGCCCTTCTATAAATTTGGGCAAAAATGCGAGTTCGCGAGGAAGATACAAAAAACAAATAGGGACACAAATGAAAATAAAAGAAGCAACTAAGAATGAAGCAAATGAGTTAAAATATTAGTTTTTAATACCGGGATAGAAGTTGATGTGCAAATTAAATGGTAAAGATTGTTATAATTATTACATAGAACGCGAAAGGGCTCGTGCAGACAAAAATTTGATGTACATCGTGGCAAATTTAGGGGATAATAATTTCGTGTTAGTCTAGCAGGGACATTGAAAGTTAGGCGGTTTACAAGTTCTACAGAATCAATATCACCTCTAATAAGATTTTGCATAAAAATAGTACCAAGCATTGTTCTACGATTTACAAGTGTAGGTAAATTAAGCAATAGTAATCTACTCTGATAGGAAGGTAGCCTTACGTTTTGATCCCAGTTCAAACTACGAAGGGCAAAAAGAAGAAATTTTTTTTGTACCGACTCAATACGGTCAATGTGCACTTGATATTGTGGACTCCAAACCGAAGAACAATATTCCAAAATAGGACGGACAAGGGAGGTAAATAATAATTTGGTTGTATAAGGGTCATCAAATTCTTTTGACCAACGCTTTATAAACCCAAGAACACTCATGGCCTTGTTGACAGTGGACATTATGTGGCAGTCAAATTTAAGTTTTGGGTCCAGAAGAACGCCTAAGTCATTAACGGAATATATACGGTCGAGTGACGTATTTTGAAGAGAGTAACTAACAAAAGTAGGAGTACCCCTATAAAAAGTCATAACGTTGCATTTAAGGCAGTTCAAATTTAAAAGGTTATACTCACACCATCCCTGAAAACAATCAATATCTGACTGTAAGTTGGAACCCGAAGCTATATCGTTATATGATAAACAAAGCTTAACATCATCAGCATACATTAGTACACGAGAATGTTTTATGGTAGAGGGAAGATCGTTAATAAACAAAGTAAACAGCAAAGGACCCAAATGACTACCCTGAGGCACTCCAGATGTCACGTAGATCAATTTTGAAACAGCGTTCTTGAATATAACCCTCTGAGTCCTACCATTCAAATAACTTGAAATCCAAGTTAATAGCTTACATGGAAACCCAAGCTGATTTAATTTGAATAATAGAAGAGAGTGGTTGACAGAGTCAAAGGCCTTACTAAAATCTGTATATATAACGTCAGTCTGCATTTTTTTCTTAAATCCATTTATTACAATAGATGACAATTCAAGAAGGTTGGTGGTGGTCGATCTTCGCTTAACAAAACCATGCTGACACGGTGATATTAGCGAGGAACATAAATGTTGCAAATGAGAAGTAATAATACGTTCAAATGCTTTAGGAATTGCCGACAATTTGGAAATACCTCTATAATTCTGGGCATCCGCCTTCGCACCCTTTTTGTGAAGTGGAATGATAAAAGAGTCCTTCCAGATAGTAGGAAAAACTGATGATGAAATAGACAAATTAAAAAGTTTAAGAATCGGTTTACATATGGTCGACGCACAAAACTTAAGCACACACCCGGGGAGTCCATCTGGACCGGGAGAATAAGTTGGCGTTGTTGTTGCTAAGTCTCTTATGAGAGAACTTTCAGTAATTTCAGGGGTAAAAATACAGTTTGCCCTATTTAGGGGATTAGGGTAGTTAGAATTTGACCAAGCAACCGAACTATAAGTAGTTTGGAAAAACTCGGCAAATAAATCAGCAATTTCAGAATCCGTCGATGCCTCCATTGAGTTAAAACGTACAGATGAAGGCAATGCCGACGACTTACGCTTGGCATTAACAAAGTTATAAAACTGCTTCGGATCATTTGAAAATTCGAATTTACATCGACTTAAATACATAGAATAGCAATGACTATTGAGAACATTAAAGTCCGATCGAGCCACCACATATTTCGAAAAATCAGATGGCTTACCCGATTTTTTATACTTTTTATAGGTGTTTGTTTTAAGGTTTTTAAGTCTTTGAAGCGCATTGGTAAACCAAGGAGGCCTGTTTAGCTTTGAAGGAAGCCTATCAGGAACGCATTCATTAAAAAAAGTATTTAACACTATATAGAATAGTTCAGTGGCACTTTCAATATCCATACAATTGTACAAGTCTGTCCAATTATATAGAGAAATCATATCGTTAAGTTTTTTATAGTCACATTTTCGAAAACATCTCATTTTAGTTTGAGGAACTAAAGGAGAGAGGGTATCAACGCATGGGAGGCAGATTGTCAATTCCATTGTTGGATGATATCGGTCTTCAGGTACAACAAGAGCATCAATTCTAGATACCGTGACTTCAGACGGGTCTGAAACAAACACAAGATCTAGTTGTCTATTTAATGAATTCCGTATAAAGCTTACTTTCTGTAACGATAATTCTAAAAGACCATCTACAAAATCATGGACGGATAAGGGTATAGCGACAAGTGAGTCAGTAGGAGAAGACCAAGAGATATCAGGGAGATTAAAGTCACCCAAAACAATCAACAGGTCTCTGTTAGAAAGAAGGGATAGAACAGATTTTATGGCAGACAGATGGTGCTCATAAATTATTAAATCAGAGCCAGGTGGAATATAGGAACATGTTACAAAAATAGATATGGATTGCAAGGAAACTTTCACACTAACAAATTCAATTTCGTTATGGGTATCAAAGTAGATTTTTTCAGATGTGAGGCTAGTGGTAACGGCAATCAGCACACCGCCTCCCCTACGTGAGGAGCGATCGGTCCTATAGGCATTAAAGTTATTTGACAGAACTTCAGAGTCAGATATCTCTGGTTTCAGCCAAGTTTCCGTAAAAGCCAAAATATCTGCAGTAAATGCAGAGGAGTCAGCATAAAGCTTGGGTAGCTTCATATTTAGTCCCCTAACATTTTGATAAGCCAAAAATAAACTTTTTAGTTTTTTGGCGCAGTGGAGGGTCTGTTATTTGTTCTCGGTTTATTGGGAACAAATTCTTTTATTACTAAATCATCATTAAGCCAAAAGCTTTCAGAAAGTAGTACCTTAAACACATCAGGCGGTGCAAATATTTTAAAAGAGGATATACTACGAGCGTATGAAAATCGAAATTGTTCAACTGAAATATTCTCGGATGGGAATTTTTCACGTATAAATTCCAAAACATCCTCAGATGTAGTATCTGGGGTGAATCTAGAAACAAATAATTGCTTCCTATGAGGAACAACTGACAGTTTCTTACGTCCCCCAGCAGCAGATTGAACAACACTAAGCTGAGAGCCAGAATCGGTTCCTACTGTACCTATAGGTACGGTCGGCACCGTAGCCGGCACTGAAGATTTTTTTACCACCAGACTTCGAGAAACAGTGACTCCACCAGAATCAGCTGTATCCCTAGGCGCAGTTGGTTCGCTTACCCCAGTGTCGACAGAAACTGCTGCAGCTACCAAATTCGGATTAGGGGAGGATACCGTGACCGTGTTAACTGCCGCTAAGCTGGCTTTTTTGCGTTTGGGCGACTCAGTTAGTAATTTTTTATTATTAAATTGGGCACAAACGGAATTGAACCCCTCATTGAGCTGTTTAAAAGCACCTGAGAGATTCAAAAGGCTGTCTCGAGTCTGCTTCATAAAGCCGCTCATCTCAACTACCATTTCCTTGCAGGATCCACATGACCACATGAGACCAGAATTCAGATCAATGAAGTCTTTGACTCTGCCAGTAAATCCTGCGCATTTAACGTGCATCATCGATTCGCAGAGCCAGCAGAAAATAAAAGGGTCTTTAGTTGAAGCCGAAAGAGTACAATTTTTCTTACAGCAGACAAGAGCCATTTTAGGAGATGAAATAAAAATAAAATAAAATATGAAAAATACCTTAAGTAAATTTGGCACTGGGATCAAATTCCAAAACCACAAAGGCACAAAACACGAAAAAAAATAAGAGCGCGAGATCGCGTTTAGTTAAAATGTAAGAGAGCACGAGAGAATAAATCTTCTATCGACTGAGCGTTGCTTGTGGGACACTGACAACTTTACGCACGAACAGTTACAATGTAACGCAAGCAAGAGAGAGAGAATAAGAGAAAAGCACTCCAAAAATCTACCAGAAAAATCGGCAGGTTCCAAGAGAGTTCAAATTACAGTTGTAATATAGAGCGGGAGAGAGAGTGGGAATAAAAGAGTTTAGCAAGATTAGTGAGTGTAAAATTACACTAACAAAGCTAGGAGATTAAACAAATCTAATAGAAATGTTAAAATATCTATAACCACATACCCGTTTAATGGGGGATCAAGTCAAAAACACTAACACAACTATTAGGCTAAGCTTTGTTAAAAAAACGAACACAAGAAACTCGCAAAAAATCACCGAAAAAGACAAAAACTCAGAGCACAAAAGTAAACACATCTGTTCACAAGCGACGCTAAATCGAATATGAATATAAATAAATACAATAAACAATATTCCAATAGTTTTGGATTGGTGTAAATAAATAGGTTAAATAAATAAATTATTTGAATGGATATAAGTAGGAATAAATTAATTTGCGCGGGTTACATATTCAATAACATCAGTCTCAATTTTTTTGTATTCATTTTCGGCTTGTTGAATTTGTTTGCCGCTTGTAGTTTTCGGGAACCTTTTGCTAATTCTGTGTGGCAAATATAAGGGGCGAATAAAAACCTGGGGCCACCCGGGGATGAGTGGCCAATTTTCTTGTCGAAAATTTTGATCTCCTCCTGGTGGCTGGTCTTCGTCTCTCCTTACGTAAGTCTATTTCCCGATCCAGGCTTTTCCCTCACGGAATATTCTATAAATATTTATATTTAAGCTCCACTCACATTAACAAGGATTTTTTTTGTCACTCACTGGGTAGGAACTTGACTTCTAATATTATATATTTTTTTCAACAGAACCGTCTGCGAACAATTATTTTTGCCCTTTAATCACCCTTGCTTGTTTCACTTTTTCAAGCCTCTCTTCGCCCAAAAACCACTCAAACTTTTCGAATTTAAACCTTGGTTCATTTGGGAGTTATCCGGTTTAAGGAACCAGTTCCATGACTTGTCCAAGCTGCACGACTCCCTGAACTCACGAGTCGTCGATAGTGTTGTATCGATTTTTCGCCTATCGTTATCAGTCTTAATGTAAACAGCTTTGCTAAATTCACAAATTGTGCATATTTCTTTGTCGTTTAGCACATAACATGATTTATTTGGATGCAGATAATTTGTTTGGTTGGGCTATGTCACAATCTTTACCATATGGAGGTTTTGAATGGATTTCAAGGGGAGAACTTGATAGTATAAACATTACAGAGATTGCAGATGATAGTGAATATGGATACATTTTTGAGGTAGATTTAAAATATCCTTTTAAATTGCACAATAAACACAATGATCTTCCATTTTGTTGTAATAATCAGCTACCAACAAAGTCAGATAAAATAAAAAATTCATTGCTGATTTAAGGGATAAAGAAAAATATATAATTCATTATAAAAATCTTCAATACTGTATAGAAAATGGATTAATTCTAACAAAAAAAAAAAAGTATACATTACTTTGATAGTTTTGAAAATTTGCAATTTAAATACTGGGGAATAACACTTACTATAACTATGAGAGAAAACAAGCCTTTAATAGTACCAACTGTGGACACCTGTCATTCCAATTCTTACTCTCCATCCCACCCTAACTTTTTCTTTATGGTCAAGTAATTTCTCTCATTCTTGAAACCCGCCCTATTTGAGATCATATCCACCTCGATTTATGAACATAGTTTTTGCGTTTAGAAGGTATTTTTTTTCTTATATGTCTATACACATCTAGTCTCAACTATAAGATGGATTATAAAAAATAATTTTATTGTTTTGGAGATACTTTTAAAAAATTTCAAAATGATGTATGCATTGTTAAGAGCACAAACCCCGCCCTACAGATGTGTTTCACAATATGAAAACAGGTTTCCCTTAAACCTTTTTAATGACGGGCAGCCCATTTCCTCGATATTAATGAGCTGATGACTCCGAAAAATCGTCTGTAGAAATCAGTAGTAGGATAATACGGGTCATGGCTCACGAGGTAATAAATCATGTCAAAAAAGGGGGTGGGGATGACCCTAATTAGTCACGCATGGTTGCGCACAGGTGTTATAATGACCTAATTAGCATAAAAAGGTCACTTAATGAGGTTAGAAAGGGGTGTGAGGTGTGAAGATCACCCCAAAGAAATGGTGAAAGTGGGGGTGGGGTGTTTTGTCATGTCTTGTCTTGTCGTAGGAATTTGTGATTGCTTGTGTGTGAGGGGTGTTTTGTCATGCGTAGAAATTTGTGGTTATTTGGAGTGATCTTTCCTAACAGAATATACACAAAAACAAATGAGATCGTTTATTTAGTCAAATACGTTTTTATTTAATCATATTAGAAAATTTCTTGTCACGCGCTTATAGAAAGAGAAAACGGTTAGCTTCTAAGTTTTCAAAAAAATTATGTGTTAAGGAGAAATGTGGAAAGTAGTTCAGCTTAAGAAAGCTATTCGAGTCGAGCGAACCATCTAAAATCGTCGTGCGAACCCTCCGGTAATTCCAAGTTAAAGTAAAGTCGTGTTAATTTGCGTTCCATCCGAATTCGATTTGTGTAAACTTATCAAATTGATAAAAATTAAAATACCTTAATAACTGTAAAGTAAAGTTGTGTGAACTACCCAGATTTGAGTTGTGTGAACTTATCAAATTAATAAAAAAATAAAATACTTTACTAACTGTAAAGTAAAGTTGTGTGAACTTGTGAACTGCCCAGATTTGAGTTGTGAGTTATCAAATTGATAAAAAGTAAAATACTTTACAGTTAAAGTAAAGTATAATAAAGTGAAAAGTACTAATTACATTACAACACAATATTTCCAAAAACAAAAAAAAAACAAAACAAAAATGAATAAGTATTGTGCAAGTGCAACATTACCCTATCGGTTAACATTTCGTGGAGTCATTATCTGCGAACGGAGCAACATAAGAGGAATGTTATTGAACCAGTGGATTCAATGATTAAAAAAATCAGTTCTGGATTCCAAGGAAGGATTATTCACTACCTCTATGAAAATACCAACAAAGATGTCATTTATCCAACACAATTTATGGAGGAAGCAGGAGTAGCTTTTCTACCTCACTTGTACCCATTGTTGGAAAGTTATTCATCGGTGGAAATAAATTTGGTACTTTTTGGAGAGTACGCACTTTTGAAGGAAGATAAGGAACGCATTGAAATAAAGTCATTCCAAAGTAAGATGACAATAATTAGTGCCTACTCCAATATAGAAAATGAATACAAGGAACATATGGAACAAATTTTGGTGAGGATGGAAGAATTCCAAGAAAGGGATAGTGGATGGACTTTACTTCATCTCATTCGTTTGGAGATGAATATTAATCAATATTCACCTTTAAGAGAATCGTCATACAAAAAACTACCCTCTTGTTTGGAAACTAACAAAGCAATTATAAATGTAAAAACATAAATGACGAATATTGTTTTTAATGGAGCTTAATCGCAGCATTAAGTAATCTAAATAAGAATGCAAACAGATGTACAACCTATAAAGTTTATTTAAGTGATGAACTCATTCAAGTCAATGGGATCACTGGATTATGGATTTCACTGGATTGGAATTTCCACTTAAGCCTGCAGATATATCCAAATTGATGGAAATAAATAAAGATATAAATGTTACACTTTTCGGATTCGACGATGGAGTTATATTTGGACCTATATTTTACTCCCCAGAAGTGAGGACAAATTCTATAAATATGGTGTTACGGAGGAAGGATGTAAAGCACATTATACTTGAATTAAAAATCTCTCAAAGTAAGTTGTTTTATCATATCATTTTTATGTACTTTTTTGTTTTTGTTTTTGTTTTAAAATTTCATAATATTTATTTGTTTTCATATAAAAAAAAAAATTGTGTGTTTATCTTTATTTTAGTTTGGATTCCTCTCAAGTTTCGAGAGATAAATAAAAAAAAATGGTTCTGCCAAATTTGTTTAAATTATTCGTTGAGTGAAGATGCTGCCAACCGACATTCAGAAGTCTGTGGTAAAATAGTCTCACGCTTACCCAACATGAAGGATGCCACTTTATGGTACACGAATATTTAAAAGGAAGTGATGGTACCATTCATAGTTTACGCTGACTTTGAATGCATCCTTTAACCGATTGATAAAAAAGAAACGTTAAATTTAAATATTATAAATATACATAAACCTGTTTCATATGCATACTATATAAAGTGTGCACATGATAACAGTTTAGATAAGTTTGTTTTAGAAACTAGATTCAACTCAGGAATGAATTTCCTCTTATCTCTAATAGAAAATATAACTTTTATATACGAAAACCATATTTCAAAACCTGTTCCTATAGTAATGTCTGATGTTGAAGAAGATGATTTTAAAAAATCTAATAATTGCCATATATGTAACACTCCTCTTTTATTAGATAGAGTTAGGGATCATTGTCACTTCACAGGGAAATTTAGGGGTGCAGCACATAATGCGTACAATTTAAAATATAAAGTTCCAAAATTTATTCCTGTTTTCTTCCACAATTTCACCAGGTATGATTGCCATCTATTTATAAAAAATTTGGCAATCATATCTGGTGAAATAAAGGTAATTCCATTAAATAAGGAACAATATATCTCAATTTCAAAAATTATAACTATAAGTATGGTGACAACTTTGAAAACCGTTTTCTAGATTCGTTTCGATTTATGCCTTATGCATTAGATACATAAGCTTCAAATCTAGATAGTGAACAAATGTGTATAACAAGATCATTTTTCCCTAATGAAAATCATTTCAACTTAATGCGAAGGAAGGGTGTATTTCCATATGATATTCATAGATTCAGTTGAGAAATTAAAAGAAAGTAAATTATCTCCTAGATAAACTTTCTATAGTTCCTTAACCGAAAATGAATGTTGTGAAAATTATACTCACGCGCAAAAGGTATGGAATGAGTTTTCTTGTAAGAATCTTAAAGATTATTTAGAATTATATTCGAAAATAGATGTTTAATTAATGTCTGATGTCTTTGAAAACTTCCGAAGACCTTGTACTAAAATTTATTCACTCGATCCAGCGCATTTTTTCACTACACCAGGATTATCATGGGAAGCTATGTTAAAATGTACTAAAATTGAATTAGATTTATTAACTGATATAGATCAGTATAAATTTATTCAAAGCGGTATTCGTGGTGGCTTAGTACAATGTACATGTAGATATTCTAAAGCAAATAACAAATATGTTGAGAATTTTGATAGTACTCAAAAATCATCATATTTGATTTATTTGGATGCAAATAATTTGTTTGGTTGGGCTATGTCACAATCTTTACCATATGGAGGTTTTGAATGGATTTCAAGGGGAGAACTTGATAGTATAAACATTACAGAGATTGCAGATAATAGTGAATATGGATACATTTTTGAGGTAGATTTAAAATATCCTTTTAAATTGCACAATAAACACCAATATCTTCCATTTTGTTGTAATAATCAGTTACCAACAAAGACAGATAAAATAAACAAATTAATTGCTGATTTAAGGGATAAAGAAAAATATATAATTCATTATAAAAATCTTCAACAGTGTATAGAAAATGGATGAATTCTAACAAAAACAAAAAAAGTATACATTACTTTGATAGTTGCGGAAATTTACAACCCCAAAAGAAATTGTGAAATACTTGGGGAATAACATTAACTATAACTATGAGAGAAAACAAGCCTTTAATAGTACCAACTGTGGACACCTGTTATACCAATTCTTACTCTCTATCCCACCCTAACTTTTTCTTTATGATCAAATAATTTCTCTATGAATCTTGAAACCCGCCCTATTTGAGATCATATCCACCTCGATTTATGAACATAGTTTTTGCGTTTAGAAGGTATTTTTTTTTGTTATATGTCTATACACATCTAGTCTCAACTTTAAGATGGATTATAAAAAATTATTTTATTGTTTTGGAGATACTTTTAAAAAATTTCAAAATGATGTATGCATTGTTAAGAACACAAACCCCACCCTGAAGATGTGCTTCACAATATGAAAACCGGTTTCCCTTAAACCTGTTTAATGACGGGCAGCCCATTTCCTCGATATTAATGAGCTGACGACTCCCAAAAAAGTCTGTATAAATCGGTAGTACGATAATACGGATCATGGCTGACTAGGTAATAAATCATGTCAAAAAAGGGGATGGGGGTGACCCTAATTGGTGGTGGTTCCCAACAGAATATACACAAAAACAAATGAGATCGTTTATTTAGTCAAATACGTTTTTATTTAATCATATTTGAACATTTTTTCTCTTGCGCTTATAGAAAGAGAAAACGGTTAGCTTCTAAGTTTTCAAAAAAATTATTTGCTAGGGAGAAATGTGGAAAGTAGTTCAGTTTAAGAAAGCTATTCGAGTCGAGCGAACCATCTAAAATCGTCGTGCGAACCCTCCGGTAATTCCAAGTTAACGTAAAGTCGTGTTAATTTGCGTTCCATCCGAATTCGATTTGTGTAAACTTATCAAATTGATAAAAATTAAAATACCTTACTAACTGTAAAGTAAAGTTGTGTGAGCTACCCAGATTTGAGTTGTGTGAACTTATCAAATTAATAAAAAAATAAAATGCTTTACTAACTGTAAAGTAAAGTTGTGTGAACTTGTGAACTGCCCAGATTTGAGTTGTGAGTTATCAAATTGATAAAAAGTAAAATACTTTACAGTTAAAGTAAAGTATAATAAAGTGAAAAGTACTAATTACATTACAACACAATATTTCCAAAAACAAAAAAAAAAACAAAACAAAAATGAATAAGTATTGTGCAAGTGCAACATTACCCTATCGGTTAACAGTTCGTGGAGTCATTATCTGCGAACGGAGCAACATAAGAGGAATGTTATTGAACCAGTGGATTCAAGGATTAAAAAAATCAGTTCTGGATTCCAAGGAAGGATTATTCACTACCTCTATGAAAATACCAACAAAGATGTCATTTATCCAACACAATTTATGGAGGAAGCAGGAGTAGCTTTTCTACCTCACTTGTACCCATTGTTGGAAAGTTATTCATCGGTGGAAATAAATTTGGTACTTTTTGGAGAGTACGCACTTTTGAAGGAAGATAAGGAACGCATTGAAATAAAGTCATTCCAAAGTAAGATGACAATAATTAGTGCCTACTCCAATATAGAAAATTAATACAAGGAACATATGGAACAAATTTTGGTGAGGATGGAAGAATTCCAAGAAAGGGATAGTGGATGGACTTTACTTCATCTCATTCGTTTGGAGATGAATATTAATCAATATTCACCTTTAAGAGGATCGTCATACATACAAAGACTACCCTATTGTTTGGAAAATAAAAAAACAATTATAAATGTAAAAAACATAAATGACGAATATTGTTTTTAATGGAGCTTAATCGCAGCATTAAGTAATCTAAATAAGAATGCAAACAGATGTACAACCTATAAAGTTTATGTAAATGATGAACTCATTCAAGTCAATGGGATCACATTAAATTTCACTGGATTGGAATTTCCACTTAAGCCTGCAGATATATCTAAATTGATGGAAATAAATAAAGATATAAATGTTACACTTTTCGGATTCGACGATGGAGTTATATTTGGACCTATATTTTACTCCCCAGAAGTGAGGACAAATTCTATAAATATGCTGCTACTGGAGGAAGGATGTAAAGCACATTTTGCTTGGATTAAGAATCTCTAAAAGTAAGTTGTTTTATCATATCATTATTATGTACTTTTTTGTTTTTGTTTTAAAATTTCATTTTTTTTTTGTTTTCATATTACAAAGAAAAAATGTTTGTGTTTATCTTTATTTTAGTTTGGTGTTCTCTCAAGTTTCGAGAGATAAATAAAGAAAAATTTTTCTGCCAAATTTGTTTAAATTATTCGTTGAGTGAAGATGCTGCCAACCGACATTCAGAAGTCTGTGGTAAAATAGTCTCACGCTTACCCAACATGAAGGATGCCACTTTATGGTACACGAATATTCAAAAGGAAGTGATGGTACCATTCATAGTTTACGCTGACTTTGAATGCATCCTTATACCGATTGATAAAAAAGAAACGTTAAATTTAAATATTATAAATATACATAAACCTGTTTCATATGCATACTATACAAAGTGTGCACATGATAACAGTTTAGATAAGTTTGTTTTAGAAACTAGATTCAACTCAGGAATGAATTTCCTCTTATCTCTAATAGAAAATATAACTTTTATATACGAAAACCATATTTCAAAACCTGTTCCTATAGTAATGTCTGATGCTGAAGAAGATGATTTCAAAAAATCTAATAATTGCCATATATGTAACACTCCTCTTTTATTAGATAGAGTTAGGGATCATTGTCACTTCACAGGAAAATTTAGGGGTGCAGCACATAATGCGTGCAATTTAAAATATAAAGGTCCAAAATTTATTCCTGTTTTCATCCATAATTTCACCAGGTATGATTGCCATCTATTTATAAAAGATTTGGCAATCATACCTGTGGAAATAAAGGTAATTCCATTAAATAAGGAACAATATATCTCAATTTCAAAAATTATAACTATAAGTATGGTGACAACTTTGAAATCCGTTTTCTAGATTCTAGATTCTAGATTTTCTAGATACATAAGCTTCAAATCTAGATAGTGAACAAATGTGTATAACAAGATCATTTTTCCCTTATGAAAATCATTTCAACTTAATGCGAAGAAAGGGTGTATTTCCATATGATATTCATAAATTCAGTTAAGAAATTAAAAGAAAGTAAATAACCTCCTAGATAAGCTTTCTATAGTTCCTTAACCGAAAATGAATGTTGTGAAAATTATACTCACGCGCAAAAGGTATGGAATGAGTTTTCTTGTAAGAATCTTAAAGATTTTTTAGAATTATATTTGAAAATAGATGTTTTATTAATGTCTGATGTCTTTGAAAATTTCCGAAGACTTTGTACTAAAATTTATTCACTCGATCCAGCGCATTTTTTCACTACACCAGGATTATCATGGGAAGCTATGTTAAAATGTACTAAAATTGAATTAGATTTATTAACTGATATAGATCAGTATAAATTTATTCAAATTGGTATTCGTGGTGGCTTAGTACAATGTACATATAGACATGCTAAAGCAAATAACAAATATGTTGAGAATTTTGATAGTACTCAAAAATCATCATATTTGATTTATTTGGATGTAAATAATATGTTTGGTTGGGCTATGTCACAATCTTTACCATATGGAGGTTTTGAATGGATTTCAAGGGGAGATCTTGATAGTATAAACATTACAGAGATTGCAGATGATAGTGGATATGGATACATTTTTGAGGTAGACTTAAAATATCCTTTTAAATTGCACAATAAACACAATGATCTTCCATTTTGTTGTAATAATCAGTTACCAACAAAGTCAGATAAAATAATAAAAATTAATTGCTGATTTAAGGGATAAAGAAAAATATATATTTCATTATAAAAATCTTCAACAGTGTATAGAAAATGGATAATTTCTAACAAAAACAAAAAAAAGTATACATTACTTTGATAGTTGGGGAAATTTACAACCCCAAAAGAAATTGTGAAATACTTGGGGAATAACATTAACTATAACTATGAGAGAAAACAAGCCTTTAATAGTACCAACTGTGGACACCTGTTATTCCAATTCTTACTATCCCACCCTAACTTTTTCTTTATGATCAAATAATTTCTCTATGATTCTTGAAACCCGCCCTTTTTGAGATCATATCCACCTCGATTTGTGAACATAGTTTTTGCGTTTAGAAGGTATTTTTTTTGTTATATGTCTATACACATCTAGTCTCAACTTTAAGATGGATTATAAAAAATTATTTTATTGTTTTGGAGATACTTTTAAAAAATTTCAAAATGATGTATGCATTGTTAAGAACACAAACCCCACCCTGAAGATGTGCTTCACAATATGAAAACCGGTTTCCCTTAAACCTGTTTAATGACGGGCAGCCCATTTCCTCGATATAAATGAGCTGACGACTCCCAAAAAAGTCTGTATAAATCAGTAGTAGGATAATACGGATCATGGCTGACTAGGTAATAAATCATGTCAAAAAAGGGGATGGGGGTGACCCTAATTGGTGGTGGTTCCCAACAGAATATACACAAAAACAAATGAGATCGTTTATTTAGTCAAATACGTTTTTATTTAATCATGTTTGAACATTTTTTCTCTTGCGCTTATAGAAAGAGAAAACGGTTAGCTTCTAAGTTTTCAAAAAAATTATTTGCTAGGGAGAAATGTGGAAAGTAGTTCAGTTTAAGAAAGCTATTCGAGTCGAGCGAACCATCTAAAATCGTCGTGCGAACCCTCCGGTAATTCCAAGTTAACGTAAAGTCGTGTTAATTTGCGTTCCATCCGAATTCGATTTGTGTAAACTTATCAAATTGATAAAAATTAAAATACCTTACTAACTGTAAAGTAAAGTTGTGTGAGCTACCCAGATTTGAGTTGTGTGAACTTATCAAATTAATAAAAAAATAAAATGCTTTACTAACTGTAAAGTAAAGTTGTGTGAACTTGTGAACTACCCAGATTTGAGTTGTGAGTTATCAAATTGATAAAAAGTAAAATACTTTACAGTTAAAGTAAAGTATAATAAAGTGAAAAGTACAAATAACATTACAACACAATATTTCCAAAAACAAAAAATAAACAAAACAAAAATGAATAAGTATTGTGCAAGTGCAACATTACCCTATCGGTTAACAGTTCGTGGAGTCATTATCTGCGAACGGAGCAACATTAGAGGAATGTTATTGAACCAGTGGATTCAAGGATTAAAAAAATCAGTTCTGGATTCCAAGGAAGGATTATTCACTACCTCTATGAAAAAACCAACAAAGATGTCATTTATCCAACACAATTTATGGAGGAAGCAGGAGAAGCTTTTCTACCTCACTTGTACCCATTGTTGGAAAGTTATTCATCGGTGGAAATAAATTTGGAACTTCTTGGAGAGTACGCACTTTTGAAGGAAGAAAAGGAACGCATTGAAATAAAGTCATTCCAAAGTAAGATGACAATAATTAGTGCCTACTCCAATATAGAAAATGAATACAAGGAACATAGGGATAGTGGATGGACTTTACTTCATCTCATTCGTTTGGAGATGAATATTAATCAATATTCACCTTTAAGAGGATCGTCATACAAAAGACTACCCTCTTGTTTGGAAAATAAAAAAACAATTATAAATGTAAAAAACATAAATGGAGCTTAATCGCAGCATTAAGTTGTCTAAATAAGAATGCAAACAGATGTACAACCCATAAAGTTTATTTAAGTGATGAACTCATTCAAGTCAATTGGATCACTGGCTTATGGATTTCACTGGATTGGAATTTCCACTTAAGCCTGCAGATATATCTAAATTGATGGAAATAAATAAAGATATAAGTGTTACACTTTTCGGGCTCGACGATGGAGTTATATTTGGACCAATATTTTACTCCCCAGAAGTGAGGACAAATTCTATAAATATGCTGCTACTGGAGGAAGGATGTAAAGCACATTATACTTTGATTAAAAATCTCTCAAAGTACGTTGTTTTATCATATCATTATAATGTTTTTTTTTGTTTTTGTTTTAAAATTTCATAATATTTATTTGTTTTCATATTACAAAGAAAAAATGTTTGAGTTTATCTTTATTTTAGTTTGGTTTCCTCTCAAGTTTCGAGATATAAATAAAAAAAAATGGTTTGGCCAAATTTGTTTAAATTATTCGTTGAGTGAAGATGCTGCCAACCGACATTCAGAAGTCTGTGGTAAAATAGTCTCACGCTTACCCAACATGAAGGATGCCACTTTATTGTACACAAATATTCAAAGGGAAGTGATGGTACCATTCACAGTTTACACTGACTTTGAATGCATCCTTCAACCGATTGATAAAAAAGAAACGTTAAATTTAAATATTATAAATATACATAAACCTATTTCATATGCATACTATATAAAGTGTGCACATGATAACAGTTTAGATAAGTTTGTTTTAGAATCTAGATTCAACTCAGGAATGAATTTCCTCTTATCTCTAATAGAAAATATAACTTTTATATACGAAAACCATATTTCAAAACCTGTTCCTATAGTAATGTCTGATGTTGAAGAAGATAATTTCAAAAAATCTAATAATTGCCATATATGTAACACTCCTCTTTAATTAGATAGAGTTAGGGATCATTGTGACTTCACAGGAAAATTTAGGGGTGCAGAACATAATGCGTGCAATTTAAAATATAAAGTTCCAAACCTTATTCCTGTTTTCTTCCACAATTTCACCAGGTATGATTGCCATCTATTTATAAAAGATGTGGCAATCATACCTGGTGAAATAAAGGTAATTCCATTAAATAAGGAACAATATATCTCAATTTCAAAAATTATAACTATAAGTATGGTGACAACTTTGAAATCCGTTTTCTAGATTCGTTTCGATTTATGCCTTTTGCATTAGATACATTAGCTAGATAGTGAACAAATGTATATAACAAGATCATTTTTCGCTAATGTAAATCATTTCAACTTAATGCGAAGAAACGGTGGATTTCTATATGAATATTTAGATTCAGTTGAGAAATTAAAAGAAAGTAAATTACCTCCTAGAGAAGCTTTCTATAGTTCCTTAACCGAAAATGAATGTTCAATTAAAAATTAAACGCACGCGCAAAAGGTATGGAATGAGTTTTCTTGTAAGAATCTTAAAGATTATTTAGAATTATATTTGAAAACAGATGTTTTATTAATGTCTGATGTCTTTGAAAAACCCTTTCGAAACCCTTGTACTAAAATTTATTCACTCGATCCAGCGCATTTTTTTACTACACCAGGATTATCATGGGAAGCTATGTTAAAATGTACTAAAATTGAATTAGATTTATTAACTGATATAGATCAGTATAAATTTATTCAAAGTGGTATTCGTGGTGGCTTAGTACACTGTGCATGTAGATATGCTAAAGCAAATAACAAATATGTTGAGAATTTTGATAGTACTCAAAAAGCATAATATTTGATTTATTTGGATGCAAATAATTTGTTTGCTTGGGCTATGTCACAATCTTTACCATATGGAGGTTTTGAATGGATTTCAAGGGGAGAACTTGATAGTATAAACATTACAGAGATTGCAGATGATAGTGAAGACAGATACATTTTTGAGGTAGATTTTAAATATCCTTTTAAATTGCACAATAAACACAATGATCTTCCATTTTTTTGTAATAATCAGTTACCAACAAAGTCAGATAAAATAAAAAATTAATTGCTGACATAAGGGATAAAGAAAAATATATAATTCATTATAAAAATCTTCAACAGTGTATAGAAAATGGATTAATTCTAACAAAAATAAGTAAAAGTATACATTACTTTGATAGTTTTGAAAATTTACAACTCCCAAAAGAAATTGTGAAATACTTGGGGAATAACATTAACTGTTTGTGCCTAACCGAAGTAGACACCTGCAGGACGATCGCGTCGCGGCAATGGTAACGATGGTTACTACAATGCCGGACCACAGGCGATGCTGAACTGCGCTGAGGGTGAGCTAACGTGGTTAGCTGCTAGTTGAGATAGTGTATTACGAGCCCTATTCCTAGAGGTAGGAAGTAGAACCGCGGAGTTATGAGGTGTGTTGATAACTGATTTATTCTTCATTTGATACCTGCTTATATTCTACTTAGAACACGGACGCTTAGTGTAATGGTTAGTGAAAGAAGCTATATTCTAAAGTAGGTCAGGGAATTATGATTACGGTAGCAGTTGCGTAGTTGGCTCGGCTGACACCGCAAATGTGCTGACTGCATTGGCGGGTCAGCGTATCGTTGTGACGGTGAGATGGTGAGATGGTGAGTTAGTGAGACATATGATATAATATGCTGATCAGCAATTCTCATCTGCAGTGAGTGCTACTGAGCGCCTGGTACTGTTCCCAATTTGGCTACTGCTTGATTTGTTGGGTGTGGTCATGTTGAGTACCTTTGGGTACGAACATTCTCCCCCCCATTGAGGGGTACCCTCAATTAAAGGCGTGATGTCGGTCAGCCCTTGGCCGAATTGTATAGAAAGCACCTAACAAATCATTGACCACGGGGGATCTTCAACTGCGGCGGTTCCTGTTTGTGATTCAGGTCCTTCACATCTTCTTGATGCTGCTGAACACTCCCCTTTGCGATAAAATTTACATTACCGTGGGGACTGAAATTGTGCCCTCGTAGAATTTGATCATTTGGCACGTCTATGGTATGTGGACGTTCTGCAACAAAACTAAGATCTTTCTTGGTTAAGTTTAGAAATGTTGAACCAAAGTCAGCCTTCTTGTAGGTTTTGAATTGATGAGACGTCGGTTCTATATTCATCGGATTTTTATCTTTCGTTGGCTCATAAGCAGCGTTCGGTCCTGCAAAATCATCTCTGTTTTCTATTAGATTGGGGTTGATTTCCGTATCAGATGAGGTTTCTTTATTGAGATAACCTGTGATTACATAACCAAGCCTTGTGCCTTGTGCCAAAGGTTTATTAGGTCCTAGTTCAAGAAGTTCACCGGTAATTACACGAGAAAATACTTCAACCCCTAAAGTTAGGTCAATGGGTCCTGGTTGCCGAAAGTCAGGATCTGCTAACGGCAGTCCCTCGGGAATATTAAGATCGGTTGTAATCGGTACTGACGGTTGGTCTGTAATGACTGTGGGCATAATAAATACCTCTAATAGTTTTTCAAACCCTGATGTACAGGATGAGAGCTTTAGTGTTGATCTAATTGCTGTTGATATCTTTCCTCCGATTCCAGATATTTCAATCGGTGACCTTTGTTTAAGAGATAGCAGATCTGCCATTCTCCTTGAAATAAGATTCACCTGTGATCCACCATCTATTACAGCGCGACATGTTTGTATTTGACCGTTTGGCCCTTGTAATGAGACCTTGGCGGTCGCGAGCAAAGTATATCCTCCTACGTGGTCGTAGCCTGCAACGGTTACTGCGCCGGCCACTGGATTGCTAGTCGGTCCTTGGTGTAACAGTGAATGATGCCGTTGCTGGCAGACTCGACAAGTGGTCGGTGATCCACAGTTTTCAACCTTATGAGCTGTAGACAAACAATTTGTGCATGCTCCTACTTGAATAATGGCTTGGCGCCGTGCTTTGGGGTCCATTTGCTGGATACGGCTACATGCTCTAAGATTATGTTGTCCTAGGTGACAAATCTTACAGCTTTCTTCGTTGTGAACTGACTGATGGCGGAGTGTTGCTGTAGGTTGAGTGCTTATCGTCTCCAGCATGCAAGCGCGCCGCTCAATAAACGTCAGTACACTCCATAACGTTGGAATTTCCGTTGGTGCATCCGCTGAATTTTCGAGAGCAGCTAGAGACTGCTGGTCTAGTTTTCTTCTGATAAGAAAACACAGGATTGGATCCCAGGATTTTGTGCTGATATCAAGGTTTTTAAGAGTACTCATTGAATTTTTTATAGTGTCATGCAAGGCCCTTAGTTGGCGCGAGGAGCCGTCTATAGGCTTATGGTCAATAATTTTTGCAATGGCGGCGAATACTAGTATTTTTCCGTTCTGGTACCTGGCCTTTAAACGCAACCAGGTGTCGTCATAGCCACCCTGTGAGAAGGCTGTGTCTGTCAAGACGTTTCTCGCTTCACCACGAAGCGAACTCTGTAGAATATGTAGTTTTTGACTGGCCGAATATGGTTTGTTATGTACCAATTCCACAAAGAGATCATGGAACCGTGGCCAGTCTAGATACTCGCCGTTGAACTCCGGAATGCTAATTGGCGGAAGTGCCAAGTTTAGGCTCATTGGCGCGTCGTTTTCTCGTAGCAGGTTCATTTCGTATTCCTCGTATAATGTGTGGAATTGGGCTAGCTCTGCTTCTGCCAGAGCTGCGGCCCCAGGTGTGCTATCCAATTCGTCGTGGGCTTGCCTTAGTAACGCCCAATGGAGATCCAGGTGCCTTTGTAGGGCTGGGGTGACAGTTGGGGCGTTCGAGGCTAATGTTAATGATGACTCCAATTCGTTGCATCTTCTCTGCAACTGTCGGATCACCGTGTCAATGGTGGAATCTCCTTTGACTTGATCTCTTGTTGCGAGCTTGATGTTGGTCGAAGTTCGTCTGGGGGCCTTCGGAAGCTCGCTTCCAGTCGGCATGTTGTCCAGAAAGATATTCTGATATTTTTCGACCAGCTCTTTAAGTGCTACTAGTCGTGAAGAGTACTCACTTCCAGTGGGTAGTGCCGCTTGCTGGACTTCTTCATCTAGGTCGCAAAACTGCTGCCAGAGATCGTTTAACTGAGTTAGCTTACCGGAATAATAGCCGTCTCGGTGGCGTCGGTCGGCAGAATCCTTGCCATAATTCTTAATGAGCTGTTGGATTTTCCCTTGCAGCTCGTTTTGGGTGTCTAGTAATCGATTGTGTAAATCGATTCTTGTGTGACTTGTTTCCTCAATGAATGAAGTAGACATATTGTGTGTCTTGGAAACAAAGAATCTTGTGAAGCTGGATGAAGCTGAGTATCCTGTGAAGCTGGATGAAGCTGAGTATCCTGTTAAGCTGGATGAAGCTGAAGTTCCTGTGACGCTGGAAGAAGAAGCGTATCCTGTGAAGCTGGATGAAGCTGAAGTTCCTGTGACGCTGGAAGAAGAAGCGAATCCTGTGACGCTGGATTAAGCTGAAGTTCCTGTGACGCTGGAAGAAGAAGCGTATCCTGTGAAGCTGGATGAAGCTGAAGTTCCTGTGACGCTGGAAGAAGAAGCGAATCCTGTGAAGCTGGATTAAGCTGAAGTTCCTGTGACGCTGGAAGAAGAAGCGTATCCTGTGAAGCTGGATGAAGCTGAAGTTCCTGTGACGCTGGAAGAAGAAGCGTATCCTGTGAAGCTGGAATAAGCTGAAGTTCCTGTGACGCTGGAAGAAGAAGCGAATCCTGTGAAGCTGGATTAAGCTGAAGTTCCTGTGACGCTGGAAGACGAAGCGTATCCTGTGAAGCTGGATGAAGCTGAAGTTCCTTTAGTGGGAAGGGGGTTGCTTGAGTGTGATCCTTTGTTGTTAAAGGATCACGTCGGGGTCACCAATGTTTGTGCCTAACCGAAGTAGACACCTGCAGGACGATCGCGTCGCGGCAATGGTAACGATGGTTACTACAATGCCGGACCACAGGCGATGCTGAACTGCGCTGAGGGTGAGCTAACGTGGTTAGCTGCTAGTTGAGATAGTGTATTACGAGCCCTATTCCTAGAGGTAGGAAGTAGAACCGCGGAGTTATGAGGTGTGTTGATAACTGATTTATTCTTCATTTGATACCTGCTTATATTCTACTTAGAACACGGACGCTTAGTGTAATGGTTAGTGAAAGAAGCTATATTCTAAAGTAGGTCAGGGAATTATGATTACGGTAGCAGTTGCGTAGTTGGCTCGGCTGACACCGCAAATGTGCTGACTGCATTGGCGGGTCAGCGTATCGTTGTGACGGTGAGATGGTGAGATGGTGAGTTAGTGAGACATATGATATAATATGCTGATCAGCAATTCTCATCTGCAGTGAGTGCTACTGAGCGCCTGGTACTGTTCCCAATTTGGCTACTGCTTGATTTGTTGGGTGTGGTCATGTTGAGTACCTTTGGGTACGAACATTAACTATAACTATGAGAGAAAACAAACCTTTAATAGTACCAACTGTGGACACCTGTTATTCCGATTCTTACTCTCTATCCCACCCTAACTTTTTCTTTATGGTCAAGTTATTTCTCTATGATTCTTGAAACCCGCCCTATTTACATGCTATTCGCTGCTATGATTGGTCGATTCTAAATCAAGAATGAGATAGAAAAGGGAGGGTTAGTTTACCGTAAGGTATAAAAACTCGATCAAAGTTATTCTAACTCACATTTAAAAACCACCTGCAAACAGTCTCAACCTTAAAGTTTCAAGCTAAAACGTTCTCAACCTAACGTTTCAACCTAAAATATCTTGCAATCATTAAACACAACAACAACAACATGAAAAACAGTTAAAACAGTAAAACAACAACATCAAAAACAGCTGGTCTCTCAGTTTTAAAGCTATCGGGCTGAAACTTTCCCAAAAGTCTTATATCTTTTGCAGGTAGTACGGAAGTACTAGTCGGAACCAGCCGGATCGGAACCATAGCTTCCATAGGAATAATCGGAAAAAAAAATTTTAAAAATGATATCTTTGGTGTTTTTTAACATGTAACCTCCTAAGCTTGGAAATAACATTTTTTAACAAGTGTTGAATTTCGAATTAAATTTAATCAAAATCGGACGAAAACTAGTGTGAAAATAATATGAAACAACTTATAGCTTCGGTGTTTTTTATCATATAACCTCCTACGCTTGGAAATAACATTTTTTAATTAGTTCTGAATTTCAAATTTAATTTTATCAAAATCGAACGACTATATCATATAGCTGCCATAGGAACGATCGGAAAATTGGTGGGAAAATAATACGAAACAAAATATAGCTTCGGTGTTTTTTGACATATTATCTTATACTATTGGGAATTTTAATTTTTTGTATTTTTAAATTTAATAATTATATCTGCAAGGGTATACAAACTTCGGCTTGCCGAAGTTAACTTCCTTTCTTGTTTAACATATAACCTCCTACGCTTGGAAATAACATTTTTTGATAAGTTCTGAATTTCGAATTTAATTTTATTAAAATCGGACGACTATTTCATATAGCTGCTATAAAAAAAAAATAAGAGCGCGAGATCGCGTTTTAAATTTAATGTAAGAGAGCTCGAGAGTATAAATCTTCTATCGACTGAGCGTAGCTTGACACTGACAACTTTACGCACGAACAGTTACAATGTAAAGCAAGCAAGAGAGAGGGAATAAGAGAATAGCACACCAAAAGTCTAACAGAAGTTCAGCATTTTCAGAGAGAGTGTAAATTACAGTTGTAATGTAGAGCGGGAGAGAGACAGGGAATAAAAGAGTTTTAGCAAGTTTAGAGAGTGTAAATTACACTAACAAAGCCAGGAGATTAAACAAATTTAATAGAAATGTTAAAATACCTATAACCACGTACCCGTTTACTGGGAGATCTAGTTAAAAACACTAACACAACTGTTAGGCTAAGCTTTGTTAATAAATAAACACAAGACCCTCGCAAAAAATCACAGAATAAGACAGAAACTCAGAGCACAAGAGTAAACACATCTGCTCACAAGCGACACTCGGGAAGAGCCCCACTCCTTAGCCCAGGCATTTAAGTGCCCGGGAGCCATCTGCAATCTCTTCGAGCACAAATTTTGCCTGCGGGAGGCTAAAGCTTGGCGGCAGGTAACAGCTATTTAAATCTATACCATTCGCATGGGCCCTAGCGAAGCAATTTCCGTTTTTTTCCTGCTAATCTGACACCTTTGATTTTCGCAGCTCTATATTGCCGATTTTTTTCTATTACTTGCTAGCCATTCTCCGGAATTTCAATATTCCTGTATTGCTCGCTTATGAGTGCCATGTCTACATTTTGCTCGATGACATTTTGATCCAGCAACGATTGGGCAACCTCACAATGGCTTAGGTTTATCTGAAGGAACTTCATTCGGAAGGAACTTCATCGACTTTATCCCTCATGGGGCTTGTAATGGAACGCTTTCCGTCCATTAGCTTCTTCAGCTCCCTGGCCTTCGATCCCAGGCCAGTCAGCTGTTTCAGCACATCCCCCTGCTCTTCAGCAGCATCTTTTGGGCTGCTTTTTTCTCCTGCTGGGGGGTGCCAGACTGCTTGCCACTGCATTCCACCCTTATTTTTGGTGATCTCAGCATTAAACTGTTTTTCTTGAACGGGTCATCTTCCATTTTGGCCCAATCAGGTTAACTGGACAATGGCGTATGGAAGCCGTCGGCATTAGCCGGCGACGCCAGGCCTTTGTTTATTTTGTAATTTTTCCTAAGAACCGCCCAAAATTTCCCTACGTGCTACGGCACACACTTATGTGTTTGGCCTGCACCCTGTTCGAAGCTCGCTGCTATAGCACCCGCAGTCCCTTTCACACACTACGATCAGCTGATCGCGCTAGCGCTTTCCACCACTGACTTAGTGTTTGCGAAAATAGAAAGCGCGAGTGAACAATTTGGCAACAGCTACACAAACAACGAGTGGATAGTAGAAGAGGCACCTACGACCGGCCCCTGCCTGGCCACCAAACCTTTTGGGGATAGATTCCCAGGTTGTTCCCAGGTGCCGTCCACGGCCTCCTGTCCACCATCTGATGTCCAGGTGCGTGTCCAAATGCTCCACTCCGGATGCACTTTTGGCTTTATGCTGAAAACATGGAGAAATAAATGGAGCGATTTTAAAACGCGACCGCACGCTCTGCTTTCACAACTATTGGCCCGTTTCTTATAGTGTGGAATTCCTTTATTGTCTGGTACCAAAACGGATATCGAGATTCCGCAGTAGTATGGAAACGCGGATTCTGCGTCAATTAGCATATTAATGGCCCCCGGCCCCCCTCCCCGCCCCATTAACATATGCGGGTTCTGGGACAATTAGCATAATCCAATAAATTAACTGATTTTAATGGACTTTGATCTCATAAAAATGTCACGATCATGTCTATAAAGAGTATACTTAATTGCCCCCATCGCCCTCAAATCCCCATGTGACAATATTGACCATGTATCCTTCCCCTCATTATGTGCAATTAATAGTCCCGTGAAAAAGGTGCACGTGAGAAAGGTCGCACAACCATAGTATCCAAAAATTGTTATCTTAGAGGAACATATCCGATCATGTTGGGGTAAGGTGTGATCATGTACCCTTTTGCCTCATTATCACAGGTGTTGCTGTGCACGTGAGAGTAACAAAAGATGGTTATCTTAGAGGAACATGTCCTATCATGTTGGGGAATAACGTTTCCTATAATTGTAAAATTAATTTAGAAATCAATCGAACCCCAATAAAATAAATCTCACAAGTTAATGATTCTCAGATGTGGAATATTTTCAAACACACATTTTTGTATCCGCCCTAGAATATTTATCTGGTAAATTGTCTAAGATTTTCTCCTTTCCACAAATGGGTCATAAAAATGTCATAAAAGGGGTTCAAGCAAAAGCTACCCGAACATGCGTACCTGTCCATTAGCTAACCGGAATAAAAGGGACACATGCGTCAGTCTGAAGGCGCACGCCCATTGACAAGATCATGGGCCTCACGCTAACGACCACACGGCTGACTGCTAGCTCTAATACGGCCCATAATAGGAGTTGAAATCACGACCGCGCAACAACTCGCAAGTAGCAGACATATCTCACTCAAGGAAATATTTTCCATTTTCAGTACCTGTAATTTTAACTCGAAATAAAAGGTCAGAAGTTTATTTTGTAGCATTATATATTGAAATTAGTTTTCTGGCTTCGTACCGGCAATTTGCATAAAAGAGGCAGGCGCACTTTTCCGACGTCAATTCAGGATTACAAAATGTAAAGTGTTCACCATAATTCGTAGTTTTGAGATCATATCCACCTCGATTCAAAAACATAGTTTTTGTATTTAGAAGGTATTGAAAATGCTGACCAATTAACTGTCCTTTAAAATGTTAAATAAATTGGTAAATTTCCTCATGATATTTCATTTTATTAATTTTGTTTTCTTGTTGATCTTTACACATCTAGTCTCAAAATTAAAATTATGTATAAAAATTATTTTATTGTTTTGGAGCTACTTTTAAAAAATGTCAAAATAATGTATGCATTGTTAAGAGTACAAACCCCGCCCTTAAGGTATGTATCACAATAGGGAAACGGGTTTCCTTTAAGCCTGTTTATTGACGGACGGCCCATTTCCTCGATATTATTGAGTTGACAACTCCCAAAAAAAGTCTGTAGAAATCATTTCTTTTCCACACCATTACAAATAATTTGTTTTCCGCTTGTAATTGTCCTTAGATACTTTCGAGTATGTGGAAAACTGTTTTCTCCATCGTTCCAAAAAATTTGGTGATGTGTATTGGTTAACCAAATTGCAGTCTTTCGAGATTTTGTATTTAGCAAAGTAAAATCATATGGTGGTTCTATTAAAAAACTATTATTCAAGTTTGGATCTTTTTCGAATACAAACAAATATTATCAAAGAGACCTTGAATATTAATTGAAACTCGTCCTGCTAGTCCGTTTGAGGTTGAAATTCAATAAGAGACAATAAGCTTGGGTATTTCCATGACTTGGTGTCTTCAGTTCTATTGAAATTCTCACATCAATAGGACCAGTTTTCACTGATTCGTTTTGATATGAAAGATCAACCACAATAATAGGGGCCTTCAATTTAAATTCATTTGGGGTCAAAAATGGTTGTGATTCACGATTATAGTAACTAGATTGAAATCTTGTATACATTTCACATAGGTGAGCATACTAATACTTATTAAAATCAACATTCAGATTATCATATGGATGTGACTCAAAATTCAAGTGAACTTTCAAGTTGGATCCATTATTTGTGATGAGTTCTCCATTAAGTATAAATCCAATTATTACAAATCTTGGTTTTTTGCGGTTAGCCGACAATTTCACATTCCAGCTGTGTTGGCTGCCATGCCCCAATTTGGGGTTAACATGAATCCCAACTCCGGAATGCGATTCGTAGGTTAACGCCACCTTTAACAATATCAAACATCTTAATTTTTGCAAAATCGCTCGCAGTTACATGGGGATTTTTCCAGGTTATATTCGTCATTTCCAGTTTAAAAGTTTTGTTCATTTCTGATTTGTTTAAACACATAGTCAATATTCTTAGTTAGCATCAACACTAGTTCATGTTTACATTTTAACAAAAATTTTTTTATAGTCCTCAGCAAATCCCAATAAATTTTTTAATAGTATAGAAAAGTTGAAGTGGGGTCCTGTAGAAATTTCGTCTCCACTGCTCCATCCATAATAAATATTGACTTTGAAGATTATCCAGAGATATACAATTTTTTAGGATAGTAGTCATACCGACATGGACTTGACTCGTTGGACACGTTGTATTTTGTTGTTACCTAGCATTATTTTGATGGTTACTTTCGGTTTAGTCTTCTTTTTAGATGGTTACTTTGTGTAAAGTAGCTGTAGAGTACTTGGTTTTGAATGGTTACTATCTGTTACTAGCTGTTAACAAGTGTTATGAGTTGCTATAAAATTATCAAAGCACACAAGTTGATGTTACTCAGATCTGTTAGCCAAACAGACTTTTCGTGAACTATAATTACCTGACCGTCATCAAAGTCACATGCCCAAGACCCAAGGCGCAGGACGACTGATAAGATCATACACCTTAGGACCATTGATAAGGGATGAAGTCACGACCGTGCAACAACTCGCAAGTAGCCGACATACCTCATTGAATAAAGTACTTTCCCTTCATTTGTACCTGTAGTTTTTACTACAGTCAGGAACAAATTTTGTAGGATAATTTAATATTTTTTTATTTATTTTATTATTGTGAACATTTTTCATTATATTCACAATTAAATATGTGTTATATATATTTGTATATAATTATTTTTCTGACTTCACTCTCTGAAGAAATTTTTCGCAAACGCAGATTTTCGCTTGGTTCCCATAGATAGATGTAAAATAATTCTCACAATTTAATGTTTCTCAGATGTTGGATTATTAAAATTAATATAAATATAAAGCATTCATTTAATCCATCCCACATTACCATTAGAACAAGTTTCGAAGGCATCATTGCCTAACACAGGAGCGTCTTTTAATTTAGTTTATGATTCAAGTTTATGATAGAGGTGTTGGGACCTGGTAATATCTGTTCATAGTTGCAAACTACTTTTCTAGTTCTAGTTTTCTAGTTCTGTTCTATTTGTACACTATTTGTTGTAAACAAAGTAGTTTGAAAGCTGTAAAAAACTGTAACGGACCTTTAAGGAAGTTGGTATAAGTAGTTTTTTTGTAGTGATAAGCATTTTCGATTCATGTTTTCAGGTTTTAAAGTAACACGAAAGATTTCTTCACTAAGACAAGTGTATTGTAGACAATAAAAAATAACATTTCCTTTTTTCTCATTCTTTTATCTTACACAGATACAGGTTTAAAAGCTAGCCTTACACCCAAAACCTCAGTTATTACCTACAATACAATGTACAAGATGAAACGAAAAGGTGATTTTTAAAATTTGGTAAAGTATACAGAAAGAATTGTAACTTTCACAGTTGAAAATGTTCTAGAAGGTATAATGATATTTTTGGAAGTTGAAAATATTTTCATTGTCCTTGAATCAAGTTGAACTGGCGGTATTTACATTGTTTATCTCAACAAGTAAACTATTAGTCCAGTTCTTTGTGTGTAATTATCGAAAAGTTATTAAATAAACTAAGTTTAATTTTTCATTACTTACCATTTCGTTCTCATATTGAGAGCATTGATACCAAGTGTACTTACACGTTTTATAAGAATGAATGTTCTAAATTGAAAAACAATGTACTTGTATTGGTGTAAATCCGTTAAAAAGAAAATCAAATGAGCTTATCCCATTTTTTATCACCATAACAAATGTGTGTACCCACACCTAAATGACCAATTGTATCCTTTGTTCAAAATGTCTGTGACTTTCACTTATAAATTTGTCACCGATAATTTAAATCCCATTAAGCTAGCCACCTATTGCTAACCGTACCATAATCCCAGAGTAAGGTTGGTTACCTACAATACAGGCACAAAGAGCGACGTAAAGGAAAAGTTATTGAAATAGTATCCCTACATGAAACATGTCGTAAATAATATAATTGGAAAAGTTTTTTGTTTATATGTGAGCCAAACACCGAGAGTCATGACAGTTACCAATAATACAAATAGTGAGTTTACAAGGGGCTTCGAAATGTCTACAGCGAAGGTGCAAAAGTAAATATAAACGAAAAAAAAACCTTGGAAGATTATCTCGGACTGAAAATAAAAAGGTCATACAAAATGTAAATAGAATAACAGACTCCAAAACTAATACAAAGGGTTAGCCATAAATCTCTCGCCAGCACTAACATAATTTAAGGACCTGATCGCTGCTTGATAACCCAGTCAGAATGCCAGAAGACACCACAACGGAACGATGAGCGGTCACGACTTCCCTAGCGACATTCGGGAAATGCGCGCTCGCCTGAGCGAGCAAAGGCGCGAGTGGGGCGCGACCGGCGGAAGCGCTGCAGGATGAAGCAGAGCGACAATATTGAGGGGAACTCCCCCTAATAGACGCGCTGAGGACCACTGCGTTCCAGCTCCAGGGGGTTCTCGCGAATCCTCCGGTAAACCGGGATAGGCTCCTCGCGCTGAGCGCCAGGAGCAAAACATGCTTAATTACGAACCATGGATGGCGACCCACCAGAGAATAAGAAAAGAGGTGGACTGGTATGACACCGTGTACCAGGGCCTGTTCCGGGACCCAGTGTTCCCGGCCTTTCCCGTCACCAAGCGGAGGAGCATCCGCCCTGGTCTGGCCTTATTCCCGACCGAGGAGCGGAGACAGCAGACGGCCGACAGAGAGGCGGAGGAGCCGCTCTTCCCGGGAGAAGGCGCAGTTCGGCGATTTTTGATTCTAGGAAATAAAGTACCTGCCCGATTCTAGGTTTTGTCTTTTCCTGGTTAATAAGATTACAAAACCTAAAACGGTACAAAATTTGAATCGAAAGTCTAAAGATGTCTGAAATAAACAGCCAAATCAACCACTGTGACTTTCAAACAAATGAAGATTTGTTGACTGAGATACGAATCTTTAAGGAAATTTTAAAAGTTTCCAAGGAGTTGCGACGGGAATTCTGTAGTGTCTATAAGGATACTATAGAAGAGCTGGACATCCCGAAATGGCTCTTGGTGGATTTGGAGAGCGATAACAATATCGGTTCCCATCTCTTTGATATTGAAAACGTGGAAAATCGATTCACCGAGCTGATGATGGAGATAACAAAGTTTCAACACCAAATTGATCTTCTCGATGCGGAAATCGAAAACAATACGCTGTCACGACTGCTACTGGAAGTTGAGGAGATAATTTTTCGAATAAGGGACTCAATTTCAGACTTAGAATGTCTTAAATTTAATGGTGAGGCAGATCAATGTGAGTTGGTCGGCGGTATGTCTCGCGAGGACGATCCTAGCTTATTATTTAATCTTCACAAGGAAGAACGCTATAGTCGAGTACCGGGACTATCAGATACCCGTTACTTAGCTAAAGGGACCAAAGAGAAATGGAGATATGCAAGCAGCAAAGCGAGATTGAAATGCGCCACCTATCGGCGGTAGACAGACTTAAGCGTTATGGGCGTTAGAGTGGGCGTGGCAAATTTTTGGGTCAATCGATAGGTATTGACGAGACCAATACAGTTCAGTTAAAATTTTGTATCTAGCATGAAAATTGTGGGCGCCACAGGCTTGGGGGCTTGTCGGCGTTAGAGTGGGCGTGGCATATTCGCGTAACAAACTTGAGCTGCGCACAAGGCTACGGAATCTAAGTCTGAGATCCAAATTCTCTATCCTTGATAGTTTCCGAGATATCGACGTTCATATTTACGATTTTTTGAAGTTTGTGGGCGGTTTGTGGGCGTAAAAGTGGGCATGGCAATCGATAGTTATTGATGAGAACAATACATTTCAGTTAAAATTTTTATTCTAGCATCAAAACTGTAGGAGCAACAGTTTTGGGCGGTTTGTGGGCGTTAGAGTGGGCGTGGCACTCTACTGAAACAAACTTGCGCTGCGTAAGAAGCTCAGGAATCTGCACGCAAATCTCAATAGCCTAGCTCCCATAGTTTCCGAGATCTCAGCGTTCATACGGACAGACGGACATGGCTAGATCGACTCTGCTAGTGATCCTGATCAAGGATATATATTCTTTAAGGGGTTGGAAACGCTTCCTTTTGCCTGTTACATATTCTCCGACGAATCTAGTATACCCTTTTACTCAACGAGTATTTTTTTTTTTTTGTACAGGAAATAGTTCCAATTGAAGTGTAATCCTTTATAGAAGAGGAATGAGTAATATTTCTTTTAGGTAAGATAAGAACGACATTAAAGGAAACGAGATGGCCGACAAAGCAGCAAAGTTAGCACTAAATATGCCACTAATATACACACAAAACTTAAGCACAAAGGACATTAACAAATTCTTAAAACAACAACTCAACGAAACCAAAAAGAACATATTTTTAAAATGCAATAATTGGTACCAAAACTTCAACACAAATAACACACGCACATTTTTCTACTTAAACGTAACACAACAACAAATAACTGGCCTTGATCAAATAAAAATTAACTAGACTGCGTCTCGGACAGACAAACCTGACACATAAATATTATTTAGATCGCACCACCCCACAAAACTGCCCAATTTACCTTACACATGCCCCAATTAATATGGATCACATCCTTAATTCATGCCCCGCCATAGTCCAAACAGAACTAAATATCCTCAAAAACATTAACGCCATACAGTACCTTAGAAACCCATCAAAAGAAAACATCAAAACAATAATTACATATTTAAAAGAAATAAAATTATATCATAGAATATAGAAACTCCTCACATCCCTTAAATTAAGAATATATGTAAACCTAAATGTTAAAAAAAAAAATGTTAAATAAAGTAAATTGTTAAATTATGTAAATAAATACGTAGTCGAAGGCCTCGTAGATAGCACTACACCCCCTATGTTAATATTAGTTTTTTAAACTTTACTATCATCTTAAATAAATAAATAAATAAATAAAATTTCTCTTAGGTAAACAATTTTCAGATTTTTCATTTTTTAGTTTTTATGACGAGCCTATTAGTTTATTTGATGTGGGTATATGTGAAGGTATTTTTGAAAAGGATTCAATTTCAGAAAAGTTTCCAGTCTCAGAGTTTAGTAGCAAAGCGGTAGGAATTCCTTTAAAAAAAAGTATTAGTTCCCATATTGCATTTCTCCTAGGTTTCAAGCTTTACTTTCTTTTAAAGTGGGAGGCGCTTAGTCCGTAGGTACTTTCAAAAACGAATCGGCGATGGCGCTCTTTATATCTTTTGAAGATTCACCTACCCGGATCGAAAACCGAAAAAAAACTTTGAAATATATATATTTTTTTTTTATTATTTATTTTTTATCATATACAATATTGTATTGTTTGTTTTATTTCTTATTTGTTTTATATTATTATCATTATTATTATTATACATTTTAGTTGTTTATTAATCCTTAATTATTATTATTGAAAGTGTTATTCCAAAATGAGTGTGCGCCAAAACGGTTTTGCGTTAACACGAGCGGTAAGTACAATACTTTTCTTAATTTTTCTAGCTAGTACCCTTTTTTATTTTTTAAAGGATTCCCAGAGCGCCCGACTGGACAGCAAGTTTTTTGAAACCGAATATATAAGGCAGTCAGGCAAGGCGGAGTGTAAGGCAGTGGAGATCATTAAACACTCCTTTCCTCTATCCACAGACGTGGACCTTCAAGATGTAGATCACCGATTTAGCGTCGCTTGTGAACGGTTGTGTTTACTCTTGTGCTCTGAATTTTTGTCTATTCTGTGATTTTTTGCGAGTGTTTTGTGTTTGTTTATTAACAAAGCTTAGTCTAACCGCTGGGTTAGTGTGTTTAGTGTTTTTTACTAGATCTCCCAGTGATTATAGTTATTTTAACATTTATATTAGATTTGTTTAATCTCCTAGCTTGTTTAGTGTAATTTTATACTCACTAAACTTGCTAAAACTCTTTGATTTTCACTCTCTCTCCCGCTCTATATTACAACTGTAACTTAAACTCTCTCTGAACCTGCCAAATTTCTTGTAGACTTTTGGTGTGCTATTCTCTTGTCTCTCTCTCTCTCTCTCTCTCTCTTGCTTGCTTTACATTGTAACTGTTCCTGCGTAAAGTTGTCAGTGTCCCACAAGCAACGCTCAATCGATAGAAGATTTATTCTCTCGTGCCCTCTTACATTTAAAATAATACGCGATCTCGCGCTCTTATTTGTTTTCGTGTTTTGTGCCTTTGTGGTTTTGGAATTAGATCCCAGTGCCAAATTTACTTGAGGTATTTTTCATAAATTATTTTATTTTATTTCATTTCCTTTAAATGGCTCTTGTTTGCTCTAAGAAAAATTGTACTCTTTCGTCTTCAACTAAAGACCCTTTTATTTTCTGCTGGCTCTGTAAATCGATGATGCACGTTAAATGTGCAGGATTTACTGGTAGAGTCAAAGACTTCATTGATCAGAATTCTGGACTCATGTGGTCATGTGGAGCCTGCAAGGAAATGGTTGTTGAGATGAGCGGCTTTATGAAGCAGACTCGAGACAGCCTTTTGAATCTCTCTGGTGCTTTTAAACAGCTCAATGAGGGGTTCAATTCCGTTTGTGCCCAATTTAATAATAAAAAATTACTAACTGAGTCGCCTAAACGTAAAAAAACCAGCTTAGCGGCAGTTAATACGGTCACGGTATCCACCCCAAATCCGAACTTGGTGGCTGCAGCAGTCTCTGTTAACACTGTGGAATGTGAACCTACTGCGCCTATGGATACAGCTGTTTCAGGTGAAGACACTGCTTCTCGAAGTCGGGTGGTAAAGAAACCTTCAGTGCCGGCTACGGTGCCGACCGTACCTATAGGTACAGAAGTTACTGTTTCTGGCTCTCAGCTTAGTGAGGTGCAATCTGCTGCTGGGGGACGTAAGAAATTATCAGTTGTTCCACATAGAAAACAATTATTTGTTTCGAGATTCACCCCAGATACCACATCTGAGGATGTTTTGGAATTTATTCGTGAAAAATTCCCATACGAGAATATTTCAGTTGAACAATTTAGATTTTCATATGCTCGTAGTATATCGTCTTTTAAAATATTTGCTCCGCCTGATGTGTTTAAGGTACTATTTTCTGAAAGCTTTTGGCTTAATGATGATTTAGTAATAAAAGAATTTGTTCCCAATAAACCGAGAACAAATAACAGACCTTCCACTGCGCCAAAAAACTAAAAAGTTTATTTTTGGCTTACCAAAATGTTAGGGGACTAAATATGAAGCTACCCAAGCTTTATGCTGACTCCTCTGCATTTACTGCTGATATTTTGGCTTTTACGGAAACTTGGCTGAAACCAGAGATATCTGACAATGAAGTTCTGTCTAACAATTTTAATGCCTATAGGACCGATCGCTCCTCACGTAGGGGAGGCGGTGTGCTGATTGCCGTTAGCACTAGCCTAACATCCGAGAGAATTCACTCTGATACTCCTAATGAAATTGAATTTGTTAGTGTGAAAGTTTCCTTGCAATCATTCTCAATATTTGTTACATGTTCCTATATTCCACCTGGCTCTGATTTAATAATTTATGAGCACCACCTGTCTGCGATACAATCTGTTCTATCCCTTCTTTCTAACAGTGACCTTTTGATTGTTTTGGGTGACTTTAATCTCCCTGATATTTCTTGGTCTCCTCCTACTGACTCACTAGTCGCTATACCTCTATCCGCCCATGATTTTGTAGATGGTCTTCTAGAATTATCGTTACAGCAAGTAAGCTTTATACGGAACTCATTAAATAGACAACTAGATCTCGTGTTTGTTTCAGACCCGTCTGAAGTCACGGTATCTAGAATTGACGCTCTTGTTGTACCTGAAGACCGATATCATCCAACAATGGAATTCACAATCTGCCTCCCATGCGTTGATACCCTCTCTCACTAAAGTGAGATGTTTCCGAAAATGTAACTATAAAAAACTTAACGACATGATTTCTCAATATAATTGGACAGAATTGTACAATTGTATGGATATTGAAAGTGCCACTGAACACTTCTATATAGTGTTAAATACCTTTTTTAATGAATGCGTTCCTGATAGGTTTCCTTCAAAGACAAACAAGCCACATTGGTTTACGAAAGACTTAAAAACTTTAAGACAAACACTTATAAAAAGTATAAGAAATCGGGTAAGCCATCTGATTTTTCGAAGTATGTGGTGGCCCGATCGGATTTTAATGTTCTCAATAGTCATTGCTATTCTATGTATTTAAGTCGAAGTAAATTTGAATTTTCAAATGATCCGAAGCAGTTTTATAACTTTGTCAATGCCAAGCGTAAGTCGTCAGCATTGCCTTCATCGGTACGTTTTAACTCAATGGAGGCATCGACGGATTCTGAAATTGCTGATTTATTTGCCGAGTTTTTCCAAACTACTTATAGTTCGGCTGCTTGGTCAAATTCTAACTACCCTAATCCCTTAAATAAGGCAAATTGTATCTTTACCCCTGAAATTACGGAAATTTCTCTCGTAAGAGACTTAGAAAAAACAACGCCAACTTATTCTCCCGGTCCAGATGGACTCCCCGGGTGTGTGCTTAAGTTTTGTGCGTCAACCATATGTAAACCGATTCTTAAACTTTTTAATTTGTCTATTTCATCGTCAGTTTTTCCTACTATCTGGAAGGACTCTTTTATCATTCCACTTCACAAAAAGGGTGCGAAGGCGGATGCCCAGAATTACAGAGGTATTTCTAAATTGTCGGCAATTCCTAAAGCATTTGAACGTATTATTACTTCTCATTTGCAACATTTATGTTCCTCCTATTGTAATAAATGGATTTAAGAATAAAATGCAGACTGACGTTATATACACAGATTTTAGTAAGGCCTTTGACTCTGTCAACCACTCTCTTCTCTTATTTTAATTAAATCAGCTTGGTTTTCCATGTAATCTATTAACTTGGATTTCAAGTTATTTGAATGGTAGGACTCAGAGGGTTATATTCAAGAACTCTGCCTCAAAACTGATCTATGTGACATCTGGAGTGCCTCAGGGTAGTCATTTGGGCCCTTTGCTGTTTACTTTGTTTAGTAACGATCTTCCCTCTATCATAACACACTCTCGTGTACTAATGTATGCTGATGATGTTAAGCTTTGTTTATCACATAATGATATAGCGTCGGGTTTCAACTTACAGTCAGATATTTGTTGTTTTTAGGGATGGTGTGAGTATAACCTTTTAAATTTGAACTGCCTTAAATGCAACGTTATGACTTTTCATAGGGGTACTCCTACTTTTGTTAGTTACTCTCTTCAAAATACGCCACTCGACCGTATATATTCAGTTAATGACTTAGGCGTTCTTCTGGACCCAAAACTTAAATTTGACTGCCACATAATGTCCACTGTCAGCAAGGCCATGAGTGTTCTTGGGTTTATAAAGCGTTGGTCAAAAGAATTTGATGACCCTTATACAACCGTCCGTCCTATTTTGGAATATTGTTCTTCGGTTTGGTGTCCACAATATCAAAAGCACATTGACCGTATTGAGTCGGTACAAAAAAATTGTCTTCTTTTTGCCCTTCGTAGTTTGAACTGGGATAAAAACGTAAGGCTACCTTCCTATCAGAGAAGATTACTATTGCTTAATTTACCTTTACTTGTAAATCGTAGAACAATGCTTGGTACTATTTTTATGCAAAATCTTATAAGAGGTGATATTGATTCTGTAGAACTTGTAAACCGCCATACTTTTAATGTTCCTGTTAGACTTACACGGAATTATTATCCTCTAAATTTGCCACGATGTACATCTAATTTTAGTCTGCACGAGCCCTTTCGCGTTCTATGTAATAAAAATAACAACCTTTATCATTTAATTTGCACTTCAACTTCTGTCCCGGTATTAAAAACTAATATTTTAACTCATTTGCTTCATTCTTAGATGCTTGTTTTATTTTCATTTGTGTCTCGTCTCTATTTGTTTTTTGTATCTTCCTCGCGAACTCGTATTTTTTGCCCAAATTGATAAAAGGTCCCCGCGCGTAACAATCACGTGCTTGGTGTCGTTGGGCCACTTGTTTGTACTGCTCGTAGTGCATCAACGGCCATCAATAAAAAAAATTGGCGACTGAAATGCCGAAAACTATGTAAGTTGTATTATTGTTTTAAAATAATTCTTCCTTATTATTCGTTACTCCTTGAGTGTCTTATCCAGGATCGCTATCCGAGTCGATATAGCCATATCTGTCTGTCAGTATAAACGTAGAGAACTCGATTTTGTTCCCAAGTCAATTTGTTTTTTTTTGCCAATACCAATATTTACGCTTAAAATTATTATCATCATACAGATATGACCTTATGCCTAAATAAAGCAGGAACATAGTCAGTAAGGTCACATCCAGTAGATGTAGGTATAAAATAAAAAGAATAAGGTAGATAAATATAATTCTTCGCCTCTAATAGGAAATATATTTATTTTGTAGTTTGCCAATAGAGTAACGTATATCTTCTAGACGAGGCTTTCGTCCTTAGCTTAACTTTTCCATTTTTTAAAATTAATATTTTCATATATTTTTAGACAAAGCTGATGGTGAACCTTTTAAAAAATGGAAGGTTAAGCAGTTCCATTTGAAACATTTTATCAGAGGAACTTGTTCCGTCCCACAACTTGAAAAGGGGACAGAACAAAAAGAAGCTAAGGATATACCCAAAGGAAGGATAAAAGGAAGCGCTTCCGACCCCATAAAGTATATTCATATATTCTTGATCAGGATCACTAGCCAAGTCGATTTAGCCATGGCCGTCTGTCCGTATGACCGCTGAGATCTCAGGAACTATAAGAACTAGAGTGCTGACACGCAGATTCTTGGGCTTCCTGCGCAGAGCATGTTTGTTTCAGCAGTGTTCCACGCCCACTCTAAGGCCCACAATCGACCGTAACTCTAAAACCAGTCCAGCACACACCTTTTTTAAGTAATCTTAAAAATGTAAATTAAAGTTTATCAATGCCCATCTACATACCAAAAATTATGGAAATCGGACCAATCATTAAAAGGTTATAGCCAAATAGTAATCAAGTTTTGCAATATCCGTATCTCCATCCCTCTCGCACTCCCTTAAGCTAAGTAACGGGTATCTAATAGTCGAGGCCATCGACATAGCGTTTTCCCTTATTATTATATTATTATATATAATATTTAAAATAATAATAAGGTAAATATATTTCTTAAATTAATATATGTTTAAATATTGATTTAAATTCAACACCTTCGATGAAATTTGTGGAGAAAACAAAAAAAAAAAAATGGGAATAAAATAATTATTTAAAAAAATAAAATTAAATCAAATACTTCAGTAAACTTAATCTTTTTGGCGAACGACCCCGTTTCACTTAATAAATAGTTATGAGGTCGCGATAAATCGCCGTTATCTCTTTATTTATGAAAACTCTTAGGGTCTCCCTTTTAAACCACGCTATTATTTTCCGCCCAAGCGTCATTTCGTTCCTATAAATTTTGTGGGCTTACAAAATATTGCTTTGTTTTTCTAATTGAATTTTATAACATTTAAAATATCTCTGCTAACAAAGGCTGCTAAATTATGTGCTAAGGTGAAGCTGAATGATTATTTACAGCTATTTAAGAGACTGAAGACTAAAAATTTGTTGCCAGCACATTCAAAATAATGTGCTTAGATGTTTGTAAAGAAACAACAAAGTGTAATAATGTAACTGTGATTGTAGAATATGTTAGTATCCCTGACGAAGTAGATATTTATACACCTGACGAAATAGAAACAAAATTTGAATATATTTATAGTAGTTCTGTCGAGAATAGTGATTCACTGACTTTTTCTGAGCAGTTAAGGCGGAGGGCAATAAAAAACAACATTGCCAATAATGTCTTAAATTAACTATTGCTAATATTGGGGAATAATAATATTTATGTGCCCAAAGGCTCTAGAACTCTAAAGAAGATACCAAAAGAAATTATAGGCTGAAATGTTGGCGACGACTTTTATACTCATTACGGCTTGTCTGACTCGCTTTTCTTTTAATAAATAATAATGTAAATGTTGATGGCTTGCTTTTATGTAAAAGTTCGTCTAAAAATGTTTGGCCGATATTGTGTAATGTTGCTGGTTATCCAGAAGTGATGTTGATATGTGTTTACGAGCGATATTCAAGGCTAAAAATCGCCGACGAATACCTAAGTGATTTTATAAATTAAGTAAAGGAACTTGCCGAAACTGGGTTCCAATACAAAAACAAGATATACAGATGCTTCATTATGGATGCTCCAGCCCGATAATTTGATTTAGGAATAAAAGGTCATTGTGGTCATTTTTATTGCACAAACTGCATTCAAAATGTAGAAATGGTAAAAAATCGAATGTTTTTTAAAAATTTAGATGGACCCTTTTCGTGATAACAACTTATGTAGAAGCAGATGTAAGCCTGAACACCATAACAGGAAACATTTAACTGTTTTATATAATATGTGTTATATAAATTATAACTACTTTCCATACATATTGTTAAACAAGTTGGGTTGGACTATGTGCATGTTCTTCGCCTTGGAGTAGTAAGGACTCTCCTTAAGTCTTGGGTATGAAAAAGAGATGCAGAAGGGGAATATTATTCTGTAATTCATAAGTCATGACTAGATTCAAGTCGACTCAAAACCTCCTCGTGGTGCCCCTCGGTAATGTTAAACAGCTTGCTTTACTGTTATTGCCAATTTGAGCGGCGAATATATTTCCCATAGGGACGGTTACCCTACAGGAAATTAAACACAACAAATAATAATGATAATTGGCCTCGGATACCAGTGGAAAATTCGTTGACGACTCGACCCCCTGTGGATCTCTTTCCAGGGGATGCCCAATATGAACCAAGTGCAGAGGCTACCCCAGTCGGAGTACCATGTACAGTATGTGACCGGTCCTTTACAAGCAAAAGAGGACTTGAGGACAAGCAAAAGAGGACACATGAGATCTCAACACCCAGACGAACTTGATATTCGTCGACGTGTTGATATCAAGGCAAAATGGTGTGAGGAAGAGAAGATGATGATGGCGAGAAAGGAGGTTGAGCTCAAGGCAAATTGAGTAAAACACATTAACAAGCAACTAGCGGTATATTTCACGAACGGTAAATTTTCGAAGCAATTAAAAAGCTCAGACAAAGGGGAGATTATAAGGAGAAAATCGAGCAGATCAGGGGACAATCTGCTCTCGTCCCTGAAGTTGCAAGTCTAACCATACGGCGCCGCCCTAGTAATAGTGAGCAAAACCCCCAAGTATCAACGTCTGAAACATCTCGAATCACACCATCAGAACAGTCGAACAGTGGAATCTTGTTGGCGCTACGCGGGTAAAGCCCCGTAGTTTGTCCTTCCAAATGGAGAGCCCAAGAACTGCAAACTATCATTAATAGGGCGCAGATCGAGGGGAAGGAAACCACTCTCCAATGTTTATCACCTTATCTCCAGAGAATTTTTCCGACACAGGGTGCAAGACGCACGCTGACGAGGCCGACACGGCGCCCTCGGAATAGGAGAAAAAACAAGAAGGCAGCAGTACGCTGTCGTCCAGCGAAACTGGGATAAACATAAAAAAAGGTGCATTAAGTCATTGCTTGAGGAAACTGATGAGTCGGTAATGCCAAACCGAGAACACATGGAACCCTATTGGAGGGAGACAATGACTCAGCCTAGCCCAAGCTTTTGCGAAAATATTGAGCTCCAGTTCAATAAGAAAAATGTTGGATTTTAAAAAGTTGTTCTGCTAACTTGATGCAACTAAAATAAAGTTAATTTACATTTGTTTTAAGCGTGCTCTTCAAAATATGTCGCCTTTAATATTAATATAAAAATAACTATATGTTCATTTATTTATGTTTCTTTTTGATTTAATTTATTTTGTATTTTATTATTTTACACAGTCAATAACATCAAAGCAGGTACATATTTTTAAATTCTTTAAATATGCGTTTGGCTAATAGTTATATGTGTTTTATCTATCGTTATTCTTATTTTTCTATCCTTTATTAAAATTATGGATTTAAGTCGAAGAAGATCGTAAAATTTGATTTAAATTACAGCAAATTCTACCATTTTAAATCTTAAATTATATTTTAAGTATTATACTACGTTTCTTACTTAAATATTTAAATTAATTTTTGTAGTAAAATTTTAAATTAAATTTTTGCATTAAAAAATTAAGTTTCCGTTTAAAATTAAAATTTGTAAATAAGGTTATTAAACGAATAAAATAATCTACACCGTTAGGTTAAAAAACAAAAAGAAATGCTTGAATGAACGATTCTCGCAATGAATGCCCAACTGAAATTGTTTCCGATTTGAATAACAATGTATCGAGTTATTCCTTTAATAATAATACGGAATCAAATAATGCTTTTCTAGAAAATGAAAAAAAAACAAGTCTGCGTCAAAAGTTATTAGACTGGTATCATAATAATAATGTTACTAGGGATCAACTTAATACACTGTTAAAAATTGTAGAATCGAAAATCCTAGACGGTCGATTCGGCAATCCGAAGTGTAAGACGGGGTCACTATACTCACGTTGGCATTCGGAATAATTTGGAATTAATTAAAAATAAATTGCCAGATAGTTTTAAAATTTGGGACACTTTCAAAATGTTCCCAATAGTGATGTATTTTTGATCGGCTCTTATGTTGGCAGTCGAAGCATGCCAATGTAGATGATAATATGGGCGATTTCGTATCTGAACTGCTAAAACTATCAGACAAAAATATCACTTTAAAATTAAGGTCATATATATGCGATGCCCTGGCAAGGGCTCTTATGTGTGGGACTCCAGGGACCATTCGTTCAGTGGTTGCATGAAATTCAATCAAGTTGCAAACAAATTAATAAAGTAACGATTTATAGTGAACGATTAGGCTCGCCAATTACAAACGAGCAATTTCGAAGCAGGTTTCTTGCGTCCCACCGCTTGTCCTATTACCAAAACAAGTCACTGATAATAGAAAAACTTCAAATAAATATAATAAATGCTTTTCCGTTGGACCGAATACACTTAAATGATTAGGGGTTGCTAGAAAAATTATAAATTTAATTGTGGACAGAAAAACTAATAATTTCAAAAAAGTCGAGATCTCTAGAAGAACTGCCACGCTGAGGGCAGTTGCTTGCTTGCTTTTATATTTGGAAATGGTTGTATTGAAGGATAAAATTTCGGATGATTGCTATTATCACTTCTTGCTTTTAATGTGTGCTTATAGATCACTAAATAGTTCAAATTATTATTCAACCCTCGAAACTATCAGCGAATTGATAAGATACTTCTTCCAAGACTACCAATATATATCCTAAAAAAACATTAACATAAAATGTTCATATTATGCTTCATTTAACCGGTTGCGTTCGACATCTTGGCCATATTAACTCGTTCACGGCCTACAAATTTGAATATTTTCTGCAGCAAGTAAAGCACTGCGTAAAGAAACTGTATACGATTTTAGAACAAGTAGAAAAGAAAATGTCTGTGTATAATTCTAATGAAAAACATTTACTGGGGAAAAACTGACAGATTTGAAAATATAATTAAATACACTTTTAGTAATTTTATCTTAACTTTGTTGTGTACAACAAAATATTCTTTTTAAAATTTGTAAATTTTTAAGAAAAAATAATGCCTGTTTTATTGTTGGGCGTATAATTTCAAATTTTGACAGTTGTTTTGACTCGCCAGCTTTAAATTCATCTTTGGGCATTTTGCTCACTGATGGTAATTGGAACAGTGAGGAAGAATCATTTCCTATTAGTGAGATATCATTTAAATATGTTAGCATTCAATTAAAAAATAAAGTGGTATTGACTCCGTTATTACACACTGTAAATTTATTTTAAAATTTACCTCGTGACCTTCCTTTTATTAGTTTTTCAACTTTTCTTTTCGTTTTCATGTCGTACGCTATACGGTTTGGCGGGAGGTGGTTATCTTTCGCGCGGGACTCGCGAGCGCAAAAAATTTTGCAACACCTGGAAGAGGAAGTTCGCGGGATGGGGAGTGAAGTTCGCAAGATGCGGGCTGATCTAAAGGAGTTGAAAGCAGTGAACTCTGCTATACTAGATTCCATTGCCCAGATGTTGACCATCTGGAAAAAAATGGGACCAGCCGAGCCAATTTTAAAGGCGAAAAAAAGTCATACAAAATGTAAATAGAATAACAGACTCAAAAACTAATACAAAGGGTTAGCCATAAAGTTTTCGCCAGCACTAACATAATTTAAAGACCTGATCGCTGCTTGATAACCCAATCAGAATGCCTCGCGCTGGAAGAGCGCCAGGAGCAAAACATGCTTAATTACGAAGCGTGGATGGCGACCCATTAGAGAATAAGGAAAGAGGCGGACTGGTATGCCACCGTGTACCAGGGCCTGTTCCGTGACCGAGTGTTCCCGGCCTTTCCCGTCACCAGGCGGAGGAGCATCCGCCCAGGTCTAGCCTTATTCCCGACTGAGGAGCGGAGACATCAGGCGGTCGATAGAGAGGCGAAGGAGCCGCTCTTCCCGGGAGAAGGTGCAGTTCGGCGATTTTTGAATCTAGGAAATAAAGTACCTGCCCGATTCTACGTTTTGTCTTTTCCTGGTTAATAAGATTACAAAACCTAAAACGGTACGAAATTTGAATCGAAAGTCTAAAGATGTCAAAATTAAACAGCCAAATCAACCACTGTGACTTTCAACTAAATGAAGATCTGTTGACTGAGTTACGAATCTTTAAGGAAATTTTAAAAGTTTCCAAGGAGTCGCGACGGGAATTCTGTAGTATCTATTACGATACTATAGAAGAGCTGGACATCCCCAAATGGCTCTTGGTGGATTTGGAGAGCGATAACAACATCGGCTCCCATCTCTTTGATATTGGAAACGTGAAAAATCAATTCACCGAGCTGATGATGGAGATAACAAAGTTTCAACACCAAATTGATCTTCTCGATGCGGAAATCGAAAATAGTCCGCTGTCACGACTGCTACTGGAAGTTAAGGAGATAATTTTTTGAATAAGGGACTCAATTTCAGACTTAGAATGTCTTAAATTTAATGGTGAGACAGATCAATGTGAGTTGGTCAGCGGTATGTCTCGCGAGGATGATCCTAGCTTATTATTTAATCTTAACAATTGATATGACGCAATATCATTTAATGTTAATAATTGGGAAATTCTATTGGTAAATCTAAAAAAATGTAAAATATATTATGAAAATTATTTGAATGCGATTAATGAATAATCTTCTGAAATAAATAATTTTGAAAATATGCAAATAAGAATTATGTATTATTCTTGAGATATTATCACAAAACAAAATGATATTATATTTCTCTCTGTTGGCTTAATTATTTTTCCTAATTTAATTATAAGAATAAAATTTACTCAAAAACCAGTTTTTGAAATTTGTTAGCATTAATTAAAATGAAAGAGACGGAAATATATTGTGCATTACAGATACCTTGAAAGTCAGTTCTATGACATTGTAAACCAGTTATGAATTTAAGAGAAAATGTGTCTGAATGGGATTGAGTTGGCAGCCATCTTGGTATTCACCGTCGGGAATCTGTGAAATCAATAAATCAGAAAATCAAACTGAAAATATTATATAGTTCTCCTAGGAATGCAGATGGGAAATTAAACTGTAGGTAAATCTGGTCTTTAAGAGTCTGATATCTTTGATTATATTCTGCTAGCTACATGTTATGACTTAGTGTCTGGGATTTGGAGTGCTCAATAATCCCATTAAATTAAAAGTATACTTGACTGCTTTAAATTTAACACGCAGGCGAGAAAATGTATATTTTATTTAAGGTATCTTTTCCATGTCTGCACTTATATAAAAACATGACTTGGTAAAAAGGCAAGGACTAACAATTTATTTACATAAACAGTTGCAAATATTATATATGATATATTATTTAATATATATTATTGAACAAATTAAATAATTTAAAATGTGCTTTATATCTTTGCAGAAGGGAAGGGAAAAAGCGCACTAAAAAAGGCCAATCCGGAACCAAGAGCCGACCCACAGAGCTATTCCGATCAATATAATATGTGCTAAGAACTAGAAAAATTAAAGAAAAATGAAATTGAAATCCTGCTTTATTTATTGGGAAAGCTAATAGATATTTCCTTTTTTAAGGTGTATAGGTGTATTCCTGAGAACAGCTTACAGGGGCATTCTAAATTAATCCTTACAGAATTCATTTATTTGATGCATATAGGTGCATTCCTGGGTACAGATTACAGGCGCATTCTGAATTAATGCGCGCCAGAGTGTGTTGAGTTGGTGCATACAGGCGCATTCCAAATATATGCATCTAGATGCATGCAACAGGTACCTTCTTTTATGTCCTGCTCCTGTGTTAAAGTTTTTCCATCGACTAAAAGTTTATAACTGCATCAGTGACATATTAAAATAGAAGTGCGTGTATTAATTGGGCTAAAATTTCAATTGCTTACGTCGTTTTGTAATTTCGAGCGCCAATTTTACTTCCTGCTGGTGCTGTTGCTTATTGATACAGGTTTGAGTTCCAATAGATTATTTCTAGAAAGTTATAATTAGCCCTTATAGTCATTGCCGAGAATAAAAGAGCACAGATCAGTGGAAACGAGTGCAGCCTGTCCCACTGCCAAAAATCGCGATTTCCCCAGCCTTAAATTGTTTAGGGTTCCAAAAAAGGATCCAACAACTTTTATGAAACGGGCGGAAAAGTGCCAATTTTCGGAAGACTTTGTTGTTATCACTATTGTTATGCCTAGATCATTTCTCCCCAGATGATATTGAGGTAAAATATCTGAGGAACAATCCCAGATCGAAACCTAATAAAATATTACAGTCCACAAAATCACATAAACATTAAGTCTTTAACAAAACATTTAACTCAAAAAAAGTTGGCTGATGAAAGACAAATAAGAGTAAGGAGAATACTGAGGAGGGTCTGGCAGGTCAGCAGAAGCCAGAGCGAAAAGACTGCATTAAACAGGGCATGCAATGATATCAACAGAATGCTTTTACACATTAGTAAATCGCTGGAAGCTTAGCTGGCGTACCTCGAGCCCTGTAGCCCTGAACACATTCTTTGAATAGCCACTAAATACTTCAAGCGGCCTGTAAAGACAATATCTCCAGTCAAAACAACGACCTGAGTATGGTGTCGCTCTAGCCAGGAGTTGCAACGCCTTTGCAGAACAGATCTCAGCCCTTCGTCTTGTGGGACCCGGAAGACAAGAGAAGAAACGATGCAACACCTGGATGTACCCTGCGCCATGGATTTGAGCAGAAGGAAATAAAAATTAATTCAGAAGAGGAAATGAAGCCATCCAGCAGTGCCATAAGGTTGTGATCTATACATTATATTTAAGGAGAATGTCTGCCGACAGTCAGGCCACGGTACACAAGACAGTCCGAAATTACCCAACGAAACATGCGGCAGCACTTGCAAGGATGAGTGCTAGATATTAATCATGTTAAACCTTGATGAATAGAAATTAAAATTATTAACTTTTGGACATAACGTAGATTATTTATTTATAAGTCTTAAAATAACAATCAGTGATTTAAATGCAAGAAACATTAACCCGACTTCATTTTATTTTCGCTACCGTTGTTGTGGGCATGCCGTGAATGTAACCCCTTCAATTGAGAACATGCCACGGAAAAGATCCGACTTCGAGTGCGCAGATGGAATCAGGTCAAAAGGAGTGGCCATTCACCAATGAAAATACCTTCGCCTTCCCTATCAAAAAATCCCTAAAATACCGTACTTATTGAAAAATACCAAAACTATCGAATAATGGAAATCAGACTACTGTATATTAAATACCGAATAATGAAAATCTGGTTTCACTTTAATAATCGAAATAGACAAATATATATGACATTTACTTGGATTTGCTAGGTTAAGAAGGCATGGTCACTTAATCATTTGAATGTTAACTTCAAACGTGATAACCCAAAAAGATTCAACTAGCTTTTTTAAATGTTCGAAGCTTTAAAAATTAACTTATAAATGGGTATAAAATTGTGGGCAATGAATAGTGTACTTGTCGGTAAAATCAAACACTTTTAATACGACTTTAAAATACTTTGGTGCTGAAGAAATCTTATTAATGGTTTTAATCTTATCATTTTCGGCCGTCGTTTCTTCATGAAGCATTCGAGTTTTATTTCTGAATGCCTTCATATAGTTTTGTCTTAATTTATAAGTTGCAGCGATATTTTTTTTTATCGAAACGGATTAAACTATTACTTTTGTTGTTTTTATTTGTTTCCAGCACTAAATTGGCCGCAAGGAGCTGAAAAAATCAAGCAAAAAGCGTAAAAAAAGTTTTTATTCTGGATTCCATTTTTACTGCAGCTAGTGCTAAAGATGTTTTCAAAACTACATCCATGAAGCAAGCCCAAGTGATCGATGGCAAATCCTGTTAGTTTTGGACCCCGGAGCACAAAAATGCCACTATCATTTTTTTCGATGCCACATTTTTTTTAGATTTTTAAAAGTTGAAAATGTGACATTTCTGGCTTTTCGAATTTCATCTTTAATTTCGACTCTTAACAACCCAATCAGGCCAGTTTCTGTTTCATTTTAAAGTCAATAGATCAGAGCTAAACATTGCCATAGAACAATATGATTGGATAAGTAATGCCAGCCAAGAATGCGAAAAAATCCGTTGAAAAATCATGCATTTTTTCTTGAAGCTTACATCCTAGCGAATAAAACATGAACATACAAGTTATGGCCAGACATGGCCAGAGAGGGGAGGATTCTCCCCGATATTACCTTGTTCTGTTACATTGCGGCTCCTTCCTTTTAGTTAACTTCTTCGGCTCTGCTTCCTTCTAAGCCCTTGTATTTGATCTTCACGATTTTACTTTAAAACAAGGAAGAACGCTATAGTCGAGTGCCTCGACTATCAGATACCCGTTACTCAGCTAAAGGGACCAAAGGGAAATGGAGATAAGCAAGCAGCAAAGCGAGATGGAATACGCCACCTACCGGCGGTAGACAGATTTAAGCGTTATGGGCGTTAGGGTGGGCGTAGCAAATTTTTTTTTGGGTCAATCGATAGGTATTGACAAGACCAAAACATTTCAGCTAAAATTTTTTATCTAGCATGAAAATTGTGGGCGCCACAGGCTTGGGCGGTTTGTGGGCGTTAGAGTGGGCGTGGCATATTCGCGTGACAATCTGGCGCTGCGCACAAGGCTACGAAATCTAAATCTGAGATCCCAATTCTCTATCTTTGATAGTTTCCGAGATATCCACGTTCATACTTACGATTTTTTGAACTTTGTGGGCGGTTTGTGGGCGTACAAGTGGGCGTGGCAAACTTTTTTTTGTGTCAATCGATAGGTATTGATGAGAACAAAACATTTCAGTTAAAATTTTTATTCTAGCATCAAAACTGTAGGAGCCACAGTTTTGGGCGGTTTGTGGGCGTAAGAGTGGGCGTGGCACTCTACTGAAACAAACTTGCACTGCGTAAGAAGCTCAGGAATCTGCACGCTAAATCTCAACAGCCTAGCTCTCATAGTTTCCAAGATCTCAGCGTTCATCCGGACAGACGGACATGGCTAGATCGACTCGGCTAGTAATCCTGATCAAGAATATATATACTTTATGCGGTCGGATACGCTTCCTTCTACCTGTTACATACTTTCCGACGAATCTAGTATACCCTTTTACTCTACGAGTAACGGGTATAAGAAAACAGTAAACGTTTTTAAACGTTACAATTGGTTTTATTGCTTAAGATGATAGGTCTTGGCTGGTCAGGGGTACAAATTCAAGTAAAACAAGAAAGAACGCTATAGTCGAGTGCCTCGACTATCAGATACCCGTTACTCAGCTAAAGGGACCAAAGGGAAATGGAAATAAGCAAGCAGCAAAGCAAGACTGAAATGCGCCACCTACCGGCGGTAGACAGATTTAAGCGTTATGGGCGTTAGGGTGGGCGTGGCAAATTTTTTTTTTGGTCAATCGATAGGTATTGACGAGACCGATACAGTTCAGTTAAAATTTTGTATCTAGCATGAAAATTGTGGGCGCCACAGGCTTGGGCGGTTTGTGGGCGTTAGAGTGGGCGTGGCATATTCGCGTATCAAAATTGCGCTGCGTACAAAGCTACGGAATCTAAATGTGAAATCCTGATTCTATATCTTTGATAGTTTCCGAGAAATCCACGTTCATATTTACGATTTTTTGAAGTTTGGGGGCGGTTTGTGGGCCATAAAGTGGGCGTGGCAAACTTTTTTTTAGATCAATCGATAGGTATTGATGAGAACAATACATTTCAGTTAAAATTTTTATTCTAGCATCAAAACTGTAGGAGCCACAGTTTTGGGCGGTTTGTGGGCGTAAAAGTGGGCGTGGCACTCTACTGAAACAAACTTGCGCTGCGTAAGAAGCACGCCAAATCTCAATAGCCTAGCTCTCATAGTTTCCAAGATCTCAGCGTTCATCCGGACAGACAGACGGACAGACGGACAGACGGACATGGCTAGATCGACTCGGCTAGTGATCCTGATCAAGAATATATATACTTTATGGGGTCGGAAACGCTTCCTTCTGCCTGTTACATACTTTCCGACGAATCTAGTATACCCTTTTACTCTACGAGTAACGGGTATAATCATTCCTCGAGTCGCTGGTTACTGTCCGTCAGCATAACGCTGGCAGAGCGGCTCCGGAAACCCGATGCCGAGGCAGCGGTTTTGGGTATTTTGCCCAATGTGTTGCTAAGCCCCATATGCTAACGCTGCATTTCCGTTAGGGCGCAGCGATGGGTAGGGGTAGCGGCGGCTATAGCTGAGGCAGCTAGCGGGCGGTCAGTGCTCTTGCATTGTCGGCTGCTGCCGTTGCACTTCACCCGCTGACGTTCTGTCGCTGTGCTGTCGCTCTGACGCCGCCGCCGCTGCGTCGCTGTCGTTCTGACGTCGCTGTCGCTGCGTCTCCATCGCTGCTGGTACCATAACTTAGCGGCTGCATTATTGTAGCCACTTGAAATTGTAGCCACTTGAATGTTTGGTGTTGTTGCAAGGCCGAGAGGGGTGAGGGCAATGGGCCCTAGTTTGCGGGTGGCCGAGAGGGGTGATAAAAGAGGTGCGGTGTCGGTATCGTGGTCGAGAGGGGTTGAAGGGAAGGGGACGTTTGGCCGGTGTTAACTTACATAAAGCGTATATGCCCAAAATTCATGGCAAATCGGCCAAAAAAATTTGAAAGAACGGAACTTTAAAAGTACACTATAAATCAAATTTTTGGGTTTTTTTGGCCATATACCGCTTGATTTTTTCGATTGGATGAAAACTTCAAGATAGAAGCCATTATGATTTTTCAACGGATTTTTTTCGAGCTTTTACGATCAAACAAAAACACGATCAAACTTAAATTCTACGGCTTTTATGAAAGTACATGAATTCTATGATTGATGTTTAAAACAAAAACTTTTGATATCAAGCAATAACTCCTCATAACGAGATACAAATCTAGGTCGCACCTTCGACAAACAAAAGTTCTGATATCAAGTTTTGTGACGAAAAGGTTTTATACGATCTACTAAATAAATACAAATTCTAAATTTTTCTCATTCGACACGCTTTATCAAAACCGTACAGCTAAACACAGGCATATTGAATTGGAGCGTGCCGATGGCAATGTTTTCTAGCCAGAACAACCGCCAATGTCCATAAACACCCAGTTACTTATATGGAACGCGAACGGCTTGAGAAGGAGCAAGCCTGAGGTGGAACAGTTCATAAAGACCGAGGCCCATTTCACCGTCAGATCCCACTTCCCCATCATCGTCTATGACACAATCAACGCATTACACCCTGGCGACCGAATACGAGGAGGAGCCTGAATTAGTATCAGACGCGGCCTTCTGTACGAGGAGTTTGAGTCCGTACAGCTTGAGTGCAGTGTGCAAGAACCCACCTAATTACATCGCAAAGCAAAATCACCATCGCTGGATGTGGCATGTTCTATGGACTTGCCCATACCAGAAATTGTAAGCGAGGAAATAAAGGAGGAGATACAAACCTGTCCACAAGAAATAAGCTCAATTTATATAAAACGATTATAAAACCAGCTTGGACTTACGGATTTGAGCTGTGGTGCACTTTCGCAAGTACACACATCACAAAACGGAAAAGGGCTGAAAGCAGAATTCTTCGGAAAATCTTCAACGCGCCTTTCTACGTATGCAACACGACCATTGAGACCTTGAGCTTCCCTCTGTGGATGAAGAAGTGGCGAGGCACAGTAAGAGACAGCTGGACAAATTAGAAGTTCATGTTAACCCAATCGCCTCCAGCGTGTTGTTATGTTATCAATGTGTTATCAATGTTACCATAAAATAAAACTATATCATATTAAAAAAAATCTCAGTGGAAATGCGCTGAAGTCATATTTATCCCGAAACCAGCAAGCCAGATGCCAAACCTGGGTCCTACAGGCCAATAAGCCTCGTAGGCGTTCTCTTCAAAATGTTGAAGAAATTTTAGTCGTCCAGCAATGCCATAAGGTTGTGATCTATACATTATATAGAAAGAGAATGTCAGTAGTAGGGAAAGAAGGGTTCTGGGACAATTAGCATATTAATGGCCCCCGGCCCCCCTCCCCCTCATTAACATATGCGGGTTCTAGGACAATTAGCATAATTCAATAAATTAACTGATTTTAATGGGCTTTGAAGTCTTAAAAATGTCACGATCATGTCCATTAAGAGTATACTTAATTGCCCCCATCGCCCCCACATCCCCATGTGACAATATTGATCATGTATCCTTCCCCTCATTATGTGCAATTAATAGTCAGGTGAGAAAGGTGCACGCGAGAAAGATCGCACAACCATAGTATCCAAAGGTTGTTATCTTAGAGGAACATATCCGATCATGTTGGGGAAAGGTGTGATCACGTACCCTTTTGCCTCATTATCACAGGTGTTGAGTTGCACGTGAGAAAGGTCGCACACCGAAAGTATTCAAAGATGGTTATCTTAGAGGAACATGTCCGATCATGTTGGGGAAAAATATTTTCTATGATTGTAAAATTAATTTAGAAATCAAAAGAACCCCAATAAAATAAATCTCACAAGTGAATGATTCTCAGATGTGGAATATTTTCAAACACACATTTTTGTTTCCGCCCCAGAACGTTTAACTGGTAAATTCTCTAAGATTCTCTTCTTTCCACAAACGGGTCATAAACATGTCATAAAAGGGATTCAAGCAAGAGCTACCCGAACATGCGCACCTGTCCATTACCTGACCGCAATAAAAGGGGCACATGCACAAGCCTGAAGGCGCACGCTCATTGACAAGATCATGGGCCTCACGCCAACGACCTCACGGCTGACTGCTAGCTCTAATACATCCCATAATAGGGGTTGAAATCACGACAGCGCAACAACTCGCAAGTAGCCGACATATCAAGGAAATATTTTCCATTCTCCGTACCTGTAATTTTAACTCGAAATAAAAAGTCAGAAGTTTATTTTGTAGCATAATAATACATTTATTCATTTATTTTGGTATTGTGAACATTTTTATTATATATAGAAATAAATTTTCTGCTTTGATTCCGGCGATTTGCATAGAAGTAGCAGGCGCACGTTTTCGACGTCATTTCTGGATTACAAAATGTAAAGTGTTCACCATAATTCGTAGTTTTGAGATCATGTCCACCTCGATTCATGAACATAGTTTTTGTGTTTAGAAGGTATTGAAAATGCTGACCAATCCTTTAAATTGTTCAATAAATTGGTCAATTTCCTCATGAAATTTCATTTTGTTAATTTTATTTTCTTGTAGGTCTTTACACATCTAGTCTCAACTTTAAAATGATGTATAAAAATTATTTTATTGTTTTGGAGCTACTTTTAAAAAATGTCTAAATAATGTATGCATTGTTAAGAGCACAAACCCCGCCCTTAAGGTGTGTTTCACAATAGGGAAACCGGTTTCCTTTAAACCTGTTTAATGACGGACAGCCCATTTCCTCGATATTAATGAGCTGACGACTCCCATAAAACTTCTGTAGAAATCGTTTCTTTTCCACACCTTTACAATTAATTTGTTTTCCGCTTGTAATTGTCCTTAGATACTTTCGAGTTTGTGTAAAACTGTTTTCTCCATCGTTCCAAAAAATTTGGTGATGTGTATTGGTTAACCAAATTGCAGTCTTTCGAGATTTTGTATTTAGCAAAGTAAAATCATATGGTGGTTCTATTAAAAAACAAGGAAGAACGCTATAGTCGAGTACCTCGACTATCAGAAACCCGTTACTCAGCTAAAGCGAGATTGAAATGCGCCACCTATCGGCGGTAGACAGATTTAAGCGATATGGGCGTTGGAGTGGGCGTGGCAAATTTTTTTTTGGGTCAATCGATAGGTATTGACGAGACCAATACAGTTCAGTTCAAATTTTGTATCTAGCATGAAAATTGTGGGCGCCACAGGCTTGGGCGGTTTGTGGGCGTTAGAGTGGGCGTTAGAGTGGGCGTTAGAGTGGGCGTGGCATATCTGCGTTACAAACTTGCGCTGCGCATAAGGCTACGGATTCTAAATATGAGATCCCAGTTCTCTATCCTTGATAGTTTCCGAGATATCCACGTTCATATTTACGATTTTTTGAAGTTTGTGGGCGGTTTGTGGGCGTAAAAGTGGGCGTGGCAAACTTTTTTTTTATCAATCGATAGGTATTGATGAGAGCAATACATTTCAGCTAAAATTTTTATTCTATCATCAAAACTGTAGGAGCCACAGTTTTGGGCGGTTTGTGGGCGTTAGAGTGGGCGTGGCACTCTACTGAAATAAACTTGCGCTGCGTAAGAAGCTCAGGAATCTGCACGCCAAATCTCAATAGCCTAGCTCTCATAGTTTCCGAGATCTCAGCGTTCATCCGGACAGACAGACGGACAGACGGACAGACGGACATGGCTAGATCGACTCGGCTAGTGATCCTGATCAAGAATATATATACTTTATGGGGTCGGAAACGCTTCCTTCTGCCTGTTACATACTTTCCGACGAATCTAGTATACCCTTTTACTCTACGAGTAACGGGTATAACTATTATTCAAGTTTGGATATTTTTCGAATACAATTCCAATTTCCTTTAGAATAAAATTATTGTTATTATCAAAGAAACCTTGAACATCAATCGAAACAGTATCTTTCAACATTTTTCTAATGTTAAACAACTCGTTGTACTAGTCCGTTTAATGGGTTATATTCAACTAAGCGGTCATGTATGAGGAGACAGTAAGCTTGGGTATTTTCATGACTTGGTGTTTTCAGTTCTATTGAAATTCTCACATCAATAGGACCAGTTTTCACTGATTTGTTTTGATATGAAAGATCAACCACAATAATAGGGGCCTTCAATTTAAATTCATTTGGGGTCAAAAATGGTTGTGATTCACGATTATAGTAACTAGATTGAAATCATGTATACATTTCATATAGGTGTGCTTACTGATTCTTACTAAAATCAACATTTAGATTATCATATGGATATGACTCAGAATTCAAGTGAACTTTCAAGTTTGATAAGTTATTTGTGATAAGTTCTCCATTTAGTGTAAATCCAATTATGGCAAATCTTGCTTTTTCGCGGTTAGCCGACAATTTCACATTCCAACTGTGTTGACTTTCATACCCCAATATGGGGTTAACATATGAATCCCAACTCCGGAATGCAATTGGTAGGTTTACACCACTTTTAATAATATCGTAAATCTTAATTTTTGCAAAATCGCTCGGAGTTACATGGGGATTTTTCCAGGTTATATTCGTCATTTCCAACTTAAAAGTTGGTTCATTTGTGGTTTGTTCAAACACATCACTAAGATTCTTAGTTAGCATCAACACTAGTTCATGTTTACAATTTAACAAATTTTTTTTATAATCCTCAGCAAATCCCATCAAATTTTTTAATGGTACAGAAAAGTTAAAAGTTGGGTCCCGTAGAAATTTCGTCTCCACTGCTCCATCTGGAATTTAATAGATTTTGACTTTGAAGATTATCCAGAGATATATAATTTTTTAGGGTTGTAGTCATACCGACAAATCGTGTTTTATCAATCTCACATCCATTAATTTCGTACTTAATTTCATCCAAAAAGTAAGCCATACAATTATTTAAAAAAAAAGTGGTAACATTATCAGTTGTAGGTCCGTTCGGTGAATCTTTTCTAATAATTCCTTGAAAATGAAGGTAACTTTCGTGTGGAAGCACGTATAAGTCTTGATTTTGAATAGTAATTCGAATTTCATCGTTTGGTTTAAATGTTTGATTATACGATGAATAAGTATGAAACTCTTTCTTCGAAATATTCTCATCTGAGTAAACCTTTTCTCGAACATTTAAAATTTCGTTCATTGTTTTCCTTTCCACCTTTTATATTATACTCGAAGCTTCAAGCCTAACGACATTAAAAATAGTTTATTTTTCAAGTTAGTGAGCTTCTTTTTACTGTTGATCCTCTTTCTATAGCTTTACAATTAGTAATGCTTGGCTGAGGACTTAAGCTACGTCTTTTATTGTAAGTAATCATTTATTAACCGAATGTGCATGCGAATCGAAACGTTTTCACCACGTAAATTCACCAAATCACCGTTTTGATCAACTATGCGTATAGATAGTGTGCTTATTTCGTCACAGTTGATTGGTACATAAATAAGGTTATGTGGTGTCACTGTCATTTTATACCCAGGCGGAACATTAATGCCAAACTCATGTAATGTATGATTCGGTGTATTATCTACATATGAACCGCTGATTATATTACATTCCAAACGAATTGTATTTATTTTTAATATGTTCACGGTCTGATCTGATCGATAGGTTTTTGTAGGACGTGGTTCTAGTACTTTTTGATGGAAATCAAACAGTTGTCCAACCGATCTTTCCTTATTAAATTAAACTGACTCTCGCATGGTAGTTATTTCAACTTGAAGTGTATTTTTATTACTTTGAATTTTAAATGTATTTTCAAGGTTTTAGTCTTTTAGTTTATTGTAAATGAAATCGGTGATATCATTCAATTCATATGACCCAGTTGGAATTGTAATAACCTTGTCACCGATGTGGAAGAGGTTATTTTTTTCATCAATATTTGGAATCGAATTATACATATTAAAATCGATAAGAGCACACTCATATCGACCATTCAATTCGATAGGTGGAAAAAAGTTTGTATTTATAATGGAACTATTTCCATTCAAGGATAATGCAAGTGATCTAGACATATTGAAATCTCTTGATAAACTGTGGCATTGTAAGTGTCTAACCAAGCTTTATATTGAAATTACTCCTCAAATCATAATAAATTGATCAAATCCTTTTCTGTATCTTCCGTTATCCATTTCGTTATCCTTGCTAATTAATAGGAATCCGTGCTTGTCCTCCCAACATTTTAGACAAATTTTCACAAATGTTTCATAATTCATATCAGTGTTAATATGGTCCCGATATATATGCCGCATATTTAAATCATCTTGTTTAAACATTATAATAAAGTTGGCATTGTCACGAATCAGATGTTTAGGTATATGACTATACGTTTGACATAAATAAAAAGAGTCGATATTTTTATGTCGACCCATACAAAAATAAGATCTTATGTTATCTTGTTTTTCACAAGCTACGTCATCGAATATCATAATGGAATTGTTTTTAGCTTCACTGGGGTCTAGTACACCCTCATTATGGGAGAATGTATGATATCCCATTCCTTTAATCGGCTTGATTAATTTCTCCAAGTACTCATATTTAGGTTGATATAAACTTTTTGAAAATATATAAACATTTTCGAATTTTAATCCATTAGGACTCTCTATTAGACTTAACATAACATTAGTTTTACCACAATTCGAAGGCCCAACAATTAGAGCTCTTATTGTGTTCGGTAAGAGAGCACTGTGTCGTGGCGGTAGATTTTTCTCGTTTTCATCATTAATATTTCTAACTACAATTTTTTGTTTTTGACTTATTAAACGCATCTTTTAATCTAATGTACCTCATTCAATGAGAAATCTTCGATGATTAAACATCAATAAAATGGGGAAACGTTTTTATAATCGCATCAGTCGTATTTTTAATTGTAAACACGGTGGTGGTCTTGTCGATAAGCTAATCAATACATTACCGTTTGAAGCCCATATTCCGGGATATAATTTTTGTGGACCGGGTACAAAGTTACAGAAACGGTTGGAACGTGGTGATCAAGGAATAAACCCATTGGATGAAGCTTGCAAAGAGCACGATATTGCATATTCTCAAAACAAGGCATTGAGTGAACGACATAGGGCAGACTCCATATTAATTGACAAAGCCTGGTCGCGTGTCAAGGCACCAGATAGCAGTCTTGGTGAAAAAGCAGCTGCATAGTTTGTTACAAATATAATGAAAGCCAAGAAAAAATTTGGTATGGGATTGAATAAAACGGAAAAGAAAAGGAAGGAAAAAGATATTGAAAAATAAAAAAAAGAAGACAAACCTTTCGACTGTTATTAATGTTGCTACTAAGACATTAAAAAAACAAAAACCATTAGACATGATGAGTGCAATTAAAGTTGCACGTAAATCAATTCATCAATCAATCGGTTCTAAGAAAAATGTTAAAGTACCTCTTGTAATTAATGTACCCAAAATTGGATGTTTTCTACCAATCGTGCCGATCCTGACAGCCCTCAGCGCTCTTGGTAATTTAGCAAGTGGTAGTGCAGCATTTTCAAAAACAATTAACAATGCGAGAATGGCTAAAGAAGATATGGAGGAGAAAAAACGTCACAACAGGAAAATTAAAAGTGTTGCTGTAGGAGAAGGATTATATCTCAGGCCCTATAGAAAGGGTTATGGTTTCTTTCTTAAGCCCTACAGTAAAAGGAAAGGAATTAAGAAGCGAAAAAACTAATTTCTCTGCTACCCAAAAGACCACTATCAAATATAGACATTATACATTTTGCTAAGAAATATATCCCACATTTTAGAGGGGTGTTTATGAGAGATCTACTTCCAGAAGCACCAAAAAGTCGGGAGTGTGGTATAGTAAACCTAGATAATTCACGATCAAGTGGTACACATTGGGTTGCATATAATAAAAATAAAAATAATATACATTATTTCGATAGTTTTGGAAATCTTCAGCCACCTAGAGAAGTTGTGAAATACTTGGGTCATAGAATACAATACAATTACGATAGAGTTCAAGACTTTGATACATACAACTGTGGGAACCTGTGCCTCGCTTTTCTACTTTCTTTCGTAGAAGATGTGGAGTCAAAACCGGTATATTTAAATGGTTAATTTACATTTGGGGGGGTTGAAAATCAATGTATGGGTACGTGTATGTGTGAACTCTGAATAGTATAAAAAGTGGACCTGCACGCGTTCAAATTCACAGTCTAAGTTTTTACTTCACATCGAACGTCATCTAGAGAATAAGAATTTTTGATCATTCTTAACAAAAAACTATAACAGCTCATAACAGCTCAAAACAGCTGGTGACCAGCTTATAACAACTAGTAAACAAGTAGTTAACAGCAAATTAACAGATAATAACCATCTAATAACAGCTATTAACCAGCTAAAACAAGTAGTAAGCAACTACGAAACAAGTACTGAACAACTGCTAAACAGGTAGTAAACATAAAAATACAGCTAAATACAACGTGAAACAACTGTACCAAGTCCAAAAACCTCAACAACCATCATGAATCAGGAAAACCAGATGAACATTGTAATTAAAGAGTTCAATAAATTTATTAAAAAGAAACTGCTATCGAAGACAAGGATGCCTGAAAATGTAAGATTCCCGATCCTCAAGGCGGAGCGCAAAACAACAAAGGTTGGAGAATCGATTGCTCTCGAGTTGGAGGAGCACATTCTGTACATGCCGGAAAGGTACACCTCTCTTCAAGATGATATCATCAATGAAATGGTTGATGGAAAATTTAATATTTATAAAAGTAATGACAATTTGTATTTAGAAATAAGTCAGTAATCATTAAAAAGATTGAGATTTTAAGAATATAACAATAAATACACTTTTTTAAATATAATAAAGAAAATGTATCGAATCTTTTTTATTCGGAAATGGTATATAAATATTACAGATTATGGCGATCCCTACACAGTATTTGTTTAGTAACTGAGAAGTGACTACATGAATTTCGGAAATTTTAAATCTTTCACCTATAAAGTTTGTAAAATATACTACAATGAATATTTTGTCACAGTTAACCAAAGCTAGATTTGCTTTGAAGCGAAAATTCGATGATCTCAAACAAGTCAAAAATCATAGAATTTACAATTGGAGGAAACTTTAAAACCTATTACTGAACCCTTACATGAACTTGTTAAGGAAAATAAAAAACAATAGATTTCTAATGTAAAAGATTGTACAAAAGTAAAGCGTGAAATGAAGCAAATTAAGACATACGATGATGATGAGAGAGAGCTTGACGATTTCTACTTTACAACTAATGAGAAAGATCTGCAGTCTAATCGAAACATAACTCCACCAAGGTCTTTCGATGATAGTGATTTCTATAATCAATTCTTTTCACAGACGAATATAGAGGAAGATATAGAAGATGAGAAAAAGGAGACGGAAAAGAGTGAAGAAGAAGAAGGGACAACACCTTTACCAATGTATACAGGAGAGGCCGATATGGGTGTGGATGCAGAGCTAGAAGATAATAACACTAGTTATAATTATGATTTTAATATCAGTAATTTGACCAGAGGAAATGTGTTGGATAAAGGTTATGGACCTTAAAAAACTGCAAACAATTCATTAACATTGGGAGATAAAGAAATAAAAATTAAAAATAATAAAATAACATTTTCTAGTGGAATGAGTTGTGATCTGACTCCTGGTCTGTACTCTCTAATTTTTCTTAGTAAACCTGAAAACTTGGATGATCAAGACTTGAAAATGTATAAACAAATTATTTTAGAAACGAATATACATACAGCAGGCTTAAGCCTAATAACAGAATCAAGGGTACACGAGCATACAAATATAGCCATATTATTAAGAAGTTAATAGACAAAGATTTCAGTCCTACAACGTCTACTCCACTTCGCTCAAAAACAGGTTTTGGTTACATGACTCTTTAGAAATCAAATCCAAACTATGTAAATTGGAATGATGTAAATGAGTTAGTCGAACGATTGGAAATTTTAGTAGCATCAAAAGGAGCGGGTAACACCAGCCACAATAACGAAATTTGTTCAATATTTGAGGAATTGCGTGAAGAAATGATTATATTTTAATGGGTATAAATAGGAAGGTCAAATATGTTTTACATTTATAAGCATCATGTCGACAAGTTTGGACATTTTTCTGTTGATAAGGAACGATCAGAAAATTTGAAAAGACGTGTTAATTCTACTGAGGGATTATTCATCGATGCGGACGGTAATCTAAATGCTCAAAATAAACGTATCAAAAACGGATCTAAGCCTTTAGACAACAATGATCTAGCAACGAAGCAATATACTGATGAGATCCTCGGAAAGTTGGGAGAAGATTTAAGACAAATTATAACTCAAAATGTTAATCGTCGACTCACAAAAATTTCAAGCTTAGAAAATAAAATTGAATTGAATAATAAGAGGGCAGACAGCGCTGACCAAATTTTTGCCCAAAATTCTGAAAAAGATTAAAACCATTGAGGACTATATATTTAAATATGTAACAAAACCGGTATCATTACCGAAAAAAACCACAATTGAGTTAGAAGGTGTCGCTTTTCAGCCTATTAGAAGAATATGATTAAGCGAGAAATCGTAAATGAGTTGCACGGACCATCTCGAAAAAACTTTCAACGAAGACGGGTCATTACAAGGGGTATACACGATCTGTGGCAAGCAGATTTGGTTGAAATGGAAGCCTTTTTAAAATCTAATGATGGGTACCGATACTTGTTGACTGTTATAGACATATTTTCGAAATATGCTTGGGGTGAGGCATTAAAATCAAAAAATGCAAATTATGTTTCCCAAGCCATGGAGAGAATATTTAAATCGGGTCATGGAACACCTGCAAACTGATGATGGCACTGAATTCTTTAATTCTAAATTTAAGGTATTAATGAAAAGTTATAGGATAAATAATTATTCAACCTTCAGTACTCTAAAAGCATCAATAGTTGAACGTTTCAATAGAACTCTTAAAGAATTAATGTGGCGTGAGTTTAGTTTCAATGGAAAATATAAGTGGATAGATATGTATAAACAATTAACTAATAAATATAATAATAGAGTGCATCGAACAATAAAAATGAGTCCAAGTGATGTCAATTCATCCAATGAAAAACAAATATTACAAACATCGTACAATCACCTGAAAATATTTGTTGCAAGTAAATTCCGTAAGGGGGATCACGTTCGTATTAGTAAATATAAACATGTCTTTGAGAAAGGGTATACACCAAACTATACAACTGAAATCTTTAAAATTAGAATGGTGAAGAATACATACCCAAAAACATACTTACTTGAAGATTTAGATGGTAGCCCAATTCAGAGCGGATTCTATAAAGAAGAACTCAAAAAAACACGATTCCCCAATACATACCTAGTTGAAAAAATTGTAAGGCGAAAAGGATATAAAGTTTTGGTTAAGTGGCTGGGGTTTTCAAGGACTAGCTGAATAAATACGGAAGACATTTTGTAGTATAACAAATGATTTATTTAATTAATTTTTATTTATTTAATTAATTTTTATTTATATATTAATTTTTATTTAACATATATCTTATACTAAATTTAATATTAATATTTTTGTACAATGTTTTAAAATAAAATTAAAAATCGTAAAAATACTTTTTACAAACTAAAAAGAATTTTCATTTATATTTTCCAAAGTCTCGATCATAATAAAACTTCTGCAATTCAACTAATTTATAAAATAGTTCTTTTTCAATATGTTCCTTTTGAAATTTAAGGCTATCTAATGATTCTTCATCGTTCACGTAATTATTTTGTATCATCTCACACAAGCAAAATGAATTTGATTCTAGCCATTCAACATTTTCTAAAATATCTTTTTCGATTAATCTTTGATGTTTTATTGATGTTGTACCATGGTCTTCATTACTTATCTCTAAAAATTGTGTTTCCTTAACATTACGTTTTCTTTTGTTATCTTTGCCACAACGAATTTTCTTTAATTTAACTTTAATTGCACTTTTTTTATGTGCTTTTGATTTAAACATTGTTCTATTACCATATAGTGAGGCCTCAGTTAATAAAACGTTTTTATAGTCTTCAATTGTAAGATTTCGTGAACTCACTTTCTTTGCTTTATTATGTGAAGATTCAACTTGATCTATTCTGTAACAATAAACCTTCGAGCACAGACCTACAAATTCTGTCATGAGTTTACCGTTAAGCTCATCTTTAAAAAACCCAAAACTTTTTATTTTAACTCTTTTGAAGTTATATAGATTAGTTCTTTCATCTGAACAGTCCGATGTATCAAATTTTGCTTCTATATCATTACGAATATCTTTCTAAAAATCTACAGTTTTTATTGTAGACTTGTAGATAAATGAATTAGTATCCATATAATTTAAGAGTAACTTTTCCTGAAACTTTGGCTTCATATATTGATAGTGAAAATCATACATTTTCCATTTCGATAAGTCTAATTAATAGAACGGACAATCTTTTCATTTGAATTGCATAAAAATTATCATTAATTTTAGTTGCACTATGAAAATGGGATTTTGAAATTAAGGTTTTGGCACAATGTGCTTTTCGTCCAGTCTTGGTGCTATCCGGAGCTTCCCATGTACTAACAAGCTTAATATCGACCCTGCGCTAGGGATCTTCCATTGTTTTTCCGTAAACAGAATTATTCATTATTTAAAAAAAATGTTTTTCAAATTTATTTTTTACATTTTGCCTATGTAAGGTATTTAGATCAATGTAATTCTTTAACCAAGGCTTTTGTAAAAACTGAACACCTCTATGGATCTTTTTCAATACTAACCCATTCTGTATACATTGTTGCAAATTCCGATAATGTATTACATAATTTTTCTTATTTCCCAGGTCAGCAATTAATTTTTTTACCCTATCCTCTTTTGAAGATCATGTAAACGGTATTAATATATTAAGTCTGTTGAACTAATAAGCTTTTTTATTAGTTATTGCTAAATCAAAAAATACGAATTTCAGGTTGCTTTGGCTTTATGCTTGTTAACAATTTATTAGCGAAAAAGAGTACAGCAGGCGAGACGAGAGTGCATTTAATGTCGAGATCAGAATTCGTACTGATTTACAAAGGGACAGCCAGCCAAATGCTGGGCCCAAGAATGCAAGTACACAAAAGACGAGAGAGCTAGATAAAGAGAGCTACCTTTCGCGATGCCATTAATATAAGAGATCGAATTAAGAAGTTAGTTGGCTGCTGCGGCTGCGTGACCCGACATACTCCCCCCGTTGGAAGCCTGGGTTTCAACATCATCCTTAAGGGGAAGCAGACACAGCTTGTTTACTGCTCGCTTTGTCACTCCTGATGCTGTCTTCAGAACGGCCACTCGAGCAACCCCATCTCCACCGAACAGGACCTCGATCACTCTAGCGAGGGGCCACTTCATGGGAGGCAAGTTTTCGTCCTTGACCCGAACTAAGTCATCGACAACCAGGCCAGGTTTTGGGGTGCGCCACTTGGAGCGCTGTTGTAGCAATGTTAGGTATTCTTCCTTCCATCGGGACCAAAAGATCTGCTGCAAGTAAGCCACGCGTTGCCATCCATCCAAGCGATTGAAGTTAGGACTGGTCACATCCGGCTCGACGAAAGAAGAAGGCGGACCACCATTCAAAAAATGTGCTGGGGTTAATACATCCAGATCAGCTGGGTTTTCTGAAATCGAGACTAATGGTCGAGAATTAACAACCGCCGAAATGTGACACACCAGGGTCCGCAACTCCTCAAAGGCTAAAACAGCAGTGCCAACAGCGCGGTAGAAATGATGCTTAGCGATCTTCACAGCCGCTTCCCAAAGACCGCCAAAGTGTGGCGACCTAGGAGGAATGAAACACCAATCAATAGCCTCCGCTAGGCAAAAGTCCAATGTAGCTCTCTGATGATCACTGCTGAGGAAAAGACGCCTTAGTTCGAGCAGCTCATTGCGAGCTCCAACAAAGTTCGTTGCATTATCAGACCAAATCTGCCGCGGCCTTCTTCTAGTGCATATAAATCGTTTGGGGCCATGTAGAAACGATACTGTAGAGAGATCCTTGACCAACTCCAGATGAATAGCCTTCGTGGCGAAGCAAATGAAGACACAAACATAGCATTTTACTGGAGGCTTGCTTCGCACCTCTGACTTGTAGAGAAATGGCCCGCAAAAGTCAATGCCAGTGACTTCGAATGCATGAGATCCATCAAGTCGTTCCTTTGGAAGGTCCGCCATTATATGCTCCACTACTCGAGGCTTCATTCGAAAGCATCTAATGCATTTGTTTACCGCCTTCATCACCGTCTTTCTCCCCCCAATAGGCCAATATTGGGATCGAATTATGCCAAGTAATGCCCGTGGCCCAGTGTGCAGATTGCGTTCATGAAAGTGAGTAATAATGGCAATAGTGACCGAATGACTCCGTGGTAATATATTTGGATGACGCCCATTAAAATCCAGAGAAGAATTCCTCAGCCGGCCATCCACTCTAAGAAGCCCAAATTGGTCAATGAATGGCGAAAGAGATGCGAGCGAGCTGGAGGAGTGCACCATTCCCTTTGACTGCAATGATTTGATGTCATCCCATAAATGTGAGCGCTGGACAAGACGAAGCAACAGCAGCGTATCGCCTTGAAGGTCAGACACCGTGAGCGTAGGGCGATGGATGCGATTACTAAACTTATAGACGTAACCGAAAATTCTTTGAAGGGCAGCAAAGGAATTGGCAAATTTGGAACTGGACACTATGTCTTCGTATGGAGATTTTGTTAGCAGAATCCTCCGGCGAACCTCAAGCGTTGGCTTTTCAGCAGTGATTGGGGTCGGCCAGTCAGCTTTGGGACCACAGAGGAATTTTGGTCCATGAGCCGAGAGAGGAGACTCGTTGAGCTCAGCAGGAAAAGCACCTCGGGAGAGAATGTCAGCTGGATTTAAAGAAGTTGGAACATATCGCCACTCCACTGACTCAGTTAGCTCCTGAATGGCAGCTACTCGGTTCGCTACAAAAATATTGAATCTGGACGGCTCGTCCCGGATCCATGAAAGCGCAACAGCAGAGTCGCTCCAGCAATAAACCTTTCCCTCAAATGCACTCGTCCCAGACACTTCTGCGATGAGCCTAGACAGGAGTTCCGCCCCACACAGTTCCAACTTGGGCACAGTGAGTGTTTTCAAGGGGGCTACCCTTGACTTTGAGCAAAGTAATTGAGATCGGCCCTTGCAAACGATGTAGACACAAGCACCATATGCTTCTATGCTGGCATCACAAAATCCATGTATTTCACTCTCAGAGTTTGGAGAACGAACCAGCCGAAGAAATGACGCATGCTTAATCTGCCCAAAACTCGTACATATAGCACTCCATTCCGTATTCCGTGACTCAGGAAGGCTTTCATCCCAGGATAACTTCTCCTTGCACAGTTGTTGAAGGAAAATTTTCGATTTTGTGATCACAGGTCCAACCAACCCGAGAGGATCGTAGAATCGCGCTATTGCAGACAGGACAGATCGCGTGCAGGGGCTTGAGGTTGACTGTAAGACCGAAAAGGAAAACAGTAGTTGGTCAGAAACTGGATCCCAAGCGAGACCTAAGGTTTTTGCAAAATCAGTGCCATCATCAAACTTCAAATAGGACTCCTTATCCTTGTCTGCAACTCCATCCAAAACAGCCGACACATTGGAGCACCACTTTCTAAGCTTAAATTTTCCCTTGGCTAGAAGTTTTGATGCCTGATCCATAATGATGACTGCCTCTTCCTTGGACTTGGCTCCAGATATCAAATCATGCACATAAAAATCGCGACGAATGACCTCAGCCCCAAGCGGAAACGCTGTATGCTCGTCTGCTGCCAACTGATGCATAGCTCGCACAGCCAGAAATGATGCTGGCTTCGTGCCATAAGTAACGGTGTCTAGCTTAAACACCCGCAATTGATCCTGGGGGGAATCCCTCCACAAAATGCATTGCAAATGGATCCTTGATCGAGATATTCTTTTATGAATGCTGCATATTGAGCCTTCAAAGATGGCTGACGATTCAACTTTCTCTCTAGGGACAAGAATCTTCGATAAGCTTGCTGGTGGACTCTCCCAAAAGATCTAGATTGAACTTGGCAGGCAGCCGAACAGAATAATCACCAGCTGGCAAACGATTGACGTGTCTTACGAAATGTGCTTCACAGTCCAATTCTTCCTTAGTAGCGCGTATAATTGGCTCGGCGCAGCTTTCCACTTCCCAAAATCGTCGAAGAAGATCATCTAACCGATCGAAACTATTCTCTCTACTAGCGAGAAGTTCATCTTGAGACGACATTAAAACCGAGCCATTGGAAAGGCCATAGCCTCCAGAAACAACCCAACCCAGACGCGTCTTTTGAATTAGGGGTAATCCAGGTGGGAGCTTGATTTGGCCAACGCACAACATCTCGAAAAAGAGGCTGGCTCCGATTAAAAGATCCACCCGCTGGGGAGCATAAAACCTTGGGTCAGCTAACTGTATATTTTTGGGTATGTTCCAGCTGCCAATGTCGACGTTGAAGCTAGGCTGTCGCTCTGTTATATTCGGAGCAATCACCGCGGTAATGTTGGCCGAGTATTCGGAAGTTCGGGACTGACCGAGTGACCGTCCGTCACAAAACTGGAATCTCCTATTCCAGTTACAGATGCTGAGGACTTTATTTTCTTTACTTGAAGCTGATTTGCGAATCGGGACGTTATTAGATGCAGTTGGGAGCCCGAATCGAGTAGAGCTCGACAGGGAACGAAAACCCCAGAACGGTTTTTATACCCGTTACTCGTAGAGTAAAAGGGTATACTAGATTCGTCGGAAAGTATGTAACAGGCAGAAGGAAGCGTTTCCGACCCCATAAAGTATATATATTCTTGATCAGGATCACTAGCCGAGTCGATCTAGCCATGTCCGTCTGTCCGTCTGTCCGTCTGTCCGTCTGTCTGTCCGGATGAACGCTGAGATCTTGGAAACTATGAGAGCTAGGCTATTGAGATTTGGCGTGCAGATTCCTGAGCTTCTTACGCAGCGCAAGTTTGTTTCAGTAGAGTGCCACGCCCACTCTTACGCCCACAAACCGCCCAAAACTGTGGCTCCTACAGTTTTGATGCTAGAATAAAAATTTTAACTGAAATGTATTGTTCTCATCAATACCTATCGATTGATCTAAAAAAAAGTTTGCCACGCCCACTTTATCGCCCACAAACCGCCCCCAAACTTCAAAAAATCGTAAATATGAACGTGGATATCTCGGAAACTATCAAAGATATAGAATCAGGATTTCAGATTTAGATTCCGTAGCTTTGTACGCAGCGCAATTTTGATACGCGAATATGCCACGCCCACTCTAACGCCCACAAACCGCCCAAGCCTGTGGCGCCCACAATTTTCATGCTAGATACAAAATTTTAACTGAACTGTATCGGTCTCGTCAATACCTATCGATTGACCAAAAAAAAAATTTGCCACGCCCACCCTAACGCCCATAACGCTTAAATCTGTCTACCGCCGGTAGGTGGCGCATTTCAGTCTTGCTTTGCTGCTTGCTTATTTCCATTTCCCTTTGGTCCCTTTAGCTGAGTAACGGGTATCTGATAGTCGAGGCACTCGACTATAGCGTTCTTTCTTGTTTTACTTGAATTTGTACCCCTGACCAGCCAAGACCTATCATCTTAAGCAATAAAACCAATTGTAACGTTTAAAAACGTTTACTGTTTTCTTATACCCGTTACTCGTAGAGTAAAAGGGTATACTAGATTCGTCGGAAAGTATGTAACAGGTAAAAGGAAGCGTTTCCGACCGCATAAAGTATATATATTCTTGATCAGGATTACTATCCGAGTCGATCTAGCCATGTCCGTCTGTCCGTCTGTCCGGATGAACGCTGAGATCTTGGAAACTATGAGAGCTAGGCTGTTGAGACTTAGCGTGCAGATTCCTGAGCTTCTTACGCAGTGCAAGTTTGTTTCAGTAGAGTGCCACGCCCACTCTTACGCCCACAAACCGCCCAAAACTGTGGCTCCTACAGTTTTGATGCTAGAATAAAAATTTTAACTGAAATGTATTGTTCTCATCAATACCTATCGATTGACACAAAAAAAGTTTGCCACGCCCACTTGTACGCCCACAAACCGCCCACAAAGTTCAAAAAATCGTAAATATGAACGTGGATATCTCGGAAACTATCAAAGATAGAGAATTGGGATCTCAGATTTAGATTTCGTAGCCTTGTGCGCAGCGCAAGATTGTCACGCGAATATGCCACGCCCACTCTAACGCCCACAAACCGCCCAAGCCTGTGGCGCCCACAATTTTCATGCTAGATAAAAAATTTTAACTGAAATGTTTTGGTCTTGTCAATACCTATCGATTGACCCAAAAAAAATTTGCTACGCCCACCCTAACGCCCATAACGCTTAAATCTGTCTACCGCCGGTAGGTGGCGTATTCCATCTCGCTTTGCTGCTTGCTTATCTCCATTTCCCTTTGGTCCCTTTAGCTGAGTAACGGGTATCTGATAGTCGAGGCACTCGACTATAGCGTTCTTCCTTGTTTTTTCTAAAATGCTAGCCGTTACTAAAAGCACAATATAATTACTAAATTCCTGTGCAATAAGAGCAGTCGAAGTGGAAGGCAGTGCAGAGGGTGAAGCAGAAGGAAATGCTTCTTAAAGCTGTGCTCCTTCTTGTGAAGGAAAAGAAGGTGAGTTTCCCAGGTGAAGCAGGGTGTGGTGCTTAGATCCGCATGAACGACAACTACTAGAGTTGCATTGCCGAACTTGATGACCAACCTTAAGACAATTTATGCAAAGACCGAGCCGCTTCGCTTCTTGAAGCCTATTCGCAGGAGACAGGATTTTAAAATTCTGACAATAAGAAATGGAATGCCCTGTATCATTACAGAATATACAAATCCAAGGGTTAGCGTTCGAGGCAACAAATGCTGATCTACGCGCATTGGGTATTCTGTTACTTCCCACCTGATTGCCCGGCGTATAGTTTGCCATGGCGAAATCCATAGTCTCCAACGTCCTGCATCGCTGCTCCAGAAATGATGCCATTGACTCCCACGTAGGAATTAAATTGACGAAGGCAGGGTCCTCTAAACGCTCTTCCCACTTTGCCTGACTTGCCGGATCCAACCTTTGGAACAGGACTTGGACGATGATGCATCCTGCGATTTGTTCTGTCGTGCCCAGTCCTTCGAGAGCACGAGTATGAGCATTGATTTTATCGGACAGATCCCGAAGTGTCGAGACGGAACCACTCTGCACCGCCTTTAGTCCCAGGATCTCAATAATGTGTGCCTGAAAAACCAAACGTCGATTATAAAATCTATTTTTCAGCAAATCTAAAGCAATTGCGTAGTTGCCATCCGAGATTTCCAATGAGCGAATAGTTTCCAACGCTGCGTCCCTCAGGCATGATCGTAGATGCTGCAGCTTTTCTACGTTGGTGAGGTCCGGATGACTATCTATGATCGTGGTAAACATAGAATAAAAATCAGACCAATTTGCATAACCTCCAGCGAATTTTGGAAGCTCCAGTGGGGGCAGCAATGCTGCCCTATGTCGAGGCTGACGCTGCTGGGGGCCGAAAACTACCGGAGTGATGCCGTCAGCAAAAGTTGAATGCGAAAGAAGCTGTGAGGTGCGCTTTGAAATTTGGGATCGAACCGATGACTTCAGAGTTACGAGAATGTCATCAAATTTCTCACTTAAATCACTTTCAATTTCCTCTAAATCCAATTCTTCGAGCTCACCGAGCACCTTTTTAAATGACTCTTGAAGCTCATCAATCAACTCTAACCTCACATGAAGACCGGATTCGTCGCATGAAGTTAACGCCGCACTTGATAGGGAATCCACTAAGCGCTCCACTCTTTTAAATAAAGCCGTTGCCTTGCGCTTTAAAAATATTGCCCTGTTTGCATCAGCGGTAACATCTCCAAAAGCTCCCGTAGGCATGGCTACAACAACAACAGCAGACGAAATGCCCGAAATTCGTCTCCAGCGGGAAGATGAGCGCAAAGCAAACGAGGGAATAACAGCCCGTTACTTGGCTATGTACGCTTCTATGTATAGCTGATTTTGCGCCTTATATGTAATCCGCAATCACCAACTGCTATTTATTCATAGCGCTCACTGCATTTAATGCCTTATGATTGTTGCTACGCCAATGCACCGCAGAAGCAAGAATGAAAAAGTCAATAAATAGACTTATATGATTTGCACTTAGTATTATTTATGGACAAATCACGTCGGGGTCACCAATGTTGAACTAATAAGCTTTTTTATTAGTTATTGCTAAATTAAAAAATACGAATTTCAGGTTGCTTTGGCTTTATGCTTGTTAACAATTAATTAGCGAAAAAGAGTACAGCAGGCGAGACGAGAGTGCATTTAATGTCGAGATCAGAATTCGTACTGATTTACAAAGGGACAGCCAGCCGAATGCTGGGCCCAAGAATGCAAGTACACAAAAGACGAGAGAGCTAGATAAAGAGAGCTACCTTTCGCGATGCCATTAATATAAGAGATCGAATTAAGAAGTTAGTTGGCTGCTGCGGCTGCGTGACCCGACAAAGTCCACTTCCAAGAAATAACCGTATTTGCTATCGATTGGAATATTATTAATATCAAAATTGTCTATGTCTGTGGTAGACATCCACTTAAAATCTTTATATGGTAAAGGTTGTGACATTGCCCAACCATACAAGTTATTCGCATCCACATACATTAAAAATGAAGACTCCTTCGAGGAATCATAATCTGACAAATATTTATTATTTGCTTTTGTATATCTATGACAACATTGAACTAAACCACCTCGAATGCTACTTTGAATAAATCCATACATATTTATATCTGTCAGGAATTCAAGTTAAATATTTGTAGTTTTCAACATTGCCTCCCTAGATAGACCTGGTGTCGTAAAATACTGAGCTGGGTCAAGTGAATAAATTTGCATACAAATTTTTCGGAAGTTTTCAAAAATGTCGATTAAAAGGAATACATCTGTTTTTAAATATAATTCTAAATAATCTTTAAGTGTGGAACATGAGAAATGCGTCCAAACTTTAAGAGCTTGATCATAATCTACCTGAGGGCATTCCCTTTCCGTTAAATTACTATAGATTGCTTCCCTTGGTGGGAGGGAAATTTCCTCGAGTCTACTAGCGGAATCTAAATATTCATAGGGAAATATAACCCTCTTACGCATTTGTCGAAATTCTATATCATTACTGAAAAACGATTTTACAGTGTTCAATTGATCATCAACTAAATTAGAAGCTAGGGTATCTAAACCTGATGGCATAAATCTATATGTATCGAGAAAACGAATTTCAAAACTATTTCCACTTTAGCTTTTAATTTTTTTTTGAGACAGAAATATAGTTTTCCTTATTTATTGGTATTACGGAAATTTCACCGGGATTCTTTCCTAACTCTTGAATAAATAAATGACAGGCGTATTTCGAAAAATTATGAAAAAATACTGGAATAAATTTCTTTAATTTATAATCAAAATTACAGTTAGAGTGGGTTGCACCTCTAAAGCGACCGTGAAATGACAATGATCTGTAACCCTATCGGTCCCTAAACCTTTCTGACATTTAATGAAGAACAATTTAATGAACTATCAAATATTTGCTGGTCATCCAAGGTCATTCTCATAGGAACTATTTTATGTAAGTAGTCATCACTCAATTTAGTTAAATTTTTTATCAATGAATTTACAAAACTGACTCCCGAACTTTTTCCTGTTTCAAAAGCAAATTTATCTAGTCTAGAATCAAAAGCACACTTTATATAATACGCATATAATATTGGAATATGTTCATTAATATTAAATATTTGGGGCTCACTTCAAAATTTTTCGGTTCCAGAATGCATTCAAAATCCGCGTAGACAACGAATGGAACTTGAAGCTGATGTGGAACTTGGGTAAATTTCAGTGTATTATTTTGGGGGTGCGGCATCTTTGAAACCTTCCTACGGCAGAGCGTCTTGTGTTTCAATGCAGCTTCCTGGGTTCCGGAAAAATTGAAGCACACATTGCAGAAAAATTGCGCCCTCCTCTGATTTCCTCTTTAAAAAAGAATTATATACACATTATTTAATTGCTTAAAAGAGATAAAAATGAATATAAGAATTTACCTTGAAATATTTTTATTTCCACCGTCTTCCAAAAACATCATATTGATATGAAGAGGTTTTTCCATTTCCGATTGAAAAAGTGGTCCAATTATTTCCCTCGTCTCTTCATTATATCCGAATACGTTTAGGCTCATATGAGTATTCTTTTTTAAAAAATGCTTAATACATTTTATTTCAAGGAGGAAAGTCAACCCTGTGAAATCTAATTTTATTTCATCACTTATTTAAATTATCTCCAGCGATATATCAATATTATATGCCGAACATCTTTGCGGCCTGTTAACAATTTTTAAGGCAGAAATCAACGCCCATTTAAAACAATATTGATCATTTTCATTACAAACATTGACTATTGCTTTTTTTGTCAAAAGGAAACGAGGTAGTGGTATGAAGGACGAACCAGCCATCGGTGTATAGTGATTCACATTCATTTCCAAGCGAAATCAATTTTATAAGAGACCATCCGCTGTCTCTCTCTTGAAATTCATGAGTTTTAAAAATTATTTCCATGGTATGTTCGTGAAAGATCCATTCTAAATCAGAATCTTTATTCATGATCGTCATTTTACTTTGAAAACTTTTCATTTCAATTTCTTCAGATTCATCTTTAAAAAGTATATACTCTGCAAACAGTTCAAAGTTGACTTTTGCTGAAGTATAACTTTCTAATAGAATGCTGAGATGAGGTAGCAGTGACAATCCAGCTTCATTCAAGAAACTCTCAGGTAAGATCAAGTCCGATCCATCGTTTACATACATGTAATGTAGTATTCTTCCCTTGAATCCCTCAGAAATTTTTTTGACTCTTCCGTCAAGGGGTTAAATTGCATTTCCCTTATGCACCTCCGAACGGAAATGGTTTGCCCACTTATTTTTTTGCAAGAAACAGTTGCAGGATTGACAATACTGATTTTGGTTATTCATTTTATTTTATTCTTTTAGCTTAAACTTTTTTCACGATCACTTTTTCACTTTTACTTAAGTTGTGTTTGACGTAGCAGAGTATCCGACTTCAAGACTATTTTTGGAAGACTAACTATTGTCCTCGATCATTTATAGTGTTTGAAATGGGCGTGAACGATAATATTGAAGATGAGAGGTGCATACTTAAGTTTTTTTTTTTTTTTAATTCAAAAACTTAGGTAATTCTAGTAGGTTACATCGACTATTCATTGGTTAGAAGAGATGAGAAGTATTGATTTTGAAAAATATTTGATACATGTGTAACCAATAGGACACCATCAAATCGATAAAGGAGACACAAAATCATAGAATAAAGGAGAGTGTTGGTTAGAAGAGGTCGCACATACTTTGCTGCAGGTGGGAAAGGAAAGATCTTGTCAATTTATACACACAATCATACTCAGGTAGCCAATAGGGGACAGTTTGGTAAAAATCATTTCGAGTTTGGGAAAAATCAAAGATTTTCATTTGTTGAATTTTGAGAATGTACATCTTTGGGTAAAAGAAGAGGAAAAATAAAAGATTTTCATTTGTTGAATTTCGAGAATGCACATCTTTGGGTAAAAGATGAAGATGAAACCCTATATAAAATTTCCTTATAAATTGTGTAACCATATTTAAAAGTGTAAGACGAGATTAATGACTTAGATAGACAACATGCATTCAGTTAAAATAAATAATTTTCTGAACGCATATGACGGAATTCTGTTCAATGCACACTATGAACGGCTCCAGTTCATACAATAAAAACTCTTTGAATGTGATGGAGGTAATATGAAAATATCTATTCATGGAAATCATAAGAACACCTGCGTGTGGAGCAATGATGCAGCCACCGAGGGAGTTGATACTTGTGTATGCCATCAAATTTTAAATTACAAAAAGGAATCACTCAACATTATGAATTTATACTATAATCTAGAAAAAAGAATGAAAAAGATTAAATAACGTAAAATAACATGTTCGCAATACCAAAATAAATAAATAAATGTATTATTATGCTACAAAATAAACTTCTGACTTTTTATTTCGAGTTAAAATTACAGGTACGGAGAACGGAAAATATTTCCTTGACTGAGATATGTCGGCTACTTGCAAGTTGTTGCGCGGTCGTGATTTCAACCCCTATTATGGGAACGTATTGGAGCTAGCAGTCAGCCGTGAGGTCGTTGGCGTGAGGCCCATGATCTTGTCAATGAGCGTGCGCCTTCTGGGTTGTGCATGTGTCCCTTTTATTGCGGTCAGGTAATTGACAGGTGCGCATGTTCGGGTAGCTCTTGCTTGAATCCTTTTTATGACATGTTTATGACCCATTTGTGGAAAGAAGAGAATCTTAGTCAATTTACCAGTTAAACGTTCTGGGGCGGAAACAAAAATGTGTATTTGAAAGTATTCCACATCTGAAAATCATTCACTTGTGAGATTTATTTTATTGGGGTTCTTTTGATTAAATTTAGTTTTAATTTAAATTAGTTTTACAATCATAGGAAACATTATTCCCCAACATGATCGGACATGTTCCTCTAAGATAACCATCTTTGAATACTTTGGGTGTGCGACCTTTCACACGTGCACAGCAACACCTGTGATAATGAAGCAAAAGGGTACGTGATCACACCTTTCCCCAACATGATCGGATATGTTCCTATAAGATTACAACGTTTGGATACTATGGTTGTGCGACCTTTCTCACGTGCACCTTTCTCACCTGACTATTAATTGCACATAATGAGGGGAAGGATACATGATCAATATTGTCACATGGGGATGTGGGGGCGATGGGTGCAATTAAGTATACTCTTTATAGACATGATCGTGACATTTTTATGAGTTCAAAGTCCATTAAAATCAGTTAATTTATTGGATAATGCTAATTGTCCTAGAACCCGCATAAGTTAATGAGTCTGGGGAGGGGGGCGGGGGCCATTAATATGCTTATTGTCCCAGAATCCACGTTTCCATACTACTTCCATGACCAACTTTTCTCTTATATTTTGAATTTCTGGGGTAAGTTCAAATGTCAGTTTAGTATTTCTATGTTCTGTTTTAGCGATGTTACAAATTTCACATTCATTTATTATGTTTTGAATTAACTTTTGATAATCAGGGAAATAATGTTTTTCTCTAAACCATTTTATAGTTTTTTTGATTCCTGGGTGTAAAAGTTCCTTATGTTTTTTCTAAATTCTTTATTTAAAGTCTGTATATGTCAATATGTCTTCGAGTCTTTTCTGTACATCTTACTAATTTTGTTAAATGGCTTGCATTTATAATTTCTACATAGGCTTCTTGGAATGTGAGGAAATCTGAGTCATTATGGAAATAAACTGCGCTTTTTTAGTGCATAAATATTCTTTAATTATTTCTTTTGCTGAAGTTTCTGTCATTTCTTTATGAATAATTTTAATTTTTAATATGTGAAAGTAGTGCGTTATTTCAGTTGTATCTTCGTTTCCTTTAATTAATTCGATTTGTCGGGAAAAGTAGTTAAATGGTTTCTCAGTTATATAAATGTTGTTTTAGTTGTCTTCTTGGGCACTGTGCACTGTTGCATCTGCGTTACTAGCAGTTTCTTCTGGTATGTTTTCTTCAGAATTATCTGTATACATAGTTTCTTCTATTTTAGTTCTAGATAATGCGTCGGCTACATAGTTCTCTTTTCCTGGCATATATTTAATTTGATAATTGTATTCGTTTAGTTTTATCTTCCATCTTTGTAATTATTATTATTGATGGACGTTGATGCACTACGAGCAGTACAAACAAGTGGCCCAACGACACCAAGCACGTGCTTGTTACGCGCGGGGCCCTTTTATCAATTTGGGCAAAAATACGAGTTCGCGAGGAAGATACAATAAACAAATAGAGACGGAACACAAATGAAAACAAAAGAAGCATCTAAGAAAGAAGCAAATGAGTTAAAATATTAGTTTTTAATACCGGGATAGAAGTTGAAGTGCAAAGTAAATGATAAAGGTTATTATAATTATTACATAGAACGCGAAAGGGCTCGTGCAGACAAAAATTAGATGTACATCGTGGCAAATTTAGGGGATAATAATTTCGTGTAAGTCTAACAGGAACATTGAAAGTTAGGCGGTTTACAAGTTCTACAGAATCAATATAACCTCTTATAAGATTTTGCATAAAAATAGTACCAAGCATTGTTCTACGATTTGCAAGGGTAGGTAAATTAAGCAATAGTAATCTACTCTGATAGGAAGGTAGCCTTACGTTTTGATCCCAGTTCAAACTCCGAAGGGCAAAAAGAAGAAATTTTTTTTGTACCGACTCAATACGGTCAATGTGCACTTGATATTGTGGACTCCAAACTGAAGAACAGTATTCCAAAATAGGACGGACAAGGGAGGTAAATAATAATTTGGTTGTATAAGGGTCATCAAATTCTTTTGACCAACGCTTTATAAACCCAAGAACACTCATGGCCTTGCTGACAGTGGACATTATGTGGCAGTCAAATTTAAGTTTTGGGTCCAGAAGAACGCCTAAGTCATTAACTGAATATATGCGGTCGAGTGACGTATTTTTAAGAGAGTAACTAACAAAAGTAGGAGTACCCCTATGGAAAGTCATAACGTTGCATTTAAGGCAGTTCAAATTTAAAAGGTTATACTCACACCATCCCTGAAAACAATCAATATCTGACTGTAAGTTGAAACTCGACGCTATATCATTATGTGATAAACAAAGCTTAACATCATCAGCATACATTAGTACACGAGAGTGTGTTATGATAGAGGGAAGATCGTTAATAAACAAAGTAAACAGCAAAGGGCCCAAATGACTACCCTGAGGCACTCCAGATGTCACATAGATCAGTTTTGAGGCAAAGTTCTTGAATATAACCCTCTGAGTCCTACCATTCAAATAACTTGAAATCCAAGTTAATAGATTACATGGAAACCCAAGCTGATTTAATTTAAATAAGAGAAGAGAGTGGTTGACAGAGTCAAAGGCCTTACTAAAATCTGTGTATATAACGTCAGTCTGCATTTTATTCTTAAATCCATTAATTACAATAGATGACAATTCCAGAAGATTGGTGGTGGTCGATCTTCGCTTAACAAAACCATGCTGACACGGTGATATTAGCGAGGAACATAAATGTTGCAAATGAGAAGTAATAATACGTTCAAATGCTTTAGGAATTGCCGACAATTTAGAAATACCTCTGTAATTCTGGGCATCCGCCTTCGCACCCTTTTTGTGAAGTGGAATGATAAAAGAGTCCTTCCAGATAGTAGGAAAAACTGACGATGAAATAGACAAATTAAAAAGTTTAAGAATCGGTTTACATATGGTTGACGCACAAAACTTAAGCACACACCCGGGGAGTCCATCAGGACCGGGAGAATAAGTTGGCGTTGTTTTTTCTAAGTCTCTTACGAGAGAAATTTCCGTAATTTCAGGGGTAAAGATACAATTTGCCTTATTTAAGGGATTAGGGTAGTTAGAATTTGACCAAGCAACCGAACTATAAGTAGTTTGGAAAAACTCGGCAAATAAATCAGCAATTTCAGAATCCGTCGATGCCTCCATTGAGTTAAAACGTACCGATGAAGGCAATGCTGACGACTTACGCTTGGCATTGACAAAGTTATAAAACTGCTTCGGATCATTTGAAAATTCAAATTTACATCGACTTAAATACATAGAATAGCAATGACTATTGAGAACATTAAAATCCGATCGAGCCACCACATATTTCGAAAAATCAGATGGCTTACCCGATTTCTTATACTTTTTATAAGTGTTTGTCTTAAGGTTTTTAAGTCTTTGAAGCGCATTGGTAAACCAAGGTGGCCTGTTTGTCTTTGAAGGAAACCTATCAGGAACGCATTCATTAAAAAAGGTATTTAACACTATATAGAAGTGTTCAGTGGCACTTTCAATATCCATACAATTGTACAATTCTGTCCAATTATATTGAGAAATCATGTCGTTAAGTTTTTTATAGTTACATTTTCGGAAACATCTCACTTTAGTTTGAGAAACTAAAGGAGAGAGGGTATCAACGCATGGGAGGCAGATTGTCAATTCCATTGTTGGATGATATCGGTCTTCAGGTACAACAAGAGCGTCAATTCTAGATACCGTGACTTCAGACGGGTCTGAAACAAACACGAGATCTAGTTGTCTATTTAATGAATTCCGTATAAAGCTTACTTGCTGTAACGATAATTCTAGAAGACCATCTACAAAATCATGGGCGGATAGAGGTATAGCGACTAGTGAGTCAGTAGGAGGAGACCAAGAAATATCCGGGAGATTAAAGTCACCCAAAACAATCAAAAGGTCACTGTTAGAAAGAAGGGATAGAACAGATTTTATCGCAGACAGGTGGTGCTCATAAATTATTATATCAGAGCCAGGTGGAATATAGGAACATGTAACAAATATTGAAAATGATTGCAAGGAAACTTTCACACTAACAAATTCAATTTCATTAGGAGTATCAGAGTGAATTCTCTCGGATGTTAGGCTAGTGCTAACGGCAATCAGCACACCGCCTCCCCTACGTGAGGAGCGATCGGTCCTATAGGCATTAAAATTGTTAGACAGAACTTCATTGTCAGATATCTCTGGTTTCAGCCAAGTTTCCGTAAAAGCCAAAATATCAGCAGTAAATGCAGAGGAGTCAGCATAAAGCTTGGGTAGCTTCATATTTAGTCCCCTAACATTTTGATAAGCCAAAAATAAACTTTTTAGTTTTTTGGCGCAGTGGAAGGTCTGTTATTTGTTCTCGGTTTATTGGGAACAAATTCTTTTATTTCATATTCGGTTCCTTAATATTGTTTAACCAAACTAAAGGTTTGTGATCGCTTAATATTTCAAAAGGTCTGCCGAATAGATATGACTGGAAATATTTGGTGGCCCATACAATTGCTAAGAGATCTTTTTCTATGGTGGAATAATTTATTTCGTGTTCGTTAAGGGTTCTGCTGGCATAACAAATGGGTTTATGATTTTGAGATGGTACTGCTCCTATCGCCATGTTGCTTGCGTCTGTTATCAAAGAGAATGACTTACTAAAGTCGGGGTAAATTAAAATGGGGTGGGATGTAATCAAGATTTTCATTTTTTCGAATGCTTCTATGTACGGTATGTCTTTAGTGTTGATTGTTGCACCTGCCTTCAGTTTTATTATCATTGGTTTTACAATATTTGCAAAGTTTGGTATGAATTTCCGATAAAATCCACATAATCCTAGAAATGATTTTATTTCCTTTGGGGCTTTCGGTATCGGGAAATTTATAATGGCACTTATTTTTTTTGGATTCGGTTTTATGCCTGTAGTTGTTACTATGTAACCCAAGAACTCTGTTTCTTGTTTCATAAATTCGCATTTATCCAATTGTAGTTTTAAATTCGCATCTCGTAGTTTTTGGAATACCTTTTTCAATGATAAAATGTGTTCCTCCAATGAAGTGGAAAATCATCTAGATATACTAAACAATCTTTATAGATTAAATCCTCTAATAAATTGTTCATGCATCTTTGAAAGGTAGCGGGGGCGTTCTTAAGGCCAAATGGCATTCGAATGTATTCGTAATGACCATTTTTTTTTGAGAATGCTGTTTTCGCTATTGATTCTGATTCCATTTGAATTTGATGGAAGCCTTTGGCTAAATCAATAGTAGTAAGATACTGACATCTTCCTAATTTGTCCAATATCTCATCCATTCTGGGTATTGGGAACTTATCATTGATAGTGATTTCATTTAAATTTCTGTAATCTACAACTAGTCTGAACTTCGGTTTTTCTGAGGCATCACTTTTTTTTTGGAACTATCCAAATTGGTGAGCAATAGGGAGATTTTGATTTGCGAATTATTCCCTGTTCAATCATTTCGTTTATTTGTTTGTCAACCTCCTCATCGAAAGTTTGAGGGTATTTGTATGGCTTTCTATATACTGGGTCCTCCTGTTTTTTTTGTATCGAATGCCTGATAGTACTTGTAAAAGTCAAATTTTCACCTTCTTTGTACTGGATGTCATTATATTCGAATAAAACCCTTTTTAAATTTTCTTTCTCTTCCTCATTTAAAAGTTCTAATCTGTATTCATTGCATTCTTTTAGCTCGTTATTGATAGCAAAATTAAATGATTGGTCCTTTGATAAGGGCGGATTAAGGCATTCTGATGCGGTCTTATCCTCTTCAATCATTTTTTCAACCGATGGTGGACTAAGGCATTTTATTGCGGTCTTGTCCTCTACTATATCGTTTTCGCCATACTTTATATAAGGTATCGTGTCTCCTAACATCACTGTTTCTGCTTCGTAATTTATTTTTGCCTTACCGTCTTTTAAATAATCTCTGCCTATTAAGATATCGTAATTGTTGGAAAATTTATGTAAATAAAATTTTTGTTTAGTCGGACAGCTTTTGCAAGGATCTAATGTTATGCTTTTCCTTAGTTCCATTGATCCGTTTATTGTGAATACTTTTAATTTCTCTTCTTGTTCTTTATTGTTTCCAAAATTTTCTGTCATTAAATTGATAGATGACCCGGCATCTATCATTGCTCTAAGGAGTTTTCCCTTAATCGCTACTCTGACATATGGGCAACATTTTCTATATCCGAGGCAGCTTGCTGAAAACTTGCATCCATTCTATTCTGTGTACTTTCGTTTTCTCTCTGTCTTTTGACGGGTGCGTTTGGGGAATTACTTGATGTAGATGCCTGGAAATTTAGAGGGTTTTGTGCCCTGCCTTGGTCTAAGTTTCTCCTAAATTCTTGATAATTTCCCTGATTTCTAGGGGGAATTTGATTTCTGTTCGTTGAACCTTGGGGATTTGTTGAGTTGTTTAAATTGTTATTGTAATTATATCTTGGATAACTATGTGTCTGAGAATTATATTTTTGATAGTAATGATTTTGATGTGAAAGGTTACCTCCCGAATTCCTTCGGTTATCATGACGTTTGGGTTTGTAATTGTCAAAAGGGTTTGAATCCCAATGACCTAAAATCATTGCTGATTCTTTTAAGTTAGCAAGTGTTGAGATATCCTTTTTGGATAGGGAATTATTTAATCTGTCGGGAAGTTTTCTCTCAATACAATCTTTAATTGTTTTGTTTAAAAAATTTGTATAAATTGATCTTTCCATTTGGTCCGATTCTAACTCAAACTTATTATTTACTTTTGAGGACCTAAGTTGTAGTTCATTAACGAACTTACTTATGCTTCCTTGATTTTGGGTGTCCCGAACATGTTGTATAATATCCTCGTATGGCCTATGATTCTTGAAGGCCTTGATTAGAGCTGCTTTAGTTGTTATCCATGTATTAGATTTTCCTCCTCGATGACTCTCTGGGCTGAATCGACAATGGTCCTCTCTATAGATCCGTATATGATGTGAATTTGTCGGACATCTTGAGTAGGGTATAGTTGTAAAAGGTACTCCACTCTGGCTATATACCGGCTTAATTCCGATGGGTTTCCATCGAAATATGGCAATTCCTTGATTTGGCCGATTAATTGATTCAAATGAATCTCGGACAGTTGTGGTAGATTTGGGGGGTTAGCCATTTTTAATTGTTCTTTTCAATATATGCACTTTAACTTTTCTTTAGCGCGTATTGACCGATTTGGATTTTAATTAAGTCTATTGGTTATAGAAATTACACATAGACCTTTTGTTTCTCAATATTGGCACTTTTATTTTAGGTTTTTCTAAGCGCACATTGACCGAATTGGATTTTATTGTTATAAGTTCTTCATGCGATTTTTACACATAGATTCTTATGCGGATCTCGATGATTGTCTTTTGTTTGTTCACGGATGTTTACGCTGATCAGGATAAACTAGTCGTTTAGTATTATCCTCCTAGTTGATCAGTACCGGTGACTTTTTAAAAGGACTTTTGAGATCCTGCCGGCTGCGCCAATTAAATTTCTGCACCATAAGTGTATTATAAAAAAAAACTTTATTTAATTTAATTTTACAGTGGTTACAATATTTTGGAAGAACACCGACTTGCTGTTGACAAATCTCAAACTGAACTCATTCTCTAACTCCAACTTCATTTACGATCATACCTCGGTTTTAAGCTTTAGAGCTTTTTGTGAGTGGGACTTATTGCTATTGAGTGATTCTCTAAATTTGGACTTTGGACTCCAGACTTGGGTCCCGAAATATGAGCATCCTGAATTGTGGGAACGTGCCGATAGTCTGAACAGCGGCTCGTTCTAATTGTTTAGTCTACAAACTGTGGTTTTTTGTTACATGGAAATTTCCTTTGTCTTATAGTTCGGTAATTTTCCATTGGCTTGTTGACAATTAAATTTGGGTTCTTATTTCTTAGAGGGTGTCTCGAGGGTGGCTGCATAATGTGTGCATGTATGTGTGGGTGTGTGGACATGTACATAGGAGTATGTGGTGCTATGGATATGTCACTATATGTATTTAGAACAAGGCACACGTGGAGATGAACGAATTTGTCCTTACCAAATTCTTGGGAAAAACAATTCTTTAAATGTTGGGGCGGTGCGGCTTGATCGATGGAAATAGTTGAAGCCCCAAGACTGAATGGTGCCCAAAAAACACGGAAGTACTTTTGGGGTTTTTACGCGACGAGCGTAGGTGTTTATTAGTACACTTTGAAACATGAACTGCCTAAGCCTAACTTAACTTAAGCGCTCCAGAGCAGAGCGGTGACTTAGGGGAGAGATGGAGAGGGAGAGCGGACGGCAGTGCGAGCGCGAGAGATGTAGACATCTGGATAAAACTGCCGCTCGACACTGCCTCCTGAAATTAAACGCCCTTTTGACGTGAACATTCTCCCCCCCCCCCCCCCTTGCGAGGACACCCGTAGCAAGAACCTCAGGATAGTAGGCTCAGGAATACGTTGGAAGTGTAGATCGGTCGTCCGTATGTAGGAGAGTGTGGTGGTCCTTTCCACACTTGTGGCAGTGATGACCACTACGGCAGGAGTCCTTGGTATGATTGTGAGCCAAGCAATTGGAGCAGTACTTCTGGATATGTACTTCCTGGAGCCGATTCTGGGGGCTTAGCCGTAGAAAGTGGTGGCACTTCCGTAGAGGATGGATCTTTTGGCAGACTCGGCATTGGTAGGATTTAATACCTCGAGTACGTCTGCCATCCAAGGACGGGTATGGAACCCAATACTCGGATGGAGTATTCTTAGGAGGGACTTTTTGTACGGAAACTTGCGCTGAATAGGACGAAATGATGTGTGGAACTGAGGCGGTTACTGGCCTTGGAGGGTCGGATGGAATCGTCGGAGTAGTAGGGCCGCTGTTTCGAAGCAGCAATGTGTGATGCCGATCTTGGCAAGTGAGACAGTTGTGAGCGCTTGTGCAATCCCGGAATTGATGGCTACTTGCAAAGCAATTGAAGCACAACTGCTTCCTTTGAATATAGGCTAGGCGGTCGTCTACCGTCATCTGTAGGAAGCGTGGACATATACGCACGGGGTGGTTCTTCTTGGAACACAGATAGCAGCCCTTGGGTATCGGAACTAACCTTGTGTTGAAGGAATTTATTTTTTGAAATTCTGCCACTCGATTTGTGTCTTTGGACTGGACGTGGTGGAAATTGGCAGATCGGAAGCTATCGACGGCCTCAAGAGTTCGATGGCGCTCTGTCAAATATGAATCAAGCTCAAGCCACGTAGGAATTTCGGCTTTATTTTGGATGGATTGCTCCCATAATGAGAGAGTGAGCTTTGGTAGTTTTGTCGAGCACATATAAACCAGGATAGGGTCCCAATTCTCAATATTAACACCGGAAAATTTTAAGGAAGTTAAGCAACCTTGAAAAGTGCGTTGAAGTTCCTGTAAGGCTGCTCCCGACTCCTGTGCTATGGATTGCACATTGAAAAGTGTTTTCAGGTTACTGTTCACCTGCAATCGCTTATTTTCAAAACGCTCAGTTAGGTTATTCCAGGCTGAGCGAAAGCCAGCATTGGTGAGTGGGGATCTTGAAACTATAGAATGAGCTTCGCCACTTGTTTTTGAATTTAAGTTTAATAATTTTTCAACGGGCGTTAGACTCGGATTGTCTATGTATATCGCCGTGAAAAGGTCCCGGAAAGTCGGCCAGCGAAGATAGTCGCCAGAGAAATCCTCTGTGTCGATAGGAGGGAGCCGACAGCCATAAGACGTGGAATTTTGGGACGGAGTTACTGGAGCTTGAGGTATTTGGGAGGAGCCTTTTTGGATTTGTTCCATCAGCTGCGCGGCAAATATTTCGTAAGTGGAGTACGTTTGGTAATACGTGGACTTTAGTATGGATTTTGTGTCTGCTGCGCTCTCGCCTGCAGATATAATGCTGTCGGAGCATATGTCGTATGCTGCCTTTACCGTTTGCCACAAAGAATTGAGGTGATCGCGACGGATGTTACAGGCGGATAACGTTGGTATAGGAGCACCTGGAGCGTTCACAGTGGCCTCAAAGTGGATCAGACAGTCAGCTGTGGCCATAAATCGGGTTAAAGCGGATTTTACTGATGTTGCCATGACGTTAAATAATTTAGAATTTTAATTCAGATGTAAGGAAACGGATTGGAATCAAATTGGAATTTAGGAACCAATTAAGATTGTAAATATATACGGTCACACTGTCGGATAGGCAATAAATATTTATTATATCGGATGGTCGGACTTATGTAAGGAATTACGGACTTTAATATTGTTTGTTTGAAAGGAACACTTTTTGTGAGCTCTTGACCCACTGTGCACTGGCGATATACGTATGTATGCACACTGTACATATGTACATATGTGGGGTGCGAATAGCGGAATAACGTTGCGGGAATTGGAAAGACTTCGCTTATGTTTGTATGTCGGTGCGTTTGTTTGTCACCTGCACAACTAAATTGCAAACGATTTGCTGGAGTAAATTTGTGGATATTGTCACTTTGTTTTTAATTTTAGAAATAGTTTAGCCGTATTTATAGGTCGAGAAAAGTAGTTGGAGTGGACTGTATTAGAAAAAAGTAGTTCGAGTGGACTGTATTAGATTGTTTTTGTAAATATACACATGCAGCTGGAACACAGTAAAAAATAAAGAGTGCAAATCTTAAGGACAATCTTTATGATCGGGAATTTTTTACTGTGGCTGAGTTATATTTTACACACAATTGGAATTGAAAATATATTTGAGAAATATTTTAGTTGAATAGTAGCACTGAAATATCTTCTGGAATTGTTTCAAGTGTACAATTGTGGGCAAAGGAAACTGGAATATTGTCGGGCACAAGTAACGGAATCGAAATACATATATTAAATGCCGTTGCGTCGGATTAATCACTTTTGGATTTAGACAACATATCATACAGAAAGTTAGTCGAAATAGGGTTCGAAAAACTGGCGTATGACCGGCAATTATAGTAAGTGGAACTTATCTGGAGCTGTTCAAGCCTGCTGGGACAAAATCAAAGAAAACTCCAGGAGAGGAAAATCCAAAGATTTTTAAATCCGGCTCGAAGGACCAAAATGTTGGGGCGGTGCGGCTTGATCGATGGAAATAGTTGAAGCCCCAAGACTGAATGGTGCCCCAAAAACACGGGAGTACTTTTGGGGTTTTTACGCGACGAGCGTAGGTGTTTATTAGTACACTTTGAAACATGAACTGCCTAAGCCTAACTTAACTTAAGCGCTCCAGAGCAGAGCGGTGACTTAGGGGAGAGATGGAGAGGGAGAGCGGACGGCAGTGCGAGCGCGAGAGATGTAGACATCTGGATAAAACTGCCGCTCGACACTGCCTCCTGAAATTAAACGCCCTTTTGACGTGAACATTAAAAACAATTCAAATGCAGAAAGCAAACACTTACATGTGTATGTACATTCCATACATACATACGTACATACATAGATTTTACAGCAAATAAATGAAAAAGGGCTGAAAGTGTATTTTACGTTAACGTTTTAAGTACTAAGGATTTTATACTAACAGTCAAGGTATTTCCTTACGGACTTCATTTGAATTTCCTTCAGAAACTCTACCAAATGCTCGTCACTTTCACTTTCCATCACACTTCACTTTTAACTTCTTGCAATCTATTTATGCGGCACAAACATAACGAAACGCATATAAAATGTAACAACCGAATGGTTCAGAAAAAGAAGAGCAAAGAAGAAGGGTCTAACGCGTGCTAAATGTCAACCGAAGGATGCTAACGCGTTCAAAAAATATACAAAAAACCATTGCAAGTCAAAATGCAAATCACTTTTTGTTTTTTAAGTCCTTTCCGTTCTTACCCTAAGAACAACTTGGGATTCTTTTTTTGAGAACAAATTGAACTTGATTTAAGAACCACGTGCTAAATGTATAATATTCTGTTCTTGTTTTGAGAACAATTTTTGTTTAACTAAATTTTAAGAACCAATTCAACTTAATTCAAGCACAATAAGAACATTAACTCAAAAAGTGTCGTTTTATTTTTAAAAACATTTTCAACTCAGATGAGGACTTCAGATTTCTCTCTGTGTATATATATTATAAAAATATATATACTTCATGGGGTCGGACCCACTTCCTTCTACCTGTTACGACGAATCTAGTATACCCTGCTACTCTACGAGTAACGGGTGTAAACATATAAAAATATACTCTTTTACTCTACGAGTCTGTTGGCTAGGATGAATATGCTCCCAGAATGATATAAATTATGGCTGCTGCCAATACTCGTAAAGTAAAAGGGTATACTAGATCCTTCGAAAAGTATGTAACAGGTAAAAGGAAGCGTTTCCGACCCCATAAAGTATATATATTCTTGATCAGGATCACTAGCCAAGTCGATTTTGCCATGGCCGTCTGTGCGTATGACCGCTGAGACCTCAGAAACTATAAGAGCTAGAGTGCTGACACGCAGATTCTTGGGCTTCCTGAGCAGAGCATGTTTGTTTCAGCAGTGTTCCACGCCCACTTTAACGCCCACAATCGACCATAACTCTAAAACCAGTCTAGCACACACCTTTTTTAAGTACTCTTAAAAATATAAATGAAAGTTTATCAACACCCATCTACATGCCACAAATTATGGAAATCAGACCAATCATTAAAAGGTTATAGCCAAATAGTAATCAAGTTTTTGCAATATCCGTATCTCCATCCCTCTCGCACTCCCTTAAGCTAAGTAACGGGTATCTAATAGTCGAGGCCATCGACATAGCGCTTTCCCTTATTATTATATTATTTAATATAATATTTCAAATAATAATAAGGTAAAAATATTTTATAAACTAATATACTTGTGTGTTTAAGTATTGATTTATGTTCGACACCTATGATGAAATTTGTGGAGAAAAGAAAAAAAAGGGAATAAAATAATTATTTAAAAAAATAAAATTAAATCAAATACTTCAGTGAACTTAATCTTTTTGACGAACGACCCCGTTTCACTTAATAAATAGTTATGAGGTCGCGATAAATCGCCGTTATCTCTTTATTTATGAAAACTCTTAGGGTCTCCCTTTTAAACCACGCTATTATTTTTCGCCCAAGCGTCATTTCGTTTCTATAAATTTTGTGGGCTAAAAAAATATTGCTTTGTTTTTTTAATTGAATTTTATAACATTTAAAATATCTTTGCTAACAAAGGCTGCTAAATTATGTGCTAAGGTGAAGCTGAATGATTATTTACAGCTATTTACGAGACTGAGGACTAAAAATTTGTTGCCAGCACATTGAAAATAATGTGCTTAGATGTTTGTAAAGAAACAACAAAGTGTAATAATGTAACTGTGATTGTAGAATATGTTAGTATCCCTGACGAAGTAGATATTTAAACACCTGACGAAATAGAAACAAAATTTGAATATATTTATAGTAGTTCTGTCGAGAATAGTGATTCACTGACTTTTTCTGAGCAGTTAAGGCGGAGGGCAATAAAAAACAACATTGCCAATAATGTCTTAAATTAACTATTGCTAATATTGGGGAATAATAATATTTATATGCCCAAAGGCTCTAGAACTCTAAAGAAGACACCAAAAGAAATTATAGGCCGAAATGTTGGCGACGACTTTTATACTCATTACGGCTTGTCTGATTCGCTTTTCTTTTAATAAATAATAATGTAAATGTTGATGGCTTGCCTTTATGTAAAAGTTCGTCTAAAAATGTTTGGCCGATATTGTGTAATGTTCCTGGTTATCCAGAAGTGATGTTGATATGTGTTTACGAGCGATATTCAAGGCTAAAAATCGCCGACGAATACCTAAGTGATTTTATAAATTAAGTAAAGGAACTTGCCGAAACTGGGTTCCAATACAAAAACAAGATATACAGATGCTTCATTATGAATGCTCCAGCCCGATCATTTGATTTAGGAATAAAAGGTCATTGTGGTCATTTTTATTGCACAAACTGCATTCAAAATGTAGAAATGGTAAAAAATCGAATGTTTTTTAAAAATTTAGATGGACCCTTTTCGTGATAACAACTTATGTAGAAGCAGATGTAAACCTGAACACCATAACAGGAAACACTTAACTGTTTTATATAATATGTTTTATATAAATTATAACTACTTTCTATACATATTTTTAAACAAGTTGGGTTGGACTATAAGCATGTTGTTTGCCTTGGAGTAGTAAGGACTCTCCTTGAGTCTTGGGTTTGAAAAAGAGGTGCAGAAGGGGAATATTATTCTGTACTTCATAAGTCATATCTAGATTCAAGTCGACTCAAAACCTCCTCGTGGTGTTAAACAGCTTGCTTTACTGTTACAGCCAATTTGAGCGGCGAATATATTTCTTATAGGGCCGGTTACCCTACGGGAAATTAAGCATATTGGAACTACAAATAATAATGATAATTGGCCTCGGATACTAGTGGAAAATTCGTTGACGACTCGACCCCCTGTGGATCTCTTTCCAGGGGATGCCCACTATGAACCAAGTGCAGAGGCTACCCCAGTCGGAGTACCATGTACAGTATGTGACCGGTCCTTTACAAGCAAAAGAGGACTTGAGGACAAGCAAAAGAGGACACATGAGATCTCAACACCCAGACGATCTTGATATTCGCCGACGTGTTGATATCAAGGCAAAATGGTGTGAGGAAGAGAAGATGATGATGGCGAGAAAGGAGGTTGAGCTCACGGCAAATTGAGTAAAACACATTAACAAGCAACTTGCGGTATATTTCACGAACGGTAAATTTTCGAAGCAATTAAAAAGCTCAGACAAAGGGGCGATTATAAGGAGAAAATCGAGCAGATCAGGGGGCAATCTGCTCTCGTCCCAGAAAATGAAAGTCTAACCATACAGCGCCGCCCTAGTAATAGTGAGCAAAACCCCCAAGTATCAACGTCTGAAACATCTCGAATCACACCATCAGAACAGTCGAACAGTGGAATCTTGTTGGCGCTACGCGGGTAAAGCCCCGTAGTTTGTCCTTCCAAATGGAGAGCCCAAGAACTGCAAACTATCATTAATAGGGCGCAGATCGAGGGGAAGGAAACCACTCTCCAATGTTTATCACCTTATCTCCAGAGAATTTTTCCGACACAGGGTGCAAGACGCACGCTGACGAGGCCGACACGGCGCCCTCGGAATAGGAGAAAAAACAAGAAGGCAGCAGTACGCTGTCGTCCAGCGAAACTGGGATAAACATAAAAAAAGGTGCATTAAGTCATTGCTTGAGGAAACTGATGAGTCGGTAATGCCAAACCGAGAACACATGGAACCCTATTGGAGGGAGACAATGACTCAGCCTAGCCCAAGCTCTTGCGAAAATATTGAGCTCCAATTCAATAAGAAAAATGTTGGATTCTTAAAAGTTTTTCTTCTTACTTGATGCAAATAAAATAAAGTTAATTCACATTTGTTTTAAGCGTGCTCTTCAATATATGTCTTTTATATATATACGCCTTTTATTTTAATATAAAAACAAGAAAGGAAGTTAGCTTCGGCAAGCCGAAGCTTATATAACCTTGCAGCTATAATTATTAAATTTAAAAACACAAAAAATAATATTCCCAAAAGTATAAGATAATATGTCAAAAAACACCGAAGCTATAATTTGTTTCATATTATTTTCCTACCAATTTTCCGATCGTTCCTATGGCAGCTATATGATATAGTCGTCCGATTTTGATAAAATTAAATTCGAAACTCAGAACTAATTAAAAAATGTTGTTTCCAAGCGTAGGAGGTTATATGTTAAGGAACACCGAAGCTTTAATTTGTTTCATATTATTTTCCCAAAAATTTTACGATCGTTCCTATGGCAGCTATATGATATAGTCTTCCGATTTTGATGAAATTTAATTCGAAACTCAAAACTAATTAAAAAATGTTATTTCCAAGGAAAGGAGGTAATAAGTTTAAAAACACCAAAGATAAAATTTTTTAACATCTTTTTTCCGATTATTCCTATGGGAGCTATAAGATATAGTTGTCCGATCCGGCTGGTTCCGACTTATATTCAACCTGCAAAAGATATAAGACTTTTGGGAAAGTTTCAGCCCGATAGCTTTAAAACTGAGAGACTAGTTTGCGTAGAAACGGACGGACAGACGGACAGACGGACATGGCGAGATCGACTCGTCTAGTGATGCTGATCAAGAATATATATACTTTATGCGGTCGGAAACATCTCCGTCACTGCGTTGCAAACTTCTGCAAGGGTATAACAAGGAAGAACGCTATAGTCGAGTACCTCGACTATCAGATACCCGTTACTCAGCTAAAAGAACCAAAGGGAAATGGAGATATGCAAGCAGCAAAGCGAGATTGAAATGCGACACCTACCGGCGGTAGACAGATTTAAGCGTTATGGGCGTTAGAGTGGGTGTGGCAAAATTTTTTTTTGGATCAATCGATAGGTATTGATGAGACCAATACATTTCAGTTAAAATGTTTTATTTAGCATTAAAATTGTGGGCGCCACTGGCTTGGGCGGTTTGTGGGCGTAAGAGTGGGCGTGGCATATTCGCATAAAAAACTTGCGCTGCGTACAAGGCTACGGAATCTAAATCTGAAATCCCAATACTCTATCTTTGATAGTTTCCGAGATATCCGCGTTCATACTAACGATTTTTTGAAGTTTGTGGGCGGCTTGTGGGCGTTAAAGTGGGCGTGGCAAACTTTTTTTTTATCAATCGATAGGTATTGATGAGAACAATACATTTCAGTTAAAATTTTTATTCTAGCATCAAAACTGTAGGAGCCACAGTTTTGGATGGTTTGTGGGCGTTAGAGTGGGCTCTCATAGTTTCCGAGATCTCAGCGTTCATCCGGACAGACAGACGGACAGACGGACAGACGGACATGGCTAGATCGACTCGGCTAGTGATGCTGATCAAGAATATATATACTTTATGGGGTCGCAAACGCTTCCTTCAACCTGTTACATACTTTCCGACGAATTTAGTATACCCTATTACTCTACGAGTAACGGGTATAATAAAGTGGTATTGACTCCGTTATAACACACTAAATTTATTTTAAAATTTACCTCGTGACCTTCCTTTTCTTCGTTTTTCAACTTTTCTTTTCGTTTTCGTGTCGTGCGTTATACGGTTGGGCGGGAGGTGGTTTTCTTTCGCGCGGGACTCGCGCGCGCAAAGAATATTGCAGCACCTGGAAGAGGAAGTTCGCGGGATGGGGAGTGAAGTTCGCAAGATGCGGGCTGATCTAGAGGAGTTGAAAACAGTGAACTCTGCTATACTAGATTCCATTGCCCAGATGTTGACCATCTGGAAAAAAATGGGACCAGCCGAGCCAATTTTAAAGGCGGAAAAAAGGTCATACAAAAGGTAAATAGAATAACAGACTCCAAAACTAATACAAAGGGTAAGCCATAAATCTCTCGCCAGCACTAACATAATTTAAAGACCTGATCGCTGCTTGATAACCCAGTCAGAACGCCAGAAGACACCACAACGGAACGATGAGCGCTCACGACTTCCCTAGCGACTTTCGGGAAATGCGCGCTCGCCTGAGCGAGCAAAGGCGCGAGTGGGGCGCGAAAGGAGAGTCCTACCCGACCGAAGAAAGGGCATGCCAACAGGCAGAAGCGCTGCAGGATGAAGCAGAGCGACAATATAGGGAGGAACTTCCCCTAATAGACGCGCTGAGGACCACTGCGTTCCAGCTCCGGGGGGTTCTCGCGTATCCTCCGGTAAACCTGGATAGGCTTCTCGCGCTGGTAGAGCGCCAGGAGCAAAACATGCTTGATTACGAAGCGTGGATTGCGACCCACCAGAGAATGAGGGAAGAGGCGGACTGGTATGCCACCGTGTACCAGGGCCTGTTCCGGGACCCAGTGTTCCCGGCCTTTCCAGTCACCTGGCGGAGGAGCATCCGCCCAGGTCTAGCCTTATTCCCGACTGAGGAGCGGAGACATCAGGCGGTCGATAGAGAGGCGAAGGAGCCGCTCTTCCCGGGAGAAGGTGCAGTTCGGCGATTTTTGAATCTAGGAAATAAAGTACCTGCCCGATTCTACGTTTTGTCTTTTCCTGGTTAATAAGATTACAAAACCTAAAACGGTACGAAATTTGAATCGAAAGTCTAAAGATGTCAAAATTAAACAGCCAAATCAACCACTGTGACTTTCAACTAAATGAAGATCTGTTGACTGAGTTACGAATCTTTAAGGAAATTTTAAAAGTTTCCAAGGAGTCGCGACGGGAATTCTGTAGTATCTATTACGATACTATAGAAGAGCTGGACATCCCCAAATGGCTCTTGGTGGATTTGGAGAGCGATAACAACATCGGCTCCCATCTCTTTGATATTGGAAACGTGAAAAATCAATTCACCGAGCTGATGATGGAGATAACAAAGTTTCAACACCAAATTGATCTTCTCGATGCGGAAATCGAAAATAGTCCGCTGTCACGACTGCTACTGGAAGTTAAGGAGATAATTTTTTGAATAAGGGACTCAATTTCAGACTTAGAATGTCTTAAATTTAATGGTGAGACAGATCAATGTGAGTTGGTCAGCGGTATGTCTCGCGAGGATGATCCTAGCTTATTATTTAATCTTAACAATTGATATGACGCAATATCATTTAATGTTAATAATTGGGAAATTCTATTGGTAAATCTAAAAAAATGTAAAATATATTATGAAAATTATTTGAATGCGATTAATGAATAATCTTCTGAAATAAATAATTTTGAAAATATGCAAATAAGAATTATGTATTATTCTTGAGATATTATCACAAAACAAAATGATATTATATTTCTCTCTGTTGGCTTAAATATTTTTCCTAATTTAATTATAAGAATAAAATTTACTCAAAAACCAGTTTTTGAAATTTGTTAGCATTAATTAAAATGAAAGAGACGGAAATATATTGTGCATTACAGATACCTTGAAAGTCAGTTCTATGACGTTGTAAACCAGCTATGCATTTAGGATAAAATGTGTCTGAATGGGATGGAGTTGGCAGCCATCTTGTTAAAAATTGGTATTCACCGTCGGGAATCTGTGAAACCAATAAATTAGAAAATCAAACTGCAAATATTATACGGTTCTCCTGGGAATGCAAATGGGAAATTAAATTGTAGGTAAATCTGGTCTTTAAGAGTCTGATATCTTTGATTATATTTTGCCAGCTACATGTTATGAGTTAGTGTCTGGGATTTGGAGTGCTCAATAATCCCATTAAATTAAAAGTATACTTTGCCTGCCTTAAATTTAACACGCAGGCGAGAAAATGTATATTTTATTTAAGGTATCTTTACCATGTCTGCACTTACATAAAAACATGACTTGGTAAAAAGGCAAGGACTTACAATTTATATACATAAACAGTAGCAAATATTATATTATCATATATTATTTAATCATTGTGGACGGCAGTACACGTAGTGGCGAAGCGCGCAAGAGAGCGTGCGAAGACAACTACTATATATAGCCGCAGAATTGAAAATCTGCAATTATGGTCCGATCGCAACGAGTGATTCACCAATCGAAACGTATTGCAAAAACTAAGAGGATTGCATACCAAGACTTTCGAAATATAGATTTGATTGGGAGAAAAAGCGGTAAAAGCTTAAAAGTCAAAATTTAGAAAATTGGAGCTGCTGGATACGGTGGGGATAAAAGCCCCCGGCTGTTTAGCTAGTTTTATTCTTACTGAGAATACGCGTCGTATGACATCTCATTTTTTGAAATCTGATGTTCCGTTCAAAAGTAATTCAAAAAACAAGATTTTCTTCTTCTTCCCAAAATGAAAATGTTTGTCCCTTTGTTTGTAGGTTTGTATGCATCCCATCTTAGTTTTAGGGTTTTGGAAACCCTATGGGTGTATAAAGCAGCTTGAAATAGAAAACGTTTGTTCTACGACTTTTGGAAAAACCCGCTAGCTTAGCGGGAAATCAAAAAAAAAGCCAGATTTAAAATGCTTATAGTATCTAAACAACTAAAGCTACAGAAACGTGCTATATATCTCTGAAAATATAATTTAATTTGCTAAATACTCTTCATACGAAAAAATTGTTTGAATATAATAGATTTAGAGTTATGATAAAAAGTTATTTTTTAAAACCACTTTTTGACTATTTTCTCAAAATTGAGTCAACCGATTTCTTTTAAAATTTTAAATCATATAGCCCTTAAGAATCCTCAACTTTTGATCTATAACTTTTTTGCCCTAAAAATTACCGTTTGGAAGATATTAAGCGATAAAAAGTGCAACTCGTTTCAGCTCCGTATACGTAATATTTCATACTTATTCGAGTAACCAAGAAAAAAACCAATATGATGAAAAGATTTCTTATTAGATTTTTTCAAACGGAAAATCTGTTACGGTTATAGGGTCCTTTACTTGCAAGAAGCTAATCGTAATAGGAAACTTGATCTATTTGTTTTACCACTTTGAAAAAAACCCGCTAGTTCGGCGGGAAATGTAAGAAACGACAGATTTCTCTTAGAATTTGAAACTATACAGCCCTTGAGATTCCAAACTTGCGCTATTAAAATAGGTAATTGAAGCGATAAAACTTGTTGTGCCTAATTTAAAGTGGCGTTCAGCTAAGACTAGGGGTCGAATCTGTGTGTTTGGTTTTTCAATAGCCAAGCCATATGGGGACGACTCCTAGTCATGGTATTGGGGTACTTAAACTCTTGAGCAAAAAAAAACTTCTGATATCAAACAAAAACACCTCTTAACGAGGTAGAAAGTAGAGGCGAACGCGCCTTTAACAAAAATTTCTGATATCAACAATTGTGACGAAAAATGATATTACATTCGATAAAATAAATAAACTATATTAAATTTATGTATTCGGCACTCTACAACAGAAAATTTACATGTAGGTAAATAAATACATATGTACTGTTGCGGGCCGAAATCATAAATTTAATATAGTTTATTTATTTTATCGAATGTAATATCATTTTTCGTCACAATTTTTGATATCAGAAATTTTTGTTAAAGGCGCGTTCGCCACTACTTTCTACCTCGTTAAGAGGTGTTTTTGTTTGATATATATTATTGAACAAATCAAATAATTTAAAATGTGTTTTATATCTTTGCAAAAGGGAAGTGAAAAAGCGCACTAAAAAAGGCCAATCCGGAACCAGGAGCCGAACCACAGAGCTATTCCGATCAAAATAATATGTGCTAAAACTTAGAAAAATAAAATAAAAATTTTGAAATTGAATTATGTATGCTTTATGTATTGGGAAAGCTAAAAGATATTTCCTTTTTTAAGGCGTATAGGTGTATTCCTGGGGACAGCTTACAGGGGCATTCTAAATTAATCCCTACAGAATTCATTTATTTGATGCATATAGGTGCATTCCTGGGTAAAGATTTCAGGCGCATTCTGAATTAATGCGTGCCAGAGTGCGTTTAGTTGGTGCATACAGGCGCATTCCAAATATATGCATCTAGATGCTTGCAACAGATACCTTCTTTTTTTGTCCTGCTCCTGTGTTAAAGAAATGGAAAGGGTCTTCACTTTCGGAGCACCTCTTTGGTGAACATTTCATAATGAAAGAACGGGTGCTAGAATGGAGTCATTTTCGACGGGGATACACTTCACTTTTGAACTCTAAGCTAATATTGACTTCTATGTTGATAACATTTATTTTGTACTGTCTTTATATGATATTTATACGAATTAAGTATATTTTATAGTAATGAGCGAATATATATGTACATGTCGGAGATGTATAAGAAGAAAGAAAATGTAAAGGAAACTGTAAAGCATTAAGAAAGAGAAAGAATAAAGAATAAAATAAACTAGTCATTAGGTTATTTGTGGTTCCTTTTAATTGCACAATTGCTGAAAGCGTGGACTGAGAACGAGAGAGAGTGTCGTCTCAGCCGAGTGTGGCGCGGTCATGGTCTAGGTCAAGGACTCTGAGAGAGAGAGAGAAGAACCAAAAAGGAATTGCATATGAGAGAGAAAAGAAAGGAATTTGCAATTGGATGAGGCAATACCTTTTGACGTGTGTCAGAAGAAGCCGGCAGAAGGAAGCCGACTTTCACTTTGCTTTTGATATCTAAACGGAGAAGACGTTGACCGCGACTCACTACGCAACTGCAGCAAAAATGCAAGAAGGAGACCAGCAAATGTCTCAGCCCCTGACATCAGAAGTGGGATCGGCTCAGGCCCAGCGTGATAGTGAATGGCAATCTCTGTTGGAAGCACAAAATCTACGATTCATCGAAATATTAAAAACAATGCAGCAGCCTGCTTCAACAACAACAAGTGGAAAATCATTGAGACTACCAAAGTTTAATCCAGACGCGGCTGAAGCTGACGCCAGCGCGTGGCGCAAAACAGCAGACATGATTCTCACGGAGCATCCTCTGGAGGGCAGTGCGCTGGTTATGTCGCTGAGTGGAGCACTAGAAGGGAGCGCTTCCCAATGGCTTGCACAGATCAGCTATGCTGGTATTACCTGGCCACAATTCCAAGAGTTGTTTGTTCAGCGCTACGACGATTCTGAGACGCCGGCCGCCACCTTATTGAACATTCTCAACGGACGGCCGAAAACGGGCGAGTGTTTGTCAGCGTACGGTAGCCGATTAGTGACGTCACTTTTGACAAAATGGAAGTCGATGGACATCGAAGAAATAGCTGTTTCTTTCGTGCTGGCACACACGTCACAAATCGACACTAGACTGCAGCGTCTACTGTTCACCACCAATATAACGAACAGAAATGAACTACAGCAGCAGTTGAAGGCGTACGCATACAGCAAGCGAAGTGAGCATTTGGCTTCAGATCTTTCGATAGGCCCCGACAGGAAGAGATTCAAGGCACACACACCAATGAAGTGCCATTACTGTGGAATTTCTGGACACAAAATGCTGGACTGCCGTAAAAGGAAGGCAGAACAATCAAAACCAAATCAATCGTTTGGAAGACCACTGGCGGGACGAGACAGGACTGGCGTGACTTGCTTTAAATGTGGAATCGTCGGTCATATTGCATCGGCATGTATGAAGGGAACAGCAGCATCGAGTAGCAGTATGAACGAGAAGCGAGTAGATGTCTGTGCAGTGTTGGAGCCGAAAGGAATTTTATATCAATTTGGTGAGGCCTTTCCATTCTTTTTCGACTCGGGTGCCGAGTGCTCCTTAATAAAGGAAAAGTTAGCAGTCAAACTGGCCGGAAAAAGATTTAATAATTTAGTCATTCTAAAAGGAATTGGAACAAATCTTGTACACTGTAATTTACAAATACTGTCCACCATACAAATTTGTAAATTTAATTTGGAAATCATGTTTAATGTAGTTATGGACGAGCATTTGAAACATGACATAATGATTGGACGTGAAATCTTGGCACTTGGCTTTGGCATAACGATGGATGCTGATAAATTTAATATTTTTAAAAGTAAACAAATTAATTCAATATCCGAAGAAACTATTACAAATTATGATAAGCTATTTGATGAAAATTATGATTTAAGTGATAATGATAAGTCTAAATTGAAGAACATTTTTGACCAATACACTGAGCATTTTATTATTGGAATACCGAGCCGACGTGTCACGACTGGAGAATTAGAAATTCGTTTATTAGATGCCAACAAGACTGTGCAGAGACGTCCATATCGACTTGGCGTAGATGAAAAGGAATTAGTTAGAGATAAAATCAAAGAAATGTTGGCGGCAAATGTAATACGTCCAAGTAATTCTCCATTCGCGAGTCCAATCTTGTTAGTTAAGAAGAAAGATGGCAGTGATCGTTTGTGCATAGATTATAGAGAGCTAAACGCAACAACAGTGGCTGACAAATATCCTTTGCCTCTAATATCAGATCAAGTAAACAGACTGCGTGGGGGTAAACACTTCTCTTGTTTAGATATGGCTAGTGGGTTTTATCAGATTCCAATAGATGTAGGATCTATAGAGCGAACTGCTTTTGTAACCCATGAGGGCCAGTACGAGTTTCTATCTATGCCATTTGGGCTGAAGAATGCCTCTTCGATTTTTCAGCGAGCTATAGCGCGAGCACTGGGTGACCTGGCGTACTCCTATGCAATTGTTTACATTGATGATGTAGTGATAGTAGCAAGGTCAAAAGAGGAAGCATTTGAAAGATTGACAGTTGTGCTAAAGGCTCTATCGGAAGCAGGATTTTCATTTAATATAAAAAAATGCTCTTTTCTGAAAACTGAAATAGAATATCTTGGCTACTTGGTCAAGGATGGTAGTATTGAACCAAATCCGCGAAAAATACAAGCTCTGGCTGGACTATCTCAACCAAAGAATGTTTCACAATTACGACAATTTATAGGATTAGCGTCGTACTTCCGTAAATTTGTCCCACAGTTCTCTGAACAGATGAAACCGTTATATCAGTTGACTTCCAAAATTAGTAGTTTCGTTTGGAAAGCTGAGCATGAAGAAATACGGCAGAAGATCATCTCAGTACTAACACATGATCCGGTTTTAATTATTTTTGATCCACAATATCCCATAGAGCTGCATACAGATGCAAGTGCAAGTGGCTATGGTGCCATTCTCATGCACAAAATAGACGGTAAGCCTAGAGTGGTCGAATACTTTAGCAAGTGTACATCGCCCCCAGAATCGAGGTATCATTCATACGAATTAGAAACTCTGGCAGTATACAACGCTGTAAAAAGTTTCCGACATTACCTTCACGGTCGAAAGTTTGTAATATTCACAGATTGTAATTCATTGAAAGCAAGTCGTGCTAAAATAGAACTAACGCCGAGAGTTCACCGTTGGTGGGCATATTTGCAATCATTTGATTTCACTGTAGAGTACCGCAAGGGAAATCGCATGGCGCACGTGGACTTTTTATCCAGAAATCCGATTGTCATTGAATGTGAGACAACCAATAGAGTACCCGAAGTCCGCATCGACCTGACAGAGGTGACAGACAACTGGCTTGTAGCTGAGCAGCAGCGTGATTCGTGTGTAAGGGAAATTATAGTCCAGTTGAATGATGGAGAGTTGTTGGAGAGTTTAGCAAAGACGTATGAGCTAAGAGCAGGAATTCTGTATCGGAAAATTCAGAGAAATGGAAAAACACGCTGTCTACCTGTAATCCCAAGAGCCTTTAGGTGGTCTGTAGTAAATCACGTCCATGAAGCAATCATGCATTTGGGGTGGCAGAAAACGTTAGACAAGGTTTATGAGCAGTATTGGTTCGAGCATATGTCCAAGTATGTACGAAAATTTGTAGAAAACTGCATCAAATGCAAACTAGCAAAGCCTCCATCAGGGAAAATTCAAATGGAATTGCATCCAATTCCGAAAGTTGAGATACCTTGGCATACTGTGCACATTGATATTAGTGGAAAGCTGAGTGGTAAAAATGATACCAAGGAATATGTCATAGTACAAATAGACGCATTTACTAAATTTGTTCACCTATATCATACTTTGCATTTAGATGCAGAAAACTGTATTAAGGCTGTAAAATCAACAATATCACTTTTTGGGGTACCTAACCGTATCATAGCAGATCAAGGCAGGAGTTTCTCTTGTGGGAAATTTCGTGAGTTCTGTTCAATGCATAAAATTGAGTTACATTTGATAGCAACAGGTGCAAGTAGGGCCAATGGACAGGTTGAAAGAGTCATGAGCACGATGAAGAGTATGTTGACAGCGGTAGAGTTAGGTGAACGTTCCTGGCAGGATGCACTCAGTGAAGTACAGTTAGCCATGAATTGTACAACGAACAGGGTAACAAAGTATAGCCCATTAGAAATATTGATTGGAAGAGAGGCTAGGCCAATGGGCTTATTGCCAATAAATGAAGAGACTAAAATAGATTGTAAGCAAGCGAGGGCTCAGGCCAAAGAAAATATTGAAATAAATGCGAAATATGAAAAGAATCGAGTTGATAAGAATAAGGCCAAAGTTGTAAAACACAAGGTTGGGGATCATGTCTTGCTTAGAAGTGAAGAGCGGCATCAGACCAAATTGGATCCTAAGTTCAAAGGACCTTTTGTGGTTGCCGAGTTGTTGGAAGGTGATCGATACCTGTTAAAATCGTTAACTAGCAAGCGAACTTACAAGTATTCGCACGAGAGTTTGAGAAGGCTGCCGGACGAGCAGATCTCTGATGAGACTATTGAGGAAAGTGACAGTGGTGAAAAAGACACTCGTCGTGAGACATCAAACACAGGGGCCAGATTTGATCAACAATAGTCATGCCTAGTATGGATGATATTGTGTGATGCAGTTTGGATCTGAGCAGATCGTGGCACTAAAGGTGCAAAGCGTCGCGTGGGACGGCAAGAGCCTGTAACTGTGGTTTGATAACAAGGATAGCCAAATGGTCGGGTTTGCGCAGAAGAGTACGAGCTACTGAGAGAAAGTTGAACCAGGTCAAGCCGAAGGCACAAGTGTGGAACCAGAAGTGTTCTGTCATGGCGTGTGGCGCGGTTGACTGGTGTGACAAGTTTGATTTGACTTACTGTATGATGTGAAAAAGGGAGATAGCCTGCGAAACCGACATTTGATGACGCAATTTACAAAGTTGTGTGTGTAGACTATTTGTTAAGTTAAGAATGATGTTGAGAGATGTAAAAGAGGAAAAGAGAAATAAAGCAAGAATGATACCAACCTAGTGTTACAGTATGCACACGAGGACGTGTGAAAGTGATGGCCGTGTCGGAGATGTATAAGAAGAAAGAAAATGTAAAGGAAACTGTAAAGCATTAAGAAAGAGAAAGAATAAAGAATAAAATAAACTAGTCATTAGGTTATTTGTGGTTCCTTTTAATTGCACAATTGCTGAGAGCGTGGACTGAGAACGAGAGAGAGTGTCGTCTCAGCCGAGTGTGGCGCGGTCATGGTCTAGGTCAAGGACTCTGAGAGAGAGAGAGAAGAACCAAAAAGGAATTGCATATGAGAGAGAAAAGAAAGGAATTTGCAATTGGATGAGGCAATACCTTTTGACGTGTGTCAGAAGAAGCCGGCAGAAGGAAGCCGACTTTCACTTTGCTTTTGATATCTAAACGGAGAAGACGTTGACCGCGACTCTACGCAACTGCAGCAAAAATGCAAGAAGGAGACCAGCAAATGTCTCAGCCCCTGACATACACGTTATGATAAATTATACGACGTGTGAAAAACATGCGAATACAACGATTCTTGGGTTCTTATGCACGCAATTCCAGCCGCAAGAAGGTAAATTTTGTGGTTGAACAGGTTGAATAATCTTAAACTTACTTTAATTTGTATATATTGAATTAAAATGATGTATTATTATTATTATATATGTATTATAATATTGTACTTCATAGTAAAATTAATTATATATGTATTTGAATATTAACTATTTTAATTATTTGGTATTTTTTATTTACCCAATACCCATTTAAAGTATTTGATATGAAAATGAAACTTGGCTAAATGATTTTGCGCCATTTACATTAGATTTGATTTTGATTTAAAAAGCCCGCGCTTCTGGGTGGAAAAAGAAACGCGCGTTTTCTTAAAGCCAACAATTACATAGAGCTCCCCAATGGCACTGCTTAAAGATTTTAAATATTTAAACGTTTTTCCATCGACTAAAAGTTTATAACTGCATCAGTGAGTTATAAAAATAGAAGTGCGAGTATTAATTGGGCTAAATAGTGCAAATATAAGACAATTTTAATTGCTTACATTGTTTTGTTATTTCGAGCGCCAATTTTACTTCCTGCTGGTGCTGTTGCTTATTGACACAGGCTTGAGTTTCAATAGATTATTTCTAGAAAGTTATAATTAGCTCATTTGGCCCTTATGGTCATTGACGAGAATAAAAGAGCACAAATCAGTGGAAACGAGTGCAGCCTGCCCCACTGCCAAAAATCTACACAGAGAAGAAAAACGGAACAATACCCGTTTGATATTGTCTCCTCAATTTTCACATATCACCTTTTAAATATCAAATTAATACGAATTCATATCAGCATGATACGAATTCATATCAACATTTCTAATTGATATGATTTTGTATCATATTAATATATATTCGTATTAATTTAATATGCTTTTCATATCAATCGTAACATCGAAAAGTCTTCGAAAAAAAGTATGACTGTGCTTTCGTATTTTTTATGTATTTATGTTATTAAGTATGGTACAAAAGATATATTTTTGACAGAATTGCCGCGGTCACTCTAACATTCGACGAAAAAGTGTAAAAAGTGAAACATTTACATACATATGTTGTTTCTTTATTTTTGCAAATGGTAAGTATCTCATTTTTAATTGTACTTGATGTTTGTCTAATTCTAAAATATTTATTTCTTGGACACTTTAACGTGCGCTTCGGTGGCTGACAACACATACTGCACTACACAAAGTCAAATGGCTGGCCAAGATGCTGAGCTGGGCAAGTTGGCGTTCACCACTTCGCTGGGAAGCTTCTATCGAGGACAGAAGAAGGACTTCCTGGCGCTGATGCAAAGCTATAGGAGGCATCCGAGTACAGAGTGATCGGTCATTTATTGCTAAGTCCTGGAATAATTTGTATAATTGATCCGAAATATATAAATAATAAATATTTACAGCGATCTTATGGGTTTTCAATATTTATTTGTTTATAAGATTCAAACAAGGAAGAACGCTATAGTCGAGTACCTCGACTATCAGATACCCGTTACTCAGCTAAAGGGACCAAAGGGAAATGGAGATATGCAAGCAGCAAAGCGAGATTTAAATGCGCCACCCACCGGCGGAAGACAGATTTAAGCATAGTGGGCGTTAGGGTAGGCGTGGCAAATTTTTTTTTTTGGATCAATCGATAGGCATTGACGAGACCAATACATTTCAGTTAAAATTTTTAATCTAGCATAAAAATAGTGGGCGCCACAGGCTTGGGCGGCTTGTGGGCGTTAGAGTGGGCGTGGCATATTCGCATAACAAACTTGCGCTGAGTACAAGGCTACGGAATCTAAATCTGAAATCCCAATACTCTATCTTTGATAGTTTCCGAGATATCCGCGTTCATATTTACGATTTTTTGATGTTTGTGGGCGGTTTGTGGGCGTTAAAGTGGGCGTGGCAAACTTTTTTTGGGTCAATCGATAGGTATTGATGAGAACAATTCATTTCAGTTTAAATTTTTACTCTAGCATCAAAACTGTAGAAGCCACAGTCTTGGGCGGTTTGTGGGCGTTAGAGTGGGCGTGGCACTCTACTGAAACAAACTTGCGCTGCGTAAGAAGCTCAGGAATCTGCTCGCCAAATCTTAATAGCCTATCTCTCATAGTTTCCAAGATCTCAGCGTTCATCCGGACAGACGGACAGACGGACAGACGGACATGGCTAGATCGACTTGGCTAGTGATCCTGATCAAGAATATATATACTTTATTGGGTCGGAAACGCTTCCTTCTGCCTGTTACATACTTTCCGACGAATCTAGTATGCCCTTTTACTCTACGAGTAACGGGTATAAAAAGTAAAAACAAAACTGATTAATATTGATATTACAAACATATCAATCTGATATGAAAGTATATCAGTTTGATATGGAAGCATATCAGTTTGATATGAAAGCATATCAGTTGGATATTACAAAATACCACAATTTGGTCACAACTTTGATATGTGCGCATATCAATCTGTTATGAAAAATACCAAATTGACATGTTCGAAAATATCAATTTCATATGGCAACATAAGGGATCAAAATTGATATGCAAAAATACCCGATTGATGACCAGTTTTGGTATTTTATTTTCTCTGTGTAGGCGCGATTTCCCCAGCCTTAACTTGTTTAGGGTTCCAACAAAGGATCCAACAACTTTTATGAAATGGGCAGAAAAGTTCGGAAGACTGTTGCGAGCAGTTCATCACTGTTGTTATGCCTAGATCATTTCACCCCAGATGATATTGAGGTAAAATATCTGAGGAACAATCCCAGATCGAAACCTAACAAAAGATTACAGTCCACAAAATCACATAAACATTAAGTCTTTAAAAAAAAATATTTAACTCAAAAAAAGTTGGCTGATGAAAGACAAATAAGAGAGAGGAGAAGACTGAGGAGGTCAGCAGAAGGCGCAGCGAAAAGACTGCATTAAACAGGGCATGCAATGATATCAACAGAATGCTTTTACACTTTAGTAAATCGCTGGAAGCTTACCTGGCGTACCTCGAGTTCTGTAGCCCTGAACACAATCTTTGAATAGCCACAAAATACTTCTCCACGAAGTGGCCGCCCAATCTAATACTCTGTGAACACCGCGGACATGCCCATTCCCACGGGTAGCCACAACATGATATGCACATACGCGGACGACACGGCGTTCCTAGTCTCTGCGGACTCCCTGACACTGGCAGCGCAAGGCCTGCAACAAGCTCTTTTAAATATTGAACCATGGCTAAAAAGATGGAACGTCATCAACAATGCAGAAAAGTCAACGCATATTACCTTCTCCTTGCGCCCAGGAATATCCCCATCGGTTATGCTAAACGGTGCAGCCATCCCACAACAGCTTACGGCTAAATACCTGGGCCTAACCCTGGATCCCAGATTAACGTGGAAAGAGCACATAGTGGGTAAAACAATACTCACGAAATCAAAAAACCGACAAATGTGGTGGCTACTCCAACGAAGAACAAACTACTTCTTTACAAAAGCATAATAATTATGGGGCACTGCAGCTAGTACAAACATCAAGAAACTAGAAAGAGCCGAAAACAGACTTCTGCGACAATAATAATAATTGCGCCTTTCTATGAGCGAAACACACTATTAAGATAGACCTAAAGCTTCCCACAGTGGTTGAAGAGGTGGCAAGACACAGCAAAATGCACCTGGACAAACTGGAAGCCCAAGCAAACCCACTCGCTTCCAGAGTGCTGGAAGAGCAACCTCGGCGCTGAAAAAGATGGCACCCCACGGACCTGCCCTTCAGGGTCCCCTGATCTTAATGCATCATTAATGATGTAATTACCAAAACGCACACATACACACATTAACCATCCCACCTATTTTGCTCACTCCAAATACTCCTCACCACAAAAACTTTTGTTAACTCACACTCAATTTTTTCAAAACATTTAATTTATTGTCCCCTGGACAGATGTAAGTAAAAAAGATGTAACTGCAAACGGCCTGTAAAGACAATATCTCCAGTGAAAACAACGACCTGCGTATGGTGTAGCTCTAGCCAGTAGTTGTAACGCCTTTGCAGAACAGTTCTCAGCCCTTCGACTTGTGGGACCCGGATGACTTGGAAGAAACGATGCAACTCCTGGATGTACCCTGCGCCATGATTTGGGCAGAAGGAAATAAAAATCAATTCGGGAGAGGAAATTAAGCCATCCAGCAGTGCCACAAGGTTGTGGTCTTTACATTATATTTAAGGAGAATGACTGCCGACAGTCAGGCCAAGGTACACAAGACAGATGTTATAGCTTCATGAATAGAAAATAAAACAAGGAAGAACGCTATAGTCGAGTACCTCGACTATCAGATACCCGTTACTCAGCTAAAGGGACCAAATGGAAATGGAGATATGCAAGCAGCAAAGCGAGATTGAAATGCGCCACCTATCGGCGGTAAACAGATTTAAGCGTTATGGGCGTTATAGAGGGCGTGGCAAATTTTTTTGGGTCAATCAATAGGTATTGACAGGACCAACACAATTCAGTTAAAATTTTGTATCTTGCATGAAAATTTTGGCGCCACAGGCTTGGGCGGTTTGTGGGCGTTAGAGTGGGCGTGGCATATTTGCGTAACAAACTTTGCCACGCCCACTCTAACGCCCACAACGCTTAAATCTGTCTACCGCCGGTAGGTGGCGCATTTGCTGCTTGCATATCTCCATTTCCCTTTGGTCCCTTTAGCTGAGTAACGGATATCTGATAGTCGAGGTACTCGACTATAGCGTTCTTCCTTGTTTGAATTACTTTTGAACGGGACATCGGATTTCAACAAACTAGGTGTCATTCGACGCGTATTCTCAGTAAGAATAAAACTAGCTAAACAGCCGGGGGCTTTTATCCCCACCGTATCCAGCAGCTCCAATTTTCTAAATTTTGACTTTTAAGCTTTCACCGCTTTTTCTCCCAAACAAATCTATATTTCGAAAGTCTTGGTATGCAATCTTCTTAGTTTTTGCGATACCTTTCGATTGGTGCATTACCCGTTACGATCGGACCATAATGGCAGATTTTCAATTCCGCGACTATATATAGTAGTTGTCTTCGCACGCTCTCTTGCGCGCTTCGCCACTACGTGGTCTGCCGTCCACAGTGATATATGTTCAATTTCTCGCCTGCGTGTTTAATTTAAGGCAGGTAAAGTATACCTTTAATTTAATGGGATTATTGAGCACTCCAAATCCCAGACACTAACTCATAACATGTAGCTAGCAAAATATAATCGAAGATATCAGACTTTTAAAGTCCAGATTTACCTACAATTTAATTTCCCATCTGCATTTATTTATTTTATTTATTTATTTCAGAAGATTATTCATTAATCGCATTCAAATAATTTTCATAATATATTTTACATTTTTTTAGATTTACCAATACAGTGTCCCAATTATTAATATTAAATGATATTGCGTCATATCAATTTTTAAGATTAAATAATAAGCTAGGATCATCCTCGCGAGACATACCGCTGACCAACTCACATTGATCTGCCTCACCATTAAATTTAACACATTCTAAGTCTGAAATTGAGTCCCTTATTCGAAAAATGATCTCCTTAACTTCCAGTAGCAGTCGTGACAGCGGATTATTTTCGATTTCCGCATCGAGAAGATCAATTTGGTGTTGAAACTTTGTTATCTCCATCATCAGGTCGGTGAATCGATTTTCCACGTTTTCAATATCAAAGAGATGGGAGCCGATGTTGTTATCGCTCTCCAAATCCACCAAGAGCCATTTCGGGATGTCCAGCTCTTCTATAGTATCCTAATAGATACCACCGAATTCCCGTCGCGACTCCTTGGAAACTTTTAAAATTTCCTTAAGGATTCGTATCTCAGTCAACAAATCTTCATATATTTAAAAGTCGCAGTGGTTGATTTGGCTGTTTATTTCAGACATCTTTAGACTTTCGATTAAAATTTTGTACCGTTTTAGGTTTTGAAATCTTATTAACCAGGAAAAGACAAAACGTAGAATCGGGCAGGTTCTTTATATCCTAGAGTCAAAAATCGCCGAACTGTGCCTTCTCCCGGGAACAGCGGCTCCTTCGCCTCTCTATCGACCGTCTGCTGTCTCCGGTCCTCGGTCGGGAATAAGGCCAGACCTGGGCGAATGCTCCTCCGCCTGGTGACGGGAAAGGCCGGGAACACTGGGTCCCGGAACAGGCCCTGGTACACGGTGGCATACCAGTCCGCCTCTTTCCTTATTCTCTAATGGGTCGCCATCCATGGTTCGTAATTAAGCATGTTTTGCTCCTGGCGCTCTACCAGCGCGAGGCATTCTGACTGGGTTATCAAGCAGCGATCAGGTCTTTAATGTTAGTGCTGGCAAGAGATTTATGGCTAACCCTTTGTGTTAGTTTTGGAGTCTGTTATTCTATTTGTCTTTTGTGTGACCTTTTTTCCGCCTTTAAAATTGGCCCGGCTGATCCCATTTTTTTTCCAGATGGTCAACATCTGGGCAGTGGAATCTAGTATAGCAGAGTTCACTGGCTTCAACTCCTCTAGATCAGCCCGCATCTTGCGAACTTCACTCCCCATCCCGCGAACTTCCTCTTCCAGGTGTTGGATCCGACCTTCCAGCCCCGAGGACCTTACCTTCTCCAAGAGCATCGGTACACTTTGCAATTAGTGTAAATTGTAACTTATTTTCTAAAAAAAGGGAAGAAATATGTTTGAAAATTGTCTCATTCAAAATGACAATCTTTTGTAAAAGTCCTTTTTTTAATTTTTTCCTATGCTTGAGAAGACAGGATCACTAGCCGAGTCGATCTAGCCATGTCCGTCTGTCCGTCTGTCCGGATGAACGCTGAGATCTCGGAAACTATGAGAGCTAGTGTTACGTACGCCCTCCACATAGAAAGATTCACATAGAGAAACAACGACGAATCATTAGACAGGAGGAGGGGTGCATGTGACTAACGAGACTCATACTGGTAAAGGCAGAAGAAAATGCAATTCGGCAACTCTCGGGTGTCGCGTGGCCAGAACAACGGCCACGATCAACCTACTGGTAACCATACTCCGGTAGCTGGCAAGGGGCAACAGCCGGCCGTTGACTCCCAAGATAGCAGATATCAAGAAACAGTAATCCTAGGTGGGAACACCTAGTTTATCCGATCCATACCGGCAGCCAAGTAAAAGCTCTAGTCTGGTATAAAAGACCTTAGACAAATAGAGCTGGAGAGAGAATCCATTTGTGTGTCTTGCTGACGGAAGCCGGCAGCTCCGAGGGAAGACGACTTTCCCTGGGGTAGTCGTCCACGGAGTCTTCTGCCACCAGGACCAACCACCATATCCAACAGTCCTTGAGGAGGACACAAATCGCAGCTCGAAAGGTTCTGAGGAGTCGGACCAGCGCCGCCATTATCATCAAAGAACGTGGAGAGGATCAACAATAAGGACGACATCTGTCATACTGTGATGTTTGTAGCCGCAGTACCCGTGATCCCCATCCATGCTCCTGAAAATTGTTCAGCTGTAGGAGCCATCCGTTCAGAGGCGTAGCGTACGTCGGAGAAAGTTGTGATGCAACATAAATGTGTTAATCGAGCCAACCAAAGTGAACTCATGCATAACCAAAGACCAATATCCTCTAATGATACAATTGGAGAACAAGTGAAAATCAACAAAAAACATTGGAAGCATTCAAACATGCACTAAAATACATTTAAACCAACCGAATCGATAGACAAAGTGCGAATCATGATGACCAGCCGTTGAAGAAGTCGCATGCCTCTGGCATAATAGAAATATATATTTTGTGTTTAAGTGAATTGGTATACTTAAGAATAGCCGTATTTGGGTGCACGTATATTTATATATATATATATATCCAATATAATATTTTCCAAAGCCCAGGATCCGGAGCGTCGAGATCTCATCGCCCAGGATTTAAAGAGGGGGTAAGTTTGTCGGAACACGGTTCCTTTCTTATAAACATACATATATAAATATCCTTGCAGTATCCTACAGTTTTATAGACTACTATAAACTTTTCCAGTGGCGAGTATCAGCCTTGTTGTTGTATGTACAATTGCAAGAGCTCTCTGAGCGACGTTTTGTAGTCGTGAATAGTCAGAATTTTGCTGATGTGTGCACCTTCACAGGTGGTAAATTCGATATTCTCCGCTAACCAAATATTGTCAATTAGTTTAATTTCCATATGATTTAGCCAACATTATGTTATTCATCCACGGCACTCGCTGATATAAATATTATCCAATAAATTTGTAATGTAAAAGGATATCAAAACATGAAGTGCTCTATTAAGGGGGGGTGTGCTGACGCGAGAAGTGGAGTAGGTCAAGAACAATGACATAACTTTTGACGGACAACCTTGACAATAGGGGATCGTATTGCGCGGCCCGCGACGATCCATTGGCACACGAATGTGTGAAGGGGAGGGAATATGGCCAAAACACAGCCCGATCGTATTGCGATCAAGCTACAGCTAAGCTTGTGGGGCAGTGTGGACTGACGACTGACGAACTTTATGAACTGATATTATTTTCCAGGCACTTTTAATATTTATTCTCGTTATGTTGGAGAGGAGAGAGGCTTACCAAGATCCCACGACCCGAATACGACGTAGCTTATGCCGGCAAATGGTGCCAGAATATCGGACGCCTCTCCCTCGGCCCAGGCCCTTGTCAGGACTCGGGCACTAATATGCCCACGTAACAGAATTGGCGCCCAACGCTAGGATTTTTCATATTCCTTAAGGAATTTTATTGGGTCAACCATCTCGATGCCTGCGGTATCGGAGTGGATGCACCTAAGTATGGCAAAGCTTCCATCTTTATTTGCCATAGGTAATTTGACTGTTTTATAGAGCAGGGAGATTAAATAGTTGTAAATGTACGCGTACTTACTTATTTGTCGAGCTAGTAACTGTAAAGTCCCCAACTTCTGTGACTGTCAGTGTTGAGCGGCCGCTCAATCAGAACTTTGTCGCAGAACAGAGGCCTGACTTTGAAATTTTTGTAACCTTAAAAATTCTCTGTTTTGTTCATGGACAAATTTACCAGAACTTCCTTAAATCAAGAACTATGAGTTATCCTTTTTTATAATACTATACCTATAACTAAGTGTCGACGACTACTTGTTAAAATTAACGTTAATTCAATTTATAGGTGCTTTCTGGCCGACGCCACACGACGTACTACGCATTTGCCCGGTCGTTTGAATTGGTTCGAGTCCAGAAAGAGCAGGAGCGCAAGCATTACGGTAACGCATTTAGCAGTTGCGGTGCGGGTCTACTGTTCGTTTGTCGATCCAGGACAGAATGGGGGTGGGGGAACTGACAGGAAACGCAAAGCCGACGCCCCACAACGTACTGGGCATTTGTCCGGTCGTTTGCTTGGTTCGAGTCTTTGCTGTTTCCCTTGACATATTTGGGCGGTGGACGATTTTTAGTTTCTCTGGCCGACGCCCCACAACGTATTAGGCTAGTTGGTCAGGTCGTTTGCTTGGTTCGAGTCCAGAGAAATAGGAGACGGTTGTGGAGCCCGAGAATGATCGGTCAAACAACTTGTTTTCCGACGACTGGCGGGAGGGGGTTTTTGGACAGATTCCTTATCTAGACACAGCCATTCCGTTTGGAACATTTGGGATGTCTAGAAAAAGGGAAAGTAAGGGCATGTTAGCTTAGCGGAACCGCGTTGTGTAGAAGCGGCTAACACCCCTAGTTAGGGAAATTTATTTTGTTTTTGTTTGGGGCGTAAATATCGGACGGTTCTTGACCGAAGAGAAACTTGAGAAGCAGAGAGAAGCACCCCCAGTTTATAAACATTTTTATTGTCGACTTATTCAGCGTATACATCGCTGACCGGGTGTTTTGAAAAGAATCACGTGAACCTTTTATACCAAAACGCAAAAAAAAAGTGAAGACAAATTTTAGTGCGTGTATTAATCCGCACAAAGTGACAATCTATAAAAAGAAAGCGGAGGCCTTTAAAAAGGTCCAATCATATAAATGAAGGGGGCCAAGAAGAAGGTCTTATTCCAACCCAGCACCGGAAGAGTGACCCGAGCAACAACGCGCGGAGACAATCACCAACCCCGGAGTGCGAGCGCGCCAAGGCTAGGAGACTCATCTGAAAGAGAGCCGTGGGAGCTCGCACAGAATCAGCCAGGACAGGTAGATACCCTGTCCGAAGAAAACAATTTGGACCAATACACTGAAATGGAAGGAGCCGTCGGTGGGGAGAATCTACCCCTAGGACCGCCGAAAGGGAGATCAAGTATGCTTCCCCAATTTCAGAGGCACGAGGAGGACAACTTAGAGGCTGCCGAGCGACGTGAACAAAGGTTGATGGAGCTCTTGAGACAGAGCAACGAAATGCAGCGTGGAATGAGTGCCCAGATAGAAGCGCTGAAGGCACAGATAACAGAATTGCAGTCTCCGACATCCAGGAAACCCGAACAGAAGGGACTGCCTTCGCCGCCCCGAACTGTTCCGAATCCAACGGACAGCTTTTTGAGATACCAAGAGACTCCGCCTCTGGAACCGGTAACACAGGACATGCTCAATAGCCAGATGCACCGGTTAAGAACACCCAGGCGGATGGACACCCCGTCCCACAGGCAGTCCAGAACAAACGAGAGGGAGACGAGTCACCAACTGCATCCAGAGATCGATCGGAGCTCATCATTTCAGGGACCAAGACCAAAAGACGTCAGATTAGACAGATGGAACCTAAAGTTCGATGGAAGCGGTCGCGGCATGACAGTTGAGAGTTTCCTGTTCCGCGTAGACCGATTGCAAGAATTGTACGACCTCAGTCGCCAACAAGTCTTTCGTGAATTCCATCTTCTGTTGGCAGGTGCAGCCACGAAATGGTATTGGCAGTTAATGGAGGACAAGGCAGAAGATTACGATTTTGACTACTACTCATTGACCCAAGAAATGAAACTAGCATTTTCCACTACCGGATGTGACCTTATGAAAGTCAAGGAATTAATGGAACGCAAGCAAGGACAGCACGAAACCTTCAGCGGTTATGTCTCCGATATGCACAACTTGCATTTCAAACTGAAGCATAAAATCGCTGAAGATGAATTTGTTGAGCTTTTGAAAGACAACATGAACTCCCAGATGGGCGGCTTGCTGCTAACATCCCCATTAACTTCGTTAGCGGAATTCAAAAGGGAGTGTCTCCGAGTGGACCGCTGGTTAAAAAGTACTGCGAAAAACATGCCCAACACTACAAAGCTTTCCTAATAGTACAAAAGTACAAACATATAAATCAAACATTTCTAATAAATGTGATTTAATCGATCGTCAGTTAGATCAAACACAGATTCCATGCCCCAAGTATATGAATAATACTAGAGTACATAATATACCTTTAACATAAAGCAACAGCAGTGAAGATATCAGCCCGAACAGCTCAGCCGATAAAACATGAGACTCTTGATCAGAGAAGTGGGTCGAAGCCACACGTGAACGGGCGCCTTAAAAGGAGAAGAAACACGGTACAGACAACGATGGTCGTACGCAGATTCCTTTTGCGAAGTCATTCCATGCGGTCCGCATCGATCACTTCGAGCCTGTTACGTACGCCCTCCACATAGAAAGATTCACATAGAGAAACAACGACGAATCATTAGACAGGAGGAGGGGTGCATGTGACTAACGAGACTCATACTGGTAAAGGCAGAAGAAAATGCAATTCGGCAACTCTCGGGTGTCGCGTGGCCAGAACAACGGCCACGATCAACCTACTGGTAACCATACTCCGGTAGCTGGCAAGGGGCAACAGCCGGCCGTTGACTCCCAAGATAGCAGATATCAAGAAACAGTAATCCTAGGTGGGAACACCTAGTTTATCCGATCCATACCGGCAGCCAAGTAAAAGCTCTAGTCTGGTATAAAAGACCTTAGACAAATAGAGCTGGAGAGAGAATCCATTTGTGTGTCTTGCTGACGGAAGCCGGCAGCTCCGAGGGAAGACGACTTTCCCTGGGGTAGTCGTCCACGGAGTCTTCTGCCACCAGGACCAACCACCATATCCAACAGTCCTTGAGGAGGACACAAATCGCAGCTCGAAAGGTTCTGAGGAGTCGGACCAGCGCCGCCATTATCATCAAAGAACGTGGAGAGGATCAACAATAAGGACGACATCTGTCATACTGTGATGTTTGTAGCCGCAGTACCCGTGATCCCCATCCATGCTCCTGAAAATTGTTCAGCTGTAGGAGCCATCCGTTCAGAGGCGTAGCGTACGTCGGAGAAAGTTGTGATGCAACATAAATGTGTTAATCGAGCCAACCAAAGTGAACTCATGCATAACCAAAGACCAATATCCTCTAATGATACAATTGGAGAACAAGTGAAAATCAACAAAAAACATTGGAAGCATTCAAACATGCACTAAAATACATTTAAACCAACCGAATCGATAGACAAAGTGCGAATCATGATGACCAGCCGTTGAAGAAGTCGCATGCCTCTGGCATAATAGAAATATATATTTTGTGTTTAAGTGAATTGGTATACTTAAGAATAGCCGTATTTGGGTGCACGTATATTTATATATATATATATATCCAATATAATATTTTCCAAAGCCCAGGATCCGGAGCGTCGAGATCTCATCGCCCAGGATTTAAAGAGGGGGTAAGTTTGTCGGAACACGGTTCCTTTCTTATAAACATACATATATAAATATCCTTGCAGTATCCTACAGTTTTATAGACTACTATAAACTTTTCCAGTGGCGAGTATCAGCCTTGTTGTTGTATGTACAATTGCAAGAGCTCTCTGAGCGACGTTTTGTAGTCGTGAATAGTCAGAATTTTGCTGATGTGTGCACCTTCACAGGTGGTAAATTCGATATTCTCCGCTAACCAAATATTGTCAATTAGTTTAATTTCCATATGATTTAGCCAACATTATGTTATTCATCCACGGCACTCGCTGATATAAATATTATCCAATAAATTTGTAATGTAAAAGGATATCAAAACATGAAGTGCTAGAGCTCTATTAAGGGGGGGTGTGCTGACGCGAGAAGTGGAGTAGGTCAAGAACAATGACATAACTTTTGACGGACAACCTTGACAATAGGGGATCGTATTGCGCGGCCCGCGACGATCCATTGGCACACGAATGTGTGAAGGGGAGGGAATATGGCCAAAACACAGCCCGATCGTATTGCGATCAAGCTACAGCTAAGCTTGTGGGGCAGTGTGGACTGACGACTGACGAACTTTATGAACTGATATTATTTTCCAGGCACTTTTAATATTTATTCTCGTTATGTTGGAGAGGAGAGAGGCTTACCAAGATCCCACGACCCGAATACGACGTAGCTTATGCCGGCAAATGGTGCCAGAATATCGGACGCCTCTCCCTCGGCCCAGGCCCTTGTCAGGACTCGGGCACTAATATGCCCACGTAACACTAGGCTATTAAGATTTGGCGTGCAGATTCCTGAGCTTCTTACGCAGCGCAAGTTTGTTTCAGTAGAGTGCCACGCCCACAAACCGCCCAAAACTGTGGCTCCTACAGTTTTGATGCTAGAATAAAAATTTTAACTGAAATGTATTGTTCTCATCAATACCTATCGATTGACCCAAAAAAAAGTTTGCCACGCCAACTTTTACGCCCAAAAACCGCTCACAAACTTCAAAAAATCGTAAATATGAACGTGGATATCTCGGAAACTATCAAAGATAGAGAATTGGGATTTCAGATTTAGATTCCGTGGCCTTGTGCGCAGCGCAAGTTTGTTACGCGAATATGCCACGCCCACTCTAACGCCCACAAACCGCCCAAGCCTGTGGCGCACACAATTTTCATGCTAGATGTGGCAGCCTGTCACTACGAGCGTTGCTGAGAGCGGAGAGCATACTGGCGCTCATTGAGTCAGTCGTTTATATACACTTGTAAAGTGCGGATCGCACCGAAGAAATAATAAATATTGTTTGTATATCTTAGTAATTGCGTGCAGTTGGTTTGTAATTATTGGGCAATTTGCAGGTCATTACATTGGCGACGAGAGAAAAAAACCGAAAAAAAAATAGAAAAAGACCGATAAAAAATAAAATTCGATTCGGCTGTATTTGTGTTATTTTGGTACATATGTACATACATGGTAAAAAAAAAAACGGAAAAAAAGGTGTGGCCACTTAAATGTAGCCTAAGAAATACTAAAAAAAAAAAATGTGGCTACTTAAATGTAGCCTAATTGTGGCAGTTTTAATACAGCCTACGAAAATAAGATAATAAGATAAAATGAATATAAAAAAAAAAAAAAATGAGTGGCCACTTAAATGTAGCCTAATGGAGGCCGTTTCGATACAGCCTACGAAAATAAGAAAATAAGATACAATGAATATAAAAAAAAAATATTATGAGTGGCCACTTAAATGTAGCCTAATGAAGGCCGTTTCGATACAACCTAGGAAAATACTAAAAAAAAAAATGCGCGTTATTACGGCCTTTAAAATAGTTGGTCACTCTAAACTTGTTTTTCAAAGTAGCGTGGTCGCAAAGTTACATTGAGAATCGAATAAGAAGAAAAAGGAAAAATAAAACAAAGTAATGGCCGAACTTAAGCCATTTCTATGCAATAGCATAGACAAATCACTCTGGCGCTCCGAATGGGAGGTCTGGTTGCGCGCACTCAACATATATGCGGACAGCGAAGAGATCAGCTCAACTCTTAAAAAGCGCAATAAACTTCTGCATTTGGGAGGCTCACAACTGCAGTCTATTGTTTATAACATGCCAGGAGCGATGGTCCCTTATATTCCAGAGGAGCAGAACGATGTCTTCACACCTTTGGTGGAAAAATTAAATAAATATTTTTCGCCGATACGCAATTCGGTATTTGAGCGTAATTTGTACCGTGGCATGACACCGCGGGATGGAGAATGTTTCACCGAGTTTCTTATGCGATTGCGTCAGCAGGTGAGGAAGTGTAATTTTGGCACTTCCAAAACAGAAATAGAAGAGATCTGTCTCAAGGATAAACTAATTGATTCTTGGGCACCGGCTGAGCTGAAGAAAAAGTAGCTGTCAACTGAACAGTCCTTGGAGGCAGTCATATCTGCTTGTCTAATTGAGGAACAGGTGAGCAAGCAGACGCAATCAATGTCATCAATGTCATCAAATGGATGCTCAGGCTCTATGGTCAATAAGATTGCATCGCGCACGGCTAAATGGAACAACACCAAAGTAGAGTGCGGCAGATGTGGCCGATATGATCATGATTCAAATAGTTTGCTTTGTCCAGCGAAAAATGCGGAGTGTAACAGATGTTCCAAAGTCGGGCACTTTGCTAAGAGATGTCGGACTACTGTGAAGAGATCCAGCGGAAATCATCGAGGAGGTACAAAGCGGCGCTATGTAGATGAAGCACCGGTCCGAGCAGTGAGTGGTGGTCAACAATTTCACAATCCCTGTTTCCGAGTTGCGAATGATTGTGACATGGGCGAAGTCATTTCCTGCCGAGTTGGTGGCTTACCAATTAGCACGGTCATCGATTCCGGATCCAAATATAACTTATTAAGTCAAGATGATTCGAATTACCTACAAGAAAAAGGCGCTGCTATATTAAATCTGCGAACTGAGTCGACAAATCAATTTCGGGCATATGCTGCGGATCAGTTGTTACAGATTTCATGTGTGTTTGAAGCACCGATTGCAGTTGGAGGGAATGCTGAGTCTATTGCAACCTTTTATGTCATAAAAAAGGGTAGGCAATCGTTGCTTGGTCGCAAAACAGCCATAAAACTCAACGTGTTGAGACTGGGCATAGCTATAAATAGAGTCGAAAAGTTGGAACCTTTTCCAAAGTGGAATAATGTATCTATTCGGCTGTCAATAGATCCACATGTGAGGCCCGTCAAGAATCCAATGCGACGCATCCCAGCCGCCATTGAGGACATGGTTAAAGAAGAGCTAGAATCGGCTTTATATCAAGATATAATAAAGCCAGTACACGGACCAAGTGAATGGATTTCTCCAATAGTTATCGCATTCAAAGGTGATGGGAATATAAGGCTGTGCATTGATATGCGTCAAGCGAATAAAGCAATTCAACGGGAAAATTACCCATTACCAACATTCGAGTCGTTTTTAACGAAGCTGAAAGACGCTAAGTATTTTTCTCGACTGGATTTGAAGAGTGCGTATCAACAATTGGAATTGCATCCAAATAGCCGAGAAATTACTACATTTATAACACCACAAGGATTGTATAGATACAAGCGTCTACTCTGCGGTGTTAACTCAGCACCTGAGATATTTCAAAAACTGCTGCAGGAACGATTAGCGAAATGCCCGAATGCATTAAACTATATAGATGATGTAATTGTCTTCGGAAGTTCATTGGAGGAACACGACAAAATGCTGGAGATGGTAAAAGTTATTTTCAAGGAAAACAATATATTCCTCAACAAAGATAAATGCGTATGGAAAACACAGCGACTTAAGTTCCTCGGGCATATATTATCTGACACAGGCATTTCTGCTGATCCAGAGAAAGTACAAGTAATTACAGCATTCAGGCCACCAAAGAACAAAGAGGAACTTCGTAGTTTTTTAGGCCTGGTCAAGTACGTGGGAAGGTTCTTGCCAGATTTGGCAGATACAACAGAACCGTTGAGAAAGTTACTCAAAGCGGATGAGAAGTTTCTGTGGAACCAACAAGAACAGCAAGCATTCGACAAATTGAAAATTGGAGTTTCACGAGTTTCGGAGTTGGCATATTTTAACGTGAAATTAAAAACTCGTGTAATAGCTGATGCTAGTCTGTAGCGCTGGGAGCGGTCTTAAAACAGTTTGATGTCGAAAATAATCCATTTATCATATCGTTTGCAAGTAAGAGCCTTTCTGATGTTGAGAAACGATATTCGCAAACGGAAAAGGAAAGTTTGGCATTGGTATGGAGCGTTGAAAAATTTCATTACTATGTTGCTGGTCTGGAATTCGAGTTGGTAACTGACCATAAGCCATTGGAAGCGATTTTTAAACCAACTTCTAAGCCTCCAGCTAGAATTGAGAGGTGGTTATTACGTCTACAGGCATACCGTTTCCAGGTGATATATAAGTCTGGGAAGGAAAATATTGCTGACTTGATCTCACGCTTATGTGACATTTCAAGTACAAAATCATTTCATTGGGGTGGAGAGGAAAATATATTCCATATGATTTCAATTTCTACTCCCACATCTTTAAATATATCTGAGATTTCCGAAATGAGTACAAGAGACGAGGAAGTACTAGATGCTATAACATGCCTGGACAATGACTGCTGGAATTCTGCAGCAACTAGCCCATATTATCCGTTTCGCCTGGAGCTGTCGAGTATTGGTAGTATTCTATTAAGAGGAAGCCGTCTGATCATTCCCCAAAAACTACGACAGAGAGTTTTAACACTAGCTCATGAGGGACACCCTGGAGAAGCAGCAATGAAAAGGCGACTGAGATCAAAAGTATGGTGGCCAAAAATTGACAGGAATGCAGAAAAACTTGTCAAGGATTGTCGTGACTGTATATTGGTATCTTTACCAGATAATCCAGTCCCAATGAGACGTCATGCATTTCCGAGTAGCCCATGGGTATGGGTAGCCACTGATTTGTTAGGACCATTGCCAAATAATGAGCACTTGCTAGTTCTCATCGATTACTATTCTAGATACATAGAAGTAAAATTTGTACAATCAATAGGATCGAAGGTGCTTATTGAAGAGATGTCCAAAATTTTTAGTAGATTGGGGTATCCAAAAAAGTTAAGAGCAGACAATGGCAGACAATATGTCAGTGTAGAGTTTAAAAAATATTGTGAGACGAATGGAATTGACCTTATTACAACCCCTCCATATTGGCCTCAAGCTAATGGCGAGGTAGAAAATATGAATAGATCATTAGTAAAGCGGTTGAAAATAGCACATGTGAATGATAAAAATTATAGACATGAGATTCAAAAATTCAAATTAATGTACAATGTTACTCCCCATGGTACTACGGGCTCGCCACCATCCGAGCTTATGTTCAATCGCACAATTAGAGACAAGATTCCGGGAGTTCAGGATATAGTAGGGGAAGTGGGAGAGTCTGAAGAGAGAGACAGAGATTTCATTAATAAGGAAAAAGGAAAAGAGGTGGCAGACAAAACTAGAAGAGCCACGGAATCTAAAATACAACTGGGAGATAAAGTAGTGCTAAAGCACGTAATTTTTCCTAACAAGTTAACTCCTAATTTTGATACAACAGTCTATGAAGTAATTCAGATAGATGGAAGCGTAGTAAAGATATCGGGAGGAGGTAAAACGTTTTTGAGAAACAAAAGTCATGTTAAAAAGATCTCAGGGGGTTCTAGTTTGGGCATCGAATCTTCTCAACAGTTGGATGGCAGCGAGCAAGGAAATGGTGCCTCACTTGGAATACTGCCACCACCCCTACCGCAAGCCGAATCAATTCCCGATATCTCCGTGGAGCCGCCTTCAGATGCGCAGCAGAACTTGAAGCTGAAGCTGAAAAATATTGGAGGGATGTGGCAGCCTGTCACTACGAGCGTTGCTGAGAGCGGAGAGCATACTGGCGCTCATTGAGTCAGTCGTTTATACACACTTGTAAAGTGCGGATCGCACCGAAGAAATAATAAATATTGTTTGTATATCTTAGTAATTGCGTGCAGTTGGTTTGTAATTATTGGGCAATTTGCAGGTCATTACACTAGATAAAAAAATTTTAACTGAAATGTATTGGTCTTGTCAATACCTATCGATTGATCCAAAAAAAACTTTGCTACGCCCACTCTAACGCCCACAACGCTTAAATCTGTCTACCGCCGGTAGGTGGCGCATTTCAATCTCGCTTTGCTGCTTGCACATCTCCATTTTCCTTTGGTCCCTTTAGCTGAGTAACGGGTATCTGATAGTCGAGGTACTCGATTATAGCGTTCTTCCTTGTTTTTATACCCGTTACTCGTAGAGTAAAAGGGTATACTAGATTCGTCGGAAAGTATGTAACAGGCAGAAGGAAGCGTTTCCGACCCCATAAAGTATATATATTCTTGATCAGGATCACTAGCCGAGTCGATCTAGCCATGTCCGTCTGTCCGTCTGTCCGTCTGTCCGTCTGTCCGTCTGTCCGTCTGTCCGTCTGTCCGTCTGTCCGGATGAACGCTGAGATCTCGGAAACTATGAGAGCTAGGCTATTGAGATTTGGCGAGCAGATTCCTGAGCTTCTTACGCAGCGCAAGTTTGTTTCAGTAGAGTGCCACGCCCACTCTAACGCCCACAAACCGCCCAAAACTGTGGCTCCTACAGTTTTGATGTTAGATAGAAAATTTAACTGAAATGTATTAGTCTTGTCCATACCTATCGATTGACCCATAAAAAATTTTTCTACGCCCACTCTAACGCCCACAAACCTCCCAAGAAAAAAAGCTATGACGTCAGAGCCAGACAGTGCGAAATGTTTTTACGCGTGTATGTGTGTGTATGTAAATAGTTGCCGGCCGAACTTAGCGGCAAAGAGAAAAGCACTGCCGGCGCTCAGAGAGAGCAAAGTGCGCGGCTAACTTATTCTATTGAACAATGAATTTGTCACGCCTACCCTAACGCACACAACGCTTAAATCTGTCTTCCGCCGGTAGGTGGCGCATTTAAATCTCGCTTTGCTGCTTGCATATCTCCATTTCCCTTTGGTCGCTTAAGCTGAGTAACGGGTATCTGATAGTCGAGGTACTCGACTATAGCGTTCTCCCTTGTTTATTCTGGATTCCATTTTTACTGCAGCTAGTGCTAAAGATGTTTTTAATACTACATCCATGAAGCAAGCCCAAGTGATCGACGGCAAATTCTGTTAGTTTTGGACCCCGGAGCAAAAAAATGCCACTATCATTTTTTTCGATGCCACGTTTTTTTAAAGATTTTTAAAAGTAGAAAATGTGACATTTCTGGCTTTTCGAATTTCATCTTTAATTTCGACTCTTAACCACCCAATCAGGCCAGTTTCTGTTTCATTTCGAAACTTTGCCATAGATCAATATGATTGGTTAAGTAATGCCAGCCAAGAATGCGATAAAATCCGTTGAAAATAATGCATTTTTACTTGAAGCTTACATCCTAGCGAATAAATCAAGCCGTATATGCCCAAAAGTCATGGCAAATTTATTTTTTACTGAACTTTGAAAGTTTTGTTTTTTCAACTGTCCTTGGCCGATAGACTCCAAGTTTAGTTGTGTCAAAAATAGCTAAATCAGATATTAACAAGAAAGGAAGTTAACTTCGGCAAGCCGAAGTTTGCATACCCTTGCAGCTATAATTATTAAATTTAATAATACAAAAAATGATATTCCCAATAGTATAAGATAATATGTCAAAAAACACCGAAGCTATTATTTGTTTCATATTATTTTCCCACCAATTTTCCGATCGTTCCTATGGCAGCTATATGATATAGTCGTCCGATTTTGATAAAATTAAATTTGGAATTTAGAACTAATTAAAAAATGTTATTTCCAAGCGGAGGAGGTTATATGTTGAAAAACACCGAAGCTATAACTTGTTTCATATTATTTTTCCACCAATTTTCCGATCGTTCCTATGGCAGCTATATGATGTAGTCGTCCGATTTCGATAAAATTTAATTCGAAATTCAAAACTAATTAAAAAATGTGATTTCCAAGCTTAGAAGGTTATTTGTTAAAAAACACCAAATATATAATTTTTTAAAATTTGTTTTCCGATTATTCCTATGGGAGCTATAAGAAATAGTTGTCCGATCCGGCTGGTTCCAACTTATATACTATATGTAAAAGATATAAGGCTTTTGGGAAAGTTTCAGCCCGATAGCTTAAAAATTGAGAGACTAGTTTGCGTAGAAACGGACGGACAGACGGACAGGCGGACGGACGGACAGACGGACATGGCTAGATCGACTCGTCTAGTCATGCTGATCAAGAACTTATATACTTTATGGGGTCGGAAACGTCTCCTTCACTGCGTTGCAAACTTCTGACTAAAATCAATATACCCTCTGCAAGGGTATAAAACGGTAAATATATATAAAAGTAGTACACAAATGAATTTAAATATTTACAAATTCTTAACAAGTTATAAAATTGCTTGCGTAATGATATACAAAATTAATATTTTTAACAAGTAATATCCTTTTCTCTTTTTCTCTCTATCGGACAAAAAAAGTTTGAAAAACGGAACTTTAAAAGTACACTATAAATCAAATTTTTGGGTTATTTTGGCCATATACCGCTTGTTTTATTCGATTGGATGAAAACTTCAAGTTAGAAGCCATTATGATTTTTTAACGGATTTGTTTCGAGTTTTTACGATCAAACAAAAACACGATCAAACTTGAATTCTACGGCTTTTATGAAAGTACATGAATTCTATGATTGATGTTTAAAACAAAAACTTCTGATATCAAGCAAAAACTCCTCATAACGAGGTACAAATCTAGTAAAGGTCGCACCTTCGACAAACAAAAGTTCTGATATCAAGTTTGTGACGAAAATGTTTTTTACGATCTACTAAATACCAAAAATACCAAAAATACAAAACTACCAAAACTTCAACGCCCCTTTCTACATACGTGCGCAACACGACCATAAAGAGAGACCTTGAGGTTCCCTCTGTGGATGAAGAAGTGGCGAGGCACAGTAAGAGACAGCTGGACAAATTAGAAGTTCATGTTAACCCACTCGCCTCCAGCGTGTTGTTATGTTATCAATGTGTTATCAATGTTACCATAAAATAAAACTATATCATAAAAAAAAATCTCAGTGGAAATGCGCGGAAGTCATATTTATCCCGAAACCAGCAAGCCAGATGCTAGACTGGGGTCCTACAGGCCAATTAGTCTCTTAGACATTCTCTTCAAAATGTTGAAGAAATTTTAGCCATCCAGCAATGCCATAAGGTTGTGATCGATACATTATATAGAAGAAGAATGTCTGCCGACAGTCAGGCCACGGTACACGAAAATGTCCGCAATTACCCATCGGAAAATGCGGCAGTACTTGCAAGGACGAATGCTAGACTTTCATCACTGTGGACGGCAGTACACGTAGTGGCGAAGCGCGAAGGAGAGCGTGCGAAGACAACTACTATATATAGCCGCAGAATTGAAAATCTGCCATTATGGTCCGATCGTAACGAGTGATTCACCAATCGAAAGGTATCGCAAAAACTAAGAAGATTGCATACCAAGACTTTTGAAATAAAGATTTGTTTGGGAGAAAAGGTGGTGAAAGTGTAAAAGTAAAAATTTAGAAAATTGGAGCTGCTGGATACGGTGGGAATAAAAGCCCCCGGCTGTTAAGCTAGTTTCATTCTTACTGAGAATACGCGTCGAATGACACCTCACTTGTTAAAATCCGATGTCCCGTTCAAAAGTAATTCAAAAAACAAGATTTTCTTCTTCTTCCCAAAATGAAAATGTTTGTCCCTTTGTTTGTGGGTTTGTATGCATCCCATCTTAGTTTTAGGGTTTTGGAAACCCTATAGGTGTATAAAGTAGCTTGAAAAAGAAAACGTTTGTTCTACGACTTTTGGAAAAAACCGCTAGTTTGGCGGAAAATAAGAAAAAGATTTAGCTTAATGCTTACAGTATCTAAACAACTAATGCTACAGAAACGTGTTATATATCTCTGAAAAGATAATTTAATTTGCTAAATACTCTTCATTCAGTAAAATTGTCTTAATATTATAGATTTAGAGTTATTTTTTAAAACCACTTTTTGACTATTTTCTCAAAATTGATTCAAACGATTTCTTTTTAAATTTCAAATTTTATAGCCCTTGAGATTCCTCAACTTTTGATGTATAACACTCTTTGCCCTTAAAATTACCGTTTGGAAGATATTAAGCGATAAAAAGTACAACTCGTTTCAGCTCCGTATACGAAATACTTCATACTTATTGGAGTAAACAAGAAAATTTCAATTTGATGAAAAATATTCTTATTGCATTCTTTCAAACTGAAAATCTGTTATGGTTTTAGGGTCCTTTATTTCATGGAGCTAATCGAAATTGGAAACTTGATCTATTTGTTCTACCACTTTGGAAAAAACCCTCTAGTTCGGCGGAAAATGTAAGAAACGACAGATTTTTTTGGAATCTGAAACTATACAGCCCTTGAGATTCCACACTTGTTTTACGAAGACGAATGGAATTGACCTTATTACAACCCCTCCATATTGGCCTCAAGCTAATGGCGAGGTAGAAAATATGAATAGATCATTAGTAAAGCGGTTGAAAATAGCACATGTGAATGATAAAAATTTTAGACATGAGATTCAAAAATTCAAATTAATGTACAATGTTACTCCCCATGGTACTACGGGCTCGCCACCATCCGAGCTTATGTTCAATCGCACAATTAGAGACAAGATTCCGGGAGTTCAGGATATAGTAGGGGAAGTGGGAGAGTCTGAAGAGAGAGACAGAGATTTCATTAATAAGGAAAAAGGAAAAGAGGTGGCAGACAAAACTAGAAGAGCCACGGAATCTAAAATACAACTGGGAGATAAAGTAGTGCTAAAGCACGTAATTTTTCCTAACAAGTTAACTCCTAATTTTGATACAACAGTCTATGAAGTAATTCAGATAGATAGAAGCGTAGTAAAGATATCGGGAGGAGGTAAAACGTTTTTCAGAAACAAAAGTCATGTTAAAAAGATCTCAGGGGGTTCTAGTTTGGGCATCGAATCTTCTCAACAGTTGGATGGCAGCGAGCAAGGAAATGGTGCCTCACTTGGAATACTGCCACCACCGCTACCGCAAGCCGAATCAATTCCCGATATCTCCGTGGAGCCGCCTTCAGATGCGCAGCAGAACTTGAAGCTGAAGCTGAAAAATATTGGAGGGATGTGGCAGCCTGTCACTACGAGCGTTGCTGAGAGCGGAGAGCATACTGGCGCTCATTGAGTCAGTCGTTTATATACACTTGTAAAGTGCGGATCGCACCGAAGAAATAATAAATATTGTTTGTATATCTTAGTAATTGCGTGCAGTTGGTTTGTAATTATTGGGCAATTTGCAGGTCATTACATTAGATAAAAAAATTTTAACTGAAATGTATTGGTCTTGTCAATACCTATCGATTGATCCAAAAAAAACTTTGCTACGCCCACTCTAACGCCCACAACGCTTAAATCTGTCTACCGCCGGTAGGTGGCGCATTTCAATCTCGCTTTGCTGCTTGCACATCTCCATTTTCCTTTGGTCCCTTTAGCTGAGTAACGGGTATCTGATAGTCGAGGTACTCGATTATAGCGTTCTTCCTTGTTTTTTATTCTGGATTCCATTTTTACTGCAGCTAGTGCTAAAGATGTTTTTAATACTACATCCATGAAGCAAGCCCAAGTGATCGACGGCAAATTCTGTTAGTTTTGGACCCCGGAGCAAAAAAATGCCACTATCATTTTTTTCGATGCCACGTTTTTTTAAAGATTTTTAAAAGTAGAAAATGTGACATTTCTGGCTATTCGAATTTAATCTTTAATTTCGACTCTTAACCACCCAATCAGGCCAGTTTCTGTTTCATTTCGAAACTTTGCCATAGATCAATATGATTGGTTAAGTAATGCCAGCCAAGAATGCGATAAAATCCGTTGAAAATAATGCATTTTTACTTGAAGCTTACATCCTAGCGAATAAATCAAGCCGTATATGCCCAAAAGTCATGGCAAATTTATTTTTTACTGAACTTTGAAAGTTTTGTTTTTTCAACTGTCCTTGGCCGATAGACTCCAAGTTTAGTTGTGTCAAAAATAGCTAAATCAGATATTAACAAGAAAGGAAGTTAACTTCGGCAAGCCGAAGTTTGCATACCCTTGCAGCTATAATTATTAAATTTAATAATACAAAAAATGATATTCCCAATAGTATAAGATAATATGTCAAAAAACACCGAAGCTATTATTTGTTTCATATTATTTTCCCACCAATTTTCCGATCGTTCCTATGGCAGCTATATGATATAGTCGTCCGATTTTGATAAAATTAAATTTGGAATTTAGAACTAATTAAAAAATGTTATTTCCAAGCGGAGGAGGTTATATGTTGAAAAACACCGAAGCTATAACTTGTTTCATATTATTTTTCCACCAATTTTCCGATCGTTCCTATGGCAGCTATATGATGTAGTCGTCCGATTTCGATAAAATTTAATTCGAAATTCAAAACTAATTAAAAAATGTGATTTCCAAGCTTAGAAGGTTATTTGTTAAAAAACACCAAATATATAATTTTTTAAAATTTGTTTTCCGATTATTCCTATGGGAGCTATAAGAAATAGTTGTCCGATCCGGCTGGTTCCAACTTATATACTATATGTAAAAGATATAAGGCTTTTGGGAAAGTTTCAGCCCGATAGCTTAAAAATTGAGAGACTAGTTTGCGTAGAAACGGACGGACAGACGGACAGGCGGACGGACGGACAGACGGACATGGCTAGATCGACTCGTCTAGTCATGCTGATCAAGAACTTATATACTTTATGGGGTCGGAAACGTCTCCTTCACTGCGTTGCAAACTTCTGACTAAAATCAATATACCCTCTGCAAGGGTATAAAACGGTAAATATATATAAAAGTAGTACACAAATGAATTTAAATATTTACAAATTCTTAACAAGTTATAAAATTGCTTGCGTAATGATATACAAAATTAATATTTTTAACAAGTAATATCCTTTTCTCTTTTTCTCTCTATCGGACAAAAAAAGTTTGAAAAACGGAACTTTAAAAGTACACTATAAATCAAATTTTTGGGTTATTTTGGCCATATACCGCTTGTTTTATTCGATTGGATGAAAACTTCAAGTTAGAAGCCATTATGATTTTTCAACGGATTTGTTTCGAGTTTTTACGATCAAACAAAAACACGATCAAACTTGAATTCTACGGCTTTTATGAAAGTACATGAATTCTATGATTGATGTTTAAAACAAAAACTTCTGATATCAAGCAAAAACTCCTCATAACGAGGTACAAATCTAGTAAAGGTCGCACCTTCGACAAACAAAAGTTCTGATATCAAGTTTGTGACGAAAATGTTTTTTACGATCTACTAAATACCAAAAATACCAAAAATACAAAACTACCAAAACTTCAACGCCCCTTTCTACATACGTGCGCAACACGACCATAAAGAGAGACCTTGAGGTTCCCTCTGTGGATGAAGAAGTGGCGAGGCACAGTAAGAGACAGCTGGACAAATTAGAAGTTCATGTTAACCCACTCGCCTCCAGCGTGTTGTTATGTTATCAATGTGTTATCAATGTTACCATAAAATAAAACTATATCATAAAAAAAAATCTCAGTGGAAATGCGCGGAAGTCATATTTATCCCGAAACCAGCAAGCCAGATGCTAGACTGGGGTCCTACAGGCCAATTAGTCTCTTAGACATTCTCTTCAAAATGTTGAAGAAATTTTAGCCATCCAGCAATGCCATAAGGTTGTGATCTATACATTATATAGAAGAAGAATGTCTGCCGACAGTCAGGCCACGGTACACGAAAATGTCCGCAATTACCCATCGGAAAATGCGGCAGTACTTGCAAGGACGAATGCTAGACTTTCATCACTGTGGACGGCAGTACACGTAGTGGCGAAGCGCGAAGGAGAGCGTGCGAAGACAACTACTATATATAGCCGCAGAATTGAAAATCTGCCATTATGGTCCGATCGTAACGAGTGATTCACCAATCGAAAGGTATCGCAAAAACTAAGAAGATTGCATACCAAGACTTTTGAAATAAAGATTTGTTTGGGAGAAAAGGTGGTGAAAGTGTAAAAGTAAAAATTTAGAAAATTGGAGCTGCTGGATACGGTGGGAATAAAAGCCCCCGGCTGTTAAGCTAGTTTCATTCTTACTGAGAATACGCGTCGAATGACACCTCACTTGTTAAAATCCGATGTCCCGTTCAAAAGTAATTCAAAAAACAAGATTTTCTTCTTCTTCCCAAAATGAAAATGTTTGTCCCTTTGTTTGTGGGTTTGTATGCATCCCATCTTAGTTTTAGGGTTTTGGAAACCCTATAGGTGTATAAAGTAGCTTGAAAAAGAAAACGTTTGTTCTACGACTTTTGGAAAAAACCGCTAGTTTGGCGGAAAATAAGAAAAAGATTTAGCTTAATGCTTACAGTATCTAAACAACTAATGCTACAGAAACGTGTTATATATCTCTGAAAAGATAATTTAATTTGCTAAATACTCTTCATTCAGTAAAATTGTCTTAATATTATAGATTTAGAGTTATTTTTTAAAACCACTTTTTGACTATTTTCTCAAAATTGATTCAAACGATTTCTTTTTAAATTTCAAATTTTATAGCCCTTGAGATTCCTCAACTTTTGATGTATAACACTCTTTGCCCTTAAAATTACCGTTTGGAAGATATTAAGCGATAAAAAGTACAACTCGTTTCAGCTCCGTATACGAAATACTTCATACTTATTGGAGTAAACAAGAAAATTTCAATTTGATGAAAAATATTCTTATTGCATTCTTTCAAACTGAAAATCTGTTATGGTTTTAGGGTCCTTTATTTCATGGAGCTAATCGAAATTGGAAACTTGATCTATTTGTTCTACCACTTTGGAAAAAACCCTCTAGTTCGGCGGAAAATGTAAGAAACGACAGATTTTTTTGGAATCTGAAACTATACAGCCCTTGAGATTCCACACTTGTTTTATTAAAATAGGTAATTGAAGCAATAAAACTTGTTGTGCCTAATTTAAGGTGGCGTTCTGCTAAGGTTAGGGGTCGAATCTGTGTGTTTGGTTTTTCAATAGCCAAGCCCATCCACCATATGGGGACGATTCCTAGTCATGGTATTGGGGTACTTAAACTCTTGAGCAAAAAAAACTTCTGTTATCAAACAAGAACACCTCTTAACGAGATAAAAAGTAGTGGCGAACGCGCCTTTAACAAAAATTTCTGATATCAACAATTGGGACGAAAAAATCATTTTTCGTCACAATTGTTGATATCAGAAATTTTTGTTAAAGGCGCGTTCGCCACTACTTTTTACCTCGTTAAGAGGTGTTTTTGTTTGATCATGTTAGAGCTTTATCAATGAAAATTAAAATAAATAACTTTTGGACATAACGTAGAGTAATAATTTATTAGACTTTTAAAAAAAATCAGTGATTTAAATTCAAAAAGCATTAATTGGCTTCCATTTTAGTTTCGCTGCCGTTGTTGTGGGCGTGCCGAGGATGTAACCTTTTCATTTCAGAACATGACATGAAGCAGGTCGAAAGGAGTGGCCATTCACCAATGAAAATACCTTCGCCTTTCCTATGCAAAAGTTCCTAAAATTCCGAATTGTGGGATTATAGGGTGAAGCCAGATTTTCATTTTTTCGGTATTTAGTATACAGTTGTCCGATTCCCATTACTCTGTAATTTTGGTATATTTCAATAGGTAACGCGTAGGTATTTTAAGCATAAACAAGAACTACTACTAAAGTGGTTACTCCACGGCCATGTTCCGCTCACGCCCTACATTTTTCCACGGCATTGTTCGGCTCATTCATTAGAGCCTTCGAAGGAGACAAGTGCTAAACAAATCTTTTAAATGATTTTAATTTTATCATCTGCGGCAGTCATTTCTTCATGAGCAAAGGGTATTATGATTTGAGTCAGAAGTTTGCAACACAGTGAAGGAGACGTTTCCGACCCCATAAAGTATATATATTCTTGATTGCCATCACTAGACGAGTCTATCTAGCCATGTCCGTCTGTCCGTGTGTTTCTACGCAAACAAGACTCTCAGTTTTAAAGCTATCTGCTGAAACTTTCCCAAAGGTCTAAGTTCTTTTGCACGTAGTATATAAGTCGGAACAACTATATCTTATATCTCCCTTATGAATATATATTTATATTTATATTATTTATACTTTATGGGATCGGAAACGTATCCTTCGCTGCTCTTCTGCACATTGCATTGAATGTCAAAATGAAGAAATTCAAGTAAGCGCGGGTCAACGGCGAGAGTAACTATGACTCTCTTGAGGGGAACTGGTATCTAGGTATGCAGAAGGGGAACCTTAGTCTGTAATTCATAAGTCATATCCTCGGATGTGCGGAAGGGGAATATTATTCTGTAATTCATAAGCCATAAAAACCCTTAAGTCGACTCAAAACCTCCTCGTGGTGTTTCCCTGTAATCTTATACAGCGTGCTTTACTTTTTAACAGACAATTTGAGCGGCGAAACAAAATTTTCTGTAGGCCGGTTACACTACGGAATCTTAAATATTAGAACTACTAACACAAATAATAATAATTGGCCTCGGATACTGATGGATTCGTTGACAACCCGACCTCCTTTGGAACTCTTCCCAGGGGACCAATATGAACCAAGTGCAGCGGCTACTCCAATCGGAGTGACATGTACAGTATGTGGCCGGTCCTTTGCAAGCCTAAAAGGTCTCGGTATACACATGAGATCTCAACACCCAGACGAACTTGATGATATTCGTCGACGTGTTGATGTCAAGGCAAGTTGGTGTGATGAAGAGAAGATGATGATGGCGAGAAAGGAGGTTGAGCTCACGGCAAATGGAGTAAAACACATAAACAAACAACTAGCGGTATATTTCACGAACCGTAGCGTCGAAACAATTAAAAAGCTGAGACAGAGGGGCGATAATAAGGAGAAAATCGAACTCTCGTCCCAGAAGTTGAAAGTCTAACCATACGGCGCCGCCCTATTAATAGTGAGCAAAACCCCCAAGTATCAACGTCTGAAACATCTCGAATCACACCATCAGAACAGTCGAACAGTGGAATCTTGTTGGCGCTACGCGTGTATAGCCCCGTAGTTTGTCCTTCCAAATGGAGAGCCCAAGAACTACAAACTATCATTGATAGGCCTCACTTTATTGGACTGGGCGGAACCATCTTCATCCCGAAGACGGGGACGGCAATGCGACCGCAAGACTTTCGTCCTATATCGGTGCCACCTGTCTTGGTTATACAGCTTAATACAATATTAGCAACCCGGCTGACCTTATCAGTTTATTTTCCTTTTTTGCTTTTAATTTTTACCTACAGACAAATGAGCCGATAGTCGACTTAGTCCTGAGGAGTAACCATAAATGCTTAAGATCTTGCTACATAGCCAATCTGGATGTAAGCAAGGCATTTGACTCTTTGTCTAATGCATCTATTTATAACACCCTTAAAGCATATGGCGCACCAAAAGACTTAGTTGACTACGTACAAAGTTCGTACGAGGTTGGTGGTACTAGTCTCTGCGGAGAAGGTTGGTGCTCAGAGGAATTCATTCCTGCGAGAGGAGTGAAGCAGGGTGACCCCATGTCTCCTATTCTATATAATCTGGTCATTGACCGTTTACTTAGAGCCCTTCCCAATGAAATTGGTACCAAGGTCGGAAATGCCATGACAAACGCGGCCGCGTTTGCAGACGATTTGGTCCTTTTTGCGAAAACTTGAATAGGGCTTCAATTATTGCTTGACAAGACAGTTACCTATCTAGCTACTGTTGGTCTCATCCTTAATGCCGACAAGTGTTTCACTATAGGTACGAAGGGTCAGCCGAAACAGAAGTGTACTGTGTTAGATCCACATACGTTCCGCGTAGGCTTGAACGGGTGTCCGGCATTGAAGCGAACTAACGAGTGGAAGTACTTAGGCATCATTTTCAATGCTAACGGGAGAGTGAAATGCTACCCAGCCGAGGACATTGGTCCAGCTACAAAGGTTTTCACAAGCTCCCCTAAAACCACAACAGAAGATATTTGCCCTTTGAACCGTCCCTATCCCACAACTCTATCACATTATCGATTTAGCGTCGCTTGTGAACAGATGTGTTTACTTTTGTGCTCTGAGTTTTTGTCTTTTTCTGTGATTTTCTGCGAGATTCTTGTGCTTGTTTTTTAACAAAGCGTAGCCTAATAGTTGTGTTAGTGTTTTTGACTTGATCCCCCCAGTAAACGGGTATGTGGTTATAGTTAATTTAACATTTCTATTAGATTTGTTTAATCCCCTAGCTTTGTTAGTGTAATTTTACACGCACTAATCTTGCTTAAACTATTTTATTCCCACTCTCTCTCCCGCTCTATATTACAACTGTAATTTAAACTCTCTCGGAACCTGCCGATTTTCTGGTAGATTTTTGGTGTGCTATTCTCTTATTCTCTCTCTCTCTTGCTTGCTTTACATTGTAACTGTTCGTGCGTAAAGTTGTCAGTGTCCCACAAGCAACGCTCAGTCGATAGAAGATTTATTCTCTCGTGCTCTCTTACATTTAAATTAATACGCGATCTCGCGCTCTTATTTTTTTCGTGTTTTGTGCCTTTGTGGTTTTGGAATTTGATCCCAGTGCCAAATTTACTTGAGGTACTTTTCATATTTTATTTTATTTTTATTTCATCTCCTTAAATGGCTCTTGTCTGCTGTAAGAAAAATTGTACTCTTTCGGCTTCAACTAAAGACCCTTTTATTTTCTACTGGCTCTGCGAGTCGATGATGCACGTTAAATGCGCAGGGTTTACTGGCAGAGTCAAAGACTTCATTGATCTGAATTCTGGTCTCATGTGGTCATGTGGATCCTGCAAGGAAATTGTAGTTAAGATGAGCGGCCTTATGAAGCAGACTCGAGACAGCCTTTTGAATCTCTCAGGTGCTTTTAAACAGCTCAATGAGGGGTTCAATTCCGTTTGTGCCCAATTAAATAATAAAAAATTACTAACTGAGTCGCCTAAACGCAAAAAAGCCAGCTTAGCGGCAGTTAATACGGTCACGGTATCCTCCCCTAATCTGAACTTGGTAGCTGCAGCAGTTTCTGTCGACACTGGGGTAAGCGAACCAACTGCGCCTAGGGATACAGCTGATTCAGGTGGAGTCACTGTTTCTCGAAGTCTGGTGGTAAAAAAATCTTCAGTGCCGGCTACGGTGCCGACCGTACCTATAGATACAGTAGGTACCGATTCTGGCTCTCAGCTTAGTGTGGTTCAATCTGCTGCTGGGGGACGTAAGAAACTGTCAGTTGCTCCACATAGGAAGCAATTATTTGTTTCTAGATTCACCCCAGATACCACATCTGAGGATGTTTTGGAATTTATACGTGAAAAATTCCCATCCGAGAATATTTCAGTTGAACAATTTCGATTTTCATACGCTCGTAATATATCCTCTTTTAAAATATTTGCACCGCCTGATGTGTTTAAGGTACTACTTTCTGAAAGCTTTTGGCTTAATAATGATTTAGTAATAAAAGAATTTGTTCCCAATAAACCGAGAACAAATAACAGACCTTCCACTGCGCCAAAAAACTAAAAAGTTTATTTTTGGCTTATCAAAATGTTAGGGGACTAAATATGAAGCTACCCAAGCTTTATGCTGACTCCTCTGCATTTACTGCAGATATTTTGGCTTTTACGGAAACTTGGCTGAAACCAGAGATATCTGACTCTGAAGTTCTGTCAAATAACTTAAATGCCTATAGGACCGATCGCTCCTCACGTAGGGGAGGCGGTGTGCTGATTGCCGTTAGCACTAGCCTAACATCCGAGAGAATTCACTCTGATACTCCTAACGAAATTGAATTAGTTAGTGTGAAAGTTTCCTTGCAATCCTTATCTATTTTTGTTACATGTTCCTATATTCCACCTGGCTCTGATTTAATAATTTATGAGCACCATCTGTCTGCGATAAAATCTGTTCTATCCCTTCTTTCTAACAGAGACCTTTCGATTGTTTTTGGTGACTTTAATCTCCCTGATATCTCTTGGTCTTCTCCTACTGACTCACTTGTCGCTATACCCTTATCCGTCCATGATTTTGTAGATGGTCTTTTAGAATTATCGTTACAGCAAGTAAGCTTTATACGGAATTCATTAAATAGACAACTAGATTTTGTGTTTGATTCAGACCCTCCTGAAGTCACGGTATCTAGATTTGACGCTCTTGTTGTACCTGAAGACCGATATCATCCAACAATGGAATTGACAATCTGCCTCCCATGCGTTGATACCCTCTCTCCTTTAGATCCTGAAACTAAAATGTGATGTTTTCGAAAATGTGACTATAAAAAACTTAACGATATGATTTCTCAATATAATTGGACAGACTTGTACAATTGTATGGATATTGAAAGTGCCACTGAACTGTTCTGTATAGTGTTAAATACTTTTTTTAATGAATGCGTTCCTGATAGGCTTCCTTCAAAGCTAAACAGGCCTCCTTGGTTTACCAATGCGCTTCAAAGACTTTAAAACCTTAAAACAAACACCTATAAAAAGTATAAAAAATCGGGTAAGCCATCTGATTTTTCAAAATATGTGGTGGCTCGATCGGACTTTAATGTTCTCAATAGTCATTGCTATTCTATGTATTTAAGTCGATGTAAATTCGAATTTTCAAATGATCCGAAGCAGTTTAATAACTTTGTTAATGCCAAGCGTAAGTCGTCGGCATTGCCTTCATCGGTACGTTTTAACTCAATGGAGGCATAGACGGATTCTGAAATTGCTGATTTATTTGCCGAGTTTTTCCAAACTACTTATAGTTCGGCTGCTTGGTCAAATTATAACTACCCTAATCCCTTAAATAGGGCAAATTGTATTTTTACCCCTGAAATAACGGAAAGTTCTCTCTTAAGAGACTTAGCAACAACAACGCCAACTTATTCTCCTGGTCCAAATGGACTCCCCGGGTGTGTGCTTAAGTTTTGTGCGTCAACCATATGAGAACCGATTCTTAAACTTTTTTATTTGTCTATTTCATCATCTGTTTTTCCTACTATCTGGAAGGACTCTTTTATCATTCCACTTCACAAAAAGGGTGCGAAGGCGGATGCCCAGAATTATAGAGGTATTTCCAAATTGTCGGCAATTCCTAAAGCATTTGAACGAATTATTACTTCTCATTTGCAACATTTATGTTCCTCGCTAATATCACCGTGTCAGCATGGCTTTGTTAAGCGAAGATCGACCACCACCAACCTTCTTGAATTGTCTTCTATTGTAATTAATGGATTTAAGAAAAAAATTCAGACTGACGTTATATATACAGATTTTAGTAAGGCCTTTGACTCTGTCAACTACTCTCTTCTATTATTCAAATTAAATCAGCTTGGGTTTCCATGTAAGCTATTAACGTGGATTTCAAGTTATTTGAATGGTAGGACTCAGAGGGTTATATTCAAGAACAATGTTTCAAAATTGATCTACGTTACATCTGGAGTGCCTCAGGGTAGTCATTTGGGTCCTTTGCTGTTTACTTTGTTTATTAACGATCTTCCCTCTACCATAAAACATTCTCGTGTACTAATGTATGCTGATGATGTTAAGCTTTGTTTATCATATAACGATATAGCGTCGGGTTTCAACTAACAGTCAGATATTGATTGTTTTCAGGGATGGTGTGAGTATAACCTTTTAAATTTGAACTGCCTTAAATGCAACGTTATGACTTTTTATAGGGGTACTCCTACTTTTGTTAGTTACTCTCTTCAAAATACGTCACTCGACCGTATATATTCCGTTAATGACTTAGGCGTTCTTCTGGACCCAAAACTTAAATTTGACTGCCACATAATGTCCACTGTCAACAAGGTCATGAGTGTTCTTGGGTTTATAAAGCGTTGGTCAAAAGAATTTGATGACCCTTATACAACCAAATTATTATTTACCTCCCTTGTCCGTCCTATTTTGGAATATTGTTCTTCGGTTTGGTGTCCACAATATCAAAAGCTCATTGACCTTATTGAGTCGGTACAAAAAAAATGTCTTCTTTTTGCCCTTCGTAGTTTGAACTGGGATCAAAACGTAAGGCTACCTTCCTATCAGAGAAGATTACTATTGCTTAATTTACCTACACTTGTAAATCGTAGAACAATGCTTGGTAATATTTTTATGCAAAATCTTATTAGAGGTGATAATGAAATGCCATGACAAACGCGGCCGCGTTTGCAGACGATTTGGTCCTTTTTGCGGAAACTTGAATAGGGCTTCAATTATTGCTTGACAAGACAGTTACCTATCTAGCTACTGTTGATCTCATCCTTAATGCCGACAAGTGTCTCACTATCGGTACTGTGTTAGATCCACATACCTTCCGCGTAGGCTTGAACGGGTGTCCGGCATTGAAGCGAACTAACGAGTGGAAGTACTTAGGCATCATTTTCAATGCTAACGGGAGAGTGAAATTCAATTAAATAATTAAAAACTCTTTTGTAATTTAAACTCTTTTGGAACCTGCCGATTTTCTGGTAGATTTTTGGTGTGCTATTCTCTTATTCTCTTTCTCTCTTGCTTGCTTTACATTGTAACTGTTCGTGCGTAAAGTTGTCAGTGTCCCACAAGCAACGCTCAGTCGATAGAAGATTTATTCTCTCGTGCTCTCTTACATTTAAATTAATACGCGATCTCGCGCTCTTATTTTTTTCGTGTTTTGTGCCTTTGTGGTTTTGGAATTTGATCCCAGTGCCAAATTTACTTGAGGTACTTTTCATATTTTATTTTATTTTTATTTCATCTCCTTAAATGGCTCTTGTCGGCTGTAAGAAAAATTGTACTCTTTCGGCTTCAACTAAAGACCCTTTTATTTTCTACTGGCTCTGCGAGTCGATGATGCACGTTAAATGCGCAGGGTTTACTGGCAGAGTCAAAGACTTCATTGATCTGAATTCTGGTCTCATGTGGTCATGTGGATCCTGCAAGGAAATTGTAGTTAAGATGAGCGGCCTTATGAAGCAGACTCGAGACAGCCTTTTGAATCTCTCAGGTGCTTTTAAACAGCTCAATGAGGGGTTCAATTCCGTTTGTGCCCAATTAAATAATAAAAAATTACTAACTGAGTCGCCTAAACGCAAAAAAAGCCAGCTTAGCGGCAGTTAATACGGTCACGGTATCCTCCCCTAATCTGAACTTGGTAGCTGCAGCAGTTTCTGTCGACACTGGGGTAAGCGAACCAACTGCGCCTAGGGATACAGCTGATTCAGGTCGAGTCACTGTTTCTCGAAGTCTGGTGGTAAAAAAATCTTCAGTGCCGGCTACGGTGCCGACCGTACCTATAGATACAGTAGGTACCGATTCTGGCTCTCAGCTTAGTGTGGTTCAATCTGCTGCTGGGGGACGTAAGAAACTGTCAGTTGCTCCACATAGGAAGCAATTATTTGTTTCTAGATTCACCCCAGATACCACATCTGAGGATGTTTTGGAATTTATACGTGAAAAATTCCCATCCGAGAATATTTCAGTTGAACAATTTCGATTTTCATACGCTCGTAATATATCCTCTTTTAAAATATTTGCACCGCCTGATGTGTTTAAGGTACTACTTTCTGAAAGCTTTTGGCTTAATAATGATTTAGTAATAAAAGAATTTGTTCCCAATAAACCGAGAACAAATAACAGACCTTCCACTGCGCCAAAAAACTAAAAAGTTTATTTTTGGCTTATCAAAATGTTAGGGGACTAAATATGAAGCTACCCAAGCTTTATGCTGACTCCTCTGCATTTACTGCAGATATTTTGGCTTTTACGGAAACTTGGCTGAAACCAGAGATATCTGACTCTGAAGTTCTGTCAAATAACTTAAATGCCTATAGGACCGATCGCTCCTCACGTAGGGGAGGCGGTGTGCTGATTGCCGTTAGCACTAGCCTAACATCCGAGAGAATTCACTCTGATACTCCTAACGAAATTGAATTAGTTAGTGTGAAAGTTTCCTTGCAATCCTTATCTATTTTTCTTACATGTTCCTATATTCCACCTGGCTCTGATTTAATAATTTATGAGCACCATCTGTCTGCGATAAAATCTGTTCTATCCCTTCTTTCTAACAGAGACCTTTTGATTGTTTTTGGTGACTTTAATCTCCCTGATATCTCTTGGTCTTCTCCTACTGACTCACTTGTCGCTATACCCTTATCCGTCCATGATTTTGTAGATGGTCTTTTAGAATTATCGTTACAGCAAGTAAGCTTTATACGGAATTCATTAAATAGACAACTAGATTTTGTGTTTGATTCAGACCCGCCTGAAGTCACGGTATCTAGAATTGACGCTCTTGTTGTACCTGAAGACCGATATCATCCAACAATGGAATTGACAATCTGCCTCCCATGCGTTGATACCCTCTCTCCTTTAGTTCCTCAAACTAAAATGAGATGTTTTCGAAAATGTGACTATAAAAAACTTAACGATATGATTTCCCAATATAATTGGACAGACTTGTACAATTGTGTGGATATTGAAAGTGCCACTGAACTATTCTATATAGTGTTAAATACTTTTTTTAATAAATACGTTCCTGATAGGTTTCCATCAAAGCTAAACAGGCCTCCTTGGTTTACCAATGCGCTTCAAAGACTTAAAAACCTTAAAACAAACACCTATAAAAAGTATAACAAATCGGGTAAGCCATCTGATTTTTCGAAAAATGTGGTGGCTCGATCGGACTTTAATGTTCTCAATAGTCATTGCTATTCTATGTATTTAAGTCGATGTAAATTCGAATTTTCAAATGATCCGAAGCAGTTTAATAACTTTGTTAATGCCAAGCGTAAGTCGTCGGCATTGCCTTCATCGGTACGTTTTAACTCAATGGAGGCATCGACGGATTCTGAAATTGCTGATTTATTTGCCGAGTTTTTCCAAACTACTTATAGTTCGGCTGCTTGGTCTAAATCTAACTACCATAATCCCTTAAATAGGGCAAATTGTATTTTTACCCCTGAAATAACGGAAAGTTCTCTCTTAAGAGACTTAGCAACAACAACGCCAACTTATTCTCCTGGTCCAAATGGACTCCCCGGGTGTGTGCTTAAGTTTTGTGCGTCAACCATATGAGAACCGATTCTTAAACTTTTTTATTTGTCTATTTCATCATCTGTTTTTCCTACTATCTGGAAGGACTCTTTTATCATTCCACTTCACAAAAAGGGTGCGAAGGCGGATGCCCAGAATTATAGAGGTATTTCCAAATTGTCGGCAATTCCTAAAGCATTTGAACGAATTATTACTTCTCATTTGCAACATTTATGTTCCTCGCTAATATCACCGTGTCAGCATGGCTTTGTTAAGCGAAGATCGACCACCACCAACCTTCTTGAATTGTCTTCTATTGTAATTAATGGATTTAAGAAAAAAATTCAGACTGACGTTATATATACAGATTTTAGTAAGGCCTTTGACTCTGTCAACTACTCTCTTCTATTATTCAAATTAAATCAGCTTGGGTTTCCATGTAAGCTATTAACGTGGATTTCAAGTTATTTGAATGGTAGGACTCAGAGGGTTATATTCAAGAACAATGTTTCAAAATTGATCTACGTTACATCTGGAGTGCCTCAGGGTAGTCATTTGGGTCCTTTGCTGTTTACTTTGTTTATTAACGATCTTCCCTCTACCATAAAACATTCTCGTGTACTAATGTATGCTGATGATGTTAAGCTTTGTTTATCATATAACGATATAGCGTCGGGTTTCAACTAACAGTCAGATATTGATTGTTTTCAGGGATGGTGTGAGTATAACCTTTTAAATTTGAACTGCCTTAAATGCAACGTTATGACTTTTTATAGGGGTACTCCTACTTTTGTTAGTTACTCTCTTCAAAATACGTCACTCGACCGTATATATTCCGTTAATGACTTAGGCGTTCTTCTGGACCCAAAACTTAAATTTGACTGCCACATAATGTCCACTGTCAACAAGGTCATGAGTGTTCTTGGGTTTATAAAGCGTTGGTCAAAAGAATTTGATGACCCTTATACAACCAAATTATTATTTACCTCCCTTGTCCGTCCTATTTTGGAATATTGTTCTTCGGTTTGGTGTCCACAATATCAAAAGCTCATTGACCTTATTGAGTCGGTACAAAAAAAATGTCTTCTTTTTGCCCTTCGTAGTTTGAACTGGGATCAAAACGTAAGGCTACCTTCCTATCAGAGAAGATTACTATTGCTTAATTTACCTACACTTGTAAATCGTAGAACAATGCTTGGTAATATTTTTATGCAAAATCTTATTAGAGGTGATAATGAAATGCCATGACAAACGCGGCCGCGTTTGCAGACGATTTGGTCCTTTTTGCGGAAACTTGAATAGGGCTTCAATTATTGCTTGACAAGACAGTTACCTATCTAGCTACTGTTGATCTCATCCTTAATGCCGACAAGTGTTTCACTATCGGTACTGTGTTAGATCCACATACCTTCCGCGTAGGCTTGAACGGGTGTCCGGCATTGAAGCGAACTAACGAGTGGAAGTACTTAGGCATCATTTTCAATGCTAACGGGAGAGTAAAATTCAATTAAATAATTAAAAACTCTTTTGTAATTTAAACTCTTTTGGAACCTGCCGATTTTCTGGTAGATTTTTGGTGTGCTATTCTCTTATTCTCTTTCTCTCTTGCTTGCTTTACATTGTAACTGTTCGTGCGTAAAGTTGTCAGTGTCCCACAAGCAACGCTCAGTCGATAGAAGATTTATTCTCTCGTGCTCTCTTACATTTAAATTAATACGCGATCTCGCGCTCTTATTTTTTTCGTGTTTTGTGCCTTTGTGGTTTTGGAATTTGATCCCAGTGCCAAATTTACTTGAGGTACTTTTCATATTTTATTTTATTTTTATTTCATCTCCTTAAATGGCTCTTGTCTGCTGTAAGAAAAATTGTACTCTTTCGGCTTCAACTAAAGACCCTTTTATTTTCTACTGGCTCTGCGAGTCGATGATGCACGTTAAATGCGCAGGGTTTACTGGCAGAGTCAAAGACTTCATTGATCTGAATTCTGGTCTCATGTGGTCATGTGGATCCTGCAAGGAAATTGTAGTTAAGATGAGCGGCCTTATGAAGCAGACTCGAGACAGCCTTTTGAATCTCTCAGGTGCTTTTAAACAGCTCAATGAGGGGTTCAATTCCGTTTGTGCCCAATTAAATAATAAAAAATTACTAACTGAGTCGCCTAAACGCAAAAAAAGCCAGCTTAGCGGCAGTTAATACGGTCACGGTATCCTCCCCTAATCTGAACTTGGTAGCTGCAGCAGTTTCTGTCGACACTGGGGTAAGCGAACCAACTGCGCCTAGGGATACAGCTGATTCAGGTCGAGTCACTGTTTCTCGAAGTCTGGTGGTAAAAAAATCTTCAGTGCCGGCTACGGTGCCGACCGTACCTATAGATACAGTAGGTACCGATTCTGGCTCTCAGCTTAGTGTGGTTCAATCTGCTGCTGGGGGACGTAAGAAACTGTCAGTTGCTCCACATAGGAAGCAATTATTTGTTTCTAGATTCACCCCAGATACCACATCTGAGGATGTTTTGGAATTTATACGTGAAAAATTCCCATCCGAGAATATTTCAGTTGAACAATTTCGATTTTCATACGCTCGTAATATATCCTCTTTTAAAATATTTGCACCGCCTGATGTGTTTAAGGTACTACTTTCTGAAAGCTTTTGGCTTAATAATGATTTAGTAATAAAAGAATTTGTTCCCAATAAACCGAGAACAAATAACAGACCTTCCACTGCGCCAAAAAACTAAAAAGTTTATTTTTGGCTTATCAAAATGTTAGGGGACTAAATATGAAGCTACCCAAGCTTTATGCTGACTCCTCTGCATTTACTGCAGATATTTTGGCTTTTACGGAAACTTGGCTGAAACCAGAGATATCTGACTCTGAAGTTCTGTCAAATAACTTAAATGCCTATAGGACCGATCGCTCCTCACGTAGGGGAGGCGGTGTGCTGATTGCCGTTAGCACTAGCCTAACATCCGAGAGAATTCACTCTGATACTCCTAACGAAATTGAATTAGTTAGTGTGAAAGTTTCCTTGCAATCCTTATCTATTTTTGTTACATGTTCCTATATTCCACCTGGCTCTGATTTAATAATTTATGAGCACCATCTGTCTGCGATAAAATCTGTTCTATCCCTTCTTTCTAACAGAGACCTTTTGATTGTTTTTGGTGACTTTAATCTCCCTGATATCTCTTGGTCTTCTCCTACTGACTCACTTGTCGCTATACCCTTATCCGTCCATGATTTTGTAGATGGTCTTTTAGAATTATCGTTACAGCAAGTAAGCTTTATACGGAATTCATTAAATAGACAACTAGATTTTGTGTTTGATTCAGACCCGCCTGAAGTCACGGTATCTAGAATTGACGCTCTTGTTGTACCTGAAGACCGATATCATCCAACAATGGAATTGACAATCTGCCTCCCATGCGTTGATACCCTCTCTCCTTTAGTTCCTCAAACTAAAATGAGATGTTTTCGAAAATGTGACTATAAAAAACTTAACGATATGATTTCTCAATATAATTGGACAGACTTGTACAATTGTGTGGATATTGAAAGTGCCACTGAACTATTCTATATAGTGTTAAATACTTTTTTTAATAAATACGTTCCTGATAGGTTTCCATTAAAGCTAAACAGGCCTCCTTGGTTTACCAATGCGCTTCAAAGACTTAAAAACCTTAAAACAAACACCTATAAAAAGTATAACAAATCGGGTAAGCCATCTGATTTTTCGAAAAATGTGGTGGCTCGATCGGACTTTAATGTTCTCAATAGTCATTGCTATTCTATGTATTTAAGTCGATGTAAATTCGAATTTTCAAATGATCCGAAGCAGTTTAATAACTTTGTTAATGCCAAGCGTAAGTCGTCGGCATTGCCTTCATCGGTACGTTTTAACTCAATGGAGGCATCGACGGATTCTGAAATTGCTGATTTATTTGCCGAGTTTTTCCAAACTACTTATAGTTCGGCTGCTTGGTCTAAATCTAACTACCCTAATCCCTTAAATAGGGCAAATTGTATTTTTACCCCTGAAATTACGGAAAGTTCTCTCTTAAGAGACTTAGCAACAACAACGTCAACTTATTCTCCCGGTCCAGATGGACTGCTTAAGTTTTGTGCGTCAACCATATGTAAACCGATTCTTAAACTTTTTAATTTGTCTATTTCATCATCAGTTTTTCCTACTATCTGGAAGGACTCTTTTATCATTCCACTTCACAAAAAGGGTGCGAAGGCGGATGCCCAGAATTATAGAGGTATTTCCAAATTGTCGGCAATTCCTAAAGCATTTGAACGAATTATTACTTCTCATTTGCAACATTTATGTTCCTCGCTAATATCACCGTGTCAGCATGGCTTTGTTAAGCGAAGATCGACCACCACCAACCTTCTTGAATTGTCTTCTATTGTAATTAATGGATTTAAGAAAAAAATTCAGACTGACGTTATATATACAGATTTTAGTAAGGCCTTTGACTCTGTCAACCACTCTCTTCTATTATTCAAATTAAATCAGCTTGGGTTTCCATGTAAGCTATTAACGTGGATTTCAAGTTATTTGAATGGTAGGACTCAGAGGGTTATATTCAAGAACAATGTTTCAAAATTGATCTACGTTACATCTGGAGTGCCTCAGGGTAGTCATTTGGGTCCTTTGCTGTTTACTTTGTTTATTAACGATCTTCCCTCTACCATAAAACATTCTCGTGTACTAATGTATGCTGATGATGTTAAGCTTTGTTTATCATATAACGATATAGCGTCGGGTTTCAACTAACAGTCAGATATTGATTGTTTTCAGGGATGGTGTGAGTATAACCTTTTAAATTTGAACTGCCTTAAATGCAACGTTATGACTTTTTATAGGGGTACTCCTACTTTTGTTAGTTACTCTCTTCAAAATACGTCACTCGACCGTATATATTCCGTTAATGACTTAGGCGTTCTTCTGGACCCAAAACTTAAATTTGACTGCCACATAATGTCCACTGTCAACAAGGTCATGAGTGTTCTTGGGTTTATAAAGCGTTGGTCAAAAGAATTTGATGACCCTTATACAACCAAATTATTATTTACCTCCCTTGTCCGTCCTATTTTGGAATATTGTTCTTCGGTTTGGTGTCCACAATATCAAAAGCTCATTGACCTTATTGAGTCGGTACAAAAAAAATGTCTTCTTTTTGCCCTTCGTAGTTTGAACTGGGATCAAAACGTAAGGCTACCTTCCTATCAGAGAAGATTACTATTGCTTAATTTACCTACACTTGTAAATCGTAGAACAATGCTTGGTACTATTTTTATTCTGTAGAACTTGTAAGCCGCCTAACTTTCAATGTCCCTGCTAGACTAACACGAAGTTATTATCCCCTAAATTTGCCACGATGTACATCAAATTTTTGTCTGCACGAGCCCTTTCGCGTTCTATGTAATAATTATAACAATCTTTACCATTTAATTTGCACATCAACTTCTATCCCGGTATTAAAAACTAATATTTTAACTCATTTGCTTTATTCTTAGTTGCTTCTTTTATTTTCATTTGTGTCCCGTCTCTATTTGTTTTTTGTATCTTCCTCGCGAACTCGCATTTTTGCCCAAATTGATAGAAGGGCCCCGCGCGTAACAAGCACGTGATTGGTGTCGTTGGGCCACTTGTTTGTACTGCTCGTAGTGCATCAACGTCCATCATATACAAGCTAACCCTTCGGGGTGCGACGATAGGAGTGTTACGAAAATCTGACAAATTAATACGATTTAATGTGAGTAAATGGCTAGATTTACCACCTTATGTGCCGATAGCGTTCGTTCTGGCCCCCCCCTAAATGTGGGGGACTCGGAATTCCATCAATAAGATGGATGGCTCCGACGCTTCGCCTAAAACGATTGAGCAACATAAAATTACCTCACTTCGAACAATCCGAAGTAGCCAGCTCTTTCATCGAAGACGAAAAGCGAAGGGCCCGAGCTAGACTGCTAGCTGAACAAAATGAATTGTTATCGCGTCCGGCAATAGAAGAGTATTGGGCGAATAGATTGTACGTCTGTTGATGGTAACGGTCTCCGTGAAGGTTAGCCAACCCACGCGTTTGCTAACATAAGAGGAATATATAGACGGAATCAAACTGCGAATAAATGCCCTACCCACGAAGTCTCGTACTACGAGGGGAAGGCACGAATTGGATCGACAGTGTCGTGCAGAATCTTCAAACCACATCATGCAAAAATGCTATCGCTCGCATGGGAGGCAGGTAGCTAGACACAACTGCGTAGTAAATCGAATCAAGCGGGGACTTGAGGTGTGAAGCTGCGTGGTTATTGTTGAGACAAGTCTGCAGGGCGAATACGGCCTTAATAAACCCGACCTGGTGGTACTCCGACCAAATCACATTGATGTGATTGACGTGCAGGTGACAACAGACGGACACTCTTTGGACAATGCGCACCAGAGTAAAATCCAAAGATACGATACCCCGGACATAAGACGTGAATTGCGGGGCAAATTCGTTGCTACAGGTGACATTGAGTTTCACTCTGCCACTATTAACTGAAGGGGGATCTGGAGTGGTCAATCGGTCAAACGGTTGATTGCAAAGGGTCTTCTTAACAAATATGATAGCCATATCATAAGTATTTAGGTAATGAGAGGGAGTCGTGGCTGCTTTAGGCAGTTCATGTACTATAGTGGATACTCAAGAGGCTGGACGAAGCTTAAGCCCTTGGTTCAGAATATTAAATGGCGGCTGCCTTGGCACTACATCAAAAAGGCATAAACAACGCACAATGACAACATGTAAGGATGGTTTAAAAACGTATGCGTTGTGGAACCCTCAATGTGAAGAAGGTTCAGATAGAGCAATGAATCGTGCATGCTAGACATACTGACCACACAAGGTGATGGCAGATCTAATATATTTTGAAGATTTCCATTCCTTAGCGACCAAAAAAAAAAAAAAACAAGAAAGGAAGTTAGCTTCGGCAAGCCGAAGCTTATATACCCTTGCAGCTATAATTATTAAATTTAAAAACACAAAAAATGATATTCCCAATAGTATAAGATAATATGTCACAAAACACCGAAGCTATAATTTGTTTCCTATTATTTTCCTACCAATTTTCCGATCGTTCCTATGGCAGCTATATGATATAGTCGTCCGATTTTGATAAAATTAAATTCGAAACTCAGAACTAATTAAAAAATGTTATTTCCAAGCGTAGGAGGTTATATGTTAAAAAACACCGAAGCTATAATTTGTTTCATATTATTTTCCTACCAATTTTGCGATCGTTCCTATGGCAGCTATATGACATAGTCGTCCGATTTTGATAAAATTTAATTCGAAATTCAAAACTAATTAAAAAATGTTATTTCCAAGCGTTGGAGGATATATGTTGAAAAACACCGAAGCTATAATTTTTTTCATATTATTTTTCCACAAATTTTCCGATCGTTCCTATGGCAGCTATATGATATAGTCGTCCGATTTCGATAAAATTTAATTCAAAATTCAAAATTATTTAAAAATTGTTATTTCCAAGCTTAGGAGTTTATATGCTAAAAAACACCAAAGATATAATTTTTTTTCATTTTTTTGTCCGATTATTCCTATGGGAGCTATAAGATATAGTTGTCCGATCCGGCTGGTTCCGACGTATATACTACCTGCAAAAGATATAAGACTTTTGGGAAAGTTTCAGCTCGATAGCTTTAAAACTGAGAGACTAGTTTGCGTAGAAACGGACGGACAGACGGACAGACGGACAGACGGACATGGCTAGATCGACTCGTCTAGTCATGCTGATCAAGAATATATATAATTTATGGGGTCAGAAACGTCTCCTTCACTGCGTTGCAAACTTCTGACTGAAATCAATATACCCTCTGCAAGGGTATAAAAAAAAATATTTAGGGATGCAGAAGGGGAATATTATTCTGTAATTCATAAGTCATATCCTCGGATGTGCAGAATGGGGACATTATTCTGTAATTCATAAGCCATATCTAGATCCATCTATCTTAAAATATTGGAACTAACACAAATAATGAAAATTGGCTTCGGATACTGATGGATTCGTTTACGACCCGACCTCCTTTGGAAATCTTCATAGGGGACCAATATGAACCAAGTGCAGCGGCTACTCCAATCGGAGTGACATGTACAGTATGTGGCCGGTCCTTTGCAAGCCTAAGAGGTCTCGGTATACACATGAGATCTTAACACCCAGACGAACTTGATGATTTTCGTCGACGTGTTGATGTCAGGGCTAGGTGGTGTGAGTAAGAGAAGATGATGTTGGCGAGAAAGGAGGTTGAGCTCATGGCAAATAGAGTTAAACACATAAACAAGCAACTAGCGGTATATTTCACGAACCGTAGCGTCGAAACAATTAAAAAGCTGAGACAGAGGGGCGATAATAAGGAGAAAATCGAACTCTCGTCCCAGAAGTTGAAAGTCTAACCATACGACGCCGCCCTAGTAATAGTGAGCAAAACCCCCAAGTATCAACGTCTGAAACATCTCGAATCACACCATCAGAACAGTCGAACAGTGGAATCTTGTTGGCGCTACGCGGGTATAGCCTCGTAGTTTGTCCTTCCAAATGAAGAGCCCAAGAACTGCAAACTATCATTGATAGGGCGCAGATCGAGGGGAAGGAAACCACTCTCCAATGTTTATCCGCTTGTCTTCAGAGAATTTTTCCGACACGACGTACGCTGACGAGGCCGGCACGGCGGCCTCAGAATAGGAGAGAAAGCAGAAGGGAGCAGTACGCTGTCGTCAAGCGAAACTGGGATAAACATAAAAGAAGGTGCATTAAGTAATTGCTTAAGGTTCTGCTAACTTGATGCAACTAAAATAAAGTTAATTTACATTTGTTTTAAGCGTGCTCTTCAAAATATGTTGCCTTTAATTTTAATATAAAAAAAATAACTTTATGTTCATTTATTTATGTTTCTTTTTGATTTAATTTAATTTGTATTTTTTTATTTAACACAGTCAATAATATCAAAGCAGCTACATATTTTTAAATTCTTTAAATTTGCGTTTGGCTAATAGTTGTATGTGTTTTATCTGTCTTTATTCTCATTTTCTTTCCTTTATTAAAATTATGGATTTAAGTCGAAGATGATCTTTAAATTTCATTTAAATTACAGCAAATTTTAGAATTTTAAATCTTAAATTAAATTTTAAATATTATACTTTGTTTTTAGTAAAATTAGTAAAATGTTATATTAAATTTTTGCATTAAAAAATTTAATTTCCGTTTAAAATTTAAATTTGTAAATAAGGTTAATAAACGAATAAAATAATCTACACCGTAAGGTTTAAAAACAAAAAGAAAAGCTTGAATGAACGATTCTCACAATGAATGCACCAACTGAAATTGTTTCCGATTTGAATAACAATGTATCGAGTTATTCCTTTAATAATAATACGGAATTAAAAAATGCTTTCTAGAAAATGAAGAAAAACCAAGTCTGCGTCAAAAGTTATTAGACTGGTATCATAATAATAATGTTACTAGGGATCAACTTAACCCACTGTTAAAAGTTTTAGAATCGAAAAACCTAGACGGTCGATTCGGTAATCCGAAGTGTAAGACGGGGTCACTATACTCACGTTTGCATTCAGAATAATTTTGAATTTATTAAAAATAAATTGTCAGATAGTTCTGAAATAATTTTAGATGTCAATGTAGACGAATTACCGCTTTTTAAAAGTTCTGGCACCAGTTTGTGCCCAATTTTGGGACACTTTCAAAATGTTTCCAATATGTTGGCAGTCGAAGCATGCCAATGTAGATGATTATATGGGCGATTTCGTATTTGAACTGGTAAAACTTTCTGACTAAAATATCACTTTAAAATTAAGGTCATATATATGCGATGCCCTGGAAAGGGCTTTTATGTGTGGGACTCCAGGGACCATTCGTTCAGTGGTTGCATGAAATTCAATCAAGTTGCTAACATCTTAATAAAGTAACGGTTTATAGTGAACAATTAGGCTCGCCAACTGCAAATGAGCCATTTCGAAGCAGGATTTTTGCGTCCCACCGCTTGTCCTATTACCAAAACAAGTCACTGATTATAGAAAAATTTCAAATAATTATAATAAATGCTTTTCCGTTGGACCCAATACACTTAATTGATTAGGGGTTGCTAGAAAAATTATAAATATAATTGTGGACAGAAAAACTTATAATTTCAAAATAAAAACAGAAGATATAACAAAAATTTCGAAGTTCCTTATAAATATGAAAGATTATTGGTCAGCAGAATTTGAAAAAAAAAACCGAGATCTCTAGAGGAACTGCCACGCTGAGGGCAGTTGAGCACAGGCAGATAAAGTTTCGGATGATTATCTATTATCACATTTTGCTTTTAATGTGTGTGTACATATCACTAATAAGCTCAAATTATTATTCAACCCTCGAAACTATCAGCGAATTGATAAGATACTTCTTCCAAGACTACCAATATAAATTCTAAAGAAACATTAACATAAAATGTTCATAATATGCTTCATTTAACCGATTGCGTCCGACATCTTGGCCATATTAACTCGTTCACGGCCTACAAATTTGAAAATTTTCTGCAGCAAGTAAAGCACTGTGTAAAGAAACCCTACAAGATTTTAGAACAAGTAGAAAAGAAAATGTCTGTGTATAATACTAATGAAAAAACATTTACTGGGGAAAAACTGACAGATTTGAAAATATAATTAAATACACTTTTAGTAATTTTATCTTAACTTCTGAGATGCCTTACAACATTTGTTGTGTACAACAAAATATACTTTTTAAAATATGTAAACTTTTAAGACAAAATGTTGCCTGTCTTAATTGTTGGGCATATATTTTCCAATTTTGGCAGTTGTTTTGACTCACCAATTTTAAGTTCATCTTTGGGTATTTGGCTCACTGATGGTAATTGGAAAAGTGAGGAAGAATCATTTCCTGTTAGTGAGATATCATTTAAATATGTTAGCATTTAATTAAAAAACAAGAAAGAACGCTATAGTCGAGTGCCTCGACTATCAGATACCCGTTACTCAGCTAAAGGGACCAAAGGGAAATGGAAATAAGCAAGCAGCAAAGCAAGACTGAAATGCGCCACCTACCGGCGGTAGACAGATTTAAGCGTTATGGGCGTTAGGGTGGGCGTGGCAAATTTTTTTTTTGGTCAATCGATAGGTATTGACGAGACCGATACAGTTCAGTTAAAATTTTGTATCTAGCATGAAAATTGTGGGCGCCACAGGCTTGGGCGGTTTGTGGGCGTTAGAGTGGGCGTGGCATATTCGCGTATCAAAAGTGCGCTGCGTACAAAGCTACGGAATCTAAATCTGAAATCCTGATTCTATATCTTTGATAGTTTCCGAGATATCCACGTTCATATTTACGATTTTTTGAAGTTTGGGGGCGGTTTGTGGGCGATAAAGTGGGCGTGGCAAACTTTTTTTTAAGTCAATCGATAGGTATTGATGAAAACAATACATTTCAGTTAAAATTTTTATTCTAGCATCAAAACTGTAGGAGCCACAGTTTTGGGCGGTTTGTGGGCGTAAAAGTGGGCGTGGCACTCTACTGAAACAAACTTGCGCTGCGTAAGAAGCTCAGGAATCTGCACGCCAAATCTCAATAGCCTAGCTCTCATAGTTTCCAAGATCTCAGCGTTCATCCGGACAGACAGACGGACAGACGGACAGACGGACATGGCTAGATCGACTCGGCTAGTGATCCTGATCAAGAATATATATACTTTATGGGTTCGGAAACGCTTCCTTCTGCCTGTTACATACTTTCCGACGAATCTAGTATACCCTTTTACTCTACGAGTAACGGGTATAATAAAGTGGTATTGACTCCGTTATTACACACTGTAAATTTATTTTAAAATTTACCTCGTGACCTTCCTTTTATTAGTTTTTCAACTTTTCTTTTCGTTTTCATGTCGTGCGCTATACGGTTTGGCGGAAGGTGGTTTTCTTTCGCGCGGGATTTGCGGGTGCAAAAAATTTTGGCAAACCGTATAAGACAATTTTTTGACGATCTCAGAATAATGTAGTGTGAAAAAGAGAAAAAGCATATATAAGATTTAAGATTTCTTAACATTTTTTTTTGCTGTTACTATTAGTTCTTTCTTGAAAATTTTTAAGAGTCAAAAATTTGTCTTCTCAAGCTTGGGAAAAATGTAAAAAAAGGAGGACTTTTACAAAAAAAAATTTCATTTTGAATGAGACAATTTTCTAACATATTTCTTCCCTTTTAAAAGAAAAATAAGTTACAATTTACACTAGTTGCAAAGTGTCCCGATGCGCTTGAAGGAGGGAAGGTCCTCGGGGCTGGAAGGTCGGATCCAACACCTGGAAGAGGAAGTTCGCGGGATGGGGAGTGAAGTTCGCAAGATGCGGTCTGATCTAGAGGAGTTGAAAGCAGTGAACTCTGCTATACTAGATTCCATTGCCCAGATGTTGACCATTTGGAAAAAAAATGGGACCAGCCGAGCCAATTTTAAAGGCGGAAAAACGGTAATACAAAAGGTAAATAGAATAACAGACTCCAAAACTAATACAAAGGGTTAGCCATAAGTCTCTCGAATAAGGGACTCAATTTCAGACTTAGAATGTCTTAAATTTAATGGTGAGGCAGATCAATGTGAGTTGGTCAGCGGTATGTCTCGCGAGGATGATCCTAGCTTATTATTTAATCTTAAAAATTGATATGACGCAATATCATTTAATATTAATAATTGGGAAACTCTATTGGTAAATCTAAAAAAATGTAAAATATATTATAAAAATTATTTGAATGCGATTAATGAATAATCTTCTGAAATAAATAATTTTGAAAATATGCAAATAAGAATTATGTATTATTCTTGGGATATTATCACAAAACAAAATGATATTATATTTCTCTCTGTTGGCTTAATGATTTTTCCTAATTTAATTATAAGAATAAAATTAACTCAAAAACCAGTGTTTGTAATTTGTTAGCATTGATTAAAATGAAAGAGACGGAAATATATTGTGCATTACAGATACCTTGAAAGTCATTTCTATGACGTTGTAAACCAGTTATGAATTTAGGAGAAAATATGTCTGAATGGGATGGAGTTGGCAGCCATCTTGTTAAAAATTGGTATTCACCGTCGGGAATCTGTGAAATCAATAAATTAGAAAATCAAACTGCAAATATTATACGGTTCTCCTGGGAATGCAAATGGGATATAATTTGTAGGTAAATCTGGTCCTTAAGAGTCTGATATCTTTGATTATATTTTGCTAGCTACATGTTATGAGTTAGTGTCTGGGATTTGGAGTGCTCAATAATCCCATTAAATTAAAAGCATACTTTGTCTGCTTTAAATTTAACACGCAGGCGAGAAAATGTATATTTTATTTAAGGTATCCTTACCATGTCTGCACTTACATAAAAAACATGACTTGGTAAAAAGGCTAAGACTAACAATTTAAATACATAAACAGTAGCAAATATTATATATGATATATTATTTAATATATATTATTGAACAAATCAAATAATTTAAAATGAGTAGTAGGGAAAGACGCGTTGTCGGACAATTAGCATATTAATGGCCCCAAGCCCCCCCTCCCTACTCATTAACGTATGCGGGTTCTGGGACAATTAGCATAATCAAATAAATTAAGTGATTTTAATGGACTTTGAACTCATACAAATGTCACGATCAGGTCTATAAAGAGTATACTTAATTGCCCCCATCGCCCCCACATCCCCATGTGACAATATTGACCATGTATCCTACCCCTCATTATGTGCAATTAATAGTCAGGTGAGAAAGGTGCACGTGAGAAAGGTCGCACAACCATAGTATCCAAAGGTTGTTATCTTAGAGGAACATATCCGATCATGTGAGCACGTACCCTTTTGCCTCATTATCACAGGTGTTGCTGTGCACGTGAGAAAGGTCGCACTCCCAAAGTATTAAAAGATGGTTATCTTAGTGGAACATGTCCGATCATGTTGAGGAATAATATTTTCTATGATTGTAAAATTAATTTAGAAATCAAAAGAACTCCAATAAAATAAATCTCACAAGTTAATGATTCTCAGATGTGGAATATTTTCAAACAAACATTTTTGTTTCCGCCCCAGAACGTTTAACTGGTAAATTCTCTAAGATTCTCTCCTTTCCACAAATAGGTCATAAACATATCATAAAAGGGATTCAAGCAAGAGCTACCCGAACATTCCCACCTGTCCATTACCTGAACGCAATAAAAGGGGCACATGCACAACCCTGAAGGCGCACGCTCATTGACAAGCGCGATAAAAGGGACACATGCACAAGCCTGAAGGCGCACGCTCATTGACAAGATCATGGGCCTCACGCCAACGACCTCACGGCTGACTGCTAGCTCTAATACGTCCCATAATAGGGGTTGAAATCACGACCGCGCAACAACTCGCAAGTAGCCGACATATCTTAGTCAAGGAAATATTTTCCATTCTCCGTACCTGTAATTTTAACTCGAAATAAAAAGTAACAAGTTTATTTTGTAGCATAATAATACATTTATTCATTTATTTTGGAATTGCGAACATGTTTTATTATGTTGTTTAATCATTTTCATTCTTTTTTCTAGATTTTAGTATATATTCATAATGTTGAGTGCTTCCTTTTTGTAATCCGAAATTCGATGGCATACACAAGTATCAACACCCCCAGTGGCTGCATCATTGCTCCACACGCAGGTGTCCATATGATTTCCATGAATAGATGTTTTCATATTACCTCGTTCACATTCAAAGAGTTTTGATTGTATGAACTGGAGCCGTACATAGTGTGCATTGAACAGAATTCCGTCAAATACATTCAGAAAGTTATTTATTTTAACTGAATGCATGTTGTCTATCTAAGTCAACAATCTCGTCTTACCCTTTTAAATATGCTTACACAATTTATAAGGAAATTTTATATAGGTTTTCACCTTCTTCTTTTACACAAAAATATGCATTCTCAAAATTCAACAAATGAAAATCTTTGATTTTTCCTCTTCTTTTACCCAAAAATGTGCATTCTCGAAATTCAAGAAATGAAAATCTTTGATTTTTCCCAAAATCGAAATGAATTTTTCCAAACTGTCCCCTATTGGCTACCTGAGTATGATGGTGTGTATTAAAAATGACCTTTCCTTTCCCACCTGCAAGCAAAGTATGTGCGACCTCTTCTAACCAACACTCTTCTTTATTCTATGATTTTGTGTCTCCTTTATCGATTTGTTTGGTGTCCTATTGGTTACACTTTTATCAAATATTTTTCAAAATCAATACTTCTTATCTCTTCTAACCAATAAATAGTCGATGTAACCTACTAAAATGACCTAAGTTTTTGAATTTAAAAAAATCTTAAGTGTGCACCTCTCATGTTCAATATTATCGTTCACGCCCACTTCAAACACTATAAATTATCGAGGACAATAGTTAGTCTACCAAAAATAGTCTTGAAGTGGGATACTCTGCTACGTCAAACACAACTTAAGTAAAAGTGAAAAAGTGATCGTGAAAAAAGTTTAAGCTAAAAGAATAAAATAAAATGAATAACCAAAATCAGTATTGTCAATCCTGCAAGTGTTTCTTGCAAAAGAATAAGTGGCAAACCATGTCCGTTCCCCTTGTCCGTTCCCCTTGTCCTCCAACCCCTTGACGTAAGAGTCAAAAAAATTTCTGAGGGATTCAAGGGAAGAATACTGCATTACATGTATGTAAACGATGGATCGGACTTGATCTTACCTGAGAGTTTCTTGAGTGAAGCTGGATTGTCACTGCTACCTCATCTCAGCATTCTATTAGAAAGTTATACTTCAGCAAAAGTCAACTTTGAACTGTTTGCAGAGTATATTCTATTTAAAGGTGAATCTGAAGAAATTGAAATGAAAAGTTTTCAAAGTTAAATGACGATCATGAATAAAGATTTTGACTTAGAAAATATTATCCATGAACATACCATGGAAATAATTTCAAAAACACAAGAATTTCAAGAGAAAGACGGTGGATGGTCTCTTATAAAATTGATTCGCTTGAAAATGAATGTGAATCACTACACACCGATGGCTGGATCTTCCTTCATACCACTACCTCGTTTCCTTTTGACAAAAAAAGCAATAGTTAATGTTTGTAATGAAAATGATCAATACTGTTTTAAATCTTAAAGAAGAATACTCATATGAGTTTAAACGTATTTGGATATAATGAAGAGACGAGGGAAATAATTGGACCACTTTTTCAATCGGAAGTGGAAAAACCTCTTCATATCAATATGATGTTTTTGGAAGACGGCGGAAATAGAAATTATATGTACATTAAAAATATTTCAAGGCAAATTATTCTATTAAGTTTTATCTCTTTTAACCAATTAAATAATGTGTATATAATTCTCTTTCAAAGACTAATGACTGCTCAAAGAGGAAATCAGAAGAGGGGGCAATATTTCTGCAATGTGTGTTTAAATTTTTCCAAAACTGAGGAAGCTGCATTGAAACACAAAACGCTCTGCAGTAGGAAGGTCTCAAAGATGCCACACCCCCAGAATAAAATAATGGAATTTACCCAAGTTCAACATCAGCTTCAAGTTCCATTCGTTGTCTACGCGGATTTTGAATGCATTCTGGAACCGAAAAATTTTGAAGTGAGCCCCAAATGATTTAATATTAATGAACATATTCCAATATCATATGCGTATTATATAAAGTGTGCTTTTGATTCTAGACTAGATAAATATGTTTTAGAAACAGGAACAAATTCGGGAGTAAGTTTTGTAAATTCATTGATAAAAAATTTAACTAAATTGAGTGATGACTACTTACAATAAAAATTTTTTATGAGAATGACTTTGGATGACCTGCAAACATTTGATAATTCATTGAATTGTTCTATTTGTCAGAAAGGTTTAGGGACTGATAAGGTTAGAGATCATTGTCATTTCACAGGTCGCTTTAGAGGTGCAGCCCACTCTAAATGTAATTTGGATTATAAAGTAAAGAAATTTATTCCAGTATTTTTTCATAATTTTTCGAAATACGACTGTCATTTATTTATTCAAGAGTTACGAAAGATTCCCGGTGAAATTTCCGTAATACCAATAAATAAGGAAAACTATATTTCTGTCTCATAAAAAGTAAAAAGGTTAACCCCTTCATGCCCACTGTTGCCTATAGGCAACATTGACTTTACATTTAAATATCGGTTACGATTAAAAATTTTTGTGGACTTTTTTTTATGGGGGATTCCCCCTATTAATGTTCTTTCATTTTTCGTATTTTTTGCGAACGCAGTTGCAGCGTGTGCTGAGTTATCGATAATTCTTCGAAGCGACCACAGCTGCCGAAAAATTTTACCAAAAAGTGTCCGTGAAAATAGTGCGATTAACTAAAACTAGTGACAAAGATTAGAAAAATAAGAACGCACAATTCTTTAAAATAGGTAAGACTATGATAAAAGTATAAAGTTGGGCTTGAAAATTGTTTTATAAAGAGTGTGGATTTTTTCAAAAGTTGATGTTGCCTACAGGCACATTGGTCATAAGAGGTTCGCATGTAATAATTTCTTTTTGCTCATTTAGGCATGCGTCCGAAGGGATTAAACGAATTGGAAATTCAAAAAATTTGCGAATTTCATTGGGAAGATTCAAACGACGAAGATGAAAATGAAGAGCCAGAGAATAAAATGGATGTTTTGGAGGCATTCATAGAAGAAAGTCTGCAGGACATAATACAGCAAGGTGGAAATATTGAAGATGAGCTTATGAAAAGCACCGTGCTTAATTCGATGCAAAGCGACTTTGATGAAACAGTCCAACAAATTTATGAAAAAATCGATTTGAATAGTTTGAGATGGAGACATGCCTCAAAAGGAAATGAGATAGACACAGAATGGAAAAACCATGTGACTGCTGGCATCATAAAAAGTCCCGTTGAATATTTCAATTTATTTTTTGATGATGCCATTTTGGAAAAGATATGCATGGAAACTAATAAGTACGCATTTCAAGATAAAGGAGTGGAGCTGAAGTGTGAGGTATGGGAGTTGCGAAGATATATAGGCATACTGCTCTACCTAGGCGTAGTCAAAATTCCAACAATGCGTATGGCATGGTCAAATAATTTTAAATTATCCGCAATATCAGACGCATTGCCACGAAATAGATTTGAAAAAATAAAATCATATTTTCACATAAATGATAATTTGAAGCAACCCGGAAAAGGTGAAGATAACTATGACAAACTTTATAAGATCCGTCCCTTATTAAATAAATTAAAAGAGAAATTTAATGAAATATCACAAGAGGAATATCAAAGCTGTGATGAACAGATGATTTCCTTCAAAGGTAAAAGTAGTTTCATTTATTTTGCAATATATGAGTTTTTAATTTAATTTATATTTCAGGTCATCATAGTTTAAAGCAGTATCTCCCTAAAAAGCCGCACAAGTGGGGCTTTAAAATGTTTTCTAGAGCTGGGGTGTCTGGCATTATATATGATTTTTGCCTTTACGTTGGAGACGGAACTTGTAAGTCTTATGGACTTGGATTGTCTTCAGATATTGTTTTGCATTTAGCTTCAAACATTGCTGACAATCAAAATTTTAAACTATTTTTTGATAACTGGTTTACTTCAGTAAGCCTAATGATAGCATTAAAGGAAAGGGGTATCTTAGCAGTTGGCACAATTCGCAATAACTGTCTAAAAAATTGCAATCTTCTTAATGAAAAACAGTTAGCTGGCAAAGGCAGGGGATCTTTTGACATAAAGGTCGAATCAACTTATAACTTGATCTCGTGTCGCTGGTATGATAATAAATGTGTTCAGCTTATTTCAAATTATATTGCTGATACACCAGTTTCTGAGTGCATGCGTTGGTGCCGCAAAGAGAAAATCATGGTTAAAATACCTCGTCCTGCTATTGAAGATAGGTATAATAGAAACATGGGGGGTGTTAATCTATCAGATATGCCCTTGGAATTGTACAAAGTAAATCATCGCTCAAAAAAATGGTACATGCGAATCGTTTATTGGTGTATAAATGTGACAGTAGTGAATAGCTGGCTACTATACCGCCGAGATCATTAGCAATTATTTGAGAGAACAAAACATATGCCACTTATAAGTTTTCAACTAGATATTGCCAAAGAGCTACTTAATGCTAATGTGGTTCAATCCCGAAAAAGAGGTCGGCCTGCATTTGCTTTATTAAATTTTAACTCTCCAAGCTCATCAATCGGTATTGCAGAGCAAAGTTCTCCAGCTTCTTCCAAAGGGATTGATTCACCAAAATCTTCATTTCCAAAGAGGTCTTATATTATGACTCCAGCAAAGGCAATAAGATACGACCAAATTGGTCACTGGGTTCAGTGGGAATCAAAAGGTAGATGTAGAATGTGTACTACAGGCTTTCCCAGGTCAAAATGTTCAAAATGTAATATCCATTTGTGCTTAAACCCAAATAAAAATTGTTTTTTACTGTATCATACAAATACTAACACCGAAAAATAAAGGTTGTTAATAAAAATCTCATAATTGTATTTACTTATAAAGGTAATATTACTCATATGTACGTACTTTTTTATATATATGGATGGACAAATGTTGCCTATAGGCAACATTGCAGTAAGGACATACCAAAGGACTTAGAGTATCGAAAATCGGAATGAAAGTTACTTGGGGCTCCTATAAATCATTTATAGCATTAAATATTTTCTATGTGTCCCCAGTTTAATTTGGGCATGAAAGGGTTAAGTGGAAATAGTTTTGAAATTCGTTTTCTCGATACATATAGATTTATGCCATCAAGTTTAGATACCCTAGCTTCTAATTTAGTTGATGATCAATTGAACACTGTAAAATCGTTTTTCAGTAATGATATAGAATTTCGACTAATGCGTAAGAAGGGTATATTTCCCTATGAATATTTAGATTCCGCTAGTAGACTCGAGGAAATTTCCCTCCCACCAAGGGAAGCATTCTATAGTAATTTAACGGAAAGGGAATGCACTCAGGAAGATTATGATCAAGCTCTTAAAGTTTGGTCGCATTTCTCATGTTCCACTCTTAAAGATTACTTTGAATTATATTTAAAAACTGATGTATTCCTTTTAACCGACATTTTTGAAAAATGTGTATGCAAATTTATTCACTTGACCCAGCTCAGTATTTTACGACACCAGGTCTATCTTAGGAGGCAATGTTGAAAACTACAAATATTCAACTTGAATTGCTGACAGATATAGATATGTATAGATTTATTCAAAGTAGCATTCGAGGTTGTTTAGTTTAATGTTGTCATAGATATACAAAAGCAAATAATAAATATTTGTCAGATTATGATTTCTCGAAGGAGTCTTCATTTTTAATGTATGTGGATGCGAATAACTTGTATGGTTGGGCAATGTCACAACCTTTACCATATAAAGATTTTAAGTGGATGTCTACCACAGACATAGACAATTTTGATATTAATAATATTCCAATCGATAGCGAATTCGGTTATTTTTTGGAAGTAGACTTAATATATCCATACCGTTTACATGATCATCATAATGATCTTCCATTTTGTCCGTCGAATTGGACGTCGAAGAGGATAAGGTAAAAAAAAATAATTGCTGACCTGGGAAATAAGAAAAATTATGTAATACATTATTTGAATTTGTAACAATGTATACAGTATGGGTTAGTGTTGAAAAAGATCCAAAGAGGTGTTCAGTTTTTACAAAAGCCTTGGTTAAAGAATTACATTGATCTAAATACTTTACATAGGCAAAATGCAAAAAATAAATTTGAAAAAGATTTTTTAAAATTAATGAATAATTCTGTTTAGGGAAAAACAATGGAAGATTCCGAGCGTAGGGTCGATATTAAGCTTGTTAGTACATGGGAAGCTCCGTATAGCACCAAGTCTGGACGAAAAGCACATTGTGCCAAAACGTTAATTTCAAAATCCCATTTTCATAGTGTAACTAAAATTAATGATAATTTTTATGCAATTCAAATGAAAAGATTGTCCGTTCTATTAATTAGACTTATCGAAATGGCAAATGTATGATTTTCACTATCAATATATGAAGCCAAAGTTTCAGGAAAAGTTACACTTAAATTATATGGATACTAATTCATTTATCTATACAATAAAAACTGAAGATTTTTGTAAAGATATTCGGAATGATCTTGAAGCAAAATTTGATACATCGGACTATTCAGATGAAAGAATTAATCTATATAACTTCAAAAGAGTTAACAAAAAAAGCTTAGGGTTTTTTAAAGATGAGCTTAACGGTTAACTCATGACAGAATTTGTATGTCTGTGCTCAAAGGTTTACTGTTACAGAATAGATCAAGTTAAATATTCACATAACAAAGCAAAGGGAGTGAGTTCACGAAATCTTACAATTGAAGACTATAAAATCGGTTTATTAACTGGGGCCTCACTATATTGTAATAGAACAATAATAAAAGATAACAAAAAAACCGTAATGTTAACGAAACACAATTTTTAGAGTTATGTAATGAAGACCATGGTACGACATCAATAAAACATCAAAGATTAATCGAAAAAGATATTTTAGAAAATGTTGAATGGCTAGAATCAAATTCATCTTGCTTGGATGAGATGATACAAAATAATTATGTGATCGATGGAGAATCATTAGATAGCCTTAAATTTCAAAAGGAACATATTGAAAAATAACTATTTTATAAATCAGTTGAATTGGAGATGTTTTATTATGATCGAGACTTTGGAAAATATAAATGAAAATTATTTTGAGTTTGTAAAAAGTAATTTTTATTATATTTAATTTTAGTTTAAAACATTGTATAAAAATATTTATATTAAACTTAATATAAGATAAGATAAATATATAAATTAAAATTAATATTCAAATAAAAATTAATTAAATAAATCATTTATTATACTACAAAATGTCTTCCTTATTTATCCAGCTAGTCTTTGAAAACCCGAGCAACTTAACCAAAACTTTATTTCCTTTTCGCCTTACAACTTTTTCAACTAGGTTTGTGTGGGGAAATCGTTTTTTTTTAGTTCTTCTTTATAGAATCCGCCCTGAATCGGGCTACCATCTAAATCTTCAAGTAAGTATGTTTTAGGGTTTGTATTCTTCACGTCTCTTATATTTAAAGATTTCAGTTGTATAGTTTTGTGTATACCCTTTCTCAAAGACATGTTTATATTTACTAATACGAACGTGGTCCCCCTTACGGAATTTACTTGCAACAAATATTTTCAGGTGATTATACGATGTTTGTAATATTTGTTTTTCATTGGAAGAATTGACTTTACTTGGACTCATTTTTATTGTTCTATGCACTCTATTTTTATATTTATTAATTAATTGTTTATACATATCTATCCACTTATATTTTCCATTGAAAGTTTCAATTTGAAACTAAACTCACGCCACATTAATTCTTTAAGAGTTATATTGAAACGTTCAACTATTGATGCTTTTAGAGTACTGAAGTTTGAATAATGATTTATCCTAAAACTTTCCATTAATACCTTAAATTTAGAATTAAAGAATTCAGTGCTATTATCAGTTTTCAGGTTTTTTGGTGTTCCATGACCCGATTTAAATATTGTCTCCATAGCTTGGGAAACATCATTTGCATTTTTTGATTTTAATGCCTCACCCCAAGCATATTTCGGAAATGTGTCTAGAACTATCATTAGATTTTGAAAAGGCTCCCATTTCAACCAAATCTGCTTGCCACAGATCGTTTATACCCCTTGTAATCACTCGTCTTCTTTGAAAGTTTTTTCGAGATGGTCCGTGCAACTCATTTACGATTTCTCGCTTAATCATATTCTTCTAATAGACTGAAAAGCGACACCTTCTAACTCAATTGTGGTTTTTTCGGTAATGATATCGGTTTTGTTACATATTTAAATATATAGTCCTCAATAGTTTTAATATTTTCCAGAACTTTAGCAAAAATTTGGTCAGCACTGTGCGCCCTCTTATTATACAATTCAATTTTATTTTCTAAGCTTGAAATTTTTGTGAGTCGACGATTAATATTTTGAGTTATAATTTTTCTTAAATCTTCTCCCAACTCTCCGAGGATCTCATCAGTATATTGTTTCGTTGCTAGATCATTGTTGTCTAAAGGCTTAGATCCGTTTTCGATAAGTTTATTTTGAGCATTTAGATTACCGCCCTCATCGATGAATAATCCCTCAGTAGAATTAACACGTCTTTTAAAATTTTCTGATCGTTTCTTATCAACAGAAAAATGTCCAAGCTTGTCGACAGACATGATGTTTATAAATGTAAAACATATTTGTCCTTCCTATTTATACCCATTAAAATATAATCCTTTCTTCACGCACTTCCTCTAATATTGAAAAAATTTCGTTATTGTGGCTGGTGTTACCCGCTCCTTTTGATGCTACTAAAATTTCCAATCGTTCGACTAACTCATTTACATCATTCCAATATACATAGTTTGGATTTGATTTCTGAAGAGTCATGTAACCAAATCCTGTTTTTGAGCGAAGTGGAGTAGACGTTGTAGGACTGAAATCTTTGTCTATCAACTTCTTAATAATATGGCTATATTTGTATGCTCGTGTACCCTTGATTCTGTTATTAGGTTTAAAGCCTACTCTATGTATATTCGATTCTTAAATTTTTATACATTTTCAAGTCTTGATCATCATAGTTTTCAGGTTTACTAAGAAAAATTAGAGAGTACAGACCGGGAGTCAGATCACAACTCATTCCACTAGAAAATGTTATTTTATTATTTTTAATTTTTATTTCTTTATCTCCCAATGTTAATAAATTGTTTGCAGTTTTTTTAGGTCCATACTCTTTATCCAACACATTTCCTCTGGTCAAATTACTGATATTTAAATCATAGTTATAACCAGCGCTATTATCTTCTAGCTCTGCATCCACACCCATATCAGCCTCCCTTTATACATTGGTAAAGGTGTTGTCCCTTCTTCTTCTTCACTTTTTTCCGTCTCCTCTTTCTCATCTTCTATATCTTCCTCTATATTCGTCTGTGAAAAGAATTGATTATAGGAATCACTATCATCGAAAGACCTTGGTGGAGTTATGTTTCGATTAGACTGCAGATCTTTCTTATTAGTTGTAAAGTAGAAATCGTCAAGCTCTCTCTCATTATCATCGTATGTCTTAATTTGCTTCATTTCACGCTTTACTTTTATACGATCTTTTACATTAGAAATCTATTGTTTTTTATTTTCCTTAACAAGTTCATGTAAGGGTTCAGTAATAGGTTTAAAAGTTTCCTCCAATTGTAAATTCGTATGATTTTTGACTTGTTTGAGATCATCGAATTTTCGCTTCAAAGCAAATCTAGCTTTGGTTAACTGTGACAAAATATTCATTGTAGTATATTTTACAAACTTTATAGGTGAAAGATTTAAAATTTCCGAAATTCATGTAGTCACCCCTCAGTTACTAAACAAATACTGTTTAGGGATCGCCATAATCTGTAATATTTATATACCATTTCCGAATAATAAAAGATTCCATACATTTTCTTCATTATATTTAAAAAAGGGTATTTATTGTTATATTCTTAAAATCTCAATCTTTTTAATGATTACTGACTTATTTCTAAATACAAATTGTCATTACTTTAATAAATATTAAATTTTTCATCAACCATTTCATTGATGATATCATCTTGAAGAGAGGTGTACCTTTCCGGCATGTACAGAATGTGCTCCTCCAACTCGAGAGCAATAGATTCTCCAACCTTTGTTGTTTTGCGCTCCGCCTTGAGGATCGGGAATCTTACATTTTCAGGCATCCTTGTCTTCAATAGCAGTGTCAATAGCAGTTTTAGTAAATTTATTGAACTCTTTAATTACAATGTTCATCTGGTTTTCCTGATTCATGATGGTTGTTGAGGTTGGACTTGGTACAGTTGTTCCACGTTGTATTTAGCTGTATTTTTATGTTTACTACCTGTTTAGCAGTTGTTCAGTACTTGTTTCGTAGTTGCTTACTACTTGTTTTAGCTGGTTAATAGCTGTTATTAGATGGTTATTATCTGTTTAGTAGCTGTTAACTAGTTGTTTACTAGTTGTTATAAGCTGGTCACCAGCTGCTTTGAGCTGTTATAGTTTTTTGTTAAGAATGATCAAAAATTGTTATCCTCTAGATGACGTTCGATGTGGAGTAAAGACTTAGACTGTGAATTTGAACGCGTGCAGGTCCACTTTTTATACTATACAGAGTTCACACATACACGTACCCATACATTGATTTTCAACCCCCCCAAATGTAAGTTAACCATTTAAATATACCGGTCTTGACTCCACATCTTCTACGAAAGAAAGTAGAAAAGAGAGGCACAGGTGTCCAGAGTTGTATGTATCAAAGTCTTGAACTCTATCGTAATTGTATTGTATTCTATGACCCAAGTATTTCACAACTTCTCTAGGTGGTTGAAGATTTCCAAGTTAATCGAAATAATGTATATTATTTTTATTTTTATTATATGCAACCCAATGTGTACCACATGATTGTGAATTATCTAGCTTTACTACACCACACTCGCGACTTTTTGATGCTTCTGGAAGTAGATCTCTCATAAACTCCCCTCTAAAATGTGGGATATATTTCTTAGCAAAATGTATAATGTCGATATTTGATAGTGTTCTATTGGGTAGCAGAGAAATTAGTTTTTTCGCTTCTTAATTCCTTTCCCCTTACTATAAAGCTTAAGAACGAAACCATAACCCTTTCTATAGGGCTTCAGATATAATCCTTCTCCTACAGCAACACTTTCAATTTTCCTGTTGTGACGTTTTTTCTCCTCCATATCTTCTTTAGCCATTCTCACATTGTTAACTGTTTTTGCAATTGCTGCACTACCACTTGCTAAACTGCCCAGAGCGCTGAGGGCTGTCAAGATCGGCACGATTGGTAGAAAACCTCCAATTTTGGGTACATTAATTACACGAGGTACTTTAACATTTTTCTTAGAACCCATTGATTGATGAATTGATTTACGTGCAACTTTAATTGCACTCATCATGTCTAATGGTTTTTGTTTTTTTAATGTCTTAGTAGCAACATTAATAACAGTCGAAAGGTTTGACTTCTTTTTTTTATTTTTCAATATCTTTTTCCTTCCTTTTCTTTTCCGTTTTATTTAATCCCATACCAAATTTTTTCTTGGCTTTCATTATATTTGTAACAAAGTATGCTGCTGCTTTTTCACCAAGACTGCTATCTGGTGCCTTGACACGCGACCAGGCTTTGTCAATTAATATGGAGTCTGCCCTATGTCGTTCACTCAATGCCTTGTTTTGAGAATATGCAATATCGTGCTCTTTGCAAGCTTCATCCAATGGGTTTATTCCTTGATCACCACGTTCCAACCGTTTCTGTAACTTTGTACCCGGTCCACAAAAATTATATCCCGGAATATGGGCTTCAAACGGTAATGTATTGATTAGCTTATCGACAAGACCACCACCGTGTTTACAATTAAAAATACGACTGATGCGATTATAAAAACGTTTCCCTATTTTATTGATGTTTAATCATCGAAGATTTCTCATTGAATGAGGTACATTAGATTAAAAGATGCTTTTAATAAGTCAAAAACAAAAAATTTTAATTAGAAATATTAACGATGAAAACGAGAAAAATCTACCGCCAAGACATAGTGCTCTCTTACCGAACACAATAAGGGCTGTAATTGTTGGGCCTTCGAATTGTGGTAAAACTAATATTATGTTAAGTCTAATAGAGAGTCCTAATGGATTAAAATTCGAAAATGTTTATATATTTTCAAAAAGTTTATATCAACCTAAATATGAGTACTTGGAGAAATTAATCAAACCGATTAAAGGAATGGGATATCACACATTCTCCCATAATGAGGGTGTACTAGACCCCAGTGAAGCTAAGAACAATTCCATTATGATATTTGATGACGTAGCTTGTGAAAAACAAGATAACATAAGATCTTAGTTTTGTATGGGTCGACATAAAAATATCGACTCTTTTTATTTATGTCAAACGTATAGTCATATACCTAAACATCTGATTCGTGAAAATGCCTACTTTATTATAATGTTTAAACAAGATGATTTAAATATGCGTCATATATATCGGGACCATATTAACACTGATATGAATTATGAAACATTTGTGAAAATTTGTCTAAAATGTTGGGAGGACAAGCACGGATTCCTATTAATTAGCAAGGATAACGAAATGGATAACGGAAGATACAGAAAAGGATTTGATCAATTTATTATGATTTAAGGAATAATTTCAATACAAAGCTTGGTTAGATATTTACAATCCCACAGTTTATCAAGAGATTTCAATATGTCTAGATCGCTTGCATTATCCTTGAATGGAAATAGTTCCATTATAAATACAAACTTTTTTCCACCTATCGAATTAAATGGTCGATATGAGTGCGCTCTTATCGATTTTAATATGTATAATTCGATTCTAAATATTGATGAAAAAAATAACCTCTTCCACATTGGTGACAAGGTTATGACAATTCCAACTGGATCATATAAATTGCATGATGTCACTGATTTCATTAACAATAAACTAAAAGACTATAACCTTTAAAATACATTTAAAATTCAAAGTAATAATAATACACTTCAAGTTGAAATAACTACCATGCGGGAGTCAGTTTACTTTAATAAGGAAAGATCGGTTGGACAACGGTTTGGTTTCCATCAAAAAGTACTAGAACCACATCCTACAAAAACCTATCGATCAGATCAGACCGTGAACATATTAAAAATAAATATAATTCGTTTGGAATGTAATATAATCAGCGGTTCATATGTAGATAATACACCGAATCATACATTACATGAGTTTGGCATTAATGTTCCGCCTGGGTATAAAATGACAGTGACACCACATAACCTTATTTATTTACCAATCAACTGTGACGAAATAAGCACACTATCTATACGCATAGTTAATTAAAACGGTGATTTGGTGAATTTACGTGGTGAAAACGTTTCGATTCGCATGCACATTCGGTTAATAGAATGATTATTTATAATAAAAGACATAGCTTAAGTCCTCAGCCAAGCATTACTAATTGTAAAGCTATAGAAAGAGGATCAACAGTAAAAAGAAGCTCACTTACTTTGAAAAATAAAGAACTTTTAAAGTGGTTAGGCTTGAAGCTTTGAGTATAATATAAAAGGTGGAAAGGAAAACAATGAACGAAATTTTAAATGTTTGAGAAAAGGTTTACTCAGATGAGAGAATTCGAAGAAAGAGTTTCATACTTATTCATCGTATAATCAAACATTTAAACCAAACGATGAAATTCGAATTACTATTCAAAATCAAGACTTGTACGTGCTTCCTCACGAAAGTTACCTTAATTTTCAAGGAATTATTAGAAAAGATTCACCGAATGGACCTACAACTGATAATGTTACCACTTTTTTTTTAAATAATTGTATGGCTTACTTTTTGGATGAAATTAAGTACGAAATAAATGGATGTGAGATTGATAAAACACGATTTGTCGGTATGACTACAACCCTAAAAAATTATATATCTCTAGATAATCTTCAAAGTCAAAAACTATTAAATTCCGGATGGAGCAGTGGAGACGAAATTTCTCCGGCACCCCACTTTAACTTTTCTGTACCATTAAAAAATTTGTTGGGATTTGCTGAGGATTATAAAAAAGTTTTGTTAAATTGTAAACACGAACTAGTGTTGATGCTAACTATGAATCTTGGTGATGTGTTTGAACAAACCAGAAATGAACAAACTTTTAAGTTGGAAATGACGAATATAACCTGGAAAATTCCCCATGTAACTCCGAGCGATTTTGCAAAAATTAAGATGTACGATATTATTAAAAGTGGTTTAAGCCTACCAATCGCATTCCGGAGTTGGGATTCATATGTTAACCCCAAATTGGGGTATGGAAGTCAACACAGCTGGAATGTGAAATTGTCGGCTAACCGCGAAAAACCAAGATTTGCCATAATTGGATTTACACTAAATGGAGAACTTATCACAAATAACTTATCAAACTTGAAAGTTCACTTGAATTCTGAGTCATATCCATATAATAATCTGAATGTTGATTTTAGTAAGAATCAGTATGCACACCTATATGAAATGTATACAAGATTTCAATCTAGTTACTATAATCGTGAATCACAACCATTTTTGACCCCAAATTAATTTAAATTGAAGGCCCCTATTATTATGGTTGATCTTTCATATCAAAACGAATCAGTGAAAACTGGTCCTATTGATGTGAGAATTTCAATAGAACTGAAGACACCAAGTCATGAAAATACCCAAGCTTACTGTCTCCTCATACATGACCGTTTAGTTTAATATAACCCATTAAACGGACTAGTACAACGAGTTTTTTAACATTAGAAAAAGGTTGAAAGATACTGTTTCGATTGATGTTCAAGGTTTCTTTGATAATAATAATAATTTTATTCTAAAGGAAACTGGAATTGTATTCGAAAAAGATCCAAACTTGAATAATAGTTTATAATGGAACCACCGTATGATTTTACTTTGCTAAATACAAAATCTCGAAAGACTGCAATTCGGTTAACCAATACACATCACAACATTTTTTGGAACGATAGAGAAAACAGTTTTCCACAAACTCGAAAGTATCTAAGGACAATTACAAGCGGAAAACAAATTATTTGTAAAGGTGTGGAAAAGAAACGATTTCTACAGAAGTTTTTTGGGAGTCGTCAGCTCATTAATATCGAGGAAATGGGGTGTCCGTCATTAAGCAAGTTCAAAGGAAACCGGTTTCTCTATTGTGAAACACACCTTAAGGGCGGGGCTGGTGCTCTTAACAATGCATACATTATGTTGACATTTTTTAAAAGTAGCTCCAAAACAATAAAAAATTTTTTATACATCATTTTAAAGTTGAGACTAGATGTGTAAAGACCTACAAGAAAATAAAATTAACAAAATGAAATTTCATGAGGAATTTGACCAATTTATTGAACAATTTAAAGGACAGATAATTGGTCAGCATTTTCAATACCTTTTAAATACAAAAACTATGTTCATGAATCGAGGTGGACATGATCTCAAAACTACGAATTATGGTGAACACTTTACATTTTGTAATCCAGAGATGACATCGGAAACGTGCGCCTGCTTCTTCTATGCAAATCGCTGGAATCAAAGCAGAAAATTAATTTCAGTCGATTTAGCGTCGCTTGTGAACGGTTGTGTTTACTCTTGTGCTCTGAATTTTTGTCTATTCTGTGATTTTTTGCGAGTGTTTTGTGTTTGTTTATTAACAAAGCGTAGTCTAACCGCTGGGTTAGTGTGTTTAGTGTTTTTTGCTAGATCTCCCAGTGATTATAGTTATTTTAACATTTATATTAGATTTGTTTAATCTCCTAGCTTTGTTAGTGTAACTTTATACTCACTAAACTTGCTAAAGCTCTTTGATTCTCACTCTCTCTCCCGCTCTATATTACAACTGTAACTTAAACTCTCTCTGAACCTGCCAAATTTCTTGTAGACTTTTGGTGTGCTATTCTCTTGTCTCTCTCTCTCTCTCTCTCTCTTGCTTGCTTTACATTGTAACTGTTCCTGCGTAAAGTTGTCAGTGTCCCACAAGCAACGCTCAATCGATAGAAGATTTATTCTCTCGTGCCCTCTTACATTTAAAATAATACGCGATCTCGCGCTCTTATTTGTTTTCGTGTTTTGTGCCTTTGTGGTTTTGGAATTAGATCCCAGTGCCAAATTTACTTGAGGTATTTTTCATAAATTATTTTATTTTATTTCATTTCCTTTAAATGGCTCTTGTTTGCTCTAAGAAAAATTGTACTCTTTCGTCTTCAACTAAAGACCCTTTTATTTTCTGCTGGCTCTGTAAATCGATGATGCACGTTAAATGTGCAGGATTTACTGGTAGAGTCAAAGACTTCATTGATCAGAATTCTGGACTCATGTGGTCATGTGGAGCCTGCAAGGAAATGGTTGTTGAGATGAGCGGCTTTATGAAGCAGACTCGAGACAGCCTTTTGAATCTCTGTGGTGCTTTTAAACAGCTCAATGAGGGGTTCAATTCCGTTTGTGCCCAATTTAATAATAAAAAATTACTAACTGAGTCGCCTAAACGTAAAAAAACCAGCTTAGCGGCAGTTAATACGGTCACGGTATCCACCCCAAATCCGAACTTGGTGGCTGCAGCAGTCTCTGTTAACACTGTGGTAAGTGAACCTACTGCGCCTATGGATACAGCTGTTTCAGGTGAAGTCACTGCTTCTCGAAGTCGGGTGGTAAAGAAACCTTCAGTGCCGGCTACGGTGCCGACCGTACCTATAGGTACAGAATATCGTTTCTGGCTCTCATCTTAGTGAGGTGCAATCTGTTGCTGGGGGACGTAAGAAATTATCAGTTGTTCCACATAGAAAACAATTATTTGTTTCGAGATTAACCCCAGATACCACATCTGAGGATGTTTTGGAATTTATTCGTGAAAAATTCCCATCCGAGAATATTTCAGTTGAACAATTTAGATTTTCATATGCTCGTAGTATATCGTCTTTTAAAATATTTGCTCCGCCTGATGTGTTTAAGGTACTACTTTCTGAAAGCTTTTGGCTTAATGATGATTTAGTAATAAAAGAATTTGTTCCCAATAAACCGAGAACAAATAACAGACCTTCCACTGCGCCAAAAAACTAAAAAGTTTATTTTTGGCTTATCAAAATGTTAGGGGACTAAATATGAAGCTACCCAAGCTTTATGCTGACTCCTCTGCATTTACTGCTGATATTTTGGCTTTTACGGAAACTTGGCTGAAACCAGAGATATATGACAACGAAGTTCTGTCAAACAATTTTAATGCCTATAGGACCGATCGCTCCTCACGTAGGGGAGGCGGTGTGCTGATTGCCGTTAGCACTAGCCTAACATCCGAGAGAATTCACTCTGATACTCCGAATGAAATTGAATTTGTTAGTGTGGAAATTTCCTTGCAATCATTCTCAATATTTGTTACATGTTCCTATATTCCACCTGGCTCTGATTTAACAATTTATGAGCACCACCTGTCTGCGATAAAATCTGTTCTATCCCTTCTTTCTAACAGTGACCTATTGATTGTTTTGGGTGACTTTAATCTCCCTGATATTACTTGGTCTCCTCCTACTGACTCACTAGTCGCTATACCTCTATCCGTCCATGATTTTGTAGATGGTCTTTTAGAATTATCGTTACAGCAAGTAAGCTTTATACGGAATTCATTAAATAGACAACTAGATTTTGTGTTTGATTCAGACCCTCCTGAAGTCACGGTATCTAGAATTGACGCTCTTGTTGTACCTGAAGACCGATATCATCCAACAATGGAATTGACAATCTGCCTCCCATGCGTTGATACCCTCTTTCCTTTAGTTTCTAAAACTAAAGTGAGATGTTTCCGAAAATGTAACTATAAAAAACTTAACGACATGATTTCTCAATATAATTGGACAGAATTGTACAATTGTATGGATATTGAAAGTGCCACTGAACACTTCTATATAGTGTTAAATACCTTTTTTAATGAATGCGTTCCTGGTAGGTTTCCTTCAAAGACAAACAGGCCACATTGGTTTACGAAAGACCTAAAAACTTTAAGACAAACACTTATAAAAAGTATAAGAAATCGGGTAAGCCATCTGATTTTTCGAAGTATGTGGTGGCTCGATCGGATTTTAATGTTCTCAATAGTCATTGCTATTCTATGTATTTAAGTCGAAGTAAATTTGAATTTTCAAATGATCCGAAGCAGTTTTATAACTTTGTCAATGCCAAGCGTAAGTCGTCAGCATTGCCTTCATCGGTACGTTTTAACTCAATGGAGGCATCGACGGATTCTGAAATTGCTGATTTATTTGCCGAGTTTTTCCAAACTACTTATAGTTCGGCTGCTTGGTCAAATTCTAACTACCCTAATCCCTTAAATAAGGCAAATTGTATTTTTACCCCTGAAATAACGGAAAGTTCTCTCTTAAGAGACTTAGCAACAACAACGCCAACTTATTCTCCTGGTCCAAATGGACTCCCCGGGTGTGTGCTTAAGTTTTGTGCGTCAACCATATGAGAACCGATTCTTAAACTTTTTTATTTGTCTATTTCATCATCTGTTTTTCCTACTATCTGGAAGGACTCTTTTATCATTCCACTTCACAAAAAGGGTGCGAAGCCGGATGCCCAGAATTACAGAGGTATTTATAAATTGTCGGCAATTCCTAAAGCATTTGAACGTATTATTACTTCTCATTTGCAACATTTATGTTCCTCGCTAATATCACCGTGTCAGCATGGTTTTGTTAAGCGAAGATCGACCACCACCAACCTTCTGGAATTGTCATCTATTGTAATAAATGGATTTAAGAATAAAATGCAGACTGACGTTATATACACAGATTTTAGTAAGGCCTTTGACTCTGTCAACCACTCTCTTCTCTTATTCAAATTAAATCAGCTTGGGTTTCCATGTAATCTATTAACTTGGATTTCAAGTTATTTGAATGGTAGGACTCAGAGGGTTATATTCAAGAACAATGTTTCAAAATTGATCTACGTTACATCTGGAGTGCCTCAGGGTGGTCATTTGGGTCCTTTGCTGTTTACTTTGTTTATTAACGATCTTCCCTCTACCATCAAACATTCTCGTGTACTAATGTATGCTGATGATGTTAAGCTTTGTTTATCATATAACGATATAGCGTCGGGCTTCAACTAAAAGTCAGATATTGATTGTTTTCAGGGATGGTGTGAGTATAACCTTTTAAATTTGAACTGCCTTAAATGCAACGTTATGACTTTTTATAGGGGTACTCCTACTTTTGTTAGTTACTCTCTTCAAAATACGTCACTCGACCGTATATATTCCGTTAATGACTTAGGCGTTCTTCTGGACCCAAAACTTAAATTTGACTGCCACATAATGTCCACTGTCAACAAGGTCATGAGTGTTCTTGGGTTTATAAAGCGTTGGTCAAAAGAATTTGATGACCCTTATACAACCAAATTATTATTTACCTCCCTTGTCCGTCCTATTTTGGAATATTGTTCTTCGGTTTGGTGTCCACAATATCAAAAGCACATTGACCGTATTGAGTCGGTACAAAAAAAATGTCTTCTTTTTGCCCTTGGTAGTTTGAACTGGGATCAAAACGTAAGGCTACCTTCCTATCAGAGTAGATTACTATTGCTTAATTTACCTACCCTTGCAAATCGTAGAACAATGCTTGGTACTATTTTTATGCAAAATCTTATAAGAGGTGATATTGATTCTGTAGAACTTGTAAACCGCCTAACTTTCAATGTTCCTGTTAGACTTACACGAAATTATTATCCCCTAAATTTGCCACGATGTACATCTAATTTTTGTCTGCACGAGCCCTTTCGCGTTCTATGTAATAATTATAACAACCTTTATCATTTAATTTGCACTTCAACTTCTATCCCGGTATTAAGAACTAATATTTTAACTCATTTGCTTCTTTCTTAGATGCTTCTTTTATTTTCATTTGTGTCCCGTCTCTATTTGTTTTTTGTATCTTCCTCGCGAACTCGTATTTTTTGCCCAAATTGATAAAAGGGTCCCGCGCGTAACAAGCACGTGCTTGGTGTCGTTGGGCCACTTGTTTGTACTGCTCGTAGTGCATCAACGTCCATCAATAATATGTAATAAAAATGTTCGCAATACCAAAATAAATGAATAAATGTATTATTATGCTACAAAATAAACTTGTGACTTTTTATTTCGAGTTAAAATTACAGGTACGGAGAATGGAAAATATTTCCTTGACTAAGATATGTCGGCTACTTGCGAGTTGTTGCCCGGTCGTTATTTCAACCCCTATTATGGGACGAATTAGAGCTAGCAGTCAGCCGTGAGGTCGTTAGCGTAAGGCCCTTGATTTTGTCAATGAGCGTGCGCCTTCAGGCTTGTGCATGTGTCCCTTTTATTGCGCTTGGCAATGAGCCTGTGCCTTCAGGGTTGTGCATGTGCCCCTTTTATTGCGGTCGGGTAATGGACAGGTGCGCATGTTCGGGTAGCTCTTGCTTGAATCCCTTTTATGACATGTTTATGACCCATTTGTGGAAAGGAGAGAATCTTAGAGAATTTACCAGTTAAACGTTCTGGGGCGGAAACAAAAATGTGTGTTCGAAAATATTACACATCTGAGAATCATTGTCTTGTGAGATTTATTTTATTGGGAATCTTTTGATTTCTAAATTTATTTTACAATCATAGAAAATATTATTCCTGAACATGATCGGACATGTTCCTCTAAGATAACCATCTTTGAATACTTTGGGAGTGCGACCTTTCTCACGTGCACAGCAACACCTGTGATAATGAGGCAAAAGGGTACGTGCTCACACCTTTCCCCAACATGATCGGATATGTTCCTCTAAGATAACAACCTTTGGATACTATGGTTGTGCGACCTTTCTCACGTGCACCTTTCTCACCTGACTATTAATTGCACATAATGAGGGGAAGAATACATGATCAATATTGTCACATGGGGATGTGGGGGCGATGGGGGCAATTAAGTATACTCTTTATAGACATGATCGTGACATTTTTATGAGTTCAAAGTCCATTAAAATCACTTAATTTATTGGATTATGCTAATTGTCTCAGAAACCGCATACGTTAATGAGGGGGGAGGGTTGGCTTGGGGCCATTAATATGCTTATTGTCCCAGAACCCGTATTTCCCTACTACTTAAATGTGCTTTATATCTTTGCAGAAGGGAAGGGAAAAAGCGCACTAAAAAAGGGCAATCCGGAACCAGGAGCCGAACCACAGAGCTATTCCGATGAAAATAATATGTGCTAAAAATTAGAAAAAATTAAAGAAAAACTATGAAATTGAAATCCTGCTTTATGTATTGGGAAAGCTAACAGATATTTCCTTTTTTAAGGCGTATAGGTGTATTTCTAGGAACAGCTTACAGGGGCATTCTAAATTCATTTATTTGATGCATATAGGTGCATTCCTGGGTACAGATTACAGGCGCATTCTTAATTAATGCGTGCCAGAGTGTGTTTAGTTGGTGCATACAGGCGCATTTCAAATATATGCATCTAGATGCATGCAACGGGTACCTTCTTTTTTTGTCCTGCTCCTGTGTTAAAGGAATGGAAAGGGTCTTCACTTTCGGAACACCTCTTTCGTGACCATTTCATAATGAAAGAACGGGTGCTGGAATGGAGTCATTTTCGACGGGGATACCCTTCACTTTTGAACTCTAAGCTAAAATTGACTTCTATGTTGATAACATTTATTTTGTACTGTCTTTATATGATATTTATACGAATTAAGTATATTTTATAGTAATGAGCTAATATATATGTACACGTTATGATAAATAATACGACGTGTGAAAAACATGCGAATACAACGATTCTTGGGTTCTTATGCACGCAAGTCCAGCCGCAAGAAGGTTAATTTTGTGGTTGAACAGGTTGAATAATCTTAAAACTTACTTTAATTTGTATATATTGAATTAAAATGATGTATTATTATTATTATATATGTATTATAATATTGTACTTCATAGTAAAATTAAAAAAAACTATTTTAATTATTTGGTATTTTTTATTTACCCAATACCCATTTAAAGTATTTGATATGAAAGTGAAACTTGGCTAAATGATTTTGCGCCATTTAACTTAGATTTGATTTAAAAAGCCCGCCCTTCTGGGTGGGAAAAGAAACGCGCGTTTTCTTAAAGCCAACAATAACATAGAGCTCCCCAATGGCTACTATGTTTAAAGATTTTAAATATTTAAACGTTTTTCCATCAACTAAAAGTTTATAACTGCAGTGACATATAAAAATGGAAGTGCGTGTATTAATTGGGCTAAATAGTGCAAATATAAGACAATTTCAATTGCTTACGTCGATTTGTAATTTCGAGCGCCAATTTTACTTCCTGCTGGTGCTGTTGCTTATTGACACAGGTTTGAGTTCCAATAGATTATTTCTAGAAAGTTATAATTAGCCCATTTGGCCCTTATGGTCATTGCCGAGAATAAAAGAGCACAAATCAGTGGACACGAGTGCAGCCTGGCCCACTGCCAAAAATCTAGGCGCGATTTCCCCAGCCTTAAATTGTTTACGGTTCCAACAAAGGATCCAACAACTTAAATGAAATGGGCAGAAAAGTTCGGAAGACTTTGTAGCGAGCAGTTCATCACTGTTGTTCTGTCTAGATCATTTCTCCCCGGATGATATTGAGGTAAAATATCTGAGGAACAATCCCAGATCGAAACCTAATAAAAGATTACAGTCCACAAAATCACATAAACATAAAGTCTTTAAAAAAAAATATTTATCTCAAAAAAAGTTGGCTGATGAAAGAAAAATAAGAGAGAGGAGAAGACTGAGGAGGGTCTGGCAGGTCAGCAGAAGCCGGAGCGCAAAGACTGCATTAAACAGGGCATGCAATGATATCAACAGAATGCTTTTACACTTTAATAAATCGCTGGAAGCTTAGCTGGCGTACCTCGAGCCCTGGAGCCCTGAACACAATCTTTAAATAGCCACTAAATACTTCAAACGACCTGTAAAGAGAATATCTCCAGTCAAAACAACGACCTGAGTATGGTGTCGCTCTAGCCAGGAGTTGCAACGCCTTTGCAGAACTGTTCTCAGCCCTTCTACTTGTGGGACCCGGAAGACTTGGAAAAAACGATGCATCTCCTGGATGTACCCTGCGCCATTAATTTGCCCAGAAGGGAATAAAATTTAATTCAGGAGAGGAAATGAAGCCATCTAACAGTGCCATAAGGTTGTGATCTATACATTATATATGAGGAGAATGACTGCCGACAGTCAGGCCACGGTACACAAGACAGTCCGAAATTACCCATCGAAACATGCGGCAGCACTTGCAAGGATGAGTGCGAGATATTAATCATGTTATAGCTTGATAAATATAAATTAAAACAAGGAAGAACGCTATAGTCGAATACCTCGACTATCAGATTCCCGTTACTCAGCTAAAGGGACCAAAGGAAAATTTAGATATGCAAGCAGCAAAGCGAGATTGAAATGCGCCACCTACCGGCGGTAGACTGATTTAAGCGTTGTGGGCGTTACAGTGGGCCTGGCAAACTTTTTTTGGGTCAATCGATAGGTATTGATAAGAACAATACATTTCAGTTAAAATTTGTATTCTAGCATCAAAACTGTCGGAGCCACAGTTTTGGGCGGTTTGTGGGCGTGGCACTCTGCTGAAACAAACGCGCTGCGTAAGAAGCTTAGGAATCTGCACGCCAAATTCTAATAGCCTAGCTCTCATAGTTTCCGAGATCTCAGCGTTCATGCGGACAGACGGACATGGCTAGATCGACTCGGCTAGTGATCCTGATCAAGAATATACATACTTTATGGGGTCGGAAACGCTTCCTTCTGCCTGTTACATACTTTCCGACGAATCTAGTATAACCTTTTACTCTACGAGTAATGGGTATAATTATTACCTTTTGGACATAACGTAGATTGTTTATTTATTAGTCTTAAAATAACAATCACTGCTTTAAATACAAAAAGCATTAACTGGACTTCATTCGTTGCACTATGGGGACTTTGACCCGTTTTTTTGGCATAAATGTGTTTTTCACAAGTATTTCAAATTTCGATATATTGATGTTATCGAATTAAGAACAGATCAAAATGTCATGTTACATAATAGAAATGTTAATTTAACAGAGTACGTAGTTAATACGGGAGCTGGCTCACTAGGTAATAAATCATGTCAAAAAAGGGGGTGGGGGTGACCCTAATTAGTCACGCATGGTTGCACACAGGTGTTTTAATGACCTAATTAGCATGATTAAGTAATAAATCATGTCAAAAAAGGGGGTGGGGGTGACCTAATTAGCATAATTAAGTAATAAATCATGTCACAAAAGGGGGTGGGGGTGACCTAATTAGTCACGCATGGTTGCACGCAGGTGTTTTAATGACCTAATTAGCATGATTAGAAAAAGGGGTGGTGGTGGCGACCCTAATTAGTCACTTAATGAGGTTAGAAAGGGGTGTGTAGGAGTGTGAGAGAGGGGTGTTATGATATGTCTTGTTTTGTCTTGTCTTTTTCTCACCCTAAAGGTGCGTGTGTGATAGGGGTGTTTTGTCATGCGTAGGATTTTGTGGTTGTTTAGAGTGATCTTTACCCGAATAGGGTGTGTAGGAGTGCAATGGTTGCACACAGGTCACTATGTTGCTTCTAACTTGCGTTAGAACGCGTTATGCGTGGGCGTTTTGTTGATTCAATTAGGGTTGTAGTGACACCTGTCTACGGTCTTGTAGTCAAAAGGTGTTGGTTTGAGAGATATTAGACCGCATACTTTTGTGGTGTTGGTTTGAGGGATATTAAACCGCATACTTTTGTGGTGTGAAACAAGCGTGAGTTCGGTAACCTCCCCCTCTTTAGCGAGCATTAGATGGGAAAGTGAGCGTAGGAGTGTAAGAGGGGTGTTGGTGGTGGTGGTTCCTAACAAAAGCGTTGTTTTGTTATGCGTGGGCGTTTTGTTGATTCAATTAGGGATAGTTTTAATAGGGTAGATTCAATTAGGGTTCTAGTTGACATCTGTTAGTGTATCCTGTCTACGGTCTTGTGGTCAAAATGGTGATTGTGGTGGTGGTTCCTAACAGAACAAAAACAAATGAGATCGTTTATTTAGTGAAATACGTTTTTCTTTAATCATATTTGAAAATTTTTTCTCACGCGCTTATAGAATGAGAAAACGGTTACCTTCTAAGTTTTCAAACAATGTATGTGTTACGGAAAAATGTGGATAGTAGTTCAGTTTTAGAAAACTATTCGTTTTACAAGGGGTGTTTTGTCATGCGTATGAATTTGTAAAACTATATTTAGGCGGAGGAGAAGGAGGAAGGGAAGTTGTTTTGTTATGCGTGGGCGTTTTGTTGATTCAATTAGGGTTGTAGGTGACACCTGTCTACGGTCTTGTGGTCAAAAGGTGTTGGTTTGAGGGATATTAGACCGCATACTTTTGTGGTGTGAAACAAGCGTGAGTTCGATAACCTCCCCCTCTTTAGCGAGCATTAGATGGGAAAGTGAGCGTAGGAGTGTAAGAGGGGTGTTGGTGGTGGTGGTGGTTCCTAACAGAATATACCCAAAAACGTTGTTTTGATATGCGTGGGCGTTTTTTTGTTTCAATTAGGGTTTTAGCTGAAATCTATTAGTGTAACCTGTCTACGGTCTTGTGGTCAAAATGGTGGTGGTGGTTGTGGTTCCTAACAGAATATACATAAAAACAAATGAGATCGTTTATTTAGTCAAATACGTTTTTATTTAATCATATTTGAACATTTTTTCTCACGCGCTTATAGAAAGAGAAAACGGTTACCTTTTAAGTTTTCAAAAAAATGTATGTGTTAAGGAGAAATGTGGTTCTACGTTCTGACTTTTCCTGGTTGATGAGTTTAGAAAACCTAAAACAGTACAAAATTTAAATCGAAAGACAAAAGATGACTAAAATCAACAGCCAAATAAACCACTCTGACTTTAAAATAAATGAAGATTTGTTGATTGAAATAAGAATCTTTAAGGAAATTTTAAAGGTTTCCAAGGAGTTGCGACGGGAATTCGGTAGTATCTATTAGAGTGAGGTGTGAAATTTCAATTTTGTGAGTTTTGTTCAAAATGTGCAGTTTTTATTTTAGAACAGAGAAAATTATACCATTGGAAAGGGCTTGAAAAATGCTTTCCAATGACACCAAAATTTTTTTTTTTTTTTTAGTGAGGGGGTATACTAATTACGGTATCGACGGTCATCGTCGTTTTTTGCCTTTTTCAGTGTAGTAGTGGGAAATTTCACACCTTCGCGCACAAGCAGTCATGAGCAAGGACTCGAGGGTAGGGGGTGAGATTCGGGTTCGTGGGTACACACGTTCACTTTCTCCTGCTCATTCTCAGAAGATAACGAGGGGTCACAATATTTGAAATGCAATAAAACGGGAGGGTTCCGTGGAATACCAAACACACTGATTATGGGATGAGTATACGCTTGCAATTAAAAACAACTCATACAAAATACATTTAAAACCGCCTAAAAAACCTACGCAACCGCTTTTAATAGCTACTCTTAGCTTAAGGCTTAGGAAATTCGAATGGTTGCATCGCGACATCTTATGCCAATGCTGGCCCGACCTTAACTGACCATTTATTCATATCTTGCTTACACAGAGATTGCCTTTCCTTAACCTATGTCAAAGTTGTACACCTTCGATATTTACCTACATCCTAACCCCTCCTACATCACGTTCACCCCCGGTAACTTGTTATCAATACTTGTGTTCGTTTTCCTTCTAATAACCATTCTACTGGGGTATTGGACTGCTCCTTATATTCGAGAACCAATCGGATTGGTTCTAGGAGTACAACATGCCTGTATGCACTCCCTGTAGATGTCAACCTGTTAAGTAAACATTCTAGACTATAAAAATGACACCACTCAAATTGCTCAGGATCAGTTCTTCAAATGCCTCAGTACTGCATACCTATGGATCTAACCGTAGAATTTGTCGATTCGGAAAACAAGGTTGAGATTGACAACCTGGAATTACCACCCACGCAATATTCTGATCTTAAAATAATTGAAAACTCGGATCTGGACCTTGTGCAGGTTTCCGAATCAGAAGATTCGGTTGATCGCCTTCTTCAAAGCGTATTTCAACCGGCTGCATCATCGACCCAAAATAGGGACCGAGGATTGGAGTCTCTTGAATGGAGCCAGTTTCCATTAGGGACTACTACGCAGGCTTTTTTGGAATCTCTTATCACACACGATGAAAGCGAAGGTGAATATCAGTGTGCACAGGAATTTCAATTGGACGACGACCTATCCAGGCCAGAAGAAGATGTTTTCCCTAACGACGACCACATCTTTGAAGAACTTATGGGACCTCAACCGCCACCTACTAACCATTATTTAACTTTGCTGGATGATGGAGATGACAACGCATTACTAGATGTTTTATTTGATCTAGATTCTTAACTTTTTAATTATAAATACACATTACATAAAGGAAAATAAAGTAAAAACTATTTTTTAAATTGAGATCTTATAATTGTTTTTTATTTATTGGACAATTTTTCTTTGGTTTAAAAATACTTTTTAGCTCTGCTTTGTGAACCAACAGACGATGCACATTGAAGTCGTATCGCAACCAAATTTTCCGTACTTTAGGACAGAAATAACAATAATAAAAGGAAGATCTAGATTTCTGATAGGCGAAGTTGTGTATCATACGCTTTTAGGCCGCTGCGAGTATTAAAGGATTTTGTTTCTAAGCACAACTCGCAATGATACTTTACCATATCGATGTTTTTAAAAATAAACTGACTTTTCTATAAAAAATGTATCTTATATAGCATCTGAGAGACAATTCTTACGTTATATACACTAACTTTATTTTAACGCTATTGAAAGATTTATATAAATATAAAAAGAGATAGACATACTGATATGTATTTCTGACTTTATTCTCAAGTATTACATAGTTTGAATAAATATTTTGATACGTATAATGAAGACATATTGTTATCTCATTTACTCCACATGAATTAATAGAATTATATAGATTTTGACAAGTAAAAAAGACCATGTAATTACGGGTTAAAGAATTAGTATACAACAGTTAGGTACTAGTGCACAACGAATCCAATCTTACGCGGATCAAAAATGGTATGCATATAAATTAAAAGTAAATACATTATCAACTAATTTTGTTGAATTTGATAGGACTTCTTAGAGACCTTAAATGATGTGAAGCCTGTGATTGGCTACACAAAAATTGAAAATCTATGTATTGGATTTGAGTATAAGATCACTGAATGTAAGCTGAAAAAGACACCATATGGAACTAAAATAGCTCTGTATTTAACTGATAAGGACGACAAAGATGTTTGGATATTTCTACCTAAAAGTTATGTGAACAAATTTTCTACAAAGACACCATTTAGGAAATTAAATGAGAATGGAATAACTCATATGGTATATAAAGGAGAGATCTGAACAGATATAGTTGTGCTCAAATTGAATTTTTATCAGTAAATAGGTAAAGTAAATAAAATTCTTCAATATAAAGAGCCGAGTTTTTAAATCCAACAGCAGTCTTAAATCAGTCTGAAAAAGAAATAAATGTCTCTAAAAATGTACGCTCAACAGATTGAACTATTCTTGATGCAATTTGAAGGCATGCTTTTCGAGCAACACCTACAAAGGATGGAGTTCCTAAAAGCTACTTTGGAGGATTTAGAGGAAAAAGAGTTGATCCATTCGAAGTTTGGATTCCATTATAAACTTTGTCCCTGGAGCGACGATGACGCCTCATCTGGACCAGACACATGTCAGTGTCATATGCTGCCTGCACTGAAAGAGGAAGCCCTTAGTCTAATGATTAAATATTATAAGTTAAACAAATCTAGTGTTTTCTTTTTACTTTTAAAAAGACCGTACAGCATACAATAATGTCCGCAAGTGTTAGAAAAGTATCCCTGTAGTTGTTGCTTATTAAAAAAAAATTTATGAGCGTTAGATTTTAAAAATTTTAAAAATTCTTTTTTCTGGGGATATTGACCGTACGAATCGAAAAATTCTGCTGACCTACGACTATCAAAATAAAATGCAATCCAATGAGTTCCAGGTTGATCTGAAGTGTCGGTATTCGCAATTATTAGTGCGGGATACTTTAAAATAGTTTTTGGTAACCTATCCGAAGGAAAAACTCCTTTAAAAATAGATTTTGTCTTTGGATGCTTAGAAAGAAAATGTTCAATTTGTAAAGTATTCATTTTAAAAGAGCGTACGAATATTTCTATGCTTATCAATATCAATCATTGAATCGTATTCACAGTATACCAAGCAAGTAACTGCTTCAGCAAGTGGTTCCGAAAATCTTCCTTCGATTCTCATAGTACCTTGAGAGATTAAATTTGAACATATAGTTGAATTTGATTGATCCGCAGTTAAGTCAAAGCCTAATATAAAACTGTTTAAATCAAACATTTCCTTGGTAATTTGTAGTCCACGATCGTAATGTTTAATTCCACATGATCTAAAAAGCATATTATAACCTCTTGAGCTTTGAACCTTTTCAGCGTTCGAGTAATCGAACTCCAGAGCCTGGGAAGGAACTTGAACTCCATTAACCAATAGGATAAAGCGTTGAATTTTAAAATGTTCAAATTGAATTGGGTCTAAGGCTCGGTTTCCTGAGTATGAGCGGTTTTTAACCATACAAAAGGCCAGAAAATTTGGTATTTGACCAATAACTGCGTTGTTTATCGACAGTGTATTGTTTCCTGGATATATTGTAAATGATTTGACTTCAACCTTGCTGAATGGGTACAGAGCATTTTTTGTTTGTAAAACATGATGATGAGCCAATAAAATGCTTGGGTTAACTGTTATATGGTTCATAAAAAGTTGTGCTTCTAGTATCTTTAAATTTGATTCAGTACCAGTTTCCATTAAATAAAACGCTGTTTTTTCAATATTGAAATTAATTCTTAAATCAACATTGTTAACAAGCAGTTTGGTTTGATTAAAAATATCTCCATGAACTTTTCCGAATAACTCAACCTTGTTATTATTTTGAAACATATTTTTAAGGGTCTCATTCGAGTCCGGATAAACATATTTTCCTGCTGTTATTCTCCCAAAATTTGGAAAATAACCTTGGGAGACCAAGTGACTTTCAGAGGCGTCACTCCCATAGTTGAAAATTGTTTGCAAATACGCTCTATAGTGATAATTATTATCACTTTGCGATACCAGTATATTATTTAAATAAACTGATTAACTTCTAAATATTGAATGTAGAATATTGTTTACAACACCAACAGCATTTCCTTCAATGCTGTTGTTATCATTTTTTTTAAGTTGCACAACAAGTCGTAAATAAACACTTGACAAATCTCGATACGTTTCACCATTTCCCAAGCAAACAAATTCGATTGAAGAGGCGCCGTCCAAAGAAACAATTGGATTGTATGAGACTTCTTCAGTTCTTAGAATAGAACTTTGCGTGGGGTGTGCCGCAAACAAATCTAATTCACTTTTCATACATTCGATATGCGTACTCATTTTGCTTTAGAAAAAATATCTTTAATATTTAATTTTCTTGTTGATTTTTTTTTTATCTTGCGTTTGGGTATGTTTACGTTGTCGTTTAGATGTATAATGAAGACGTTTTTTCCTATTACCTAGCCTTTTATTTCTTTTTCCACTTCCACTTTGAAAACGGGTAATTTTATCAATTGCTTTATTTGAAAGATTTTGTAAAGCAATTTTACTTTGTTCTTGAATTATATTTCTTAAAGGCTTTCTCCCAAATTCATTAATTACAGCCTTTCCAGTCTCAGCAGCCTGATTTTTTATAGCAGTTATGCCCGAAAGAAAAAGAGGTTTTATGTAATTAAAAAGACCGCTAAAAAAGTTTCAGATTCCTCGTCCTTGTTGCACTATATGCGGAGATATGTAAAGACTTCCGATGTTGCTTAAGCCCCCACCACACTGATTTACATAATAATCCTGATAAGATTTCACCATGATGACTATTTTAGTTCTAAATAAATAATATTTGGGTATGCATTATTTATAGTCCTGACCTATATCCATTGGAATCAGTAATTAGTATTGAGATTTCATTTGGTGACCATATGTCCAAAGGATAATATTCAATATTATTAAATTGAATATTTTGTTCCTTTCCATTATAATGCAATACACGAAGGCATCGCGGTCTTTTACTACCTACTGACCTTGGTTTTATTATGTCAGTGTAAATAAAAATCAATCCATTTTCAGGTATATTCGTTTGAATGGATACATTTTTATATCTAAATGTTTCAGCATTTACAAGACTAACAAATTCGGTTTCTTCAACGACATTTTTATCTTGGTTAGGTGTATATTTAATGTAATTATTCAAATTTATATCTGTAATACCGACTTCCCAATCATCGTTCATGTCTTCTGGAATGTTTACAATGTTTGTAAATGCACACATTACGTTGTCAGGAAAAACATTCATTGAGTCATTACTTAACAATGTGATAAAAATCTCATTTAAATAACCCATGTTTGATTTTTTATGGAAGTTAATTATATGAAATCCAATTGAATTTATTTTGTTGTTTGTTTGTTCTAACCGATCGCATTAATCTTTCACGTCCTGTTACATATTTAAAATTTTGATAAGGTAAAGTTTCCGTTTTTAATTTTTGTAGTTTTCCTTTTAATTTACGTTGTCGTTCATTAAGCTTCACTTTGAGCAATGGTTTCTCTAATCCTATTTTCTTTTTAACTGTTTGACTATCTAAAAAAGAGGTATCACTCACTTTTCGTTTATCTGATACTACATTTTCCTTTTTTTTTTTGAACTAAAATCCTCATCATCACTTTCAGGCGGTAAATCGGGGAACTCAAATTTTTCCAGACGTGAGTGTGTGTGCTTTGATGTTGATTTTGATGTGCTGGGTTTTATATCAATCCAATCAGTGGTGTGGGATTCACTTGTTCTGGTTGTAATAGGATTCGCTTTTTGTTCATTTTGAAGATTTCATGATTTATTACGTTTTTTATTTTGATAGTAACTTAATTCTTGGCGAATTTTGAGCCATTTATCGAAATCACTTATTTTGTTATTATTCAAAATTGGTAAAAATTTTATATTTATTAATTCATTTCCTCTATCATTGTTTAACAATTTCTGATAGCTGTTAGGATGCATTAAAATTACTTTGCTTAAATTATGTTTATTTTTAATCATTTTTTAAAAGTTTTCCAAAAATTCCAGAAAGCAATGAAGTTATTAGAATCGGTAGAAATCCCCCTTTTTGAATAAGGACTTTTCTCTTAGAGTTTAATGTACGCTTTGGGCACGAAAGATAGCGCAATGCATTTTTATACTTTTTTAGAGCATTAAGATGGGATTTAGTAACTTTATGGTTTCCCTGTAATGTGTTCAATACAATCTCTACTATTGTTTTTACCAGGTCACTATTACTATTGCTTATAATTGCCTTACGTAGTCTATTGTCGGCCTTTTTGAGCACATACAATAAATGTTTGTTCGCTTTCAAGCGATTTAGGCTCTTTTTGTAAACCATTTTCATTTGAATAGCACACAGAATATTCTGAATTAAAAATGTCAGATCTAAATCTTAAGAGATCGTTAATGCCCTGAGTGAGATCAATAAGTAAATATCCGTGAGATTGTTCCGTTACTTCTTTATATATTCTAAAGAGCTCCGTTGGGTTTTCTGGGTATATTTGTCTTGCTAAACATTGAAATTGAAGCTTATCACGAGGATTTTTGAAAGCAACAATGTATTTGGTATTAAGTGAAATATCTCTGGTGTGCGAAGATTTATGAAATATGTTCTGAGTTACCACTATTACTGATAAATTCCTATGGTGTGATCCTTTTGTAAACAGCTCACACACATTTTTATTAAAGGCTCCCATCATCAAGTCATCCAATATTAAAAGAATTGGTTCATTCGTTTCATTTTCAACTGTTTCAGGGACTCCTTTAAAATATTCAATTTTTTCGAAATTGGGCTTGGCACTCTCCTCTGCATAACACCAAATAATTTGATCTATTGAAATATTAAAAAGATCATTCTTTTTGGTGAGTAGATTTTCTAAAAAGGTTGTTTTTCCCGATCCTGAGGGTCCACAAATAAGCATTGTAAAAAGATGTATAAATTGTGTAAACATTTTTTTATTAAAAAAATTTATTTTCTTCGGAATGAATTTTAATATATTATATTATTACTAATTGCTTATATAATGTTTTAAAGTTATACTAGGTTTTATTAATTCTCTCTTGATCGCGTTTCTTGGAGCAGTTCTTCTCGAAATGAGTATCAGATCCGCAATAATTACAATAAATAAGTTGCGTGTATCCATTTTTACGGGGATCATTTCCAAAAAATCTCTTAAAAGAATCCATAATAAGAGACAACCTGATAGGACCATGAATTTCTTTTTACTAAATTTTAAACACATGTGTCACCATTGCTATATATTTCATAATTGGTGTTTTCTAAGAATACAAACAGCTTAAATAAATTATTTAATGAACATCGAAGTGGAAGTTTTTTCTTATGTATTTTACAATTTGTAAAAAAAATTGGGTAGTTGAGTTAAACTTCTTCCAATATCTATATCGATAATGTTTGTTGATAAATACTTGATTAAAAAATTCTTTTTAATTTCACCACGAACAAGAACTGTGTGAAACTTATTGAGTGGTGTTAGTATTTCTTCAAGACTTGTGTATGGAATATCTCCAGCTGACCAATCCAATCCGTTTACATTCTGCTGGTTAAGGTGCTGCTGCTTAAGAGCTCCATTATCCAATTCTTTTATGTTGTATGGCGGCTTGAAATGGAAAAAATTAGGTATAACAGTTCCAGCAGGCATAAACGCCAGCTCTTTAACGAAAACTTGTTTGTTGTTACCAAGTACATATTGAAAATCTACTATAATGCTTGAATTACGATCGACTGTGTTCATCATTGGTTGAGATTTTTTAATCAACTGAGGGTGTGCCTGCTAGGGCTTTCTCCTTTATATACCGGTAAGACTAGAACATATTTACAGTTTATTTAAAGTAGTCTTACCTGATGGACATGTGTGTAACTAAAAGAAATAAAACTTCTCGAAAGAAACAGGATCACGAAGTCATTTTTGGATTCGAGTATTATGTTGTTCATAACTTAAAATTGAAATGTGGTCTGTCAACTACTCGAAAATTTTTGCCAATGGTTTGGATGCAGCAAAGTAAAAATAATTTCATTGGATTTGACAAAGACGAATGGATGCAACTGCTTACGTATAAGGAATTTATTCAGTTGAAACTGGACCAGTATGACTTCTTGATGCCTGATACAATTATTGATCATCGGTGCTTGCATTCCATAAAATGTAACTTTAGATTTAGGAAATCAGATAATCAGTACGTTTTTGTGATTAATCAGTATGGTAACAAAATTGAGTTTGATTCAGAGTCCTGGAGATCATTAATAAGATTAGGCATATTTTTTACTACATTTTTATGTTGGAACTCCATATTACGACAGCAAGTAATATATCTTTACAATAATCATATTATTCCTAAGTGTGTATCTTTACAAAAATTCGATATTCAACTATCTGATTTAGAAGGTAGCTATGATAAAGATGTGCAAATAGATTTAACCCGATTATGTTTTGAAATTTCCGAAAAGATGCGTACAGAAATAAAAAGAGATGTTCTTGTATATAAGCAAGCATTATTGACTAAGCAACCATCGTCATCAAATAAAAAATAACACTAATAAATCAACACCTTAAGATGAGCAAACAACAAGTTGTCAATGAAATTCATAAGGCAGCGCAAAAAAACTTTATACGGCGAAAGTTCGTTCAAAAAGGGATAAATGACAGATGGCAAATTGATTTAGTTGAAATGATACCGTTTTGGAAAGAAAATAAGGGTTTTAGATATTTACTGACCGTTATTGACACGTTCTCAAAGTATGCATACGCCGAGGCAGTTAAGACAAAGTCTGCCCTGGATGTAGCAGAGGCAATGAAATCTGTTTTTAAAAAGAGCAAAAGTACACCCAAGAATATTCAGTCATATCAAGGGAAAGAATTTTTTAATTCCACTTTTAGGAAATTAATGGATAAATTTGATATAAATCATTATCATACTTATACGCATCTCAAGGCTTCTATATGTGAACGCTTTAATCGAACATTAAAAAATCGTATGTGGAAAATGTTTAGTATGCAGGGTAAATATAAGTGGATTCATAACATCAATTATCTCATAAATCAATACAATAATTCTTATCACCGAACAATTAAAATGAAGCCTATAGATGTCTGCTCGAAAAATGAAGAGTTTATTTTAAAATCAGTATATAATTTACCAAAAATATTTCCAAAACATAAATTTTTAGTAGGTGATTTTGTTAGAATAAGTAAATACAAGGGAGCATTTATGAAGGGGTACGAGCCAAATTGGATCACAGAAGTTTTTAAAGTTTTAAAAGTCAAGTCTACATACCCCGTAACATATGAAATACAAGATTACATGGGTACCCCTATTAATGGGTCATTTTATGAAGAGGAACTTAAAAAAGTGAAAGAGAAAAATGCTATCCTAGTAGAGAAAATACTAAAAAGGAAAAATAATCAAGTGCTTGTAAAATGGAGCGGTTTCGATTCCAGCCACAACTCATGGGTATCTGCAACTCATGACCTGCTAAAGTAATAAAACGCAACAATAGCAAGTTTAATTTTTATCTATTTATTTACAAATTTTTATTCTTATAATATAAATATATAAACATTTATTTAATAATGGGTTTAATTTTGGATACTACTTAATATATGTGCAATATTATAATGACCATGAGCCAATGTATTACAATTATCTGGTAAAATATATCTCTTATCATCCTTATAATTAAGACTTATTTTGTTCATAATTTCAGTATAGAGGATGTGCGACCTACTTCGAATAACTCGCTGGGATCCATAAAATTTTTTTTTATATTTTATACATTCTATATAATCTTCATGATTCAGTTTTTTAATAACTGATTTCTTAACTCCTTTAATTTTTTTATACATTCGTTTTCGTTTCCTTCCTTATCAACTTAACAAGAGTATTCCTTAGCCTTAAGTCCAGCAAAAGAAGTCATAATTCTACCTGCATGTTCATCCTTCATTTTTCCAGGTTCCCTATTATTAGCTTGAACTATATTAAATTGGTTGTCTAGTTTATAATTTGAGGTATCGAATCGTTCGGGATTTTCTTTTATAGTTTCGTAAAAGTCTTCCTCTGAAGATAAAATAAATGAATCTGTATCCATATAAATTATTTTCGAAGAAGGACTTTTAAGTAATAGAAAATTATAATAAAATTCATACATTAACCATTTAGATAATTCTAAAACAGCAACTCCTATGTATATTGGTTTATCATACATCATTTTTGATGGTGTTGATTCAATCGCTGCAAGATCTGTCCCGAATATCTCAACGCTATGGAAATCATGTCTGGCTATGCGTTGCCTGAAGCCTGGTGAATTTTGCCTTGATTTATAATGTTTTACTAATACTATATTTCTTCGCTTGGCGACATTTTCCATTGTTTTGCCGTATACTGCATTATTCATTAACTTAAAATTTTTTTTTTCAAAATCATTTTCGGCTAGTTTTCTTTGATCAGTGTTTAAATCAATATAAGGCTTTAACCAGCATGATTGTGTAAAAGACAAAACCCTATGTATTTTTTTTACAATTAAACCATGCTGTATACAAAGTTGAAGCTGTTTTAAGTGGATAATGTATTCGCTTTTATTCGTTAAATCAGCTATAAGTTTTTTCTGCTTATCTCCTGGAGGAACTTTGTTTTCTGGACAGAAAGGCAAGTAGTTATGTGAGTCATGCCGATCAGTAGGATATTCTAAATCAACTTCTAATATATATCCAACATTTCCCTCCACAGAAATATTTTTATAATCGAACGATTCTAATTGATCATTACTTAAAAATTTAAGTCCTGAAAGCGGTAAGGGTTGACTCATTGCCCAACCATATAAATTATTTGCATCAATATAGCTCAGATAGTTATTTGGTTTACTTGAACCAAAAATAGTTATATATTTATTATTAGCTATAGAAATTCTTTGGGTACATTGAGTTAACCCACCCCTTATCGCTCTTTTTAAAAAATTGTACATGTCTCCGTCGCTAATAAGTTCTAAGTTTACATTAGTATACTTGAGCATAGCATCCCAAGATATTGACGGTGCTGTAACATAGTTAATAGGGTCTAGCTTATAAATTTTCTGACAAATTTTTCTAAAATTTTCGAAAACATCGGTCAAAATTAAAACATCACTTTCTAAATAAAGTTTTATATAATCTTTTATAGTATAACAATTGAAAGTTTTCCAAAACTTTTGGGGCAAAATTGTAATCATCCATACTACAATTTCCTTCGCTGAGAGAATTGTAAAAACTATCAATGTCAGGAAGCTGGGTATCCTCAAATTTTTCAAAACTATCTAAATAGTCGTAAGGGAAAACACCCTTCCTACGCATTTGCTTAAATTTTTCTCCCTGAAATTTAGTACTTAGAATTTTAAAATCTTTGTCCTCCAAGTAGCTCGATAGTTTTTCTAAGCTCGAATTTAAAAATCTAATCGAATCGATGTATCTTATTTTGAATCTATTTGAGGCATTTATTTTAATTGTCTGCGTTAGCGCTATATAAAGCTCTTTATTACATGGTATGGGGCTTAAGTCTCCTTCTAATTCAGTAATGAATAAATGTATGTCATATTTAGATAAGTTATGAAATACTACAGGGAAGAAGGGATCACTTAATTTGTACTTTGGCTTACAATTTTTATGAATGGGACCCATGTATTTTCCAGAAAATTGATCAAAATATTTGTCCAGGTCGGCAGCGTTGATTTCCTTTTCACAGGCACAGCAGTTGCCTTCCTGTTCATGGATTGTGCTAGCAATCGGGTTTTTGGGGGGTCGACCAGTACATATAAAACAAGCTCGTAGTTTTTTCCTTTAGTGATTTGCAGAATTTTTGTATGCAGTCAGCGCCTATAAAATTATACAAATTTTGAATTAGTTTTAAAAATAGTAATAAATTAATTTTTGATGTTTTTTACATACCTTCATATGTCCACAATTCGTTAAGATCAGGATTATATTTATGTGCTACATAAAATGATACGGCACATGCAGTATGCTTCTGCACTTTTGTTGTTGACGAAGTTGAAGACGAATTTAGGCATGTTCTATAGTTTTCAAGAACAGCCTCAATATCGGCATATATCACCACCGGAGGAGATAATTTTTTGTGAAAGCCCTTGAATGAAGTTGTAGTATTTGGTTCAGGGTAAAACGAGGCCACTTTTCCGCATTCAAATTTGTTGTGGGTAGTATTATTAACCGTGAAAAACTGTAGTCAGTTATCACAAAAATATCCTCCTGATTTGGCCTTGGAATGCTGTGAGTAGCATAATCCTTTTACACTTGTAATATAAGCGTAATGCATACTTTCTTGTTTAACGTTATTTATTCCCAATATATTTATGTGGTTACTTCGAATACATTTAGTTCTAAACGTTGGACCAATAATTTTGTCACCATCAGCATCGATCTCATAAATACTTATACTAAAATCTTTATTATTTTTCTCGAAATGAATAATTCCTTTATTCGTGATTGGAAACTCGATTCCTAAAAAATCCATTCTTATACCATCATATACAATTATTTCATTATTAATATTAATGTGGTAAGTTGTGTGCTTTGTCATTTTCTCTCGTGAATACTTTCTTTGCTTTGCTGTTGCAAAGGTAGCACTCTCATGAGTTTTATTTGCTATGAATGCCAGTATGCACCATTTGAAACAAAATACGTCAGTATTCTGTAAGTTTATAAGTGAATTTCGGGCTCTTATATTCTTCGGGGCCTGTATGTATCCGCTAGCAGGAATGTTTTCTAGCTTGATTACTGTAATTTCAAAATAATTGAAATTTTTTATTGCCCAACCAGAGTCTTTTTCTTGAAACTCACTGCTCGATGCTAATAAGCTATCTACTGCCATATTTAGCTCATCGATAATGTTTTCATTTTGGTATACAGATTTATATGCAGTCCCAAAATGTTTTGTTATTTCAACAGTAACTCCTTCGTCTGTATGTTTACTATAGGTACCATAAACTCTTAGGTTGAATTTAATGGCTCTATATTCTATCATGCAATGCTTTATAATTTCAATTATATTTTTTTGGCAATGCTGATAAAAATCTTTTAAATCAATAGTGTTTTGGACTGTACTATTGATTCGATATGATTTTACAGGAAAAACAGTTTGTGAGTTAAGAATAATTATATTTTCATTATTTCTTACTTTTCTGGCTGATGCATTTTTATGCTTATCGGTCAATATGTGTTGACGTTCCCTTGATGCAAGATATTTGTCACCACAAGTAGGGCATAAAAGTTCTAATTTTAAATCCTTTTTATTTTCGCTTATCTTAGCTTTTTTTTCTTGAATGCTTACTTCCTTACCCTCATCCATTCTCATCCGTTTGAGAGCATTTGATGATGTTGTGGGATGATCGTCCAGATGATTTTGCCTTATGTTTTGGGGTTGCCGTTTTTCAACATTCATTAAAATATTGAATGCATTTTTTGGTCCATTACAATTTTGATAGTGCTCGTCGAATTCATAATTATGAACTAAGGTAGAGCATAAGTCACACCTTATTTTCGATTTACACATTAAAACCTCGAAGGCATTCCGAGGCTTTGAGCACTGAGCATAATGAGCTTCAAACTCACTCAACTCCACATTTTTGGTGCACAAATCACAAGCAATGAACGACTCCATTTTTAGGGTTTTAGTTTTAATTTTTTTTTATTCAAAAAATATATTGTTATATGTTGTAATGTTGTTAACAATTTTCACCCACTCTTTAAAAAGGTAAAAAGCACGATTCGAATTGTTAGGCGCGATTACAAGGACCGATGTGGATCTAATTATTTTATTAGAATACAGTACTGAGGCATTTGAAGAACTGATCCTGAGCAATTTGAGTGGTGTCATTTTTATAGTCTAGAATGTTCACTTAACAGGTTGACATCTACAGGGAGTGCATACAGGCATGTTGTACTCCTGGAACCAATCCGATTAGTTCTCGAATATAAGGAGCAGCCCAATACCCCAGTAGAATGGTTATTAGAAGGAAAACGAACACAAGTATTGATAACAAGTTACCGGGGGTGAACGTGGTGTAGGAGGGGTTAGGATGTAGGTAAATATCGAAGGTGTACAACTTTGACATAGGTTAAGGAAAGGCAATCTCTGTGTAAGCAAGATATGAATAAATGGTCAGTTAAGGTCGGGCCAGCATTGGCATAAGATGTCGCGATGCAACCATTCGAATTTCCTAAGCCTTAAGCTAAGAGTAGCTATTAAAAGCGGTTGCGTAGGTTTTTTAGGCGGTTTTAAATGTATTTTGTATGAGTTTTTTTTAATTGCAAGCGTATACTCATCCCATAATCAGTGTGTTTGGTATTCCACGGAACCCTCCCGTTTTATTGCATTTCAAATGTTGTGACCCCTCGTTATCTTCTGAGAATGAGCAGGAGAAAGTGAACGTGTGTACCCACGAACCCGAATCTCACCCCCTACCCTCGAGTCCTTGCTCATAACTGCTTGTGCGCGAAGGTGTGAAATTTCAATTTTGTGAGTTTTGTTCAAAATGTGCAGTTTTTATTTTAGAACAGGGAAAATTATACCATTGGAAAGGGCTTGAAAAATGCTTTCCAATGACACCAATTTTTTTTTTTTTTTTAGTGAGGTGGTATACTAATTACGGTATCGACGGTCATCGTCGTTTTTTGCCTTTTTCAGTGTAGTAGTGGGAAATTACGGTAGCGGAGAATGCTTCGTTTTAAGAAATTCTTAAAACTAAACTTCTTATCCTATACATAAATATTATTGGGTGACCTCTAGATATAAACCCTGAAAAGTGTTCCCAATAAGAAATTTAAAACACAAACCTTAAAGTGATCCCACTACCTAATTTTCTATACACACCCGTCTAACTTTATCGTAGACACAAACAATTTTGTATATCCTCAGCCCTGAAAAGTGATCCTATAAGTCTTATACAACTTGAACATTAAAGTGATTCTTGAGCTCATTTTTCCTAGACACACTCCTCAAAAGGAATCGTATAACATATAAGAAAAACTAGAGTATAAGACCGCAGCGGCGGTCATCGCAGCGGCAGTCTCGGCAGCGTCCAAACCGCCGCTGCGAAAACTTTCGCTACCGTAATTTCCCACTACTCTAAAGAAATGTACAGTTTAGGTAGCTGGGGCAGCCATTGGAAAAGTCAAATCTGTTACAGTGGTGGGTGTGGCTAGGGGTTGAAGCATGCAATACAATTCTAAACCTGTTTACATGATGGATAAAAGGATGTTAGTTAGAGAAGGATGGAAATATCTTAAATATGAATTAAAAGTACCCATCTATGTTGCGGAGGTTGGTCGGGGTTGACAAACCATCATTATTAAATATGAGGAACATACATTTCACCGGTGGGGAATTAGAGGGATCCAAAAGATCAATTTTATGAGAGAAGACTAACACTGTTTTTGGTAAATTAAATAGACACATGAAAACTTATTACTCAATTAGTTAGTTAGAGAATAGTTAGAGAGTTAGTTAGTTAGAGAATATCATACAACTAGATTTATCAAGCATTTTGATGGAAAAATCAAAGCATTGAATTAATATATATTTTTTTATTATCCTAATAGAAGAAATTTTCGTTTTTGGTCAAGGGATAATATTCCATGAATTTTCCATTACCTTGGACTTTGCGCCTGCGTCGGGGCATTTAAACAAAACAGTTATAAATTGTTCGCAAATAAAAAATACTTTCCTAATTATATATTTTATGACCTCTTTTATGAAGGGATAATATTCCATGAATTTTTTCCAATACCTTGACCTTTGCGCCTGCGTCGAGGCATTTAAGCAAATCCTTTGTAACAAGTATTAGTGTTGTTGGTAACAGTTATAAATTGTTCGCAAATAAAAAATACTTTCCTAATTATATATTTTATGACCTTTTTTTTATGACCTTTGGGCCTGCGTCGAGGCATTTTAGCAATCCTTTACACCACCATCGGTGTTTATTGTAGGTAACCAACTTGACTCTGGGGTTATGGTACGGTTAACAATGGGTGGTTTGCTTAATGGGATTTAAATTATCGGTGACAAATTTATAAGTGAAAGTCACAGACATTTTTGGAGAAAGGATATAATTGGACATTTAGGTGTGGGTATACACATTTGTTATGGTGATAGAAAATGGGATAATCACAGTGTTTTTTGTTTTTTACTGTATTACGTCGGAGCGATTTCAATTACTTTCACAATTATTGTTAGTTTTAAATCGTTTTTGACATTCATATATTTTGTTCTTTCTAGACATTTTATTGTATCTAATAACTATAGTTATGGGATGTAAGGCTAGCTACGGTAGTTAAGATTTAATTTATTATACCTACATAAGATGAAAGAACATGAAAAATGGAAATGTTTTATTTTAACAATATACTAGTTAAAGTGGATGATATTAATATAAATTCTTAGTATCTGTCATTATGAATCAAAATTGTTTATCAAAACAGCTTCTAAACAGCTTTTAGACAGCTTGTGAACAATTTATTTCTTAATTAGTTTTACAATCACAGGATACATCTTCCCCCAACATAGTCGGATATGTTCCTCTAAGATTTATATATAAATCTTGAGATATTTTGGCTTTGCGTTCTTTCTCACGTACATAGCAAACACATTGAAAATCAGAGTGTAAGTTTTTACTTCACATCGAAAGTCGTCTAGTGATCAGGAATTTTTGATCATTCTTAACAAAAGACTATAAAAGCTCGTAGACGTTAATAACAACTAGTAACCAACTAATAATAATAAGTAAACATCAAGTAAACAGATACTAAACATATAGAAACCAGATACTAAACAGCTAGTAAACAACTTGTATACATCTACTAAACAACTTGTATACATCTACTAAACATATAGAAACCAGATACTAAATAGCTAGTAAGCAACTTGTATACATCTGGTAAACAACTTGTATACATCTACTAAACATATAGAAACCAAATACTAAACATCTTGTATACATCTACTAAACATATAGCAACCAGCTAATAAAAACTAGTAAGCAACTAATAGACATCTACCAAGCAGATAGTAACCATCTAATAATAGCTCATAACAGTTAATTACAGCTAGTAATCAAAGTCCAAGCAGCTCATCATGAATCACGTAAACCAGATGAGTATTGTAATTAAAGAGTTTATTAAACTTATTCAGAATCTTAGACAATGATGCCTTACTCATACAAATAGTATACAAATAGAATAGATCTAGAAAACTAGAACTAGAAAAATAGTTGACAACAAAAACCGATATTACCAGGTCCCAACACTTCTATCATAAATTTGAATCAGAAATTAAATTGAAAGACGCTCCTATGCTAGCTAATGATGCTTTCGAAATATGTTATAATATTATTATGGGTTAGAACAAATGAATGCTTTAAAAATAATCCAACATCTGAGAAAGATTACATTGTGAGAACTATTTTACATCTATCTATGGGAACCAAGCGAAAATCTGCGTTTGGAACGAAGATTAATAACCGACATGTTTCTTACAGAGGGATGGAGTAAGAAAATTAATTATATACAAATATATATAAAATATAATTAATTATGAATTTAATGAAATATGTTTACAATAATAAAATATATAAAAAATATTGAATGATCCTAAGAATTTTGTTTCTGACTGTAATTAAAACTACAGGTACAAATGAAGGGGAAGTATTTTATTCAATGTCCTTGGATCTTGGGCATGTGACTTTGATGAAGGTAAGGTAATGATAGTTCACTGCAAGTGTGATTTGCTAACACATCTTAGAAACTTTAACTTGAGTAATTTGATAATTCTTAATAAGAGACTATAGCAACTATAAAACTTGTTAACATTTAGTTACCATCTAAAACCAAGTACTTTACAGATACTGTACAGATAGTAACCATCCAAAACCAAGTACTGTTCAGGTACTATTCAAAAGTTACCATCCAAAAACAAGACTAAAGAGAAAGTTACCATCAAAATACTGCTAGGTAACAACTAAATACAACGTGTTCAACGTGTCAAGTCCATGTCAATATGAGTACTACCCTAAAAAATTATATATCTCTGGATAATCTTCAAAGTCAAAATCTATTAAATTCCGGATGGAGCAGTGGAGATGAAATTTCTACGGGACCCACCTTTAACTTTTGTGTACCATTAAAAAATTTGTTGGGATTTTCTGAGGATTATAAAAAAGTTTTGTTAAATTGTAAACACGAACTAGTGTTGATGCTAACTAAGAATCTCGGTGAATCTTGAACAAACCAGAAATGAACAAACTTTTAAACTGGAAATTACGAATAAAACCTGAAAAATTCCCCATGTAACTCTGAGCGATTTTACAAAAATTAAGATGTACGATATTATTAAAAGTGGTCTAAACCTACCAATCGCATTCCAGAGTTGGGATTTACATGTTAACCCCAAATTGGGGTATGGGAAGTCAACAGAGCTGGAATGTGAAATTGTCGGCTAACCGCGAAAAACCAAGATTTTCCATACTTGGATTTACACTAAATGGAGAACTTATCAAAAATAACTTATCAAACTTGAAAGTTCACTTGAATTCTGAGTCATATCCATATGATAATCTGAATGTTGATTTTAGTAAGAATCAGTATGCTCAGCTGTATGAAATATATACAAGATTTTAATCTAGTTACTATAATCGTGAATCACAACCATTTTTGATCCCAAATTAATTTAAATTGAAGAACCCTATTATTATGGTTGATCTTTCATATCAAAACGAATCAGTAAAAATTGGTCTTATTGATGTGAGAATTTCAATAGAACTAAAGACACCAAGTCATGAAAATACCCAAATAGTACAACGAGTGGTTTAACATTAGAAAAATATTGAAAGATACTGTTTCGATTGATGTTCAAGGTTTCTTTGATAATAATAATAATTTTATTCTAAAGGAAATTGGAATTGTATTCAAAAAGATCCAAGCTTGAATAATAGTTTTTTAATAGAACCACCATATGATTTTACTTTGCTAAATACAAAATCTCGAAAGACTGCAATTTGGTTAACCAATACACATCACAAAATTTTTTGTGACGACGGAGAAAATAGTTTTCCACAAACTCGAAAGTATCTAAGGACAATTACAAGCGGAAAACAAATTATTTGTAAAGGTGTGGAAAAGAAACGATTTCTACAGACGTTTTTTAGGAGTCGTCAGCTCATTAATATCGAGAAAATGGGCTGTCCGTCATTAAACAGGTTTAAAGGAAACCGGTTTCCCTATTGTGAAACACACCTTAAGGGCGGGGTTTGTGCTCTTAGCAATGCATACATTATTTTGACATTTCTTAAAAGTAGCCCCAAAACAATAAAATAATTTTTTTATACATCATTTTGAAGTGGAGACTAGATGTGTAAGGCCCTGTAAGAAAATAAAATTAATTTAATGAAATTTCATGAGGAAATTGACCAATTTATTACACAATTTAAAGGGCAGATAATTGGTCAGCACTTTCAATACCTTCTAAACACAAAAACTATGTTTATGAATCGAGGTGACATGATTTCAAGACTACGAATTATGGTGAACACTACGTTATGTAATCCAGAATTGATTTCGGAAACGTGAGACTATATCATATAGCTGCGATCGAAAAATTTGTGGGAAAGTAATATGAAACAAATTATAGCTTCGGTATTTTTTGACATACTTGGGGAATAACATTAACTATAACTATGAGAGAAAACAAGCCTTTAATAGTACCAACTGTGGACACATGTCCCTCCAATTCTTACTCTCTATCCCACCTTAACTTTTTCTTTATGGTCAAGTAATTTCTCTATGATTCTTGAAACCCACCCTATTTACATGCTTTTCGCTGCTATGATTGGTCGATTCTAAATCAAGAATGAGATAGAAAAGGGAGGATTAGTTTACCTCAAGGTAGAAAAACCCGATCAAAAGTTATTCTAACTCACATTTAAAAACCACCTGCAAACAGTCTCAACCTAAAAGTTTCAAGCTAAAACGTTCTCAACCTAAAGTTGCAACCTAAAAAATCTTGCAATCTTCAAAATCAACAACAACAAGAACAACATTAAAAACAGTTAAAACAGTAAAACAACAACAATAATTAAAAGAGATACAACTGATAAAAACAGCTGTAAACAACAACAAAACAGCTACATCTGCTAAAAAAAAAACAAGTAAAATCAACAACAAAAACAGCTACAACTACTAAAAAAACAGGTAAAAGCAACAACAAAAACAGCTACATCTGCTAAAAAAAAACAAGTAAAATCAACAACAAAAACAGCTACAATTACTAAAAAAAAAACAAGTAAAAGCAACAACAAAAACAGCTACAACTGCTAAAAAAAAAACAAGTAAAATCAATAACAAAAACAGCTACAACTACTAAAAAAACAGGTAAAAGCAACAACAAAAACAGCTACTACTGCTAAAAACAGCTGAAAACAACAATAAAACAGCTACATCTGCTAAAAAAACAAGTAAAATCAACAACAAAAACAGCTACATCTGCTAAAAAAACAAGTAAAATTAACAACAAAAACAGCTACAACAACTAAGACAGGTAAAAACAACAAAAACAACGAAAACAACTAAAAGAAGAAACAACTACAAATGGTCAATCCGGGAATGATAAAAGTACTCAAGGATTTTAATGGTAACGCACCAAAACCTCTTTTAACAAAGACGAAGATGGAATCGGAGGTGTGCTACCATATTCGACGAGCTCAACGTAAGAAAACCACTTACCGGAACGATACTCAACTTTAGAGGATTCAACAATTGAATATATAAAGGATAATCTTTTTTGTATTATTTAAAGGAATGATAACAATCTCTATTTAGAATTAAATAAAGTTTAAAATGTATTCATTTTTAATATTATTTATGTATCTATTTTGGTAAATAAAAATAAAAATAAAAATAAAATTTCATAAAACTCAAACTCCAATCCTTTGTTATAAATATTTAAATTATACTACATTTTTCCCAGTAGCACATGAGTATCAGAGAAAACGACAACAATGAAGAGTAAACTTTTAGAACAGTTGACGAAAAGTAGAAATTCATTAAAAAGAAAATTTGATGAATTGAAACAAATAAAAAATGAGAACGTATCAAATTTGGAGGAAACTTTTAAACCTATTACAGAACCTTTACATGAAATACTCACTGAAAATAAAAAATTGAATAAAAAAGAATATATTAATGATACACATGATATTAAAATAAGAGTACCTAAAAGTAAAAAAGAAAAAAGGATTGTTATGTAGATAGTCTAAGGTTATACAGGTAGTTATGAAGTTTTTACCTGTACTTAAACCCTGAATCTGTTTTCGGTTTGAGTTGATATTCATATTTCATAATATTTATAATCATCATTATATATAATCACCATTTTCAACAAATATCATATAAAATATAAATAAATAAATGCATATTTATATAACAACAGTTCACTATTATCGAAATAGTAGTTCCTTTTAATCTGGTAATTATTTGAATGCGATAATTGAATAATTTTCTGAAATAAATAATTTTGAAAATATGAATTATGTATTATTCTTTGTGTTGGGGCGGGGTGACTTGATTGCTTAAATTAGAACAACGGAGTCCCAAGAACGCAGGTTGAAAATTGAACTAGTAAAGCCTTACATAATTAAAGCGCTCCAGAGCGGAGCGTAGCTTAGGGAAGAGATGGTGACGGAGGGCAGAGGGCAGTGCGAGCACGCAAGTTGCAGACATCTGGATAAATCTGCCGCTCGTCACTGCCCCCAGAAATTAAACACCCTTTTGGTTTGAACACTTAGGATATTAACACAAAACAAAATGATAATATATTTCTCTCTCTCTATTGGCTTAATGATTTTTCCTAATTTAATTATAAGAATGAAATTATCTCCAAAACCAGTTTTAGACATTTTTTAACATTGATAGAAAAGAGACGGAAATATTTTGTTCTATGACGTTGTAAATCATGATTCAATTAAGGAGTAAATGTGTCTAAATGGGATGGAGTTGGCAACCATCCTTGATATAAATTGGTATTCATCGGTGGGAATCTGTGAAATCAATAAATTAGAAAATAAAACTGCAAATATTAAACGGTTCTTTTCTTTAATTGTCTGATATCTTTGATTATATTCTGCTAACTACATGTTATGAGTTAGTATCTAGGATTTGGGGTGATCAATAATACTATAAAACAAGAACGGAAGTTAACTTCGGCTAGCCGAAGTTTGTATACCCTTGCAGTTATAATTATTAAATTTAATTCGAAATTCTGAAAAATACAAAAAATGATATTCCCCAAGTATGTCAAAAATACCGAAGCTATAATTTGTTTCATATTACTTTCCCACAAATTTTCCGATCGCAGCTGTATGATATAGTCTCACGTTTCCGAAATCAATTCTGGATTACATAACGTAGTGTTCACCATAATTCGTAGTCTTGAAATCATGTCACCTCGATTCATGAACATAGTTTTTGTGTTTAGAAGGTATTGAAAGTGCTGACCAATTATCTGCCCCTTAAATTGTGTACTAAATTGGTCAATTTCCTCATGAAATTTCATTAAATTAATTTTATTTTCTTACAGGGCCTTACACATCTAGTCTCCACTTCAAAATGATGTATAAAAAAATTATTTTATTGTTTTGGGGCTACTTTTAAGAAATGTCAAAATAATGTATGCATTGCTAAGAGCACAAACCCCGCCCTTAAGGTGTGTTTCACAATAGGGAAACCGGTTTCCTTTAAACCTGTTTAATGACGGACAGCCCATTTCCTCGATATTAATGAGCTGACGACTCCTAAAAAACGTCTGTAGAAATCGTTTCTTTTCCACACCTTTACAAATAATTTGTTTTCCGCTTGTAATTGTCCTTAGATACTTTCGAGTTTGTGGAAAACTATTTTCTCCGTCGTCACAAAAAATTTTGTGATGTGTATTGGTTAACCAAATTGCAGTCTTTCGAGATTTTGTATTTAGCAAAGTAAAATCATATGGTGGTTCTATTAAAAAACTATTATTCAAGCTTGGATCTTTTTGAATACAATTCCAATTTCCTTTAGAATAAAATTATTATTATTATCAAAGAAACCTTGAACATCAATCGAAACAGTATCTTTCAACATTTTTCTAATGTTAAACAACTCGTTGTACTATTTGGGTATTTTCATGACTTGGTGTCTTTAGTTCTATTGAAATTCTCACATCAATAAGACCAATTTTTACTGATTCGTTTTGATATGAAAGATCAACCATAATAATAGGGTTCTTCAATTTAAATTAATTTGGGGTCAAAAATGGTTGTGATTCACGATTATAGTAACTAGATTAAAATCTTGTATACATTTCATACAGCTGAGCATACTGATTCTTACTAAAATCAACATTCAGATTATCATATGGATATGACTCAGAATTCAAGTGAACTTTCAAGTTTGATAAGTTATTTGTGATAAGTTCTCCATTTAGTGTAAATCCAAGTATGGAAAATCTTGGTTTTTCGCGGTTAGCCGACAATTTCACATTCCAGCTCTGTTGACTTCCCATACCCCAATTTGGGGTTAACATGTAAATCCCAACTCTGGAATGCGATTGGTAGGTTTAGACCACTTTTAATAATATCGTACATCTTAATTTTTGTAAAATCGCTCAGAGTTACATGGGGAATTATCCAGGTTTTATTCGTAATTTCCAGTTTAAAAGTTTGTTCATTTCTGGTTTGTTCAAGATTCACCGAGATTCTTAGTTAGCATCAACACTAGTTCGTGTTTACAATTTAACAAAACTTTTTTATAATCCTCAGAAAATCCCAACAAATTTTTTAATGGTACACAAAAGTTAAAGGTGGGTCCCGTAGAAATTTCATCTCCACTGCTCCATCCGGAATTTAATAGATTTTTACTTTGAAGATTATCCAGAGATATATAATTTTTTAGGGTAGTACTCATATTGACATGGACTTGACACGTTGAACACGTTGTATTTAGTTGTTACCTAGCAGTATTTTGATGGTAACTTTCTCTTTAGTCTTGTTTTTGGATGGTAACTTTTGAATAGTACCTGAACAGTACTTGGTTTTGGATGGTTACTATCTGTACAGTATCTGTAAAGTACTTGGTTTTAGATGGTAACTAAATGTTAACAAGTATTATAGTTGCTATAGTCTCTTATTAAGAATTATCAAATTACACAAGTTAAAGTTTCTAAGATGTGTTAGCCAATCACACTTGCAGTGAACTATCATTACCTTACCTTCATCAAAGTCACATGCCCAAGACCCAAGGACATTGAATAAAATACTTCCCCTTCATTTGTACCTGTAGTTTTAATTACAGTCAGAAACAAAATTCTTAGGATCATTCAATATTTTTTATATATTTTATTATTGTAAACATATTTCATTAAATTCATAATTAATTACATTTTATATATATTTGTATATAATTAATTTTCTTACTCCATCCCTCTGTAAGAAACATGTCGGTTATTAATCTTCGTTCCAAACGCAGATTTTTGCTTAGTTCCCATAGATAGATGTAAAATAGTTCTTACAATGTAATCTTTTTCAGATGTTTTATTATTTTAAAGCATTCATTTGTTCTAACCCATAATAATATTATAACATATTTCGAAAGCATCATTAGCTAGCATAGGAGCGTCTTTCAATTTAATTTCTGATTCAAATTTATGATAGAAGTGTTGGGACCTGGTAATATCGGTTTTTGTTGTCAACTATTTTTCTAGTTCTAGTTTTCTAGTTTTATTCTATTTGTATACTATTTGTATGAGTAAGGCATCATTGTCTAAGATTCTGAATAAGTTTAATAAACTCTTTAATTACAATACTCATCTGGTTTTCGTGATTCATGATGAGCTGCTTGGACTTTGATTACTAGCTGTAATTAACTGTTATGAGTTATTATTAGATGGTTACTATCTGCTTGGTAGATGTCTATTAGTTGCTTACTAGTTTTTATTAGCTGGTTACTATATGTTAAGTAGATGTATACAAGATGATTAGTATTTGGTTTCTATATGTTAAGTAGATGTATACAAGTTGTTTACCAGATGTATACAAGTTGCTTACTAGCTATTTAGTATCTGGTTTCTATATGTTTAGTAGATGTATACAAGTTGTTTAGTAGATGTATACAAGTTGTTTACTAGCTGTTTAGTATCTGGTTTCTATATGTTTAGTATCTGTTTACTTGATGTTTACTTATTATTATTAGTTGGTTACTAGTTGTTATTAACGTCTACGAGCTTTTATAGTCTTTTGTTAAGAATGATCCAAAATTCCTGATCACTAGACGACTTTCGATGTGAAGTAAAAACTTACACTCTGATTTTCAATGTGTTTGCTATGTACTTGAGAAAGAACGCAAAGCCAAAATATCTCAAGATTTATATATAAATCATAAACATATCCGATTATGTTGGGGGAAGATGTATCCTGTGATTGTAAAACTAATTAAGAAATAAATTGTTCACAAGCTGTCTAAAAGCTGTTTAGAAGCTGTTTTGATAAACAATTTTGATTCATAATTACAGATACTAAGAATATATATTAATATCATCCACTTTAACTAGTATATTGTAAAAATAGAACATTTCCATTTTTCATGTTCTTAAATCTTATGTAGGTATAATAAATTAAATCTTAACTACCGTAGCTAGCCTTACATCCCATAACTATAGTTATTAGATACAATAAAATGTCTAGAAAGAACAAAATATATGAATGTCAAAAACGATTTAAAACTAACTATAATTGTGAAAGTAATTGAAATCGCTCCGACGTAATACAGTAAAAAACAAAAAACGCTGTGATTATCCCATTTTCTATCACCATAACAAATGTGTATACCCATACCTAAGTGACCAATTATATCCTTTCTCCAAAAATGTCTGTGACTTTCACTTATAAATTTGTCACCGATAATTTAAATCCCATTAAGCAAACCACCCATTGCTAACCGTACCATAACCCCAGAGTCAAGTTGGTTACCTACAATAAACACCGATGGTGGTGTACAGGATTGCTAAAATGCCTCGACGCAGGCGAAAAGGTCATAAAATATATAATTAGGAAAGTATTTTTTATTTGCGAACAATTTATAACTGTTACCAACAACACTAATACTTGTTACAAAGGATTTGCTTAAATGCCTCGACGCAGGCGGAAAGGTCAAGGTATTGGAAAAAATTCATGGAATATTATCCCTTCATAAAAGAGGTCATAAAATATATAATTAGGAAAGTATTTTTTATTTGCGAACAATTTATAACTGTTACCAACAACACAAATAGTTGTTACAAAGGATTTGTTTAAATGCCTCGACGCAGGCGCAAAGGTCAAGGTAATGGAAAAATTCATGGAATATTATCCCTTGACCAAAAACGAAAATTTCTTCTATTTGGATAATAAAAAAATATATATTAATTTAATGCTTTGATTTTTCCATCAAAATGCTTGATAAATCTAGTTGTATGATATTCTCTAACTAACTAACTCTCTAACTATTCTCTAACTAACTAATTGAGTAATAAGTTTTCATGTGTCTATTTAATTTACCAAAAACAGTATTAGTGTTCTCTCATAAAATTGATCTTTTGGATCCCTCTAATTCCCCACCGGTGAAATGTATGTTCCTCATATTTAATAATGATGGTTTGTCAACCCCGACCAACCTCCGCAACATAGATGGGTACTTGTAATTCATATTTAAGATATTTCCATCCTTCTCTAACTAACATCCTTTTATCCATCATGTAAACAGGTTTAGAATTGTATTGCATGCTTCAACTCCTAGCCACACCCACCCCTGTAACAGATTTGACTTTTCCAATGGCTGCCCCAGCTACCTAAACTGTACATTTCTTTTGATTTTCTCTTTTTCTTTCTAAGCAATGTACACAATTTTTAAACTGGTTCTGACCTCCCTCTTTTATGGCATCCTCTACATTGTTTTCGTTATATTTCTGATCTTTTCCTAACAGTAGGTTGTTTAACTTTTATAATTTTATGGGATTATTGAGCACCCGAAATCCCAGATAATAACTCATAACATGTAACTAGCAGAATATTGTCAAAGATATCAGACTCTAAAAAGACAAGATTTACCTACGATTAAATTTACCATCTACAATCCCTGGAGAAGAGTTTAGTATTTGCAGTTTAATTTTGTAATCTATTGATTTCACAGATTCCCGCTGGTGAATACCAATTTTTAACAAATGGCTGCCAACTCCATACCGTTCAGACACTGGTTTACAACCTCATAGAACTGACTCTCAAGGTATCTGCAATGCACAATATATTTCCGTCTCTCTTCTTCTAATCAATATTAAAAAATTTCAAAAACTGGTTTTGGAGTTCATTTTATTCTTAGAATTAAATTATTAAAAATTATTAAGGCAACAGAGATAATAATGTTTTTGTGATAATATCCCATGAATAATACATAATTCTTCATTGTATATTTTCAAAATTATTTATTTCAGAAAAATATTCATTAATCGCATTCAAATAATATTCATAATATATCTTACAAGTTTTTAGATTTATCAATAGAGTTTCCCAATTATTAATATTACATGATATTGCATCATATTTATTTTAAAGATTAAATATTAAGATAGGGTCGTTCTCGCGAGACATAGCGCTGACCAACTCACATTGGTCTGCCTCACCATTAAGTTTAAGACATTCTAAGTCTGATATTGAATCCCTTATACGAAAAATCATCTCCTTAACTTCCAGTAGCAGTCGTGACAGCGGATTATTTTCGATTTCCGCATCGTGAAGATCAATTTGGTGTTGTAATTTGGTTGTCTCCATCATCAGCTCGGTGATTCGATTTTCCACGTTTTCAATATCAAAGAGATGGGAATCGATATTGCTTTCGCTCTGCAAATCCACCAAGCGCCATTTCAGGATTTCCAACTCTTCTATAGTATCGTAATAGATACTACCGAATTCCCGTCGCAACTCCTTGGAAACCTTTAAAATTTCCTTAAAGATTCTTATTTCAATCAACAAATCTTCATTTATTTTAAAGTCAGAGTGGTTGATTTGGCTGTTGATTTCAGTCATCTTTTGTCTTTCGATTTAAATTTTGTACTGTTTTAGGTTTTGTAAACTCATCAACCAGGAAAAGTCAGAACGTAGAACCACATTTCTCCTTAACACATACATTTTTTTGAAAACTTAAAAGGTAACCGTTTTCTTTTTCTATAAGCGCGTAAGAAAAAATTTTCAAATATGATTAAATAAAAACGTATTTGACTAAATAAACGATCTCATATATTCTGTTAGGAACCACAACCACCACCACCATTTTGACCACAAGACCGTAGAAAGGTTACACTAATAGATTTCATCTAAAACCCTAATTGAAACAAAAAAACGCCCACGCATAACAAAACAACGTTTTTGTGTATATTCTGTTAAGAACCACCACCACCACCAACACCCCTCTTGCACTCCTACGCTCACTTTCCCATCTAATGCTCGCTAAAGAGGGGGAGGTTATCGAACTCACGCTTGTTTCACACCACAAAAGTATGCGGTCTAATATCCCTCAAACCAACACCTTTTGACCACAAGACCGTAGACAGGTGTCACCTACAACCCTAATTGAATCAACAAAACGCCCACGCATAACAAAACAACTTCCCTTCCTCCTCCTCCTCCGCCTAAGTCAAATACGTTTTTATTTCTATATATTCGTCTTAAATTAGTTTACATTGAGTCTTTTAAATAAATGAATGTATCTTTCCATCAATTTTAAGGCGTCTTCTTCTCTCTTTTCAACATGCATACACCTGCAAGTGTCAGGTCCAACTTTACAATCATCATATGCCCATGCACAGGATGATAGGTGTTCTCCATACTTTGAATGAATTACTGGGGTGGCTTCTACATCTTTAAAAAATGTATGAAATGATTTCAATTTCGTAGCATGTTCCTTGAAGATCTCACTTCCATGCTCCCTTAAGAACTCTTCAATTTTTGAGGAAATCGTTTTTTCTTTCAACGTAATAGTCTGAATGTTTATCTTAAACTAAAGTTTAGTAGAGATAACTCGTTGTATTATACTTAGAAAACAGATGTTAAAAAATGCAACAGCTGATGATAGACCCACCCTCGAAAACAAATTCAAAACAACAGAAAATTTTTTTTTGGTTTTCTCTTTATTTTAAAATTTCAATATATGATGAAATTAATTTTCTAACTCTATATTGTTGAATTACAAAATGAAAACAAGCACAAGTTTCTATATTATCATTAGAAAATGTACATAAATTTAAATGTTCTCCAAATGTTGTTTTTATAAACTCCTTTACGTCAGTACCCATGAACATGTTCCTTGTCTCCAGTAGTATTTTCAAGTCCTCTTTTGAAATCATATTTCCAAATGTATTAATAAAAAAATTTATTTTATTGATTAAAGATGAATAAGTCGGTATATTAAGATTGTTATTAGAATCAGTCATTTCGTAAACTTATTTTCCCGACTCTCAAAATGTGAATGAATGGTTAAAAGGTGTTTAGAAGTTTTCGTTTGTGAAAAAGTTTAAGATTTTATGAGCATTGTTCAGAGATCAGACACCATCCCGAGCATGTAATGAACAATATGGAAAGTGCTTTCCATCCATTATTTTTAGAGAGGGACAACCAATTTTATCAATGTTAATTACATTATCAATTTTTAAAAATTTTTGTAGGAATAACCTTTTTTGATATCCCTTACAAATTATTTCCTGTTTTCTAATTATTTCTCTTAAATACATTTGTGTTTCTTTGAAAAAGTATACTCCATCATTCCAATAAATTTTGTGATGTTTTTTTTGTTAGCCAAGTAGCTGTTTTTCTACATTTCTTATTCAATTCAATAAAATCATGTGGAATGTGTATGATAAAATTAGAATTCAAGATTGTCTCGTTTTTGAATACGACTCCAATTTCCTTTAGAATAAATTTATTGTTGTTCCCAAGAAATCCTTGAACATCAATTGCAACAATATCTGCACTCATGATTGATTAATTGTTAGACAATCCGCTGAACTAGACCATTCAACGGGTTATACTCAACTAAACGATCATGTATGAGCACGCAATATACTTGAACATTTTCGATAGTGGGCTTGGTAAGTTCAACTGAAATCCTAACATCAATGGGTCCCGATTTAACCATTTCATTTTGATATGATAAGTCAATTACGATAATAGGAGCTTTAGTTTTAAACTCTGTAGGTGATAGTAAAGGAGATTCACTTCGGTTATAGTAGCTAGATTGAAACTTGCAATACATTTCATATAGGTGTGCAAATCGATCTTATTCAAAGTCCAAGTTTAAGTCATCGCAGGGATATGTTTCAGAGTTTAAGTAGACCTTTAGATTTCTTAAATTGTTTGTAATCAGATGGTGGTTATCTTTAAATCCAATTAAAGCAAATCGTGGACGTTCTCGGTTAGCAGCTTATTTAACATTCCAAACATGATTTGTTCCATTACTTAGTTTAGGATTAATGTATGTATCCCAACTACGGAATGCAATCGGTAGATTGGTTCCACTTTTTATAATATCATACATTTTAATTTTCGTTGAATCGCTGTTATATGAGGAATTTTCCATGTAATATTAGTCATATTGAGATGATACTTTCCGACTAATTGTGCACTCTCTAATTTATCTTGCTCAAGTACATCATTAAAATTTTTTGATATTAATAGTACTAGTTCATGTTTACAATTTAATAATACTTTTTTGAAATCTTCAGCAAATCCAAGTAGATTTTTAAGGGGTATTGAAAAGTTGAAGTGGGGGGTTAAATTGAAATCGGGTCCTCCGCTCCATCCAGAATTGTAAAGTCTCTTGCTTTCAAATTGATTTAAAGAGACAAAGTTTTTTATTGTAGAAGTAATACCACTAAATCTTGTTCTATCTATTTCAACACCATTGATTTCATAGCGTATTTCATCTAAAAAGTATGCCATACAATTATTTCTCATTCTCGCAATAACATTTTGAGTTTCTACCGCTCCCCCTTCCTTAATTAGGGTAATATCTCCTTGAAAATTTAGAAGACTCTCATGGGGGAGTACATATAAATCTTGATTTTGGATTGTAATTCTTATCTCATCATTTGGTTTAAATGATTGTTGATAGGGTTGATAGCTGTGATATTCCTTCTTTGATATACTTTCATCAGAGAAAGGTTTTTCCCGTACTGCCAATATTTCATTCAACCCCATGACTTTAGTTAAACTCGCACTTTGAAGTCCAATGATTTAAGAATTAATTTATTTTTTAATGTAAGTGTGTGTCTTTTTGGTTTCGATCCTCTTCCTATAACTTTATGTTTTAAAGTGTGCTGATGATGGTAAGTATCACCCCTTTTATTGTATATAATCATTGTATTAATCTTAAGTGTAAACGAATTGTATAGTTTTCACCGCGTAAATTTATTAATTCACCGTTCTGATCAGTTATGTGTATAGAGAGTGTACTTATTTCTCTAGTGTTGACTGGTAAGTAAATAAGATTGTGTGGTGTGATATTCATTTTATAGCCTGGTGGAACATTAATTCCAAATTCGTATAATGAATGATCTTGTCTACTATCAATATATGACCCGCTTACAATATTACATACTAAGCGTATTGTGTTTATTTTTAAAATGTTGACAGGTTGATCAGATATATACGTTTTTTTCAAGTCGGGGTAAATTATTTTTTTATTGAAACCAAGCAATTGTCCAATGGAGTTGTTTCTATTAAAATAAATAGGTTCCTTGGTAGTTGTAATATGAACTTGAAGTGTGTTATTATTACTCTCCATTTGAAATGTTTTCTCAAGATCATAATCTTTTAGTTTATTTTTTAGAAAATCATAAATATCATTGAGTTCATATGATCCAATTGGAAGTTGAATTACTTTATCACCAATATGAAATAGATCATTATTTATATCAACATTGGGTATAGAGTTGTACATATGAAAGTCAATGAGTGCACACTCACATTCACCATTTGTCAGTTCAATGGGTGGGAAATAAGAAATGTTTGTAATGGGTTCATTGCCATTTAATGTAAAAGTGAATGATCTACTCATTTTGGGGCCTAATAATGTACTGTGAAAATATAGCTTACAGAATGAAACTTATATTCTCAAATAATTATAAATTCATTAAAACCCTTCCTGTATCTTCCCTTTTCCATATCGTTATCTTTACTTATTATGAGGAATCCGTATTTATCACTCCAACACTTTTGACAAATTTTCATAAATGAATTATAGGACATATCAGTATTTACATGATCACGATATATATGACGCATATTTAAATCATCTTGTTTAAACATTATAATCATATTCGCGTTATCACGTATTAGATGTTTTGGAATATGAGTATATGTTTGGCATAGGTAAAAAGAATCTATATTTTTATGACGCCCCATACAGAAATATGAACGAATGTTGTTTTGTTTTTCACAAGCAACATCATCAAAAATCATAATAGAGCTTTCTTTAGCCTTAGCGGGTGGTAAAACTTCATCATTTTGTGAGAACGTATAATATCCCATTCCCTTTATCGGTTTATTTAGTTTCTCTAAATACTCATACTTTGGTTGATATAAACTCTTTGAGAATACATATATATTCTCAAATTTTAGCCCGTTTGGACTTTCAATAAGGCTGAGCATAACATTTGTTTTTCCACAGTTTGAGGGACCGACTACCAATGCTCTTATTGTATTGGGTAATAAAGAACTATGTCGTGAAACTGAATTTGTTAATGAATGATCACCACCCTCGATATTTCTAACACAGATTTCTTGTTTTTGACGTATTAAACGCATATTCACGTGTGTAATGTACTTCATTCGATGAGAAATGCTCCATGATTAAACATTATATAAAATGGGTAAAAGTTTTTATAATTGTTGCAGTCAGAGTTCAAACTTGAAACGAGGTAGTGGTATTATCAACAAAATAATTAACACACTTCCATTTGAAGTACATATTCCTGGTTATAATTTTTGTGGACCTGGAACAAAGCTAAAACAAAGGTTGGAGCGCGGTGATCGTGGGATAAATCAATTGGATGAAGCTTGTAGAGTAAGTGATATTGCATATTCACAATATAAGGATCTAGCTGATCGACATAAGGCTGACGCAGTACTAATAAATAAAGCGTGGGAACGTGTTGGTTCAAAAGATAGTAGTATTGCAGAGAAAACAGCAGCATACTTGATTACAAATATTATGAAAACAAAAAAGAAATTCGGAATGGGTGTGAAAAAGGGAACAAAGAGAAAGTGTAAGAAAAGGAAATCAAAGGTAAAGAGTTTTTCAAATGTTATCCAAACAGGATTGCGGGCATTGAAAATTCAGAAGCCACTAGATCTAATGAGTGCGATTAAGGTTGCAGAAATAAAAAAAAAATTAAGATTCCTTGTATTATTAATGTACCGAAAATTGGTGGTTTTTTACCTATTGTACCCATTTTGACTGCACTAAGTGCATTAGGTAGTCTCGCCTCTGGTAGTGCAGCTATTGCTAAAACTATCAATAATGCAAATATGGGGAAAAACAATTAGAAGAGAGTAAACAACATAATAAGAAAATGGAAAGTATTAAGGTGGGTGAAGTTATGTTTCTTAAACATTATAGAAAAGGATATGGATTATATCTTAATCCATTTAGAGGAAATCCAAAAAACTAATTACTAAGCTACCTAAAAAACCTCTTTCAAATTTCGAAATTTTGAATTTTGCTCAAAAGTACATTCCACATTTCCGAGGTGTGTTTATGAGAGACTCACTGCCCAAATCTCCTTGGAGAGAAGAGTCAGGAATTATAAACCTAGATGATAGTTCATCAAATGGTACACATTGGGTAGCTTATAACAAAAATAAAAAAAGTATACATTACTTTGATAGTTTTGGAAACTTACAACCCCCAAAAGAAATTGTGAAATACTTGGGGAACAACATTAACTATAACTATGAGAGAAAACAAGACTTTAATAGTACCAACTGTGGACACCTGTCCCTCCAATTCTTACTCTCTATCCCACCCTAACTTTTACACTATAATCAGGTAATTTCTCTATGATTCTTGAAACCCACCCTATTTACATGCTATTCACTGCTATGATTGGTCGATTCTAAATCAAGAATGAGAGAGAACAGGGAGGGTTAGTTTACCTCAAGGTATAAAAACTCGATCAAAAGTTATTCTAACACACATTTAAAAACCACCTGCAAACAGTCTCAACCTAAAAGTTTCAAGCTAAAACGTTCTCAGCCTAAAGCTTCAACCTAAAAATCTTGCAATCATCAAAATCAACAACAATAAGAACAACATAAAAAAAACAGTTAAAACAGTAAGACAACAACAACAATTAAAACAGATACAACTGCTAAAAACAGTTGAAAACAACAACAAAACAGCTACATCTGCTAAAAAAACAACTAAAATTAACAACAAAAACAGCTACAACTGCTAAAAACAGGTAAATTCAACAACAAAAACAGCTACAACTGCTAAAATAACAACTAAAATCAACAACAAAAACAGGTAAAAGCAACAAAAACAACGAGAACAACTACAAGAAGAAACAACTACAAATGGTCAATCCGGGAATGATGAAAGTACTCAAGGAGTTTAATGGTAACGCACCAAAACCTCTTTTAACAAAGACGAAGATGGAATCGGAGGTGTGCTACCATATTCGACGAGCTCAACGTAAGAAAACCACTTACCGGAACGATACTCAACTTTAGAGGATTCAACAATTGAATATATAAAGGATAATCTTTTTTGTATTATTTAAAGGAATGATAACAATCTCTATTTAGAATTAAATAAAGTTTAAAATGTATTCATTTTTAATATTATTTATGTATCTATTTTGGTAAATAAAAATAAAAATAAAAATAAAGTTTTATAAAACTCAAACTCAAACCCTTTGTTATAAATATTTAAATTATACTACATTTTTCCCAGTAGCACATGAGTATCAGAGAAAACGACAACAATGAAGCGTAAACTTTTAGAACAGTTGACAAAAAGTAGAAATTCATTAAAAAGAAAATTTGATGAATTGAAACAAATAAAAAATGAGAACGTATCAAATTTGGAGGAAACTTTTAAACCTATTACAGAACCTTTACATGAATTACTCACTGAAAATAAAAAATTGAATAAAAAAGAATATATTAATGATACACATGATATTAAGACTAAGTTCAAGAGAGAGAAAATAAAAGTACGTAAAAGTAAAAAAGAAACAAGGAAGAACGCTATAGTCGAGTACCTCGACTATCAGATACCCGTTACTCAGCTAAAGGGACCAAAGGGAATTGGAGATATGCAAGCAGCAAAGCGAGATTGAAACGCGCCACCTACCGGCGGTAGACAGATTTAAGCGTTGTGGGCGTTAGAGTGGGCGTGGCAAAGTTTTTGATTAATCGATAGGTATTGACGAGACCAAAACATATCAGTTAAAATTTTTTATTTAGCATGAAAATTGTAGGCGCCACAGGCTTGGGCGGTTTGTGGGCGTTAGAGTGGACGTGGCATATTCGCGTAATAAACTTGCGCTGCGCTTAAACCTACGGAATCTAAATCTGAAATCCCATTTCTCTATCGTTGATATTTTCCGAGATATCCGCGTTCATACCTACGATTTTTTGAAGTTTGTGGGCGGTTTGTGGGCGTTCAAGTGGGCGTGGCAAACTTTTTTTTGGGTCAATCGATAGGTATTGATGAGAACAATACATTTCAGTTAAATTTTTTATTCTAGCATGAAAACTGTAGGAGCCACAGTTTTGGGCGGTTTGTGGGCGTTAGAGTGGGCGTGGCACTCTGCTGAAACAAACTTGCGCTGCGTAAGAAGCTCAGGAATCTGCACGCCTAATCTCAGTAGCCTAGCTCTTATAGTTCCCGAGATCTCAGCGTTCATCCGGACGGACAGGCAGACGGACAGACGGACATGGCTAGATCGACTCGGCTAGTGATCCTGATCAAGAATATATATACTTTATGGGGTCGGAAACGCTTCCTTCTGCCTGTTACATACTTTCCGACGAATCTAGTATACCCTTTTACTCTACGAGTAACTGGTATAAAAAGGGTACACGAGAGAGTAATCGAAAGTGATAGTGAGAGTGATGCTTATGTTGATGCTTTTTCACGACAGTCTCTTATAGATGAATCTGATGTTTCACAACAGTCTCTTATAGATGAATCCGATGTTTCACAACAGCCTCACACAGATGATTTAAATGAAAGTGTATATGAAGAAACCGGGGTGAAGTACAATCTCAACATTAATCAGTTAAAGCAAGAAAAGATTTTAGACAATAGTTATGGACCAAGAGAAGAAAATAATATTTTAATGTTGGGTAATACAACACTTAAAATTAAAAAAAAATTTAATGGAATTAGGAAGTGGAAATTTATGGACTCTATCACCAGGTCTATACTCTTTAATTTTTCATAATAGTCCCAAGGATTATACTAAGAATGATTTAGAATCATATAAAAACATTTTAATTGAAACAAGTGCTCACAAAAGAAACTATCAACCAGATGGTCAAGTAAAGGGTAATCGTTCTAAAAAATATTCTTCAATTATTAAACCATTAATATCATCTTCAGTAAATGAAGAATTTATTGGTTCTGGATGTTGAAGAAACTCTTGCCTTCCTTGATGCCCCTTCCCCGGATGCCTTGCCGATTCAACACGTAAGCCCAGAAGAAGTTTATCTTCATATCCAAAAGCTTCATCCTAGAAAAGCGCCGGGCTTTGATGGCATTGATAGCAGAATCGCCAAGGCCTTGCCTAAAAAGGGAATCCTGTTCCTTGTTCTCTTGTTTAACTCAATGCTACGTATCCACCACTTTCCCTCTCAATGGAAGTGTGCTGTGATAACGATAACCAAAACCAGGAAAACCGGAGAACCTTGTTCAGTCTTACCGACCGATAAGCTTGCTACCCACATTCTCTAAAATATTCGAAAGAATATTTCTTAGCAGAATCATGGGAGTAAGAAGCGTGCAGGATGCCATTCCCGACCATCAGTTTGGTTTAAGGCATCATCATGGAACCCCAGAGCAAGCACATCGAGTTGTCCAGCACATTTTAGATGCTTTTGAAAACAAGCAATACAGCTCTGCAATTTTTCTCGATGTTAAGGAAGCTTTCGACCGCGTGTGGCACGATGGCTTACTTTATAAGTTGAAGTCCCTACTCCCGACTAGCCATTTCCTCTTACTAAAATCATACCTGCTTGACCGAAGTTTCATGGTCGAGGTGAGAGGGGAAAGGTCAACAATCAGAGTCGTTCGAGCTGGCGTTCCTCAGGGAAGCGTTCTGGGCCCTGTTTTGTACACTCTGTTCACTTCAGATCTGCCGTGTCCTAACAAGCCGGGCACCATTCTGGCTACATACGCTGACGACACGGCCTTTATTGCGAACGCCTCTTGCCCAATCGAAGCGTCAAGGATTACCCAGGAATTCCTCGACTCTTACGGGAAGTGGACAAATAGGTGGAACATATCCATAAATGGAAGAAAGTCGCAACACTGCAATTTCACCTTGAGAGGAAAGATCCTTCCCAGAGTAGAGCTTCTGGATATCACCATACCACAACCACCCCATGCGCAATATTTGGGTTTGATCCTGGACAAGCGGCTCACCTGGAAGCAGCACACTACCAAAGAAGCAGCTTCATGTAGAGCTAAGCTGAGAAAACTGAACTGGTTGCTTAAGCCAACGAGCAAGCTCAGCCTTGGCAACAAAGTCTTGCTGTTCAAAGCAATTGTGGTGCCCTCAATGACGTATTGCATCCAACTGTGGGGCATGGCTTCAGACTCGAACGTCATGAAAGTCCAAAGGGTCCAAAACCGTGCGCTGCGCATGATTGCAGACGCGCCGTGGTACATCAGGAATGACGCCCTAACAAATGACCTTCATGTTCCCTCAGTCAGGGAGCAGATAAGCCGGCACTCTAGTCGGTACAATGATCGGCTCACTGCACACGAAAACCACCTAGCAGCTTCCTTGGCCCACCCAAGGACTAGAAGAAGATTAGCGAAGGCACCCCGATGATCTCTGGACAAGTGGACGTCAGGTCTCTCGAGTCCTAAAGCAATAAAATTGTTTTTGTTCATTTATTGTAAATATTGTTAATCACCTTTTCTGTTATGTATCCACGTTATTATTTCTCTTCGTACACAACGTTTTATAGCCATTAGGTTGGCTGATCAACGTTAAATAAATGAATTTGTTATACTAAAAAAAAAAAAAAAAAAAAAAAAAAAGGGTATATGAGGTATATGAGACTACTAAAAATACCACCAAACTATGTATATTGGGATAATGTTAATGAACTTGTTGAAAGATTGCAACTCTTAATGGCATCGAGAGCTGCTGGTAATAATAACCATACTAATGAAATTCTTTCAATAAAAGAAGAATTGCGGGAAGCAAAAATAATATATTAATAAAATAGAAAACATTTTCTCATTTTGTTTAATAGTAAAATGTCTATTGACAAGTTTGGTCACTTTTCAAATGATAGAGATTTTTCCTCGCTTTTCAAAAGGGAAGTTGAGAGTCTTACAGGTATATATCTAGACAATGATGGTCACATAAATGTTCAGAAAAAAAGAATTAAAAACTCTTCAAAACCAATAAATGGAAATGATTTGGCTATTAAATTTTATGTTGATGATAAAATTAATGAAGCGAAATCACATCAAATGGAAACTATAACTAAATCATTTCAACTACGAAATAAAAGAGTATCAGAGCTGGAAAGTAAAGTAATAAAAATGATAACTCAAATGGAGTATATACATAATTCAATAAAAGAGCTTCTAGATAAATTGGAAAATCTTAACAAATTCATAAACCAACATTTAAAAAAACCTCCACCAATCATTCGTTCTGATCAGACACAAATAGATGGAATAATACTTCGGAAAAGTCCATTTGCACATCGTGTAAACGAAGAAGAAGTTTTAACAATTAATGTGGATCATACATAAATATACAACTCTTTCATTATTTATTTTATAATTAAAGTGTCAGTTGATAAGTTTGGTTGGTTTTTAAATGAGAAAGAGTACTCAAGAGATATAACAAAAGGTCTAGAAAAATTTCAAAGTATACTTAATGATTATGATGGACATTTAAATGTTCAGAGGAAACGATTTAAAAATTCCCTACCCCCCATTCATGAAAATGATATTGCAACAAAAATTTATATTGATGATGAAATAAGTAAAGTAGTACAGAATACATCTAATGAAATTTCTAAGCAACCGCAGAAACAACAAATCTTTAAATTAAGACCTCGAATCAATAATATTGAGGGAAAAGTGAGTGAAATTTCTAAAAAATTGGAATTTCTCATGAAAACTTTTAATAAGGTAGTGGAGGATATAAATGAAATAGAAAGTAACATTTTCAATTATATAATTGCACCAACCTCAGTTTTAAAAGGTGAAACTGAATCTTTAGAGAAAAAACCATTTATACCAGATAAAATAAAGCTATGAGTAAACGAGATATTGTAAATGAGTTACATTGCCCATCATTCAAGAATTTCCCAAGACGTAGAGTTATAGTAAAGGGTATTAATGATTTATGGCAGGCTGATTTGGTTGAAATGGGGGCATATGCATCATCAAATAAGGGGTATAGGTATTTGTTAACAGTAATAGATACATTTTCTAAATATGGATGGGGTGAAGCAATAAAATCAAAAAATGCAGAAGAAGTTACAAAAGCAATGGAAAAAATAACAAAATCTGGTCGTGGAGTACCAAAGAATTTACAAACAGATAATGGAAATTAATTCTATAATAAACAATTTAGAGAATTGATGAAAAGATATGAAATTAATCATTACTCAACATTTAGTACTCTTAAAGCATCTATTGTGGAACGTTTTAATAGAACAATAAAAGAACTTATGTGGCGTGAGTTTAGTTTTAATGGAAAATATACTTGGCTTCAAATATACAAAGAGTTGATTAATAATTATAATAACAGGAAGCATAGAACGATTAAAATGAAGCCTATTGACGTCAATGCTTAAAATGAAAAACAGATTTTGATGAGATCATACAATCATCTAAAAATATTTACAAATGGGGACTTTAAAGAGGGGGATCATGTACGAATAAGTAAATATAAACATGTCTTTGAAAAAGGCTATACCCCAAACTGGACAACGGAAATTTTTCGAATTCGGAAAGTACAAAATACATCCCCCACCACAGATTTACTTGAGGACTTGAAGGGTGATCCAGTACAAGGTGGTTTCTATAAACAAGAAATTAAAAAAACAAAATTCCCTAATACTTATCTTGTTGAAAAGATTGTGAAACAAAAAGGTGATTATGTGCTTGTGCGTTGGCTAGGCTTTTCAAAATCAGAAGATAGTTGGATTCATAAAAACGAAATTCTATAAAGAACAAGTGGAAGCATAGAACAATTAAAATGTAGGCATTGACGTCAATGCGTGAAAATAAATTATGTTTCTTCTTCACAAGCACGCAATTCCTATTTATAAACGGAACGGAACTTGATTATGAGCTTGTGCGTTGGCTAGACTAAAAGAGTATATACAGATAAGAATTTTGGGTGGAACTTGATTATGTGCTTGTGCGTTGGGTAGGCCTTTCAAAATCAGAAGATAGTTGGATTCATAAAAACGAAATTCTATAAAGAACAATAAAAATGTAGACATTGACGTCAATGCGTGAAATAAATTATGTTTTTTCACAATCACGCAATTCCTATTTATAAAGTGTGAAGAAAAGCATGTACAGATAAGAATTTGAACAGAACGTTACATATTTATATATACAAATCTGGAGGGTATAAAGGCGGAAGAATTTCAAAAAGTGTTCAGTTTCCATCTATTCGTTCACGCAACTCAATTTCGAATCGTTTGCTTATTCATTCATTCGTTCGTTTGTTCGATTGTCAAAAAAAACAAAATCAAAATTAAAATGACGGTTTTTATAATATTTTTTGTGATACTTTCCCTCTTTAATCCGATGGTGAAAATGGTACCACTCCCCAATGAAATGACTTTAATTGAAAACCCATCGACTTCCAATAATTCGATTGGGTTATTTATCAATGTTCCAAAACTAAAAAAAATCATTAAAATTGACTTAAAATTTGAGATCCTAGAGGACAGTCATATTTTTATGGATCTCATAAACAAGACAAGTGATGAAAGTGAGATACCAAACTTAAAAAGTGAACTCGATACAAAAATATTTAATGCTATTAATGGTAGCATTAATGAAAAAGACTTAACAACAAGTACAAGTGCAAGTACAGTTGAAGAAGAAACAACTATATCATCATCTACTACAACTACATCTACCTCAACTATAACAAGTACAACTACACCTACAATGAGAAGGGAAATTCTGGAGGAGGAGGAGAAGGAAGAAACAACAACTACAACAGCAGCAACTACATTAAAAAAAGAACTTCAGGAAGAAGATACAACAAAAACAGCTACATCAACAACTACAACCCCAACCAATCTTTTTGATTTTAATAGCGAAAATGAAAGTGTTGATCACATAGAAAATAAAACCATAGGAGATGAAAAATCAGAAAAAATTGATATGGGTATAAATGATAGTGAGAGAGAATTTGAAAACGTAAGTCGAGCACCAACATTTAGTAATACGTCACAAGAATTAGTGTTGGGGATCAGTGATAGTGATACAGAATTTGAAAGTGTAAGTCGGGTTCCAATAAAAAGGAACACTACTCATAAATTAAAAAGCACTGAAAACATACACAACTCTCAAATCGAATTCACAAAGAGAGGTATAATTGAGAATTTTAAGCAAAAATTAGTTGAAAATGAAAGGAGAATAGGAGGGCATATGGATTTGGGAAGAAGGGGTCTAAACAGATTCTTTACCATCCAATACAAAACTGCTACAGTAGGAGTTAAATGTCATTACAATAATATATATAGAAGAACACATTCTAGGCGAAGTCTAAGTAAATCTAAGCGTACGAATTTAAAATATTTATCTAATCGCCACCGCCACCAAAAATCTAAACGCAATACTAATACCCCCTTAGCAACTTTAAGAATAAATTGTTTTGAATTTGCAGAAGTTTTATCCCAAACAGTAATTAATGCAGAGAGACGAAAAGATAGGGTTGTCTATGAAAAAATATCAAAGGATGCTGATCTTCTCTCCAAACAAGAGAGTAAAAGAGAAGAGATAGAAGAAGAAGAAACAGGTTATCTTAGTGATGGTCCACAGATCCATGAAATTGAAATCGATGAAGCAGAAAGAATTAATGGGATATATTTAAGAAAGAGAAATTTAGCAGCTCAAATGATGGTTGAATATTTAAATCAAAAAGAAAGTCAGATTAGCACAGATAAAATACCAATTAACGATATTAACGATTTTAAAATAACTAATAGTGATATTATATCATAATCTGATTGAGTAGGGAAATATGTTTGTTTTTGCAGAATATAAAAATAGAAGATGAAAATAATAATTCGAGTAAATTAAAAAAAGGTGAGTTTAATATATATATATATATATATATATATATATATATATACTCGAATTATTATTTTCATCTTCTATTTTTATATTCTACAAAAACAAACATATTTCCCTACTCAATCAGATTATGATATAATATCACTATTAGTTATTTATATATATATATATATATATATATAATTTTATATACTAATAATATATATATATATTTTCAGAACTCCAAAGCATTAATAAAAACGTTGAAAATAATATTTCGGATGGAGCTCAAAAAGGTTGGTTGAATACATATAAAATAATATTTGTATATATATACAGTAAAATATTTATATTTTCAGAACTCCAAAACATTAATAAAAATGAGGTTGGTAAATTTTCTCATAATTTGTATGGTGATGACGATGATGATGATGATGATGACCATGATACAATCCTTTATGATGATGAAAATCCGGAACCATGTATTCCAAGATCATCTAGTGAGGATGAAACTATTCTTGTTGAGGGTGGTATAGATAACTATGTTCAAACTATACCGTTTAATTTAGATGAAGATAATGATAAATACATTAAATCAATTCCTTTAAGTAATGATGACAATAAAGTATATAGATTACAGGGTGGTATAGATAACTATAAACAAACTATACCACTAAATATAGAAGAAAGTAAGCAAATTGAATGTAATTCAAAGAAAATATTGTAATTCTTCTGTTAAATTCAAATTTTCATGTTCTGTAAATTCTTATAAATTTAACCATTAACCTGTAAGTAAAAGCGATGTTTGTCTGTTAAATAAAAATTTTTTAATAATAATATTGTGAATTGTAATATTTGGTTTATACATTACCTTACATTTTAACTTTTAAATAAAAAAGCGTTGTTTGTTCTGTCTTATTTACAATTATAGAGTACATTTATTCATTTTTTTTATCATTTAGTAAATTTAATTCTAATTCTGTACAAAACATTTTAAATACACATTCATCTATATTTTTGTGAAATTTTTCTATTTCATTCTCTTGATAATTATTTCTATTAGGACAATTCTCTATTTCTTTTATTCTTTGTTCATAAACATAAATATTTGAATCTATTTCATTATGTTTATTTTCTAATCTTTTTTCATCTATTTTATAATGGCCATATTGTAGTATATTAATTTTATTGTCTTGTATAAGAACCTTTGTGTCTTTATGACTGAGAACTACTTTTTTACATTTAATTGTTGATAAAAGATGATTTTTAGATCTAATCATTGACATAGAGCCTACCACTTCCACTTCCGAAAACAAACATTTTTTAAAACTATTAGAAGTTAATTGATCTATTGCACTTCTTTTAACACCCTTTGATTTTTTCACTGTTTTTTCAGAGCTGTCATTACTATTAGATGTTTTAAAGGCATACATTTTTGATCTCAAACCAACAAATTCAGTCATAGGTCTTCCATTGAGTTCATCTTAAAAAAAACCCAACCTTTTTTTATTAGCTTTAGGAAAATTATAGAGATTAAGTAATTCATCAGAATAATCTGATGTATCAAACTTCATCTCAACATCATTCTGAATATCTTTATAAAAATCTTCAGTGTTAATGGTATATATAAAAGAATCTGTATCCATATAATTTAATTGAACATTTTCATTGTATTTAGGTTTGATATAATTATAATGAAAATCATACATTTTCCATTTCGATAAATCTAATACAGCAAAACCTAAATATAAAGGTTTGTTGTACAACACATTTAATCTTTTCATTTGAAAGGCAAGAAGTTTTCTGAAAACTGTTTGACACTATGGAAGTTTGACTTTGAAATAAGAGATCTACCACAATGCCTTTTTGGACCAGAAGAATCGGATGGTGAAGCACTTTCCCATTCAGTAATTAATTTAATATTAACGCGCTTATCGACATTTTCCATCGTTTTTCCGTAGACAGCATTATTTAAAAGCTTAAAAAAATCTTTTTCAAATGTATTTTTTGCATTAGTTCTATGGAATGTATTCAAATCAATATATGTTTTTAGCCAAGGCTTCTGAAAGAAGCGAAGACCTCTATGAATTTTTGTTAGAATTAATCCATTTTCTATACACTGTTGAAGATTTTTATAATGAATTATATATTTTTCTTTATCCCTTAAATCAGCAATTAATTTTTTTATTTTGTCTGACTTTGTTGGTAACTGATTATTACAACAAAATGGAAGATCATTATGTTTATCGTGCAATTTTAAAGGATATTTTAAATCTACCTTAAAAATGTATCCATATTCACTATCATCTGCAATCTCAGTAATGTTTATACTATCAAGTTCCCCCCTTGAAATCCATTCAAAACCTCCATATGGTAAAGATTGTGACACAGCCCAACCATATAAATTATTTGCATCCAAATAAATCAAATATGATGATTTTTGAGTACTATCAAAATTCTCAACATATTTATTATTTGCTTTAGCATATCTACATGTACATTGAACTAAGCCACCACGAATACCACTTTGAATAAATTTATACTGATCTATATCAGTTAATAAATCTAATTCAATTTTAGTACATTTTAACATAGCTTCCCATGATAATCCTGGTGTAGTGAAAAAATGTGCTGGATCAAGTAAATAAATTTTACTACAAAGTCTTCGAAAGTTTTCAAAGACATCAGACATTAATAAAACATCTGTTTTTAAATATAATTCTAAATAATCTTTAAGATTATTACAAGAAAACTCATTCCATACCTTTTGTGCGTGAGTATAATTTTCAACTGAACATTCATTTTCGGTTAAGGAACTATAGAAAGCTTCTCTAGGAGGTAATTTACTTTCTTTTAATTTCTCAACTGAATCTAAATATTCATATGGAAATACACCCTTTCGTCGCATTAAGTTGAAATGATTTTCATTAGGGAAAAATGATCTTGTTATACACATTTGTTCACTATCTAGATTTGAAGCTAATGTATCTAAAGCAGAAGGCATAAATCGAAATGAGTCTAGAAAACGGATTTCAAAGTTATCACCATTACTTAAAGTTATAATTTTTGAAATTGATATATATTGTTCCTTATTTAATGGAATTACCTTTATTTCACCAGGTATGACTGCCAAATCTTTAATAAATAGATGGCAATCATACCTGGTAAAATTGTGGAAGAAAACAGGAATAAATTTTGGAACTGTATATTTTAAATTACACTCATTATGTGTTGCCCCTCTAAATTTTCCTGTGAAGGGACAGTGATCCCTAACTCTGTCCAATAAAAGAGGAGTGTTGCATATATGACAATTATTAGATTTTTGGAAATCATCTTCTTCAACATCTGACATTATTAAAGAAACAGGTTTTGAAATATAGTTTTCATATATAAAAGTTAAATTTTCTATTAGTGATAACAGGAAATTCATTCCCGAGTTAAATACAGTTTCTAAGACAAACTTACCTAAACTGTTATCATGTGCACACTTTATATAGTATGCATATGAAACAGGTCTATGTATATTTATAATATTTAAATTTAATGTTTCGTTTTTATTAATTGGTTGAAGAATGCATTCAAAGTCAGCGTAAACTGTGAATGGGACCATCACTTCCTTTTGAACATTTGTGTACCGTAAAGTGGCATCCTTCATGTTGGGTAAGCGCGAGACTTTTTTCCCACAGACTTCTGAATGCCGGTTGGCAGCATCTTCACTCAATGAGTAATTCAAGCAAATTTGACAGAACCATTTTTTTGATTTGTCTCTCGAAACTTGAGAGGAAACCAAACTAAAAAAAGATAAACACAAGAAAAAAAAATTTTTTTTGTAAGTATGAAAGCTAATAAATATTATGAAATTTAAAAACAAAAACAAAAACAAAAACAAGATATAATAATGATAAAATGATAAAACAACTTACTTTGAGAGATTTTTAATCCAAGTATAGTGTGCTTTACATCCTTCCTCCAGTATCAACATATTTATATAATTTCTCCTCACTTCAGGAGAGTAAAATATAGGTCCGAATATAACTCCATCGTCGAATCCAAAAAGTGTAATATTTATATCTTTCTTTATTTTCATAAATTTCGATATATCCGCAGGCTTAAGTGGAAATTGCAATCCAGTGAAATTTAGTGTAATCCCATTTACTTGAATTACTTCATCATTTAAATTCACTTTAAAGCTTGTGCATCTGTTCGCATTCTTATTTAGTTTACTTAATGCTGCATTTAAAACAATATTCATCATTTGTGCTTTTCACATTTATAATTGCTTTTTTAGCTTCTAAACAAGAGGGTTGCTTTATGTAAGATGATCCTCTTAAAGGTGAATATTGATTAATATTCATCTCCAATCGAGTGAGATGATGCAAATTCCATCCACTTTCCCTTTCTTGGAATTCTTCCATCCTCGCCAAAATTTTTTCCATGTGTTCCTTATATTCAACTTCAATATTGGAGTAGGCACTAATTATTGTCATCTTACTTTGAAATGACTTTATTTCAATACATTCCTTTTCTTCCTTCAAAAGTCCGTACTCTCCAAAAAGTTCAAAATTTATTTTCACCGTTGCATAACTTTCCAACAATGGATACAAGTGAGGTAGAAAAGCTTCTCCTGCTTCCTCCATAAATTGTGTTGGATAAATTACATCATTGTTAGTGTTTTCATATAGGTAGTGAACAATCCTTCTTTGGAATCCAGAACTGATTTTTTTTTTCCTTGAATCCACTGGTTCAACCACATTCTTCTTGTGTTGCTCCGTTCGCAGATGATGAGCCCACGAAATGTTACCCGATAGGGTAATGTTGCACTTTCCACAATACTTATTCATTTTTTTTGTTGGTTTTGATTTTTTTTCGTTTTTGAAAGTATTGTATTGTATTGATAGGTGTACTTTTCACTTTTATACTTTACTTTTACTGTAAAGTATTTTACGTTTTATCAATTTGATAAGTTTACACAACACAAATCTGGGTAGTTCACAATTCACACAACCTTACTTTACACTTGGTAAAGAATTTTAATTTTTATCAATTTGATAATCTCGCACAAATCGAATTCGGATGGAACGTAAGTTAACACAACTTTACTTTAGCTTTGAATTACCGGAGGGTTCACACGACGATTCTAGATGGTTCGCTCAACTCAAATAGTTTTCTAAAACTGAACTACTTTCCAAATTTCTCCTTAACACATACATTTTTTGAAAACTTAGAAGGTAAACGTTTTCTCTTTCTATAAGCGCATGAGAAAAAATTTTTAAATATGATCAAAGAAAAACGTATTTGACTAAACAAACGATCTCATTTGTTTTTGTGTATATTCTGTTAGGAACGACCACCACAAGCACCGCCACCACCAACATCCCTCTTACACTCCTACGCTTACTTTCCCATCTAATGCTCGCTAAAGAGGGGAGAGGTTACCGAACTCACGCTTGTTTCACACAACAAAAGTATGCGGTCTAATATCTCTCAAACCAACACCTTTTGACCACAAGACCGTAGGCAGGTGTCACCTACAACCCTAATTGAATCAACAAAACGCCCACGCATAACAAAACAACTTCCCTTCCTCCTCCTCCTCCGCCTAAATATAGTTTTACAAATTCATACGCATGACAAAACACCCCTTGTAAAACGAATAGTTTTCTAAAACTGAACTACTTTCCACATTTCTCCTTAACACATACATTTTTTGAAAACCTAGAAGGTAACCTTATGATTAAAGAAAAACGTATTTGACTAAATAAACGATCTCATTTGGTTTTGTTCTGTTAGGAACCACCACCACAGTCACCATTTTGACCACAAGACCGTAGGCAGGTTACACTAACAGGTGTCACCTACAACCCTAATTGAATCAACAAAACGCCCACGCATAACAAAACAACGTTTTTGTTAGAAACCAACAAGCACCAACACCCCTCTTACACTCCCACGCTCACTTTCCCATCTAATGCTCGCTAAAGAGGGGGAGGTTACCGAACTCACGCTTGTTTCACACCACAAAAGTATGCGGTCTAATATCCCTCAAACCAACACCTTTTGACCACAAGACCGTAGCCAGGTGTCACCTACAACCCTAATTGACTCAACAAAACGCCCACGCATAACGCGTTCTAACCCAAGTTAGAAGCAACATAGTGACCTGTGTGCAACCATTGCACTCCACAAAATTCTACGCATGACAAAACTCCTCCTATCACACACGCACCTTTAGCGTGAGAAAAAGACAAGACAAAACAAGACATATCAAAACACCCCTCTCTCACACTCCTACACACCACTTTCTAACCTCATTAAGTGACCTGTGTGCAACCATGCTCATCTAACTAGGGTCAGCAACACCCCCCTTTTTGACTTAATTATGCTAATTAGGTCATTAGAACACCTGTGTGCAACCATGCGTGACTAATTAGGGTCACCCCCACCTCCTTTTTTGACATGATTAATTACCTAGTGAGCCAGCACCCGTATTAATCAACTACTGAACTCACGCTTGTTTCACACCACAAAAGTATGCGGTCTAAAATCCCTCAAACCAACACCACAAAAGTATGCGGTCTAATATCCCTCAAACCAACACCTTTTGACTACAAGACCGTAAACAGGTGTCACTACAACCCTAATTGAATCAACAAAACGCCCACGCATAACGCGTTCTAACGCAAGTTAGAAGCAACATAGTGACCTGTGTGCAACCATTGCACTCCTACACACCCTATTCGGGTAAAGATCACTCTAAACAACCACAAAATCCTACGCATGACAAAACACCCCTATCACACACGCACCTTTAGGGTGAGAAAAAGACAAGACAAAACAAGACATATCATAACACCCCTCTCTCACACTCCTACACACCCCTTTCTAACCTCATTAAGTGACTAATTAGGGTCGCCACCACCACCCCTTTTTCTAATCATGCTAATTAGGTCATTAAAACACCTGCGTGCAACCATGCGTGACTAATTAGGTCACCCCCACCCCCTTTTGTGACATGATTTATTACTTAATTATGCTAATTAGGTCACCCCCACCCCCTTTTTTGACATGATTTATTACTTAATCATGCTAATTAGGTCATTAAAACACCTGTGTGCAACCATGCGTGACTAATAAGGGTCACCCCCACCCCCTTTTTTGACATGATTTATTACCTAGTGAGCCAGCTCCTGTATTACCTATCTACTTAACAGCCCACTGTTAAAATAACAGCTGTCAAACTCAGCTGCTGCAAGCGGAAAGCACAAGTTAAGTACATATCTTTTGAACGACAGCTTGTAAATCGTTGAAATTTAAAATGAACATTCATTCTTCAGGTGTGTACTATGTGTTATAACTAACATACTGCTTATTTTGTGTGTATTTTTCTAACAATTTAATAATTTAGCGAGTGAAGTCTTCGTATAACTTTTGGAACAAAATTTCAACTTTGAAGAGAGTTTACAAAAAATGTTGAGATTTGTTGAGTAAGTGTCCAAGTCCATGTTGTAGACTGATTAATTTCTATTAAAAAGAATCTAGACTCAAACTGCGCTTTTTGCGACTTTTCGCGAAAATTAAATTTGTAGGTAGCAACCTCTCGATTGGCAATGCGGCCCTGTTAGATGTTTGGCGCAAGCAAGAGTGCGGCCGTGACAAGCAGAGTGCCGTATTCTCTTTTATTTGTCAGCACATCAACGACAGTTTCCTTCAAATTAATGAAACTCGTCTAAAAGAGAAAGCACGAATGTTATCGGTAAATTTATCGGTACTATGGCAAAAATGCCATAGAAAAATCGACAAGCTCACAGAAAAATATGCTAATTGGATGGAAGGCAATCTAAGCTTAGTTTTAATTGGAAACAAAAGCATAGCAAAGCCGAAAAGAAAATTAGCTGGACGCCCAAAGATTACATTCTCTTTAAAGGGGACAAGAGGCCAGAGGAAGGATGCAGCAGCCCTCTCAACGGCGCAGAAACACAATTCTAAATTATTGATTCAAGCGGCCAGCATAGCTTCTCGCAGACAGGGGTTCATCGATCTAGCTGCTGTACTAAAAGTACTTGCCCTTAGTCCAACAAAAGCCAAAACTATTAGGACTTTTTTAAGCAATCCCGTAAAAACCTATGTCCGTTCTACCGCTGAGGAGGCTTTGGCTTTAATACTTGATCAAAGTTTAACAAAAGATCAATATTGTGCAATTCGAGAGGACGCAAAGACCAGGAAGGCAGACATTTATCCACACTATAAGATGGTAGCGGCAAAGAAAAAGCATTGCCGACCCGAGAATAAACCTAGACAAATTTGAAGAGCTTTGCCATAGAACTGGAGAACTCATTGTGGACAATTATCCCTGGTTTCCAATGACAGCGACCGTACACAAAATTTTAGTGCACTCTAAACAGTTATTAGAAAACACAGTTCATCCAGCCGGGTATTTTGGAGAGGAGGCAGCAGAAGCGAGGAATAAAATTTATAAGTCCGATAGACTTCATCATGCAAGGAAGCACAACAGAATTTGTGGATTCACAGATGTCTTTCATAGAGCTATGGAGACTTCCGATCCAATAATTTCATCTATAAATTTAAATAGGCGCATTCAAAAACATAAGCGACTTCCTCTTCCGCATGAAGTAATAGCATTGCTAGCATGCGACTTCAAACCTGCAGAGGATTTTGTAGACGGTGCAGATGATCATGAAGAAGACGATTATGACTTCTCTTATAATATTGAAATCGAAAATGAAGAACATATTGAATAACAAAACGAACAAAAAAAAAAATTTTTTTGGGGGGGGGTGTTGGGCGGCACGCTCACTTTTCCGATCCGGCTGGTTCCGACTTATATACTACCTGCAAAAGATATAAGACTTTTGGGAAAGTTTCAGCCCGATAGCTTTAAAACTGAGAGACTAGTCTGCGTAGAAACGGACGGACAGACGGACAGACGGACAGACGGACATGGCTAGATCGACTCGTCTAGTGATGCTGATCAAGAATATATATACTTTATGGGGTCGGAAACGTCTCCTTCACTGCGTTGCAAACTTCTGACTGAAATCATTATACCCTCTGCAAGGGTATAAAAATAATGCTGCAACTTATAAATTAAGACAAAACTATATGAAGGCATTCAGAAATAAAACTCGAATGCTTCATGAAGAAATGACGGCCGAAAATGATAAAAGTAAAACCATTAATAAGATTTGTTCAGCACCAAAGTATTTTAAAGTCGTATTAAAAGTGATTGATTTTACCGACAAGTACACTATTAATTGCCCACAATTTTATACCCAATTATAAGTTAATTTTTAAAGCTTCGAACATTTAAAAAAGCTAATTGAATCTTTTTGAGATATCACGTTTGAAGTTAACATTCAAATTATTAAGTGACCATGCCTTCTTAACCAAGCAAATCCCAGTAAATGTCATATATATTTGTGAAACCAGAATTTCATTATTCGGTATTTAGTGTACCCTCAGTCTTCTCCTTTCTCTTATTTGTCTTTCATCAGCCAACTTTTTTTGAGTTAAATATTTTGTTAAAGACTTAATGTTTATGTGATTTTGTGGACTGTAATATTTTATTAGGTTTCGATCTGGGATTGTTCCTCAGATGTTTTACCTCAATATCATCTGGGGAGAAATGATCTAGGCATAACAATAGTGATAACAACAAAGTCTTCCAAAAATTGGCACTTTTCCGCCCGTTTCATAAAAGTTGTTGGATCCTTTTTTGGAACCCTAAACAATTTAAGGCTGGGGAAATCGCGATTTTTGGCAGTGGGACAGGCTGCACTCGTTTCCACTGATCTGTGCTCTTTTATTCTCGGCAATGACTATAAGGGCTAATTATAACTTTCTAGAAATAATCTATTGGAACTCAAACCTGTATCAATAAGCAACAACACCAGCAGGAAGTAAGATTGGCGCTCGAAATTACAAAACGACGTAAGCAATTGAAATTCTATTTTAATATGTCACTGATGCAGTTATAAGCTTTTAGTCGATGGAAAAACTTTAACACAGGAGCAGGACAAAAAAGAAGGTACCTGTTGCATGCATCTAGATCAGTGGTCGGCACACACATACCATCACAGTTTGCCTTGCATTAGTGTAAGTGTAAAAAACACGAAGTTGGCGCGCAGCGCTCTGACGCCTGACGTTTCTCTGTTTTGCACTGAAATTCTCTGCCGCAGAAGCAAAAAAACACGCCGAAGCTGAGAAAAAAAAGACCCGAAGACTCATGCCGAAGTCATACGAACATCTACGTTATACGTGAGCGAGCAGAGGATGGGCAGAACACTATCCTATGCTCACTAGATAGGCCGCTGCCGACCACTGATCTAGATGCATATATTTGGAATGCGCCTGTATGCACCAACTCAACACACTCTGGCACGTATAATTCAGAATGCGCCTGTAATCTGTACCCAGAAATGCACCTATATGCATCAAATAAATGAATTCTGTAAGGGTTTATTTAGAATGACACTGTAAGCTGTTCCCAGGAATACACCTTTACATCTTAAAAGAGGAAATATCTGTTAGCTTTCCCAATAAATAAAGCAGGATTTCAATTTCATTTTTCTTTAATTTTTCTAGTTCTTAGCACATATTATATTGATCGGAATAGCTCTGTGGGTCGGCTCTTGGTTCCGGATTGGCCTTTTTTAGTGCGCTTTTTCCCTTCCCTTCTGCAAAGATATAAAGCACATTTTAAATTATTTAATTTGTTCAATAATATATATTAAATAATATATCATATATAATATTTGCAACTGTTTATGTAAATAAATTGTTAGTCCTTGCCTTTTTACCAAGTCATGTTTTTATATAAGTGCAGACATGGAAAAGATACCTTAAATAAAATATACATTTTCTCGCCTTCGTGTTAAATTTAAAGCAGTCAAGTATACTTTTAATTTAATTTAATTAATTTAATTTAATTTAATGGGATTATTGAGCACTCCAAATCCCAGACACTAAGTCATAACATGTAGCTAGCAGAATATAATCAAAGATATCAGACTCTTAAAGACCAGATTTACCTACAGTTTAATTTCCCATCTGCATTCCTAGGAGAACTATATAATATTTTCAGTTTGATTTTCTGATTTATTGATTTCACAGATTCCCGACGATGAATACCAAGATGGCTGCCAACTCAATCCCATTCAGACACATTTTCTCTTAAATTCATAACTGGTTTACAACGTCATAGAACTGACTTTCAAGGTATCTGTAATGCACAATATATTTCCGTCTCTTTCATTTTAATTAATGCTAACAAATTTCAAAAACTGGTTTTTGAGTAAATTTTATTCTTATAATTAAATTAGGAAAAATAATTAAGCCAACAGAGAGAAATATAATATCATTTTGTTTTGTGATAATATCTCAAGAATAATACATAATTCCTATTTGCATATTTTCAAAATTATTTATTTCAGAAGATTATTCATTAATCGCATTCAAATAATTTTCATAATATTTTTTACATTTTTTTAGATTTACCAATAGAATTTCCCAATTATTAACATTAAATGATATTGCGTCATATCAATTGTTAAGATTAAATAATAAGCTAGGATCATCCTCGCGAGACATACCGCTGACCAACTCACATTGATCTGTCTCACCATTAAATTTAAGACATTCTAAGTCTGAAATTGAGTCCCTTATTCAAAAAATTATCTCCTTAACTTCCAGTAGCAGTCGTGACAGCGGACTATTTTCGATTTCCGCATCGAGAAGATCAATTTGGTGTTGAAACTTTGTTATCTCCATCATCAGCTCGGTGAATTGATTTTTCACGCTTTCAATATCAAAGAGATGGGAGCCGATGTTGTTATCGCTCTCCAAATCCACCAAGAGCCATTTGGGGATGTCCAGCTCTTCTATAGTATCGTAATAGATACTACAGAATTCCCGTCGCGACTCCTTGGAAACTTTTAAAATTTCCTTAAAGATTCGTAACTCAGTCAACAGATCTTCATTTAGTTGAAAGTCACAGTGGTTGATTTGGCTGTTTAATTTTGACATCTTTAGACTTTCGATTCAAATTTCGTACCGTTTTAGGTTTTGTAATCTAATCTAGAATCTGGCAGGTACTTTATTTCCTAGAGTCAAAAATCGCCGAACTGCGCCTTCTCCCGGGAAGAGCTGCTCCTTCGCCTCTCTATCGACCGTCTGATGTCTCCGCTCCTCAGTCGGGAATAAGGCTAGACCTGGGCGGATGCTCCTCCGCCTGGTGACGGGAAAGGCCGGGAACACTGGGTCCCGGAACAGGCCCTGGTACACGGTGGCATACCAGTCCGCCTCTTTCCTTATTCTCTAATGGGTCGCCATCCATGCTTCGTAATTAAGCATGTTTTGCTCCTGGCGCTCTACCAGCGCGAGGCATTCTGACTGGGTTATCAAGCAGCGATCAGGTCTTTAAATTATGTTAGTGCTGGCGAAAAATGTATAGCTAACCCTTTGTATTAGTTTTTGAGTCTGTTATTCTATTTACATTTTGTATGACCTTTTTTTCGCCTTTAAAATTGGCTCGGCTGGTCCCATTTTTTTCCAGATGGTCAACATCTGAGCAATGGAATCTAGTATAGCAGAGTTCACTGCTTTCAACTCCTCTAGATCAGCCCGCATCTTGCGAACTTCACTCCCCATCCCGCGAACTTCCTCTTCCAGGTGTTGCAAAATTTCTTGCGCGAGTCCCGCGCGAAAGAGAACCACCTCCCGCCAAACCGTATAGCGCACGACATGAAAACGAAAAGAAAAGTTGAAAAACTAATAAAAGGAAGGTCACGAGGTAAATTTTAAAATAAATTTACAGTGTGTAATAACGGAGTCAATACCACTATATTTTTTAATTGAATGCTAACATATTTAAATGATATCTTACTAATAGGAAATGATTCTTCCTCACTGTTCCAATTACCATCAGTGAGCAAAATGCCCTAAGATGAACTTAAAGCTGGTGAGTCAAAACAACTGCCAAAATTGGAAAATATATGCCCAACAATAAAACAGGCATTATTTTTTCTTAAAAATTTACAAATTTTAAAAAGAATATTTTGTTGTACACAACAAAGTTAAGATAAAATTACTAAAAGTGTATTTAATTATATTTCCAAGTCTGTCAGTTTTTCCCCAGTAAATGTTTTTTCATTAGAATTATACACAGACATTTTCTTTTCTACTTGTTTTAAAATCTTATAAGGTTTCTTTGCGCAGTGCTTTACTTGCTGCAGAAAATATTCAAATTTGTAGGCCGTGAACGAGTTAGTATGGCCAAGATGTCGAACGCAATCGGTTAAATGAAGCATAATATGAACATTTTATGTTAATGTTTCTTTAGGAAATATATTGGTAGTCTTGGAAGAAGTATCTTATCAATTCGCTGATAGTTTCGAGGGTTGAATAATAATTTGAACTATTTAGTGATCAATAAGCACACATTAGAAGCAAGAAGTGATAATAGCAATCATCCGAAATTTTATCCTTCAATACAACCATTTCCAAATATAAAATCAATTGCTCGTGCTCAACTGCCCTCAGCGTGGCAGTTCTTCTAGAGATCTCCACTTTTTTTTCAAATTCTGCTGACCAATAATCTTTCATAATTGAAAGGAAGTCCGAAATTTTTGTTATATCTTTTTTTTTTATTTTGAAATTATTAGTTTTTCTGTCCACAATTAAATTTATAATTTTTCTAGCAACCCCTAATCATTTAAGTGTATTGGGTCCAACGGAAAAGCATTTATTATATTTATTTGAAGTTTTTCTATTATCAGTGACTTGTTTTGGTAATAGGACAAACGGTGGGACGCAAGAAACCTGCTTCGAAATTGCTCGTTTGCAATTGGCGAGCCTAATCGTTCACTATAAACCGTTACTTTATTAAGATGTTTGCAACTTGATTGAATTTCATGCAACCACTGAACGAATGGTCCATGGATTCCCACACATAAAAGCCCTTTCCAGGGCATTGACCTTAATTTTAAAGTGATATTTTTGTCAGAAAGTTTTACCAGTTCAAATACGAAATCGCCCATATAATCATCTACATTGGCATGCTTCGACTGCCAACATAAGAGCCGATCAAAAATACATCACTATTGGGAACATTTTGAAAGTGTCCCAAAATTGGCCACAAACTGGTGCCAGAACTTTTAAAAAGCGGTAATCCGTCTACATTGACATCTAAAATTATTTCAGAACTATCTGGCAATTTATTTTTAATAAATTCAAAATTATTCTGAATGCCAACGTGAGTATAGTGACCCCGTCTTACACTTCGGATTGCCGAATCGAGTCTAGGATTTTCGATTCTACAATTTTTAACAGTGTATTAAGTTGATCCCTAGGAGCATTATTATTATGATACCAGTCTAATAACTTTTGACGCAGACCTGTTTTTTTTTTCATTTTCTAGAAAAGCATTATTTGATTCCGTATTATTATTAAAGGAATAACTCGATACATTGTTATTCAAATCGGAAACAATTTCAGTTGGGCATTCATTGCGAGAATCGTTCATTCAAGCATTTCTTTTTGTTTTTTAACCTAACGGTGTAGATTATTTTATTCGTTTAATAACCTTATTTACAAATTTTAATTTTAAACGGAAACTTAATTTTTTAATGCAAAAATTTAGTTATTTATTTATTTATTTATTTTTAGTATTAGCTATTATACATAAATCGCATTTACAATATATTAACTAATTTATGGAAAGGAGTAACTAGCTACTATGGCCATCGACTCGACAATTGATAACAATTTTGTTACATTTATATTTGTGATTTAACATTTGATGAGGGGGGATATTAGATGATTAATACAGGTGTTTAAATTAGGTGTATAATCTTACATAACCGTAGGAAAGATAATAATAGTTTGGAGTTGGCAGCTGTTAGGTCAGTTAATAGATTTGATGGCGGGGTAAGACCGAATAGGTTTGTTCTGATGTTTTGGTAGTGTCCGCAGGTATCTAGTAGATGTTTTTCTGATAGTTCTTCTCCGCAATAAGGGCAGTTTAGCCGACTTTCCCCATTAAGGATGTGCTTATGTGTGAGATTTGTGTGTCCGGTTTTTAATCGAGTGAGGATGGCGCATTCCCTTCCGTTGATTGACGTAGGGAACTTGATGTCTTTCTTGTCAGGGTTAAATTGTTTATACCAGTGGTTAAACGACGACCAGTCTTCCAGTTCGATGTCCAGCAAAATGTGTTTGATGTTTTCCCAGATGTCCTGTTGTACTCCAGGTATGATTGTATGGCACGGATCCCGTCCGGCTAATTTTGCAGCATTGTCGGCTAACTCGTTCCCAATGATTCCTATATGAGCCGGGACTCATAATAGTTTAATTTTGCTATTGTTTTTGATGCAGAGGTGACGAATTTCGGATAGAAGGTTATTGTTATTGCAGAAGTTTTGTACTCCTTGCAGGGTGGACAGACTATCACTGCAGATGATATAACTTCCCTTAAGTTCGATTGCAAATTTAATTGCCTTAATAATAGCTACTGCTTCCGCAGTAAAAACTGAGAAGTGGTGAGGTAGCTGACCCCACGAAACAATTAATCCGTGTTGGTCAACCACTGCAAAGGAGGTTGTGGCGTCGGACTTTGAACCATCGGTGTAAAGCCATTTCCTATCGGAGTATTTATGGGTAACTTCTTCGAATAGCTCCTTAAACGTTGTGATTGGAGTCCTTGATTTTTGGAAATCATGAAGTGTTGTGTCTACGGCGGTGGAGTGTAATTTCCACGGAGGGGATGACTTTGTTCCAACGATAAGGCGACCCTATGTTGTGTCTCTTGATAAAGGTTATACATCTTCGTATCGTTGACTGGACTTTGAATTTCCTACGGTGCTTCGAGGCAATTTCGTAGTCCTTCAGCAAAATAGAGTTGTTTGAGCACATGAGTTTTGGTATTAATTTAAAGGTAGTTTGCGCGACTCTGGTTTTAATGTCCGGCAAACCTGCTTCGGCTAGGATGTAATCTAATAAATAAATTGTATATTTATTAAGATATTTATTTTAATTTCTATTGATCAAGCTTTAACATAATTAATTTCTAGCATTCGTCCTTGCAAGTACTGCCGCATGTTCCGATGGGTAATTTCGGACAGTCTTGTGTTAGAGCTGTAAAAACATCGATAGTAATATCGATAGTATCGATAGTGGCTGGACTGCGCGATACCTCGATTTTTTTTTCCACCATCGATGTATCGCGTTTATTTAACATCACTAGTTGCAGATTCTGCAACGCAGAAGCGTGGTTCCAAAAAAAACGAAAAATTTATGAAAAGTGAAAAATGGACAAGTTTTTGGCAACAAGAACAGGTAAATCAATATAATTCATTAGTGTACGTATATGTATGTATGTCCTGTGTGTTTTGTTTAATTCTTGGTTTTTCATTAATAGTTTTAATGTTCTCGATTTTAGCATCAGAAGGCAAACGATAATGGCTTATAACGATTTTTTAAAGCATACGAGAATTTTTAAGTTTTCTAAATTATGAATAAAAACAAAGGAGAACGCTATAGTCGAGTACCTCGACTATCAGATACCCGTTACTCAGCTAAAGGGACCAAAGGGAAATGGAGATATGCAAGCAGCAAAGCGAGATTACAATGCGCCACCTACCGGCGGTTTACAGATTTAAGCGTGATGGGCGTTAGAGTGGGCGTGGCAACATTTTTTTTGGATCAATCGATAGGTATTGACGAGGCCAATACATTTCAGTTACAATTTTTTATCTAGCATAAAAATTGTGGGTGCCACAGGCTTGGGCGGTCCCAGTACTCTATCTTTGATAGTTTCCGAGATATCCGCGTTCATACTAACGATTTTTTGAAGTTTGTGGGCGGTTTGTGGGCGTTAGAGTGGGCGTGGCACTCTACTGAAACAAACTTGCGCTGCGTAAGAAGCTCAGGAATCTGCACGCCAAATCTCAATAGCCTAGCTCTCATAGTTTCCAAGATCTCAGCGTTCATCCGGACAGACCGACAGACGGATAGACGGACAGACGGACATGGCTAGATCGACTCGGCTAGTGATCCTGATCAAGAATATATATACTTTATGGGGTCGGAAACGCTTCCTTCTGCCTGTTACATACTTTCCGACGAATCTAGTACACCCTTTTACTCTACGAGTAACGGGTATAAAAATATATAAGTAATTATTATAATCAAAATCTTTTAAGTTTTTAACCTATTTGTTTTTATGTGTGTTTAATAGTTTAATACATTGTATGGTTTTTGTCGCAGCTGCATTCATACCTCGCAATTAAAAAAAATTGAAAGCAAATAGGCTTAAAATACAAAATAAAAAATTAAATAATAATTCGATTGATACTATCGAAAATATCGATGGTTTGGACTATCACTATCGAAAACATCGGGTAGGGGCACTATCGATGTTTTTACAGCTCTATCTTGTGTACCGTGGCTTGACTGTCGGCAGTCATTCTTCTTAAATGTAATGTATAGATCACAACCTTATGGCACTGCTGGATGGCTTCATTTCCTTTCCCGAATTGTTTTTTATTTCCTTCTGCGCAAATCCATGGCGCAGGGTACATCCAGGAGTTGCATCGTTTCTTCCAAGTCTTCCGGGTCCCACAAGTCGAAGGGGATGGCTGCACCGTTTAATGTGACCGATGCACAGTGGATCCGCTTGTATGGAAGAGCGGCCAAAAATACTAATAATGGTCATAACGTGCTGAAATTTATAACAATAATTTAGCAAATTTGTCTAAACATATAGCAACAAAAATCGGACTTATCGATCGGCTATATCCTATAGCTCCCATAGGAACAATCGATACCGAATTATAAAAACATATTTGTTTAATCTAATTTATTACGATTTTGGTATGGAAGATATTTTTCGTAGTTATACATATTCTTAAAAAACTAAAATAAAAATCAACAAACAAAATATAAATGAAACAAAAATTATAAAGCATCATCAAGTAATTCGTAGACAGATGTAAGCAAACTCGACCTATCTTTTTTAGGAAGTTGTCTCTGTCCTGTTAAAAATGGATCTGAACGCAATAATAAATTGTTCATGACATCTGTGTTTGTTAAAGTACGAGATACTTTCCGACTGTGTTGAAGTCTACATTTTTTTAGTTCCTTGTTATTGGACTCTGCTGCTTCCTCTGACAGCTCTCCTATCGACACTAATGCATACTCTATTACAGCTGAACCATGAATTAAGACCTTATGGACGGTAGCCGGTAAATAGTACCATGGATATGCAGCTATAAGATATTTGGCTGTATCCAGCGCGTAATTTTCAAATTTCTCCACATTAATTTTGAATCCCGATGCCATGGCTTGCAATAATGTTGCACATCTGTGAATCAAAGATGCATCGATTCCTGTTATGTCGGAGCTCAAATCTGCATTACAAAAGAATTTCCTTGCGATATTTCCGTCGTTTGAAGATCCTCTACCTCCATCTCTAGGTTTGTCCACTAGTATTCCCATTTTTTCGCGAAATTCCTCCTGAATGTGTTTCTTCCTGTTCAATACTTGCATCTTCTTTTCTTCATCGCGTACTTGCCACATTTTGACCTCTAGCTTATATGAAATATGTAAAAAATATTCAAAGAAGCGTATATAAGAATGTAGTGGAGATAAGCCAAATTCGTAAAATCTTGGGCGAACTTCTTTACTCAAACATTTTTGTATATTGTTCATTTCTGTTGGCTTTACTCCACATATATAACACGTTGCCGAGGATGATTCGCTGATTGCGTTGCACACCTTTCCATCAACCATTGTAAGATGCAAGCTATGGGTAATAACAACTTTTTTATTAGAGACGCTTAATTCTTTTGGCTTTAATTGTTTAATTTTTGCGTCAAAATATTCTGCTTCGTCTTTCGACACTTTCGCTGTCTCTTTCTTAAATTGAAATCTTATTGGTCGACAGTAACGAGTCGATGATGGCCGGGGGTTTTTCCAAATTATTGTGTTATCTATTTGAGTAACCAGTTGGAGAGGTACATAGGATGTTACAAATAAGCTTCTGTCGTCCAAATCACCGTTTGAAAACTTTTGCTTATACTCGCTATGCCCTGTACTTCCATCGAAGCCCCATTTTCCAATTAAAGTTAAATTCGTAACTATATTTTCAGGCATAGTTTCAATGATGTTGTTTTGAAGCTCTATTATACTAGATGCCGTATTGTCTAGTAAGCTTTGTAGTTCGACTTCCGCACGAGATTCGTCTATATAAATACCATCAGGGTATCTTATTTTTTTGAGACTTAGTAATCTTTGGTAACTGGGAAAAAATTCAAAGGATATTTTGCTATTTACAAAGTTTCTTATCAGCAAATATTGGTGCTTCGTCATGGAGGTCTCCATTAAAAGCGAAATAACTTCCATGGGATCTGCCGGCAGGAAATTTTGATTTCGATCATCATTACGTAGAGAAGAAACAGCGGATTCATCTATTTTAATGAGCTGACCTACACGTCGTCGCTTTGTTCTCTCTGAAGCCTCCTCAAATTCAAGTTGATTTGCAATAGGGGCGTTTTATTGAAATTGATTCTTTTGTATTAAGCCATCCAGATTGATATTTAATAACTGCAGATTTTGTCCGTTTGTAATTTTTCCAAAAAGTTACAATTGTTTTGCAGAGGTTCTCAATTTTATTGGATATTTCGCTCAACTCTGGAATAATGTAGCCGTTGTTTTCAATATCCGCTTGCACATCGGAAATCAATTTCCTCATTTTTTCGGCGTTGGTTCCATTACCTGTGCACCACATATTAAAAATATGCAGACGTGGAAAAACACATTTTTGCGATGCACCTATCAAAATCCAAAATCAAAATTTAAATAATAATTTACAAATTAATATTTTTGCAAAAACACAAACCACTAAAGACGAAGACAAAGCAACAGCGCAAAAGCGCAACAGCACAATAAGCAAAGACTCACCTTTAACTGCTTTAGTAATATTAGTAGAAAACACACATCGGCAAATTTCGGCAGCTAATTTTAAAATATTTAGTAACCTAAAATAAGACGATCACAAAAACATACAAACCAAGTTCTGGGTTTTCTTGGAACATAACTAAAAGTCTAACTAAACATAAAATATACTTTAAAAAAATACACAAAAAAGGGTTATTCGATGAAATTAGTTTTACGAAAAAACTTTTTCAGGAAAGTTAATTATTAATATCTCAATTTAAAGTAAATACCTTCAATTTCATAATTCATGTTAAATTATTCAAATCGGAGCACTGCAGCGTACGTCTGATCACTTTAAAGGGCGAATTGAAAGAGAGAAATAACTTCCAAAGCGCAGCTGCGTTGCCAAAATGAACACGTGTTCACGATTGCAAATCTATTTTTAGAAAGTACCGTTAGATTTCTAGTAAAATCCGGTATGCCAAAGAGAAGTTTGGACTTTTAAGAGACAATTTTGATACATTTTGCTTAAAAAATATGTCATCAAATTTTTTGATTTTTGGCCTCTGACGGAACCACTGTGCATAGTGCGTTGTTGTGGGCGTGCCGGATATGTAATCCCTCCAATTAAGAACATGCCATGAAGAACTCCGATTCCGATTGCGCAGATGGAAGCAGGTCGAAAGGAGAGGCCATTCATCAATGAAAATACCTTCGCCTTGCCTATCAAAAAATCCCTAAGATACCGTACTTATTGAAAAATACCAAAACTATCGAATAATGGAAATCGGACTAATTTATACTAAATACCAAAAAATGAAAATCTGGCTTCACTCTAATAATCGAAGGAGACAAATATATATGACATTTACTGGGATTTGCTTGGTTAAGAAGGCATGGTCACTTAATCATTTGAATGTTAACTTCAAGCGGTATAACTCAAAAAGCTTTAACTAGCTTTTTTTAATGTTCGAAGCCTTTAAAAATTAACTTATAAATGGGTATAAAATTGTGGGCAATTAATACTGTACTTGTCGGTAAGATCAAACACTTTTAATACGACTTTAAAATACTTTGTTGCTGAACAAATCTTATTAATGGTTTTAATCTTACCATTTTCGGCAGCAGCGTTATTTTTTTTTATCGAAACGGACTAATTAAGGCTCTAAACTATTACTTTTGTTGCTTTTATTTATTTCCAGTACTAAATTGGCCGCAAGGAGCTGAAAAAATCCAGCAAAAAGCGTAAAAAGAGTTTTTATTCTGGATTACATTTTTACTGCAGCTGGTGCTACAGATGTTTTCAAAACTACATCCATGAAGAAAGCCCAAGTGACCGATGGCAAATTCTGTTAGATTTGGACCCCGGAGCACAAAAATGCCACTATCATTTTTTTCGATGCCACATATTTCTAAGATTTTTAAAAGTTGAAAATGTGACATTTCTGGCTTTTCGAATTTCATCTTTAATTTCGACTCTTAACCACCCAATCAGGCCAGTATCTGTTTCCTTTTAAAGTCAATAGATCAGAGCAAAACTTTGCCATAGAACAATATGATTGGATAAGTAATGCCAGCCAAGAATGCGAAAAAATCCTGAAAAATCATGAATTTTTTCTTGAAGTTTACATCCCAGCGAATAAAACATGAACATACATAAAACGTATATGCCGAAAATTCATGGCAAATCGGCCAAAAAAAGTTGAAAAAACGGTACTTTAAAAGTACACTATAAATCAAATTTTTTGGTTATTTGGCCATATACCGCTTGTTTTTTTCGATTGGATGAAAACTTCAAGTTAGAAGCCATTATGATTTTTCAACGGATTTGTTTCGAGGCTTTACCAAAGACCATAAAAGTATACCATAGTTTATATTATCTTTGGTTTTACGATTAAACAAAAACACGATCAAACTTGAATACGGCTTTTATGAAAGTACATGAATTCTATGATTGATGTTTAAAACAAAATCTTTTGATATCAAGCAATAACTCCTCATAACGAGGTACAAATCTAGGTCGCACCTTCTGATATCAAGTTTTGGGACGAAAAGGTTTAATACGATCTACTAAATAAATACACATTCTAAAATTTTCTCATTCGACACGCTTTATCAAAATCGTACAGCTAAACACAGGCATATTGAATTGGAGCGTGCCGATGGCAATGTTTTCTAGCCAGAACAACCGCCAATGTCCATAAACACCCAGTTACTAATATGGAACGCGAACGGCTTAAGAAGGAGCAAGCCTGAGGTGGAACAGTTCATAAAGACAAACCAAGTCGACATTCTGCTCGTGTCCGAGGCCCATTTCACCGTCAGATCCCACTTCCCCATCATCGGCTATGACACAATCAACGCATTACACCCTGGCGACCGAATTCGAGGAGGAGCCTAAATTATTATCAGACGCGGCATTCTGTACGAGGAGCTTGAGCCCGTACAGCTTGAGTGCAGTGTGCAAGAACCCACCTAATTACATCGCATGGCAAAATCACCATCGCTGGATGTGGCATGTTCTATGGACTTGCCCATACCAGAAATTGTAAGCGAGGAAATAAAGGAGGAGAAACAAACCCTAAAAACATCTAAGTCCCCTGGATACGACCGACAATATGGCGCTGCCCTGAAACTCATGCCGCCAAATTGTATCAAAAATTCGAAAGCCATTATGAACCAAAGCCATTTCGGCCATTTCCCAACCCACTGGAAATGGTCCAAAATACGTACAGGTCAATTAGCCTCTTGGCAATTGTTTCCAAAATTTTGGAAAAATAGTTCTTGAGGAGGTGAATCCCTGTACTGGAGGAAAGGCAAATCATACCCGATTACCAGTACAAGATCAAGCGCAGCCCGCCTACACCATGGTACAATTACAGAAGCTAGTCCCGTCGGCTGCCTAATCGTTCGGCTTTCAGTCCGTTAACGTGTTTCAGCGATATGGCTATCCCTTTCCCCTGCCCGTATTGCGAGTATCGTTAACGTACTATATTTTGCCGACGGGACTATCTTGTATAGTTGTACCATGGCCTAAACCATTTTGCCTGGCACTAGAGGCATACCTTAAAAATAGGAGGATCTATGTTAGGTGCAATCATCAGGAGTCTCTCAAGGAAGCCCGATCCTGTACTCCATGTACACCGCGGACATGTCCATGCTTACGGGTAACTTCAGCATGACAAGCACCTACGCGGACGACACAGCGTTCCTGGTCTCTGCGGACTCCCTGGTACTGGCAGCGCAAGGCCTGCAGCAACCACTTGTAAGTCTTGAACCATGGTTAAGATTGTCGAACATCATCATCAATGCCGAAAAGTCCACAAACACAACTTTCTTCCTGAGACCAGGAATCTCCCCATCGGTCACATTAAACGGTGCAGCCATCCCTTTCGACTTGTGGACCCGGAAGACTTGGAAGAAACGATGCAACTCTTTGATGTATCCTGCGCCATGGATTTGCGCAGAAGGAAATAAAAAACAATTCGGGAAAGGAAATGAAGCCATCCAGCAGTGCCATAAGGTTGTGATCTATACATTATATTTAAGGAGAATGACTGCCGACAGTCAGGCCACGGTACACGAGACTGTCCGAAATTACCCATCGGAACGTGCGGCAGTATAATAATAAAGCTATAATTTGTTTCATATTATTTTCTCACCAATTTTACGACTGTTCCTATGGCAGCTGTATGACATAGTCATACGATTTTGACAAAATTAAATTCGAAATTCAGAACTTATTAAAAAATGTTATTTCCAAGCATAGGAGGTTATATGTTAAAAAACACCGAAGCTATAATTTGTTTCATATTATTTTTCCACCAATTTTCCGATCGTTTCTATGGCAGCTATATTATGTAGTCGTCCGATTTCGATAAAATTTAATTCGAAATTCAAAACTACATAAAAAATCTTATTTCCAAGCTAAGGAGGTTATATGCTAAAAACACCAAAGATATAATTTTTTAAACATTTTTTTTCCGATTATTCCTATGGGAGCTATAAGATATAGTTGTCCGATCCGGCTGGTTCCGACTTATATACTACCTGCAAAAGATATAAGACTTTCGGGAAAGTTTCAGCCCGATAGCCTTAAAACTGAGAGATTAATTTGCGTAGAAACGGACGGACAGACGGACATGGCTAGATCGACTCGTCTAGTCATGCTGATCAAGAATATATATACTTTATGGGGTCGGAAACGCTTCCTTCTGCCTGTTACATACTTTCCGACGAATCTAGTATTTCCTTTTACTCCACGAGTAACGGGTACAAAAATATACATATGCGTAGATGTAGTTCAGATATATGAGTTCCGAACTTTGGAAGCCCACAACACTATTGGCACATTCCGCGCAATCTATTTAATTTTTTTATTTTTATTTATTTATTTTAAAATTTGGGCTCGGGAGTTCCTTGTGTTATCGGGGTCATTGGCACCTCCTCGTCAGCACCTGGGGCCGGCGTTGCCTTTTTTTGGTGCAACTTAAATTTTTCACGCACCGCAATGACTGCAGCGCTTTTTCGGGAGGCTCCGACAGCGATTGCATCTGGTATTAGAAAAAAAAAATTTGTTTTAACAAGAAAGGAATTAACTTCGGCAAGCCGAAGCTTGTATACCCTTGCAGCTATAAATATTAAATTTAAAAACACAAAAAATGATATTCCCAATAGTATAAGATAATATGTCAAAAAACACCGAAGCTATAATTTGTTTCATATTATTTCCTACCAATTTTCCGACCGTTCCTATGGCAGCTATATGATATAGTCGTCCGATTTAGATAAAATTAAATTCGAAATTCAGAACTAATTAAAAAATGTTATTTCCAAGCGCAGGAGGTTATACGTGAAAAAACACCGAAGCTAAAATTTGTTTCATATTATTTTCCCACTAATTTTCCGATCGTTCCTATGGCAGCTATATGATAGAGTCGTCCGATTTTGATAAAATTAAATACGAAACTTAGAACTAATTAAAAAATGTTATTTCCAAGCGTAGGAGGTTATATGTTGAAAAACACCGAAGCTATAATTTGTTTCATATTATTTGTCCACCAATTTTCCGATCGTTCCTATGGCAGCTATATGATATAGTCGTCCGATTTCGATAAAATTTAATTCGAAATTCAAAACTAATTAAAAAATGTTATTTCCAAGCTGAGGAGGGAATATGCTAAAAAAACACAAAAGATATAATTTTTTTAATTTTTTTTTCGATTTTTCCTATGGGAGCTATAAGATATAGTTGTCCGATCCGGCTGGTTCCGACTTATATAATACCTGCAAAAGATATAAGACTTTTGGAAAAGTTTCAGCCCGATAGCTTTAAAACTGAGAGACAGACGGACAGACGGACATACGAACATGGCTAGATCGACTTGTCTAGTGATGCTGATCAAGAATATATATACTTTATGGGGTCGGAAACGTCTCCATCACTGCGTTGCAAACTTCTGACTGAAATCAATATACCCTCTGCAAGGGTATAAAAATAGAACGAGACGAGAATAAAAACGAGTGATCGAAAGTAATCGTTATTTGTAAGTTCTTATTTATAATAAAAGATATCGATTTAGCGTCGCTTATCTTGTGCTCTGTGATTTTTGTCAATTTGTCATTAATATCTGTGATACTGGTGCCTTGTTTTGTGACTTAGTCCTTCATAACCAGCCGTGCTTGTGTTTTAAATCGTCTGTTGATGTTTAATTGTCTATTTTATTGTAGAAATTTTAACAAAACCAAACTCTGTGTTTAGCCCGTGCATTTTGTTATTGTAACTTCTGTACGCTGTGGTGCTTTGGTTTCAATAGCTTTTGTTGTTGTTTCCCATAACCTTCTTGTAATCTCTCTCCCGTTTCTTGTCGTCTAAACTGTTGTCGTGTATATTTTGTTTGTGTTTCGCAAGCCACGCTCAGTCGACAGCCACTCTGTTGCGCTCTCTCGCTCTCGAAGTCTCTACGCGCTCTTATACTTTTGTGTTCTTGTGTGTCTACATTTTTATTTGTTTGATCCCAGAGTCAAATTAAGTGAGGTATTTATAATTCTTTTGATTCTTTGGTTTTATTAATAACTTTTTTTCTTAAATTAAAAATGGCTCTTTTTTGTAGCAAAAAAGATTGTCAGTTTGGATCGTCACCTAATGACGTTTTTATTTACTGTCGTCTCTGCAACATAGTCATACACCCAAAATGTACTGGACTTGTTGGCAGAGTAAAAGATTATATTGATCTGCGTGTTGGTTTTTCGTGGACTTGTGCCTCATGCGTGGAAATAGATCGTGATTTGGATGGCTATGTTGCGCTGACCAATGATCGTTTTATGAAACTGTTCGATAAACTCATGAGCGTAGTTGCTGATTTTAAAGAGTTTAAGGCGGACCTTGATAATAAAAAAATGTCAGTAGGGTCACCTAAACGCAAGAAGACTGCTCCTTCAAAATCTCTTCAAGTAAAGGCATCAGTTCCAAATCCCAACTTAGCTTCTAATATTTTTACCCGATCGGTAACGGCAGCAATGTCGGCATCCACTGGGGCTGGGGGACCTAAAGCTTCTCTGACAGCAGTACCCATAGGTACCAAAAGCTCTGGAGTCCCTGTTTCTGCTAGTCAGCCTACCGTTTCAAACCTTACGCAGCTTTCTGTGCCTACGGTGGAAGTTAGCTCTATAGGAGTCCCTAGTCTCGATAATCAGACGAACGATGTTCAGATTGCTGGTGGTGGAAGAAAGAGCCTCTCGGTTGTTCCATATAGGAAGCAATTATTTGTGTCTCGTTTAACACCTGAAACCACATCTGCAGATGTTTTGGAATTTATACAACAGGAATTCCCATCTCAAAACATCACAGTGGAGGAGTTTAAATTTCCATATGTTCGTAGGATATCTTCCTTTAAAATATCTGCTCCTCCGGAAGTATTTAATGTAATAAATTCTAAAAGTTTTTGGCTTAATGATGAATTGGTCATTAAAGAATTTGTTCCAAACAGACGGAGAACTAATAATAGGCCTTCCACGACAGTACCTGCGCCAAAAAACTGAGCAGTTTATTTTTGGCCTATCAAAATGTTAGGGGACTTAATATGAAGCTACCTAAGCTTTATGCTGACTCCTCTGCCTTTTCGGAAGACATTCTGGCCTTTACTGAGACTTGGCTGAAACCGGAGATATCAGACTCTGAAGTTCTGTCCAAAAATGTTAGTACGTATAGAACTGATCGCTCTCCTCGTAGGGGGGGTGGGGTGCTGGTTGCCGTTACCTCTACTTTAACATCGGAAAGGATATACTTTCTTAATCCCAATGAAATAGAATTCGTTGGTGTTAAAGTTTCTTTGAAATCTTTTTCTATTTATGTAACTTGTTCTTATATTCCACCTGGATCCGACTTAACAATTTATAAGCAACATTTGTCTGCAATAAAAACTGTTTTATCTCATCTTTCCGAAAGGGATCTTTTGATTGTTTTGGGTGATTTCAATCTCCCTGACATTTCTTGGTCCCTTTCCACTGACTCACTTGTCTCTACCCCCTTATCTGACCATGAATTCGTTGACGGTCTGTTAGAATTATCATTACAGCAAGTTAGCTTTATACGTAATTCTCTAAACAGACAATTAGATCTTGTATTTGCTTTAGATCCGTCTGAAGTCACGGTATCTAGAATTGACCCACTAGTTATGCCAGAAGACCGGTATCATCCCACATTAGAACTTACAATTTGTCTTCCCTCCGTTGACACCCTCTCTCCTTCTCTTTCACCAACTAAAAGTAGATGCTTTCGTAAATGTGACTTTAGTAAACTCAATACCTTGATTTCACAATATAACTGGACAAATTTATATAATTGCTTGGGTATTGAAAGTGCTACGGAACTATTTTATAGTGTCCTAAACTCTTTTTTCTGTGAATGTGTTCCTGATAGTTTTGCTCCTAAGTTAGACAGGCCTCCTTGGTTTACCAATCAGTTGCAAAGACTTAGAAACCTAAAAACAAACTTCTATAAAAAGTACAAAAAGTCGGGTAGGCCATCCGATTTTTCAAGATATGGTGTGGCTCGTACTAATTTTAATGTACTTAACAGTCATTGCTATTCCATGTATTTGAACCGATGTAAATTTGAATTTTCAAAGGATCCAAGGCAGTTTTATAACTTTGTCAATGCTAAGCGAAAGTCTTCAGCCTTGCCATCATCTGTACGATTAAACTCTATTGAGGCATCTACGGATCCCGAAATTGCAGATTTATTTGCTGAATTCTTCCAATCTACTTATAGTTCTGTTTCTTGGTCTAATTCTAGCTACCCTAATCACTTAAACAGGGCAAATTGTATTTTTTCTCCTGTAATCACCGAAAGTTCTCTCTTAAGTGATTTAGAAACTATAACGTCAACCTATTCTCCGGGGCCAGATGGACTCCCTGGGTGTGTTCTTAAGTTTTGTGCCCGAACTATTTGTAAACCCATTCTTAAACTTTTTAATTTGTCTATCTCATCATTTGTTTTTCCTACTATCTGGAAAGATTCTTTTATTATTCAACTCCACTAAATGGGTGCGAAGGTTAATGTTCAGAACTATAGAGGAATCTCCAAATTGTCTGCAATTCCTAAAATATTTGAACGCATTATTACCTCTCAGTTGCAACATTTGTGCTCCTCTTTATTATCGCCGTGTCAACATGGTTTTGTTAAGCGAAGATCGACCACCACTAACCTGCTCGAATTGACATCTTTTGTAATAGATGGATTTAACGAAAAATTGCAGACAGACGTTATATATACAGATTTTAGTAAAGCCTTTGACTCTGTAAACCACTCTCTTCTTTTATTCAAATTAGATCAGCTCGGGTTTCCGAATAATCTGTTAACTTGGATTTCAAGTTATTTGAATGGTAGATCTCAGAGGGTTTTATTCAAAAACGCTGTTTCCAAGATGATCAACGTGACATCTGGAGTGCCTCAGGGCAGTCATTTAGGCCCTTTGCTGTTTACTCTGTTTATAAATGATCTTCCCTCTATAGTAACTCACTCTCGTGTACTAATGTATGCTGATGATGTTAAGCTTTGTTTTTCATATAATAATATTGAGTCTGGTTTCTGCTTGCAGTCAGACATTAATAGATTCCAGGAATGGTGTCAGTACAACCTTTTGAATTTAAACTATCTTAAATGCAACGTTATGACTTTTTATAGGGGTACGCCAACGTTCATAAGTTACTCTCTTCAGAACATGTCCCTGGACCGAATATACTCAGTAAGAGATTTAGGTGTTCTCCTAGATCCTAAACTTAAATTTGACTCCCACATAACCTCTACTGTAAATAAAGCTATGAGTGTTCTTGGGTTTATAAAGCGTTGGTCTAAGGAATTTGATGATCCATACACTACCAAATTATTATTTACCTCCCTTGTCCGTCCTAATTTGGAATACTGTTCTTCCGTTTGGAGTCCTCAGTATCAAGTGCACATTGACCGTATAGAGTCCGTACAGAAACAATTTCTTCTTTTTGCCTTACGTGGTTTAAACTGGGATCAAAACGTCAGGTTGCCTTCTTACTCGAGTAGATTGCTTTTAATTAATTTGGCTAGTCTAGTAAGCCGTAGAACTATGCTTGGTACTATTTTTATGAATAATCTTATCAGAGGCGATATTGATTCTGTAGATTTGGTAAGCCGCCTTACTTTCAATGTTCCTGTTAGACTAATGCGAAACTACTATCCTATAAACTTGCCACGATGTTCATCTAATTTTAGTCAGCATGAGCCTTTTCGCGTTCTTTGTAATAATTATAACAACCTATATCATTTAATTTGTTCCTCAACCTCTATCCCTGTATTAAAAACTAAAATCTTAGCTCATTTGCTTTAGTCTTGTTGATCTATGTTTTGTCCTGTCCTTGTTTGTTCTATGTACCTTCCTCGCGAACCGTATTTGCCCGAAATAAAAATGGGCCCGCGCGTAACAAGCACGTGCTTGGTGTCGTTTGGGCCACTTGTTTGTACTGCTCTTAGTGCATCAACGTTCAACAAATATATGTTATTTTGGCATTTAAAGTACAAATCCCAGAAGTCATTTAAAAATTAAACTTACAAACAATAGTTACTTTCGGCCCCAATAAAAACTTACTTAAGAAGGCGCGTACGAAATTTGGGTAAGCTTTGAGCTTCTTTTTGTTCTGGCCGCCCTCCAAATTGTGGGACAGAACAAGGTCCTCTGAAAGCACGTTTAGTATGGCTTTGTAGTATTAGTATCAGCTTTGTCTAAAAATATAAGAAAATATTTAAAAAAAATGGAGAAGTAAAGCTAAGAACGAAAGCCTTGACTACGAAATAAATATAATTAAAAAACAAGAATATAACTTACATAGTTCTTCGAATTTCCGTCCACTAGTTTAGTGTCGATCCCTTGGAGGTCCTCGGCTGTGCATAGAGGGAAGGAGAGCTCCATGGTCTCGACTATCTTGGTATCCATCATGCCCGACTGCCTTACGTAGGCGGTTAGGGAGCCAAGGGCATTGAGGCCTTGGTGGATACCCCTCACTTCCGCCAGAAGCTACTGTATGTTTTTTTTTCATCTCTAAATAACATGTAAAGAAAAATACAAAATATTACTATTATTATCCAAATTTAAAAAAAAACTTACTGTCCAGCCGGGCGCTCTGGGAATCCTCTAAAAAATTTAAATGGTTACTAACTAGAAAAATTAAGAAAAATATTATACATACCGCTCGTGAAAAGGCAAAAACGTTTCGGGGCACTCATTTTTAAAACTTCCAAAAAAATAATATATAAAGAAATAATAAAGAAATAAAATGAAAAATAATAAAACAAATAAGAAATAATTAAAAATAAAACAAACAATAAAATAATAAAAATAAAATATAATTAAAAGAGGAAGCAAATAAATAAATAATAAAATAAATATCAAATCTATTAACTGACCTAACAGCTGCCAACTCCAAACTTTTATTATCTTTCCTACGGTTATGTAAAATTATACACCTAATTTAAACATTCGTATCAATCATCAAATATCCCCTCTCATTAAATGTTAAATCACAAATATAAATGTAACAAAATTGTTATCAATTGTCGAGTCGATGGCCATAGTAGCTAGTTACTCCTTTCCTTAAATTAGTTAATATATTATAAATGCGATTTATGTATAATAGCTAATACTAAATAAATAAAAATAAAAAAAAATAAAATAAATAAGCAAATAAGAAATAAATAAAACAAACAATAAGATAATAAAAATAAAATATAATTAAAATAAAAAGTAAATAACGTTTTTTTTTCGGTTTTCGAACCGGGTAGGTGAATCTTCAAAAGATATAAAGAGCTCCGTCGCTGTTAGATGCCCGATTCGTTTTATAAATCGCCTACGGACTAAACACCTCCCATTTTAAAAGAAAAAAAGCTTAGACCTAAGAAAAATGCAACATGGGAATTAATTTTTTTTTATTTTTGAGAGGAATTCCTACGGCTTTCCTACTAAACTGTGAAACTGGAAACTTTTCTAAAATTGACTCCTCTTCAAAAATTCCATACATATACCCACATCAAATGAACTAATAGGCTCATCATAAAAACTAAAAAGCTCTGAAAATGTTCTACCTAAAATAAATATTTCTCCTTCCTCTTCTATAAAGGATTTCACTTTAATTGGAACTATTTCCTGTACAAAAAAAAAATTATCGGGTCTAGTCCCGCTCAGTATGCAATTTTTCATTTTTAATATTTTTTTTTCTATTTTTATCTGCTGTTCTTCTTTTATTTGTAGGGAATCCTCGCTAATTTTTCTATTTATTTGGGCCAGAATTTGTGTGGGTTTTCGGACAAAACGCTTAAGAGTTTGCAAATAATTTTCAAATGCGTAGGACGAACCACTAATCGGAAAAACTTTCGCATGATACCCAGTTCTACCAGATGCATGCAATCAAGGGGAACTTGTGTTACCATTAAAACTCCAAGCTTTTCAAAAGCGGACTGAACATTTGAATATTTTGAAGTGTGATGGCTAGGATACTTTCTAGCACGAAAATCTTCGTCTGAAATGGGATCCTCACACTTTGTACTGTACGTTAAAGCATAATTAATTTTTTTGGCTACCTGCAAGCACTTTGTACATCCATGGCTGGATGTATGACCAGGCGTGCCTGTCACGTAAGCTCTTGAAGGTGCATCACAAATAATTGCTCTAAATTCAACAAAACCTTTTTTATTTAATATATTGAACTCGTTTTTTAATATGTCGGACAACTCCTTATCTAAAAACTCATCAGAATCAAGGGGCTTATTATACCCCATAAAAACTCCTATTGGCAAAACAGGGAAATTTTTAATATTATTTAATTTAATTAAAATGGACCACAATTGGGCACGGGAACTATTAAATAACTGGAGTCCGTCAATGTTTACATCAATGTTTAAGTAATCCGGAATATCTTTTAAGACAGCTTTTTTATTTAGTTGCTTTGTTAAGCCGATATGCAAGTAAGATCCCCCATTTATCATTATATCGGGCTTAATAGAGCACTTAAATGTATAAAATGGCTTTATTTTTAAATTATTCTTAATTAAGAACTGTAACCAAATCAATTGCACAATTTCTTGTTGGCTTATGCTTTAAATACTATCATGGTCACTAACATTTCCTGCGAATGTAAAAGATTTACCTCTTCAACTATAATATAATCAAGCCCTGTATTCGAATCACCTACTTGCATTGTAATTCCTACTTCTCTACTCTTTCTACACTATTCTCATTTCTTGTAACTCCTGTAGAAATTCTCCAGTCGTGTCTGCTGTTTTAATTTTTCCTTCTCTATTTTAGCTAACCTACGCATTTGCCTATCTCCAAGTATTTTATGCTTGTTTTTCTTGTTTTTGTTTTTAATCTAAAGTTTTTATATCCATTAAGCCCTGAAAATACAAGAAAATATATTTATGTAATGATTTTATAACTTTTTACACCCGCTTGCAAAATAAAAGAAGCATATCGTTGAAAAAACTTCCTTTCTTGTTTTAATAGATAACAATCTCTGAAGTCCACAATCCTTAATATTACAAAAGTGGCGTATACAGGAGGTGCTCTTAAGTGGTGGGCCGATCGCTCTGGTCTCCCGGAGTAGCCAGTGTTTTGTAAGATCGTCCTCGCTGACGATCAACATACGAAGGCCTTCTACCATGTTTTTCCGCATTGGTTCTCGGTAAAAAACTTTCAAACTCTTTAAGTAAGAAAAGGTAAACTTAAAAAAATGTTGCAAGTACTGAGTATACAAATTTAACTGCTTAAGGACATCTTTGCTTAGCTGGACCGCACTACCTTACTGAACAGAGGTTTTTTAAATGCAGAAGTCAAAGCCTTCTTCTTACAAAAACTTTTAAAATTGTATTCTTGTATGTTCGGAACAAGAAGTATGATTACAAGAAATTTGCTCAAAGTTGTCCCTTTTCAATACGTTTGTGGGCGCACTCTTAAAAGAATAAAAGAATAAAATTGCAAAGCCCTTAATAAAATAATTTATTCATATATATATTAACTAATCAGAGGCCTGGTAGGAAATTATAAAAAGAAATTGGTTCAGTTTTTATACTTAAAATATTGTAATTTATAAATCAAACAAAAACCCCTCCTATCGAAGTAAAGCAAAAGTGACGATTGCACCCTATTTTTGATAAAGAATGATAAATATAGCATTTGCGCAGTCATGTCAGGTTACGAAAAGCGCGCCGTTCGACCGAAGACATCCGAGATCGGCTGTCTTTTTCCCGCCTCGGTATATCCGGTAGACGTGCCCCTATGGATTATCCTTTTGCCGTCCCACGAAGTCCCGCCAGTTTTGCATCTTTATCGTCAGAATAAGCGCCTTGTACTGGCCTGAAGCAAGCATCAGTCCAGCAGCAAGTAGCTTAGCATCGTCGGTGCCACTCCAGCGAGCTGCCTGCAACCTGCAGCCTACGCCCCAGTCTCCGGACCTCTTGGCGTTTGGTACCCAGTGCAGTTCATCACCATATTACGAAACCCCTTCCTGCAGGTATCCTGCACCCCATCACTTTGTCGCATATTTCATGCACGATTGAGCGAAAGCCAGACACCAGGTCTTCTAACGGCGATTCTTCCAGTTCCTCGAGACTTTCAACTGCACTCCTTAGCTCTACACCGAAAACTTCGGTACCGGAGCTAGGCTCTCAACGGTCCTCAACAGTAATAATATTGTGGTCACTTAGATCCCAGAAAACGATATATTAAGACGATTGGACCTAGACCTATTTCTTAACAAAATGTTGAGTAGCAAAAAAAACAGTCCAATATAAACAAGGACGAACGATATAGTCGAGTACCTCGACTATCAGATTCCCGTTACTCAGCTAAAGGGACCAAAGGGAAATGGAGATATGCAAGCAGCAAAGCGTGATTTAACAGACAGATTTAAGCGTTATTGGCGTTAGAGTGGGCGTGGCAACTTTTTATCTAGCATGAAAATTGTGAGCGCCACAGGCTTGGGCGGTTTGTGGGCGTTAGAGTCTTCGTGGCATATTCGCGTAACAAACTTGCGCTGCGGAATCTAGATCTGAGATCTCAATTCTCTATCTTTGATAGTTTCCGAGATATCCACGTTCATATTTACGATTTTTTTGAAGTTTGTAGGCGGCTTGTGAGCGTTAAAGTGGGCGTGGCACACTGTTGAAATAAACTTGCGCTGCGCAAGAAGCTCAGAAATCTGCATGCCAAGTCCCAGCAGCCTAGCTCTTATAGTTTCCGAGATCTCAGCGTTCATCCAGACGGACAGACGGACATGGCTAGATCGACTCGGCTAATGATATATACATATACTTTATGGGGTCCGAAACGCTTCCTTCTACCTGTTACATTCTTTCTTTCATGCTAGATAAAAAATTTGAAACGCCCACTCTAACGCTCATAACGCTTAAATCTGTCTACCGACGGTAGGTGGCGCATTTCAATCACGCTTTGCTGCTTGCATATCTCCATTTCCCTTTGGTCCCTTTAGCTGAGTAACGGGTATCTGATAGTCGAGGTACTCGACTACAGCGTTCTTCCTTGTTTTGTTTTTGTAAAATGTGTTCTGTGATTTTTCTATCACCCCTAAGTGTCTCAAAAGTTACTTCTATGCGATCCCGACCCTTTTTGTTGTTGTAAAATGTGTTCTATCGCGCAGAAGTTACTAAGAAGTGACATCTGGACCACAGGCGATAGAAATATCTCCCTTTTGCTTGTAGGGAATTTAGACACATATTCTCCTTGGCATTATTGCTCAAAGATTCCGAGTCAATCTAGCCATGTCCGTCTGCCCCGCTGTCAGCCTGTTCGTATGAACGTTGAGATCGCAGAAACTAAAACAGCTAGAAAGTTTTAAAAGCTTCGAACATTTAAAAAAGCTTGTTAAAGCTATTTGAGTTGACATAGATTTCCGGTGTGGGAGGGGGGCATACTTTGGAATTTTTCTTTGAATTTATATACATGGTTATTTTTAAAGTGGTAGCCACGCGTCATTCTAAACTCGTCATAAATCTTCTTTGAGAAGATTTCTGCCCATTTTTGGGATTGGATATATATATCTATATTTGCGAGACGTTTTCACAAATCACTTTTCAAACTCCGATTTTGTGAACGTAAGTACAAAATTGATCACTTGGCTTTCTTTTTTTCGTGGGCTGTGTCGGATTCGTTGGAGTCCGCCGAATAATCTAGTTCGCTTGACAGTCGCTTTCTCGGAACTAGAACTTTTCCTGATAATTGAATTTTCAGCCCGAATCTACATATGGCTGAACTTTTTTTCAAAATTCTCGGAAATTTCCTGTCCACACGACAGCTTTGAGGCCAAACTAATAAGGTTTTAGCTGAACATTTGGTGAAGGAATCCACCCTTTTCTACAGGACCAAAAAAGCTTCTGAGCTAATGGGATCGGATGATGATTTTGAGCCACCTCACCTGTATTCTGCTTCAGTATACAGAAATGTCAAATAGGAGGCAGGGAAAAAGCAATACAGGAAGGCAGATCCGCTGGACGCCATCTCTGACCTAAAAATAAGCCAAATAGATCAAAATGTCATTCGCGAGGTAGGGAAGGACCCAGTTATAATCCTTATTTGGTCACCACATCAGGTTCGCGCTTATAACAAATTAAGAAAGCAGAGTTCCCTGTGTATCGACGCCGCTGGTGGCAGGTATACGGAATATGTTCACATAGATGGACAAAAGTCGCAACACATATTCCTTCACATTGCTGTACTCCACTCTCCGTTTGGTCAGCTGGTGGTATCATCTACGCTCTTGGAGAAACAAGACATGGTTACCATTACAACGTGGCTATTAGGATGGCTACAAACAGGAGCTCAGAATCCAAAAGAAGTGGTATTTTAGAAAAGTTAATACTTCTATGAGCAACATATTTATATTAATTTTGATTTATTGCAGGTGTGCGATTCTTCAAGGGCCTTGCTGTCGGCCTGTTGTTTAGCATTTGCGACCTTCAACACCGTTGAAGCGTATGCAGATGCTCGCATGTCAACCAATGTGCCCAGAGCAAACATACGCATTGACGTCTCTCGCTATATGAAAAATTGGGACGATTTTTTTGAGAAAGAAAAACAACTTGTAAAATGTTTTTATTTATTTGGAACTGGACAGCTCATATGGGCAAGTAGTCCCGAAGATGCGCGGACTATTATTAGGGCATTGCTAATAATTTCAATGTGTAAACGAGGCGGAGATGGGGCTACGTGTTTGAAAGAAACGGTCCAATTAATAGAAAATCGAGCAAAGGAAGATAGTCAGCTAAATGCTATCATCGACGCAGCTGAAGATATACAAACAACAACGGTCGACGACCCTGGTAAACTATATTAGTTCAGAAATTACTATACCCATTTAATCTTAACTTTATACGAACATGTTTTTTATATATCTCGAAAGATCCGACTGAAAACACTTTCGATGCTGAGTATCTGCTGAGCACAACAAGCTACCTCGCACAATGGGCTTCGTGCATAAAAAGGGAAGTGGATGAAATTGTGGAAAAGGGGGAAGGCGACGATCTTAATCCTCGTGAGTGCGACCAGTATTCAAAACGGCTCCTAAAACAGATCAGGACGATTCCACTGTGGTCTAGTATAGCTAGGAACAAATTTGGATATGGCAGGATCCCAGCTAGTAGCGCACCAGTCGAAATCGAGCTTAACTCAATTAAAATCAAAGTGGTAAGATCCAAATGCCGCATGGACACAGCTGTGGATAAGCTGATAACATGCAAAAAATAAGGAAAATTTGAGCATTAAAGCTCTTGGGTGTTCCGAAAGTAATGAAGAAAATCAACTAGAGAACCACAATCAAACTTGAGAACCACTTTTGGATATCAGCAATGTATCCGATTTAGCTGTGGCTGGAACTTCAGGTACTTGCTTTCTTTGGAATGGATGGAAAAAAGATCCAGGTCTGCAAAGACTGTTTCGACTGGTCACATAATTCACCCAGAGTGGCATTGAATGATGTAGAAAGCTGAAGAGGATTGGGGCAACCAACTACATAAAAACGCAACCTTTATCTTAATAAGGAGAACTGCGATTTTAATGATATTTTTCGACGATATTGAAATATGGCAACGATTCCACCTTAGGCCTTGTAAATGTAGAAGGCTCAACATTGCCTTTGAAAGTCTGTTTCAGGTACTCTTGGCTGGAGTTTCAGACTCTAGTCTTTTAAAGCAGTTCGTAGAAAAGAAAAGAAATGACAATGATTTAGTCGACACAGTTCTTAATGTGTCGAAATCTAAAATTGACACTCAGACCTATAAACAAGGAAGAACGGTGTAGTCGAGTACCTCGACTACGAGATACCCGTTACTCAGCTTAAGGGACCAAAGAGAAATGGAGATATGCAAGCAGCAAAGCGAGATTGAAATGCCCCACCTACCCGCGATCTGATACAAGGTTATGTGGGCGGTAGACAGATTTAAGCGTTATGGGCGTTAGAGTGGGCGTGGCAAACTTTTTTGGGTCAATCGATAGATATTGACGAGACTAATACACTTCAGTTAAAATTTTGTATCTACAGGCTTGGGCGGTTTGTGGGCGTTAGAGTAGGCGTGGCATATTCGCGTAAAAAACTTGCGGTGCGTACCAGGCTACGAAATCTAAATCTAAGATCCCAATTCTCTATCTTTGATAGTTTCCGAGATATCCGTGTTCCTATTTACAATTTTTTGAAGTTTGTGGGCGGCCCACAAACGTTAAAGTGGGCGTGGCTTTTTTTGGGTCAATCGATAGGTATTGATGAGAACAATACATTTCAGTTAACATTTGTTATCTAGCATGAAAATTTTGGGTGCCACAGGTTTGGGCGGCTTGTGGGCGTTAGAGTGGGCGTGGCACCCTGCTGAAACAAACTTGCGCTGCGCTGGAATCTACATGGCAAGTCTCAATAGCCTAGCTTTTATAGTTTCCGAGATGTCAGCGTTCATACGGACAGACGGACATGGCTAGATCGACTCGGCTAGTGAACCTGATCAAGAATATACAACCTTCATGGGGTTGGAAACGCTTCCTTCTGCCTGTTACATACCTTCCGACGAATCTAGTATACCCTTTTACTCTACGAGTAACGGGTATAAAAATGTTAAAGACTAGGGACGCGAGCTTTACCTTTGCAGTTGGCATGGCGATGTGCATTGCCGCAAGAGAGCAGGAGTAGACCGAATAAAGGACACAGAAACGGAAATATTGGGTGAGCCCGTATCTCAAGGAACGGTCCTTTAAAGGTCGCTATGCTTCTAACGTAAGTAATATTGTTTAAAAATAAAGTAATACTCTTGCACTTATGAATATTTTCTTCTATCTTAAAGTTTCAGAGCTTGGTCAACACACCCCGTCCATGATCTTTGAAAACTTCCATATGACGGAGAACAGCATCAACGCGCTCTTTGGAATGGTGGAGCAGTACCTTGTCCCGAAACGGAACAGCCGGCCAGATACCATACCGCTAAAAACGAAGTTGGCCATCGTTTTGGAGTAAATAGAATATATATATATAGTCTTTAACACCATTATTGTATTTAAATATTGTGATTTAATATTCTTTTGATCGATTTCTTGCTTCTGGTCAGTTATCGAACCAGTAAGCAGCATTTCGGAATCGTCCTCGACCAGGTTTGCACAGCAATTTGGACTGCGTTGCAAGGGGAATTTTCGAAGTGAACAAAAAATAACATTCTGAGGTGGGCCAAATACTTCGAAGACGAATGGAACTTTCAAAACTGTCTTGGTGCCGTCGACAGGAAGCATGTGGCGATAAAGGCGCGCTCTAATAGCGGAAGCTTTTTTTACAATTATAAGGTATGTACTTTTAAATCTATTCTAATGTAGGGATTTCATTCGATTGTTCTTATGGCAATCTGCGACGCTCACTGCCGGTTCACGTGTATAGAAGCCGCGGCGTTTGGAAGCGAGGGTGATATGAACGCTTTTTCCCAGATTACGCAAAAAACGCCTACTTTTGGATGAGCTGCCGTTTCCGGAGGACAATGTTATAAACGGGCATCGAACTCCCTACTACATAATCGGCGATGATGCATTTCCCCTTCAAAGGCGCATTATGAAGCCATATATTGGCAAGGACCTGCATCGGAAGGAGCGGATATTCAATTATAGGCTGAGTCGTGCTCGTCGTTGCATTGAGAATGCGTTTGGGATTCTCAGTGCACAGTGGATGGCTGTACAACGTACTTTGCTGAGCAATCCGAGCAAGACTCAGAAAGGTTTTGCAGCCTGTTGTGTCCTGCATAATTTTTTGATGCGGAAGAGTCCTGAACGCACACGTTGCACGAAGTACCGAGCAACGTGCTTGTCGACCTGCGAGCCTGCCGACGAGGTCGCCCCCAGGATTTCAGTAAGGAAGTTTGAAACAACTTGGTGGAATATCTGAACAGTAGTGCTGGGTATTCTCAAGTACCTTGGCAAGACAAGTCTGCTGGTGTATGAAGAAATTAAAAAAAAAATTATTGGAATGTTCAACGAATGTTTTTATTTATCTAAACTAGTAGTTTTGGGATTATTTCTTGTCCCACAGAAGCTGCTATATATTCTTCTCCACCTTGGCAGCATCTTCCGGATGCATGGTGTTGAGCTCCCCTTCCCAATAGGCCAATATGGGCCTTGATAGAGTGAGGTTGTCCCGCTGATGCTGCAGGAAGTCCCCGCGGCCTCCAGCTCCGCTTCAGCTGCATAGTAGCGGATGGAGGTGGAGTCCAGTGACTCTTCAATGGAGATCTCGTCTGAGATCGCACTACTGGTGGTCCTGCTATAATTGAAATGATTAGAACAACGTAACCAAATTCATTTGGCCAGAACCTACCTTCTTTTCGAGGCAAGAAGTCCATGTACGGAGCGAATTTCCACTCGGAATACTCCTTTCCATGGGCTTCTCCAGCGGATCTTGTATCGCTTGTATCTGCAGGAAAAAGATATTTGGTAAAGGTGCGCCATCTAGGAGTCAATGTTAGAGCTAGGAAAGTAGATAGGTAATACGGGTGCTGGCTCACTAGGTAATAAATTATGTCAAAAAAGGAGGTGGGGGTGACCCTAATTAGTCACGCATGGTTGCACACAGGTGTTCTAATGACCTTATTAGCATAATTAAGTCAAAAAGGGGGGTGTTGCCGACCCTAGTTAGATGAGCATGGTTGCACACAGGTCACTTAATGAGGTTAGAAAGTGGTGTGTAGGAGTGTGAGAGAGGGGTGTTTTGATATGTCTTGTTTTGTCTTGTCTTTTTCTCACGCTAAAGGTGCGTGTGTGATAGGAGGTGTTTTGTCATGCGTAGAATTTTGTGGAGTGCAATGGTTGCACACAGGTCACTATGTTGCTTCTAACTTGGGTTAGAACGCGTTATGCGTGGGCGTTTTGTTGAGTCAATTAGGGTTGTAGGTGACACCTGGCTACGGTCTTGTGGTCAAAAGGTGTTGGTTTGAGGGATATTAGACCGCATACTTTTGTGGTGTGAAACAAGCGTGAGTTCGGTAACCTCCCCCTCTTTAGCGAGCATTAGATGGGAAAGTGAGCGTGGGAGTGTAAGAGGGGTGTTGGTGCTTGTTGGTTTCTAACAAAAACGTTGTTTTGTTATGCGTGGGCGTTTTGTTGATTCAATTAGGGTTGTAGGTGACACCTGTTAGTGTAAACTGCCTACGGTCTTGTGGTCAAAATGGTGACTGTGGTGGTGGTTCCTAACAGAACAAAATCAAATGAGATCGTTTATTTAGTCAAATACGTTTTTCTTTAATCATATTTGAAAATTTTTTCTCATGCGCTTATAGAAAGAGAAAACGGTTACCTTCTAAGTTTTCAAAAAATGTATGTGTTAAGGAGACATGTGGAAAGTAGTTCAGTTTTAGAAAATTTTTCGTTTTACAAGGGGTGTTTTGTCATGCGTATGAATTTGTAAAACTATATTTCGGCGGAGGAGGAGGAGGAAGGGAAGTTGTTTTGTTATGCGTGGGCGTTTTGTTGATTCAATTAGGGTTGTAGGTGACACCTGGCTACGGTCTTGTGGTCAAAAGGTGTTGGTTTGAGAGATACTAGACCGCATACTTTTGTTGTGTGAAACAAGCGTGAGTTCGGTAACCTCTCCCCTCTTTAGCGAGCATTAGATGGGAAAGTAAGCGTAGGAGTGTAAGAGGGATGTTGGTGGTGGCGGTGCTTGTGGTGGTGGTTCCTAACAGAATATACACAAAAACAAATGAGATCGTTTGTTTAGTCAAATACGTTTTTCTTTAATCATATTTAAAAATTTTTTCTCATGCGCTTATAGAAAGAGAAAACGGTTACCTTCTAAGTTTTCAAAAAATGTATGTGTTAAGGAGAAATTTGGAAAGTAGTTCAGTTTTAGAAAACTATTTGAGTTGAGCGAACCATCTAGAATCGTCGTGTGAACCCTCCGGTAATTCAAAGCTAAAGTAAAGTTGTGTTAACTTACGTTCCATCCGAATTCGATTTGTGCGAGATTATCAAATTGATAAAAATTAAAATACTTTACCAAGTGTAAAGTTAAGTTGTGTGAATTGTGAACTATCCAGATTTGTGTTGTGTAAACTTATCAAATTGATAAAACGTAAAATACTTTACAGTAAAAGTAAAGTATAACAAAGTGAAAAGTACACCTATCAATACAATGCAATACTTTCAAAAACGAAAAAAAATCAAAACCAAGAAAAAAAAAAATGAATAAGTATTGTAGAAAGTGCAACATTACCCTATCGGGTAACATTTCGTGGGCTCATCATCTGCGAACGGAGCAACACAAGAAGAATGTGGTTGAACCAGTGGATTCAAGGATAAAAAAAATCAGTTCTGGATTCCAAGGAAGGATTGTTCACTACCTATATGAAAAAATTCAACACAATTTATGGAGGAAGCAGGAGAAGCTTTTCTACCTCACTTGTATCCATTGTTGGAAAGTTATGCATCGGTGAAAATAAATTTTGAACTTTTTGGAGAGTACGGACTTTTGAAGGAAGAAAAGGAATGTATTGAAATAAAGTCATTTCAAAGTAAGATGACAATAATTAGTGCCTATTCGAATATTGAAAATGAATATAAGGAACACATGGAAAAAATTTTGGCGAGGATGGAAGATTTCCAAGAAAGGGATAGTGGATGGACTTTGCTTCATCTCACTCGATTGGAGATGAATATTAATCAATATTCACCTTTAATAGGATCATCTTATATAAAACTACCCTCTTGTTTAGAAGCTAAAAAAGCAAATATAAATGTGAAAAACACAAATGATGAATATTGTTTTAAATGGAGCTTAATCGCAGCATTAAGTAAACTAATAAGAATGCGAACAGATGCACAAGCTATAAAGTGAATATAAATGATGAAGTCATTCAAGTAAATGGAATTACACTAAATTTCACTGGATTGCAATTTCCACTTAAGCCAGCGGATATATCGAAATTTATGGAAACAAATAAAGACATAAATATTACACTTTTTGGATTCGACGATGGAGTTATATTCGGACCTATATTTTACTCTCCTGAAGTGAGGAGAAATTATATAAATATGTTGATACTGGAGGAAGGATGTAAAGCACACTATACTTGGATAAAAAATCTCTCAAAGTAAGTTGTTTTATCATTTTATCATTATTATATCTTTTACCTGTTTTTGTTTTTAAATTTCATAATATTTATTAGCTTTCATACTTAAAAAAATTTTTTTTTTTCTTGTGTTTATCTTTTTTTAGTTTGGTTTCCTCTCAAGTTTCGAGAGACAAATCAAAAAAATGGTTCTGTCAAATTTGCTTAAATTACTCATTGAGTGAAGATGCTGCCAACCGGCATTCAGAAGTCTGTGGGAAAAAAGTCTCGCGCTTACCCAACATGAAGGATGCCACTTTACGGTACACAAATGTTCAAAAGGAAGTGATGGTCCCATTCACAGTTTACGCTGACTTTGAATGCATCCTTCAACCAATTAATAAAAACGAAACATTAAATTTAAATATTATAAATATACATAGACCTGTTTCATATGCATACTATATAAAGTGTGCACATGATAACAGTTTAGATAAGTTGGTCTTAGAAACTGTATTTAACTCGGGAATAAATTTCCTGTTATCACTAATAGAAAATTTAACTTTTATATATGAAAACTATATTTCAAAACCTGTTTCTTTAATAATGTCAGATGTTGAAGAAGATGATTTCCAAAAATCTAATAATTGTCATATATGCAACACTCCTCTTTTATTGGACAGAGTTAGGGATCACTGTCACTTCACAGGAAAATTTAGAGGGGCAGCACATAATGAGTGTAATTTAAAATATACAGTTCCAAAATTTATTCCTGTTTTCTTCCACAATTTCACCAGGTATGATTGCCATCTATTTTTTAAAGATTTGGCAGTCATACCTGGTGAAATAAAGGTAATTCCATTAAATAAGGAACAATATATATCAATTTCAAAAATTATAACTTTAAGTAATGGTGATAACTTTGAAATCCGTTTTCTAGACTCATTTCGATTTATGCCTTCTGCTTTAGATACATTAGCTTCAAATCTAGATAGTGAACAAATGTGTATAACAAGATCATTTTTCCCTAATAAAAAACATTTCAACTTAATGCGACGAAAGGGTGTATTTCCATATGAATATTTAGATTCAGTTGAGAAATTAAAAGAAAGTAAATTACCTCCTAGAGAAGCTTTCTATAGTTCCTTAACCGAAAATGAATGTTCAGTTGAAAATTATACTCACGCACAAAAGGTATGGAATGAGTTTTCTTGTAATAATCTTAAAGATTATTTAGAATTATATTTAAAAACAGATGTTTTATTAATGTCTGATGTCTGATGATGTCTGATGTCTGATAAACATAATGATCTTTCATTTTGTTGTAATAATCAGTTACCAACAAAGTCAGACAAAATAAAAAAATTAATTTATCCCTTTAAGGGATAAAGAAAAATATATAATTCATTATAAAAATCTTCAACAGTGTATATAAAATGGATTAATTCTAATAAAAATTCATAGAGGTCTTCGCTTCTTTCAGAAGCCTTGGCTAAAAACATATATTGATTTGAATACATTCCATAGAACTAATGCAAAAAATACATTTTAAAAAGATTTTTTTTAACTTTTAAATAATGCTGTCTACGGAAAAACGATGGAAAATGTCGATAAGCGCGTTAATATTAAATTAATTACTGAATGGGAAAGTGCTTCACCATCCGATTCTTCTGGTCCAAAAAGGCATTGTGGTAGATCTCTTATTTCAAAGTCAAACTTCCATAGTGTCAAACAGTTTTCAGAAAACTTCTTTGCCTTTCAAATGAAAAGATTAAATGTGTTGTACAACAAACCTTTATATTTAGGTTTTGCTGTATTAGATTTATCGAAATGGAAAATGTATGATTTTCATTATAATTATATCAAACCTAAATACAATGAAAATGTTCAATTAAATTATATGGATACAGATTCTTTTATATATACCATTAACACTGAAGATTTTTATAAAGATATTCAGAATGATGTTGAGATGAAGTTTGATACATCAGATTATTCTGATGAATTACTTAATCTCTTTAATTTTCCTAAAGCTAATAAAAAAAGGTTGGGTTTTTTTAAAGATGAACTCAATGGAAGACCTATGACTGAATTTGTTGGTTTGAGATCAAAAATGTATGCCTTTAAAACATCTAATAGTAAAAGTAGTTCTCAGTCATAAAGACACAAAGGTTCTTATACAAGACAATAAAATTAATTCACTACAATATGGCCATTATAAAATAGATGAAAAAAGATTAGAAAATAAACTTAATGAAATAGATTCAAATATTTATGTTTATGAACAAAGAATAAAAGAAATAGAGAATTGTCCTAATAGAAATAATTATCAAGAGAATGAAATAGAAAAATTTCACAAAAATATAGATGAATGTGAATTTGAAATGTTTTGTACAGAATTAGAATTAAATTTACTAAATGATAAAAAAATGAATAAATGTACTCTATAATTGTAAATAAGACAGAACAAACAACGCTTTTTTATTTAAAGGGTAAAATGTAAGGTAATGTACAAACCAAATATCACAATTCACAATATTATTATTATAAAATTTTTATTTAACAGAACAAACATCGCTTTTACTTACAGGTTAATGTAAAAATTTATGAGAATTTACAGAACATGAAAATTTGAATTTAACAGAAGAATTACAATATTTTCTTTGAATTACACTCAATTTGCTTACTTTCTTCTATATTTAGTGGTACAGTTTGTTTATAGTTATCTATACCACCCTGTAATCTATACACTTTATTGTCATCATTACTTAAAGGAATTGATTTAATGTATTTATCATTATCTTCATCTAAATTAAACGCTACAGTTTGAACATAGTTATCTATACCACCCTCAACAACAATAGTTTCATCCTCACTAGATGATCTTGGAATACATGGTTCCGGATTTTCATCATCATAAAGGATTGTATCATGGTCATCATCATCATCATCATCATCGTCATCACCATACAAATTATGAGAAAATTTGCCAACCTCTTTTTTATTAATGTTTTGGAGTTCTGAAAATATAAATATTTTACTATATATATATACAAATATTATTTTATATGTATTCAACCAACCTTTTTGAGCTCCATCCGAAATATTATTTTCAACTTTTTTATTAATGCTTTGGAGTTCTGAAAATATATATATATATATTATTAGTATATAAAATTATATATATATATATATATATATTAAACTCACCTTTTTTTAATTTACTCGAATTATTATTTTCATCTTCTATTTTTATATTCTGCAAAAACAAACATATTTCCCTACTCAATCAGATTATGATATAATATCACTATTAGTTATTTTGAAATCGTTAAATTTCTCTTTCTTAAATATATTCCATTAATTCTTTCTGCTTCATCTATTTCAATTTCATGGATTTGTGGACCATCACTTTATTCTTAAAGTTGCTAAGGGGGTATTAGTATTGCGTTTAGATTTTTGGTGGCGGTGGCGATTAGATAAATATTTTAAATTCATACGCTTAGATTTACTTAAACTTCGCCTAGAATGTGTTCTTCTATATATATTATTGTAATGACATTTAACTCCTACTGTAGCAGTTTTGTATTGGATGGTAAAGAATCTGTTTAGACCCCTTCTTCCCAAATCCATATGCCTTTCATTTTCAACTAATTTTTGCTTAAAATTCGATTTGAGAGTTGTGTATGTTTTCAGTGCTTTTTAATTTATGAGTAGTGTTCCTTTTTATTGGAACCCGACTTACACTTTCAAGTTCTGTATCACTATCACTGATCCCCAACACTAATTCTTGTGACGTATTACTAAATGTTGGTGCTCGACTTACGTTTTCAAATTCTCTCTCACTATCAATTATACCCGTATCAATTTTTTCTGATTTTTCTTCTCCTATGGTTTTATTTTCTATGTGATCAACACTTTCATTTTCGCTATTAAAATCAAAAAGATTGGTTGGGGTTGTAGTTGTTGATGTAGCTGTTTTTGTTGTATCTTCTTCCAGAAGTTCTTTTTTTAATGTAGTTGCTGCTGTTGTAGTTGTTGTTTCTTCCTTCTCCTCCTCCTCCTCCAGAATCCCCCTTCTCATTGTAGGTGTAGATGTACTTGTTGTAGTTGAGGTAGATGTAGTTGTAGTAGATGATAATATAGTTGTTTCTTCTTCAACTGTACTTGCACTTGTACTTGTTGTTAAGTCTTTTTCATTAATGCTACCATTAATAGCATTAAATATTTTTGTATCGAGTTCACTTTTTAAGTTTGGTATCTCACTTTCATCACTTGTCTTGTTTAGGAGATCCATAAAAATATGACTGTCCTCTAGGATCTCAAATTTTAAGTCAATTTTAATGATTTTTTTTAGTTTTGGAACATTGATAAATAACCCAATCGAATTATTGGAAGTCGATGGGTTTTCAATTAAAGTCATTTCATTGGGGAGTGGTACCATTTTCACCATCGGATTAAAGAGGGAAAGTATCACAAAAAATATTATAAAAACCGTCATTTTAATTTTGATTTTGTTTTTTTTGACAATCGAACAAACGAACGAATGAATGAATAAGCAAACGATTCGAAATTGAGTTGCGTGAACGAATAGATGGAAACTGAACACTTTTTGAAATTCTTCCGCCTTTATACCCTCCAGATTTGTATATATAAATATGTAACGTTCTGTTCAAATTCTTATCTGTACATGCTTTTCTTCACACTTTATAAATAGGAATTGCGTGATTGTGAAGAAACATAATTTATTTTCACGCATTGACGTCAATGTCTACATTTTAATTGTTCTTTATAGAATTTCGTTTTTATGAATCCAACTATCTTCTGATTTTGAAAGGCCTACCCAACGCACAAGCACATAATCAAGTTCCACCCCAAAATTCTTATCTGTATATACTCTTTTAGTCTAGCCAACGCACAAGCTCATAATCAAGTTCCGTTCCGTTTATAAATAGGAATTGCGTGCTTGTGAAGAAGAAACATAATTTATTTTCACGCATTGACGTCAATGCCTACATTTTAATTGTTCTATGCTTCCACTTGTTCTTTATAGAATTTCGTTTTTATGAATCCAACTATCTTCTGATTTTGAAAAGCCTAGCCAACGCACAAGCACATAATCATCTTTTTGTTTCACAATCTTTTCAACAAGATAAGTATTAGGGAATTTTGTTTTTTTAATTTCTTGTTTATAGAAACCACCTTGTACTGGATCACCCTTCAAGTCCTCAAGTAAATATGTGGTGGGGGATGTATTTTGTACTTTCCGAATTCGAAAAATTTCCGTTGTCCAGTTTGGGGTATAGCCTTTTTCAAAGACATGTTTATATTTACTTATTCGTACATGATCCCCCTCTTTAAAGTCCCCATTTGTAAATATTTTTAGATGATTGTATGATCTCATCAAAATCTGTTTTTCATTTTTAGCATTGACGTCAATAGGCTTCATTTTAATCGTTCTATGCTTCCTGTTATTATAATTATTAATCAACTCTTTGTACATTTGAAGCCAAGTATATTTTCCATTAAAACTAAACTCACGCCACATAAGTTCTTTTATTGTTCTATTAAAACGTTCCACAATAGATGCTTTAAGAGTACTAAATGTTGAGTAATGATTAATTTCATCTTTTCATCAATTCTCTAAATTGTTTATTATAGAATTCATTTCCATTATCTGTTTGTAAATTCTTTGGTACTCCACGACCAGATTTCATTATTTTTTCCATTGCTTTTGTAACTTCATCTGCATTTTTTGATTTTATTGCTTCACCCCATCCATATTTAGAAAATGTATCTATTACTGTTAACAAATACCTATAGGCTTTATTTGATGATGCATATGCCCCCATTTCAACCAAATCAGGCTGCCATAAATCATTAATACCCTTTACTATAACTCTACGTCTTGGGAAATTCTTGAATGATGGGCGATGTAACTCATTTACAATATCTCGTTTACTCATAACTTTATTTTATCTGGTATAAATGGTTTTTTCTCTAAAGATTCAGTTTCACCTTTTAAAACTGAGGTTGGTGCAATTATATAATTGAAAATGTTACTTTCTATTTCATTTATATCCTCCACTACCTTATTAAAAGTTTTCATGAGAAATTCCAATTTTTTAGAAATTTCACTCACTTTTCCCTCAATATTATTGATTCGAGGTCTTAATTTAAAGATTTGTTGTTTCTGCGGTTGCTTAGAAATTTCATTAGATGTATTCTGTACTACTTTACTTATTTCATCATCAATATAAATTTTTGTTGCAATATCATTTTCATGAATGGGGGGTAGGGAATTTTTAAATCGTTTCCTCTGAACATTTAAATGTCCATCATAATCATTAAGTATACTTTGAAATTTTTCTAGACCTTTTGTTATATCTCTTGAGTACTCTTTCTCATTTAAAAACCAACCAAACTTATCAACTGACACTTTAATTATAAAATAAATAATGAAAGAGTTGTATATTTATGTATGATCCACATTAATTGTTAAAACTTCTTCTTCGTTTACACGATGTGCAAATGGACTTTTCCGAAGTATTATTCCATCTATTTGTGTCTGATCAGAACGAATGATTGGTGGAGGTTTTTTTAAATGTTGGTTTATAAATTTGTTAAGATTTTCCAATTTATCTAGAAGCTATTTTATTGAATTATGTATATACTCCATTTGAGTTATCATTTTTATTACTTTACTTTCCAGCTCTGATACTCTTTTATTTCGTAGTTGAAATGATTTATTTATAGTTTCCATTTGATGTGATTTCGCTTCATTAATTGTATCATCAACATAAAATTTAATAGCCAAATCATTTCAATTTATTGGTTTGAAGAGTTTTTAATTCTTTTTTTCTGAACATTAATGTGACCATCAGTGTCTAGATATATACCTGTAAGACTCTCAACTTCCCTTTTGAAAAGCGAGGAAAAATCTCTATCATTTGAAAAGTGACCAAACTTGTCAATAGACATTTTACTATTAAACAAAATGAGAAAATGTTTTCTATTTTATTAATATACTATTTTTGCTTCCCGCAATTCTTCTATTATTGAAAGAATTTCATTAGTATGGTTATTATTACCAGCAGCTCTCGATGCCATTAAGAGTTGCAATCTTTCAACAAGTTCATTAACATTATCCCAATATACATAGTTTGGTGCTATTTTTAGTAGTCTCATATACCTCATATACCCTTTTTTTTTTTTTTTTTTTTTTTTTTAGTATAACAAATTCATTTATTTAACGTTGATCAGCCAACCTAATGGCTATAAAACGTTGTGTACGAAGAGAAATAATAACGTGGATACATAACAGAAAAGGTGATTAACAATATTTACAATAAATGAACAAAAACAATTTTATTGCTTTAGGACTCGAGAGACCTGACGTCCACTTGTCCAGAGATCATCGGGGTGCCTTCGCTAATCTTCTTCTAGTCCTTGGGTGGGCCAAGGAAGCTGCTAGGTGGTTTTCGTGTGCAGTGAGCCGATCATTGTACCGACTAGAGTGCCGGTTTATCTGCTCCCTGACTGAGGGAACATGAAGGTCATTTGTTAGGGCGTCATTCCTGATGTACCACGGCGCGTCTGCAATCATGCGCAGCGCACGGTTTTGGACCCTTTGGACTTTCATGACGTTCGAGTCTGAAGCCATGCCCCACAGTTGGATGCAATACGTCATTGAGGGCACCACAATTGCTTTGAACAGCAAGACTTTGTTGCCAAGGCTGAGCTTGCTCGTTGGCTTAAGCAACCAGTTCAGTTTTCTCAGCTTAGCTCTACATGAAGCTGCTTCTTTGGTAGTGTGCTGCTTCCAGGTGAGCCGCTTGTCCAGGATCAAACCCAAATATTGCGCATGGGGTGGTTGTGGTATGGTGATATCCAGAAGCTCTACTCTGGGAAGGATCTTTCCTCTCAAGGTGAAATTGCAGTGTTGCGACTTTCTTCCATTTATGGATATGTTCCACCTATTTGTCCACTTCCCGTAAGAGTCGAGGAATTCCTGGGTAATCCTTGACGCTTCGATTGGGCAAGAGGCGTTCGCAATAAAGGCCGTGTCGTCAGCGTATGTAGCCAGAATGGTGCCCGGCTTGTTAGGACACGGCAGATCTGAAGTGAACAGAGTGTACAAAACAGGGCCCAGAACGCTTCCCTGAGGAACGCCAGCTCGAACGATTCTGATTGTTGACCTTTCCCCTCTCACCTCGACCATGAAACTTCGGTCAAGCAGGTATGATTTTAGTAAGAGGAAATGGCTAGTCGGGAGTAGGGACTTCAACTTATAAAGTAAGCCATCGTGCCACACGCGGTCGAAAGCTTCCTTAACATCGAGAAAAATTGCAGAGCTGTATTGCTTGTTTTCAAAAGCATCTAAAATGTGCTGGACAACTCGATGTGCTTGCTCTGGGGTTCCATGATGATGCCTTAAACCAAACTGATGGTCGGGGATGGCATCCTGCACGCTTCTTACTCCCATGATTCTGCTAAGAAATATTCTTTCGAATATTTTAGAGAATGTGGGTAGCAAGCTTATCGGTCGGTAAGACTGAACAAGGTTCTCCGGTTTTCCTGGTTTTGGTTATCGTTATCACAGCACACTTCCATTGAGAGGGAAAGTGGTGGATACGTAGCATTGAGTTAAACAAGAGAACAAGGAACAGGATTCCCTTTTTAGGCAAGGCCTTGGCGATTCTGCTATCAATGCCATCAAAGCCCGGCGCTTTTCTAGGATGAAGCTTTTGGATATGAAGATAAACTTCTTCTGGGCTTACGTGTTGAATCGGCAAGGCATCCGGGGAAGGGGCATCAAGGAAGGCAAGAGTTTCTTCAACATCCAGAACCAGTAAATTCTTCATTTACTGAAGATGATATTAATGGTTTAATAATTGAAGAATATTTTTTAGAACGATTACCCTTTACTTGACCATCTGGTTGATAGTTTCTTTTGTGAGCACTTGTTTCAATTAAAATGTTTTTATATGATTCTAAATCATTCTTAGTATAATCCTTAGGACTATTATGAAAAATAAAAGAGTATAGACCTGGTGATAGAGTCCATAAATTTCCACTTCCTAATTCCATTAAATTTTTTTTAATTTTAAGTGTTGTATTACCCAACATTAAAATATTATTTTCTTCTCTTGGTCCATAACTATTGTCCAAAATCCTTTCTTGCTTTAACTGATTAATGTTGAGATTGTACTTCACCCCGGTTTCTTCATATACACTTTCATTTAAATCATCTGTGTGAGGCTGTTGTGAAACATCGGATTCATCTATAAGAGACTGTTGTGAAACATCAGATTCATCTATAAGAGACTGTCGTTAAAAAGCATCAACATAAGCATCACTCTCACTATCACTTTCGATTACTCTCTCGTGTACCCTTTTTTCTTTTTTACTTTTAGGTACTTTTATTTTTTCTTTCTTGAACTTAGTCTTAATATCATGTGTATCATTAATATATTCTTTTTTATTCAATTTTTTATTTTCAGTGAGTATTTCATGTAAAGGTTCTGTAATAGGTTTAAAAGTTTCCTCCAAATTTGATACGTTCTCATTTTTTATTTGTTTCAATTCATCAAATTTTCTTTTTAATGAATTTCTACTTTTCGTCAACTGTTCTAAAAGTTTACGCTTCATTGTTGTCGTTTTCTCTGATACTCATGTTCTACTGGGAAAAATGTAGTATAATTTAAATATTTATAACAAAGGGTTTGAGTTTGAGTTTTATAAAACTTTATTTTTATTTTTATTTTTATTTATCAAAATAGATACATTAATAATATTAAAAATGAAAACATTTTAAGCTTTATTTAATTCTAAACAGAGATTGTTATCATTCTTTTTAATAATACAAAAAAGATTATGTTTTATATATTCAATTGTTGAATCCTCTAAAGTTGAGTATCGTTCCGGCAAGTACAGCATATACTCTTCAAGTTCAAGAGTGAGGGCCATCCCAAAGCTGGTTTTCTTACGTTGAGCACGTCGAATAGGGTAGCACACCTCCGATTCCATCTTCGTCTTTGTTAAAAGAGGTTTTGGTGCGTTACCATTAAACTCCTTGAGTACTTTCATCATTCCCGGATTGACCATTTGTAGTTGTTTCTTCTTGTAGTTGTTTTCGTTGTTTTTGTTGCTTTTACCTGTTTTTGTTGTTGATTTTAGTTGTTATTTTAGCAGTTGTAGCTGTTTTTGTTGTTGAATTTACCTGTTTTTAGCAGTTGTAGCTGTTTTTATTGTTAATTTTAGTTGTTTTTTTAGCAGATGTAGCTGTTTTGTTGTTGTTTTCAACTGTTTTTAGCAGTTGTATCTGTTTTAATTGTTGCTGTTGTCTTACTGTAGCAAATTGAATGTAATTCAAAGAAAATATTGTAATTCTTCTGTTAAATTCAAATTTTCATGTTCTGTTAATTCTCATAAATTTTAACACTACCCTGTAAGTAAAAGCGATGTTTGTTCTGTTAAATAAAAATTTTATAATAATAATATTGTGAATTGTAATATTTGGTTTATACATTACCTTACATTTTACCCTTTAAATAAAAAAGCGTTGTTTGTTCTGTCTTATTTACAATTATAGAGTACATTTATTCATTTTTTTTATCATTTAGTAAATTTAATTCTAATTCTGTACAAAACATTTCAAATTCACATTCATCTATATTTTTGTGAAATTTTTCTATTTCATTCTCTTGATAATTATTTCTATTAGGACAATTCTCTATTTCTTTTATTCTTTGTTCATAAACATAAATATTTGAATCTATTTTATTAAGTTTATTTTCTAATCTTTTTTCATCTATTTTATAATGGCCATATTGTAGTGAATTAATTTTATTGTCTTGTATAAGAACCTTTGTGTCTTTATGACTGAGAACTAATTTTTTACATTTAATTGTTGATAAAAGATGATTTTTAGATCTAATCATTGACATAGAGCCTACCACTTCCTCTTCCGAAAACAAACATTTTTTAAAACTATTAAAAGTTAATTGATCTATTGCACTTCTTTCAACACCCTTTGATTTTTTCACTGTTTTTTCAGAGCTGTCATAACCATTAGATGTTTTAAAGGCATACATTTTTGATCTCAAACCAACAAATTCAGTCATAGGTCTTCCATTGAGTTCATCTTTAAAAAAACCCAACCTTTTTTTATTAGCTTTAGGAAAATTATAGAGATTAAGTAATTCATCAGAATAATCTGATGTATCAAACTTCATCTCAACATCATTCTGAATATCTTTATAAAAATCTTCAGTGTTAATGGTATATATAAAAGAATCTGTATCCATATAATTTAATTGAACATTTTCATTGTATTTAGGTTTGATATAATTATAATGAAAATCATACATTTTCCATTTCGATAAATCTAATACAGCAAAACCTAAATATAAAGGTTTGTTGTACAACACATTTAATCTTTTCATTTGAAAGGCAAAGAAGTTTTCTGAAAACTGTTTGACACTATGGAAGTTTGACTTTGAAATAAGAGATCTACCACAATGCCTTTTTGGACCAGAAGAATCGGATGGTGAAGCACTTTCCCATTCAGTAATTAATTTAATATTAACGCGCTTATCGACATTTTCCATCGTTTTTCCGTAGACAGCATTATTTAAAAGTTTAAAAAAATCTTTTTCAAATGTATTTTTTGCATTAGTTCTATGGAATGTATTCAAATCAATATATGTTTTTAGCCAAAGCTTCTGAAAGAAGCGAAGACCTCTATGAATTTTTGTTAGAATTAATACATTTCCTATACACTGTTGAAGATTTTTATAATGAATTATATATTTTTCTTTATCCCTTAAAGGGATAAATTAATTTTTTTATTTTGTCTGACTTTGTTGGTAACTGATTATTACAACAAAATGGAAGATCATGTTATGTTTATCGTGCAATTTTAAAGGATATTTTAAATCTACCTCAAAAATGTATCCATATTCACTATCATCTGCAATCTCAGTAATGTTTATACTATCAAGTTTCCCCCTTGAAATCCATTCAAAACCTCCATATGGTAAAGATTGTGACATAGCCCAACCATATAAATTATTTGCATCCAAATAAATCAAATATGATGATTTTTGAGTACTATCAAAATTCTCAACATATTTATTATTTGCTTTAGCATATCTACATGTACATTGAACTAAGCCACCACGAATACCACTTTGAATAAATTTATACTGATCTATATCAGTTAATAAATCTAATTCAATTTTAGTACATTTTAACATAGCTTCCCATGATAATCCTGGTGTAGTGAAAAAATGTGCTGGATCAAGTAAATAAATTTTACTACAAAGTCTTCGAAAGTTTTCAAAGACATCAGACATTAATAAAACATCTGTTTTTAAATATAATTCTAAATAATCTTTAAGATTATTACAAGAAAACTCATTCCATACCTTTTGTGCGTGAGTATAATTTTCAACTGAACATTCATTTTCGGTTAAGGAACTATAGAAAACTTCTCTAGGAGGTAATTTACTTTCTTTTAATTTCTCAACTGAATCTAAATATTCATATGGAAATACACCCTTTCGTCGCATTAAGTTGAAATGATTTTCATTAGGGAAAAATGATCTTGTTATACACATTTGTTCACTATCTAGATTTGAAGCTAATGTATCTAAAGCAGAAGGCATAAATCGAAATGAGTCTAGAAAACGGATTTCAAAGTTATCACCATTACTTAAAGTTATAATTTTTGAAATTGATATATATTGTTCCTTATTTAATGGAATTACCTTTATTTCACCAGGTATGACTGCCAAATCTTTAATAAATAGATGGCAATCATACCTGGTGAAATTGTGGAAGAAAACAGGAATAAATTTTGGAACTGTATATTTTAAATTACACTCATTATGTGCTGCCCCTCTAAATTTTCCTGTGAAGTGACAGTGATCCCTAACTCTGTCCAATAAAAGAGGAGTGTTGCATATATGACAATTATTAGATTTTTGGAAATCATCTTCTTCAACATCTGACATTATTAAAGAAACAGGTTTTGCAATATAGTTTTCATATATAAAAGTTAAATTTTCTATTAGTGATAACAGGAAATTCATTCCCGAGTTAAATACAGTTTCTAAGACAAACTTATCTAAACTGTTATCATGTGCACACTTTATATAGTATGCATATGAAACAGGTCTATGTATATTTATAATATTTAAATTTAATGTTTCGTTTTTATTAATTGGATAAAGGATGCATTCAAGGTCAGCGTAAACTGTGAATGGGACCATCACTTCCTTTTGAACATTTGTGTACCGTAAAGTGGCATCCTTCATGTTGGGTAAGCGCGAGACTTTTTTCCCACAGACTTCTGAATGCCGGTTGGCAGCATCTTCACTCAATGAGTTATTTAAGCAAATTTGACAGAACCATTTTTTTGATTTGTCTCTCGAAACTTGAGAGGAAACCAAACTAAAAAAAATTTTTTTAAGTATGAAAGCTAATAAATATTATGAAATTTAAAAACAAAAACAGGTAAAAGATATAATAATGATAAAATGATAAAACAACTTACTTTGAGAGATTTTTTATCCAAGTATAGTGTGCTTTACATCCTTCCTCCAGTATCAACATATTTATATAATTTCTCCTCACTTCAGGAGAGTAAAATATAGGTCCGAATATAACTCCATCGTCGAATCCAAAAAGTGTAATATTTATGTCTTTATTTATTTCCATAAATTTCGATATATCCGCTGGCTTAAGTGGAAATTGCAATCCAGTGAAATTTAGTGTAATTCCATTTACTTGAATGACTTCATCATTTATATTCACTTTATAGCTTGTGCATCTGGTCGCATTCTTATTTAGTTTACTTAATGCTGCGATTAAGCTCCTTTTAAAACAATATTCATCACTTGTGTTTTTCACATTTATAATTGCTTTTTTAGCTTCTAAACAAGAGGGTAGTTTTATATAAGATGATCCTCTTAAAGGTGAATATTGATTAATATTCATCTCCAATCGAGTGAGATGAAGCAAAGTCCATCCACTATCCCTTTCTTGGAAATCTTCCATCCTCGCCAAAATTTTTTCCATGTGTTCCTTATATTCATTTTCAATATTCGAATAGGCACTAATTATTGTCATCTTACTTTGAAATGACTTTATTTCAATACATTCCTTTTCTTCCTTCAAAAGTCCGTACTCTCCAAAAAGTTCAAAATTTATTTTCACCGATGCATAACTTTCCAACAATGGATACAAGTGAGGTAGAAAAGCTTCTCCTGCTTCCTCCATAAATTGTGTTGGATAAATTACATCATTGTTGGTGTTTTCATATAGGTAGTGAACAATCCTTCCTTGGAATCCAGAACTGATTTTTTTTATCCTTGAATCCACTGGTTCAACCACATTCTTCTTGTGTTGCTCCGTTCGAAGATGATGAGCCCACGAAATGTTACCCGATAGGGTAATGTTGCACTTTCCACAATACTTATTCATTTTTTTTTTGGTTTTGATTTTTTTTCGTTTTTGAAAGTATTGTATTGTATTGATAGGTGTACTTTTCACTTTGTTATACTTTACTTTTACTGTAAAGTATTTTACGTTTTATCAATTTGATAAGTTTACACAACACAAATCTGGGTAGTTCACAATTCACACAACCTTACTTTACACTTGGTAAAGTATTTTAATTTTTATCAATTTGATAATCTCGCACAAATCGAATTCGGATGGAACGTAATTAACACAACTTTACTTTAGCTTTAATTTACCGGAGGGTTCACACGACGATTCTATATGGTTCGCTCAACTCAAATAGTTTTCTAAAACTGAACTACTTTCCAAATTTCTCCTTAACACATACATTTTTTGAAAACTTAGAAGGTAACCGTTTTCTCTTTCTATAAGCGCATGAGAAAAAATTTTCAAATATGATTAAAGAAAAACGTATTTGACTAAACAAACGATCTCATTTGTTTTTGTGTATTTTCTGTTAGGAACCACCACCACAAGCACCGCCACCACCAACATCCCTCTTACACTCCTACGCTTACTTTCCCATCTAATGCTCTCTAAAGAGGGGAGAGGTTACCGAACTCACGCTTGTTTCACACAACAAAAGTATGCGGTCTAGTATCTCTCAAACCAACACCTTTTGACCACAAGACCGTAGCCAGGTGTCACCTACAACCCTAATTGAAACAACAAAACGCCCACGCATAACAAAACAACTTCCCTTCCTCCTCCTCCTCCGCCGAAATATAGTTTTACAAATTCATACGCATGACAAAACACCCCTTGTAAAACGAAAAATTTTCTAAAACTGAACTACTTTCCACATTTCTCCTTAACACTTACATTTTTTCAAAACTTAGAAGGTAACCGTTTTCTCTCTCATGTAAGCGCGTGAGAAAAAATTTTTAAATATGATTAAATAAAAACGTATTTGACTAAATAAACGATCGCATTTGTTTTTGTTCTGTTAGGAACCACCACCACAGTCACCATTTTGACCACAAGACCGTAGACAGGTTACACTAACAGGTGTCACCTACAACCCTAATTGAATCAACAAAACGCCCACGCATAACAAAACAACGTTTTTGTTAGGAACCACCACCACCAACACCCCTCTTCCACTCCTACGCTCACTTTCCCATCTAATGCTCGCTAAAGAGGGGGAGGTTACCGAACTCACGCTTGTTTCACACCACAAAAGTATGCGGTCTAATATCCCTCAAACCAACACCTTTTGACCACAAGACCGTAGCCAGGTGTCACCTACAACCCTAATTGACTCAACAAAACGCCCACGCATAACGCGTTCTAACCCAAGTTAGAAGCAACATAGTGACCTGTGTGCAACCATTGCACTCCACAAAATCCTACGCATGACAAAACACCTCCTATCACACACGCAAGCCAGGTGTCACCTACAACCCTAATTGACTCAACAAAACGCCCACGCATAACGCGTTCTAACCCAAGTTAGAAGCAACATAGTGACATGTGTGCAACCATTGCACTCCACAAAATCCTTCGCATGACAAAACACCTCCTATCACACACGCAAGCCAGGTGTCACCTACAACCCTAATTGACTCAACAAAACGCCCACGCATAACGCGTTCTAACCCAAGTTAGAAGCAACATAGTGACCTGTGTGCAACCATTGCACTCCACAAAATCCTACGCATGACAAAACGCCCCTATCACACACGCACCTTTAGCGTGAGAAAAAGACAAGACAAAACAAGACATATCAAAACACCCCTCTCTCACACTCCTACACACCACTTTCTAACCTCATTAAGAGACCTGTGTGCAACCATTCTCATCTAACTAGGGTCAGCAACACCCCCCTTTTTGACTTAATTATGCTAATTAGGTCATTAGAACACCTGTGTGCAACCATGCGTGACTAATTAGGGTCACCCCCACCTCCTTTTTTTACATGATTTATTACCTAGTGAGCCAGCACCCGTATTAACTACCTACTTAGGAAGGGGCATAGAAAGAGTTTGAGGAGAGTAACAGGGTGAAATGTCAACCTCATTAATGTGCATTGTCTCTCCTCTCCTAGGACCAACAGTCAAGCGTCCATAGCGTTCTTTCCATTTTCACATCTCCTGAGGATCGGTTGTGCGCTACTTAAGACTTATAATTTTTAGCTACACCACGCTTGGGTGAAATAAGTGCAGTTCAGATTCGTGACCAGGGGCAGAAGTTCAAAGGAAAGAGCAAAGAAGCGAATTATTTTTCGCCAGCGCTAAGTCCGTGGAGGTAAGAAAGTGCAGAGTATATAGGGAGAAACTCTGGACAAAATACCTTATTTTTGCCAGGCTTGGCGCTTATACCTGCATTACCATCACCGGAAGCGAAATCATTCGGCCTATAATTGTGGAGAATGGTGGAATCTGATGTCTACAGCGCAGACCAGCAGGAGCCGCGATCGGAAAATATACTTTTTTGGGAGTTTCATTGGCATAGAACAAACATAAAAGTTCCACTTAAGGGGCAACCGTCGAACATTTGGGTTTGGGTATCGCGACCGCGCTCTTAAGCCGTCCAATCTCTTTTTTTGCCAAACGATTTACTACCGCAAAGTTAAGAAAAAAAGCGAGTTTTCCGCCGGAAAAGTGTCCAAGGCGTTGATCGAATTCGTGAAGTGGGATCGGCAACGGTCATGTGCTGATCGAGTGATTTTCCCGGGAAAATCGCCAAACTTAAAGGCCCCGTGGGACTGCAGCCGTGAAGCGAATGTGAAGAAGAAAAGGCGACTAGTCGCTTAGAGAAATGCGGTTCGGTCAAAGGAGAGTTTACTTACTAATTACTAATTAGTGAATAAGTCATTTTGAAGATATAGTTATTGAATTTAAAAATACAAGAAATGATACTCCCAAGAGTATAAGATAATATGTCAAAAAACACCGAAGCTATAATTTGTTTCATATTATTTTCCCACCAATTTTCCGATCGTTCCTATGGCAGCTATATGAGATAGTCGTCCGATTTTGATAAAACTAAATTCGAAATTCAGAACTAATTAAAAAATGTTATTTCCAAGCTTAGAAGGTTATATGCTAAAAAACACCAAAGATATAATTTTGTTAAATTTTTTTTTCCGATTATTCCTATGGGAGCTATAAGATATAGTTGTCCGATCCGGCTGGTTCCGACTAATATACTACCTGCAAACGATATAAGACTTTTGGGAAAGTTTCAGCCCGATAGCTTTAAAACTAAAAGACTAGTTTGCGTAGAAACGGACGGACAGACGGACATGGCTAGATCGACTCGTCTAGTCATGCTGATCAAGAATATACATATGTATATACTTTATGGGGTCGAAAACGTCTCCTTCACTGCGTTGCAAACTTCTGACATAGAGTAAGAAACTATATAGAGGCTCCATTTGCTCTGCCGGTAGCTGCGGCCTACGCCGAGGTTTGAAGGTGTGGGGAAAAAATCAGCTGTTCGAACTTGTGCGAGGGACCAGCAATAGGACGCAACCGCCGTAAGAGCTGCGTGCGAAAGAAGAGCACTGATAGTAGGGGTTGTATTCAAGATTTATTGGCGGTTTTCTGGGTAAAACAGCAAAAAATGAATTTCTAAAATAAACTGCCTTCGGATTTGGTTTAATATTGATGAACATGAGAAATCTTTTAATAAATTTAATTTAAAATAAAAATTGACATGTCTTTTCATTGAAAGGTTTTTACCTCACTTGGTTTGGCGTGACGTCACGAGGCTGGACGCAAGGTTTGACGTGACGTCACATGCACGACGTCTACCCTTACAATCACATATTCTCTCTGTAAAAAAAGGCTTTAATAGTTCGAATCGAGCCAAAATGGGGCGCGCATTTCAAATTTGTTTGACGGGAATGACAAATTTCCCTTTGTAACGGACATTAAACGTATTTGAAATATATTGTAAATAAATATAAGACAACAAAATAAATATAAGAAAAGTATGCAATTATATTACTTTAATAAGCTTATGAATAAAATATGTTTTAACGATAAAGCATACGTTGGTTTAAACATTAATTAATATAATAAAAAATAATAAGCATTAAATATATTTTTAAGTATACACATGCGTGTATATATTTTTATACCCGTTACTCGTAGAGTAAAAGGGTATACTAGATTCGTCGGAAAGTATGTAACAGGCAGAAGGAAGCGTTTCCGACCCCATAAAGTATATATTCTTGATCAGGATCACTAGCCGAGTCGATCTAGCCATGTCCGTCTGTCCGTCTGTCCGTCTGTCCGTATGAACGCTGAGATCTCGGAAACTATAAGAGCTACAATACTGGGATTAAGCATGCAGATTCCTGAGCTTCTTACGCAGCGCAAGTGCCACGCCCACTCTAACGCCCACAAACCGCCCAAAACTGTGGCTCCTTTAGTTTTGATGCTAAAACAAAATCTTCAACTGAGATGTATTGTTCTCATCAATACCTACCGATTGACCTAAAAAAAAGTTTGCCACTCCCATTTTAACGCCCACAAACCGCCCACAAACTTCAAAAAATCGTATATATGAACGCGGATATCTCGGAAAATATCAAAAATAGAGAAACGGGATTTGAGATTTAGATTCCGTAGGCTTGAGCGCAGCGCAAGTTTGTTACGCGAATATGCCACGCCCACTCTAACGCCCACAAACCGCCCAAGCCTGTGGCGCCCACAATTTTCGTGCTAGATAAAAAATTTTAACTGCAAGGTATTGGTCTCGTCAATACCTATCGATTGATTTAAAAAAAAACTTTGCCACGCCCACTCTAACCCACAACGCTTAAATCTGTCTACCGCCGGCAGGTGGCGCATTTGCTGCTTGCATATCTCCATTTTCCTTTGGTCCCTTTAGCTGAGTAACGGGTATCTGATAGTCGAGGTACTCGACTATAGCGTTCTTCCTTGTTAGGACTATTTTTATTAAAAACTTATATACATTAGCAAGTGAATTTGGTTTTATTGTTTACTTTTCTCTTTTGTGTTTTTACAAAAATTATATTCACATACGAACTTATAACACTAGGTAAGGCGTCGTCGGTTTAACAAACAATATATATATAATATATAATATATAATATATAATATATAATATATAATATATAATATATAATATATAATATATAATATATAATATATAATATATAATATATAATATATAATATATAATATATAATATATAATATATAATATATAATATATAATATATAATATATAATATATAATATATAATATATAATATATAATATATAATATATAATATATAATATATAATATATAATATATAATATATAATATATAATATATAATATATAATATAAAATATATAATATATTTAAAAAATATATTTTAAAAAATAATTTTGTGAATATTTAAATTCTTTACATTACATCTGTAATAAAATGTATTTTTTGCAGCCATATCTTTTTGCAAGGCAAAAATAGTGAAAATGTGAAAAAAAAGTTTGAATGAAAGTGTGCAAATTTGATTTGATTTTTTAACGCGAATATATAAACGTATACATTTACTTAAAACTAAAACGGTGTACCTAAGTACAGTTAAAAAAGATAAATGGCAGAAATAAAAAGGTAAATTAGATTATAAGAGCTTGTTTTTGTTATCATCTTTCACTTTTAGTTAGATGCTGCAATGTTTTGTATGTGTACAGCAGTGGTCGGCACACACATACCATCACAAGTTTGCCTTGCATTAGTGTGGGTGTAAAAAACACGAAGTTGGAGCGCAGCGCTCTGACGCCTGACGTTTCTCTGTTTTGCACTGAAATTCTCTGCCGCAGCAGCAAAAAAGCGCGCCGAAGCTGAGAAAAAGAAGAGCCGAAGACCCATGCCGAAGTCATACGAACATCTACGTTATACGTGAGCGAGCAGAGGATGGGCAGAACACTTCCCTATGCTCACTTATATATGTTATAAAATTCAACGTAATTTTTTTGGATAAGGGGAATATTTAAATACCAAATTAATTTTGTTTTAATAAAATATCTCTAAAAACTAAGTTCTTAAAATTAAAAAAAAAAAATAGGCAGAATTAGGTGCACAAAAGTATTGGCACACTTGTGTTTTTAATAACTATTTCGTTAACACTTAACCGATTTGGTTGCTTTTTTTGCCAAACTTGATGTCAAAACAAAAAGACAAGCAATAAAGCTATTTCACTTGCTCTCCCACATTTATCATAAGCCAAAAAATTTACAATGAGAGCGGCCAGTGTAGTTGCAGAAATTCACAACGGGAAAAAAGGGAAGATTCGAATCAAACATCTGAAAAACATGGGAAATTTTCATTTTTCGCCTAGGTGGCATCATTTGCAAAATCTCCAAAGAGAGTGGCAGTGCAAATGACGCTCAGGAATATGTTGGAAGTGAAGATCGGTCGTCCGTATGTAGAAGAGTGTGGTGGCCCTTTCCACATTTGTGGCAGTGATGACCACTGCGGCAGGAGTCCTTGGAATGATTGTGAGCCAATCAATTGGAGCAGTACTTCTGGATATGTAATTCCTGGAGCCGATTCTGGGGGCTTAGCCGTAGAAAGTGGTGGCACTTCCGTAGAGGATGGATATTTTGGCAGACTCGGCATTGGTAGGATTTAATACCTCGAGTACGTCTGCCATCCAAGGCGGGGCATGGAACCCAATATTCGGAAGGAGTATTCTTAGGAGGGACTTTTTGTACGGAAACTTGCGTTGAATAGGACTAAATGATGTGTGGAACTGAGGCGGATACTGGCCTTGGAGGGTCGGATCGAATCAGCGGAGTAGTAGGACCGCTGTTTCGATGCAGCAATGTGTGATGCCGATCTTGGCAAGTGAGACAGTTGTGAGCGCTTGTGCACTCCCGGAATTGATGACTGCTTGCAAAGCAATTGGAGCACAACTGCTTCCTTTGGATATAGGCTAGGCGATCGTCTACCGTCATTTGTAGGAAGCGTGGACATATACGCACGGAATGGCTCTTCTTCGAAGAGAGATCGCAGACTTTGGGTATCGGAACTAACCTTGTGTTGAAGGCATTTATTTTTGGAAATTCTGCCACTCGATTTGTGTCTTTGGACTGGACGTGGAGGAAATTGGCAGATCGGAAACTATCGACGGCCTCAAGAGTTCGATGGCGCTCCGTCAAATAGGAATCAAGCTCAAGCCACGTAGGAATTTCGGCTTTATTTTGGATGGATTGCTCCCACAATGAGAGGGTGAGCTTGAAAAGTGCGTTGAAGTTCCTTTAAGGCTGCTCCCGACTCCTGTGCTATGGATTGCACATTGAAAAGTGTTTTCAGGTGACTGTTCACCTGCAATCGCTTATTTTCGAAACGCTCAGTTAGGTTTTTCCAGGCTGAGCGAAAGCCATCATTGGTGAGTGGGGATCTCGAAACTTTGGAATGAGCTTCGCCACTTGTTTTTGAATTTAAGTGGAATAATTTTTCATCGGGCGTTAGACTCGGATTGTCTATGTATATTGCCGTTAAAAGGTCCCGGAAAGTCGGCGAAGATAATCGCCAGAGAAAACCCCTTTGTCGATAGGAGGGAGCCGACAGCCATAAGACATGGAATTTTGGAACGGAGCTACTGGAGCTTAAGGTAGATGGGAGAAGCCTTTTTGGATTTATTCTATGAGCTGCGCAGCAAACATTTCATAGGTGGAATACGTTTGGTAATACTTAGTATGTAATTTAGTATGGATTTCGTGTCTGCGGCGCCCTCGCCAGCAGCTATAATGCAGTCGGAGCATACGTCGTATGCTGCCTTTACCGTTTTCCACAAGGAATTGAAGTGATCGCGACGGATTTTACAGGCGGATAACATTGGGGTAGGAGCACCTGGAGCGTTCACAGTGGCCTCAAAGTGGATCAGACAGTCAGCTGTGGTCATAAATCGGGTTAAAGCGGATTTGACTGATGTTGCCATGACGTTAAATAATTAAAAATTTTTAATTCTGAAGTAAGGAAACGGGCTAGAATCCAATTGCAATTTAGGAACCAATCAAGATTGTAACACGGGAGAACGCTATAGTCGAGTACCTCGACTATCAGATACCCGTTACTCAGCTAAAGGGACCAAGGGGAAATGGAGATATGCAAGCAGCAAAGCGAGATTGAAATGCGCCACCTACCGGCGGAAGACAGATTTAAGCGTTACGGGAGTTAGAGTGGGCGTGGCACATTTTTTTTGGATCAATCGATAGGTATTGACCAATACATTTCAGTGAAAATTTTTTATCTAGCATGAAAATTGTGGGCGCCACAGGCTTGGGCGGTTTGTGGGCGTTATAGTGGGCGTGGCATATTCGCGAAACAAAATTGCGCTGCGTACAAAGCTGCGGAATCTAAATCTGAGATCCCGATTCACTATCTTTGATAGTTTCCGAGATATCCACGTTCATACTTACGATTTTTTGAAGTTTGTGGGTGGTTTGTTGGCGTTAAAGTGGGCGTGGCAATTTTTTTCTTGGGTCAATCGATAGGTATTGATGAGAACAATACATTTCAGCTAAAATTTTTATTCAAGCATCAAAACTGTAGGAGCCACAGTTTTTGGCGGCTTGTGGGCGTTAGAGTGGGTGTGGCACTCTGCTGAAACAAACTAGCGCTGCGCAGGAATCTAAGGAATCTGCATGCCTAATCCCAGTATTGTAGCTCTAACAGTTTCCGAGACGGACAGAAGGACAGACTGACATGGCTAGATCGACTCGGCTAGTGATCCTGATCAAGAATATATATACTATATGGGGTCGGAAACGCTTCCTTCTGCCTGTTACATACTTTCCAACGTATTTTTTACTTTTTACTTTTACTCTACGAGTAACGGGTATAAAAATTGATGAAAAAAATTGATGATAAAAATATATGAAAACGATTTCCTCGTAACTGCAATCATATACTTTTTAGCTTGCCCAGCACTAATAGCAAGTAAACTGACGTTATGCATTTCAACTTGCACCAAATTCTTACGTTCCCCAACACTGAACATTTAAAATAATGTTTAACGGCCGCTGCACCCGAATACTGAACTTGGGTATATACCTTTAAAAATCTGTAAAAAATCGATTTACCAACGGATTGTCGTGATCAATGGCGCATATTCTCCGCTAAGGTTAAGAAAACAACATAAAACTAATTTCGGTTTTTAGGCGTGTATTTTTAAAGTAGCCATTTATGCTAGCGTTTTTGCAATTTTCCAATTTGTTCAACTTTGACGAAATGTAGATTCTAAACTAATGAATGGATCTCAATAATGTGTATAAGACAGTTAAAGAGTATTTTTTTACCTGTTAAATGAGTTTTTGATGACCGAATTCGGTTTATCGGAACTTGAGTTAGAAAATAAATAAGTGCGAAAAACGTTTTTTACACTTTAAAAAAAGTTTGTACCAAAGAAAAAATTTTAAGTGCTTTTTTCTTAAACAGGGAGATGTACCTTACCGGAAAACAAAGGTTTCCTTGAAGGCGTATTTCATCGATTTTTTTTTGTTAACTGGTGTAATTGTTTGATACACAAACTTTGCCGACGACGGAATGCATTAATGCCTGATCTTAAGGAGGAGAACGACGATATCCGCACTTAAGAAGCGGAACAATTAGACGTTAGTAGTCGCGATGAAATAGCTCACAGTTTTTATACCCTTGCAGAGGGCATATTGATTTCAGTCAGAAGCTTACAACGCAGTGAATGAGACGCTTCCGACCCCATAAAGTATATACATTCTTGATCAGCATGACTAGACGAGTCGATCTAGCCATGTCCGTCTGTCCGTCTCTCCGTCCGTTTCTACGCAAACTAGTCTTTTAGTTTTAAAGCTATCGGGCTGAAACTTTCCCAAAAGTCTTAAACCTTTTGCAGGTAGTATATAAGTCGGAACCAGCCGGATCGGACAACTATATCTTATAGCTCCCATAGGAATAATCGGAAAAAAAAAAATTAATAAAATTATATCTTTGGTGTTTTTTAGCATATAACCTTCTAAGCTTGGAAATAGCATTTTTTAATTAGTTCTGAATTTCGCATTTAATTTTATCAAAATCGGACGACTATATCATATAGCTGCCATAGGAACGATCGGAAAATTGGTGGGAAAATAATATGAAACAAATTATAGCTTCGGTGTTTTTTGACATATTATCTTATACTATTGGGAGTATCATTTCTTGTATTTTTAAATTTAATAACTATAGCTGCAAGGGTATACAAACTTCGGCTTGCCGAAGTTAACTTCCTTTCTTGTAAAATAATTATCCTGTATAAAATAAAAACGGATCAACAGTGAAGAAACATAAACAAAACCAAGGAGGAAAATACTAGGGGTGAGTGGTGATTCGTGTAATATACAAGAAAGAGAGAATTATTTAGAAATTTCAAAAGAAAACTGTTGCTTATTTCCCCACCTCGACCCAGAATAAACATAAAAACTTAAAATTTCAATAAAATAAACGCTCGAAAATATTGACATTAAAAATGAAGGAAATGAAGGAGGTATTGAACCGTCTTGACTCTACCATTGCGGCCCTAACCACTCAAATGGTGGGCATGAAAGATGAAGTTAGGAAAATAGGGAATAGGGTGAACATTCTAGAAACCGACTTCAAAAAGCGCAACCCGGTAGCGGACATACCGCTACCACTAACGCGTCCGCATACGGAGTACGAACTAAAAGAATCTTCGGCCGTACCGGATTAACTAAAGGAACTTTTGACTTTCGAGGGTGATTCCGAAAAAATACATCTCTTGGATCAATAGGGCCCAATCCATCATTAACGATTACGAGGTCATTCGGGAGTAACCTCTATATAGGTCAGTCCTTATCTAGATTAGACAGAAAATTAGGGGCAACGCCGACATGGCGCTCAATGCCTACAATGTGCAAGATGACGACTGGACAGAGATCAAACGGGTATTGGCATTACACCGATAAATGGGATGTCGGTACGCTAGAGTACGTGCTAGGGAAACCAAAAACTAGAAGACTTTTACCTTAGGATCAATTACCACGTCTTACTCATAATGAACAAAATAAAAAGCATGAATTACTCTACGGAGATAACCAATGCTTTTCTTGCCGGACAAAGGGACAAGGCTCTTAATGCCTTTATTAGGGGACTAAACGGCGACGCTTCTAGGCTACTATTAATCCGTAAGCCTGCGGACGTCCACAAAGCGTACTCTATTTGTCTACAATTACAAAAAATGGATCCGAGAAACCCCACGTCAAGGGCGCCTTTGTTTAGACAGACCTCCAATCAAAACTACCAGAACTATAGACCACATAACCCACCGAGATTCCCCCAGACGCACCATTTCAACCATAGGGCACAAACGAATTCAGGGCACAACTATGCTTCAAGCGGAAACGTGCAAGGCTCTCCAAGAATCCAGGGGGCCAGTTTAGCAGCCAATCACTAGTCAAACCAATCAGGGCAAAGTTATAGGTCAAGTCTTAGCTCGCGTCAAGAAGAGGCCGTCGGCATAAGGCGAAGCCCGAGCGCTAATTCTAATTTGATTCCCTTCCGTAAAGTCCAAAGGCTTTACCATATCCAGTCCACCCCATCATCGAATCATCATATCAACAACATTCTAACAACGAGTACCCCCGTGTTTTTTGCGTACCTTCGTTCTTGAGACTTCATCCATTTCAGCGATCAAGCCACCCCGCCTCAATATTTTGGTCCAGTCGAAGCCGGATTTCAAAATCTTTGGATTTTCCTCTCCTGGAGTTTCCTTTGATTTTTCCCAGCAGGCTTGAACCGCTCCAGATAAGTTCCACTTACTATATTTTGCCGGTCATACAGCCAGTTTTTCGAACCCTATTTCGACTAACTTTCTGTTTGATATATTGTCTAAGTCCAAAAGTGATTAGTCCGACGCAACGGCAATAAATATATGTATTTCAATTCCGTTATTTGTGCCCGACAATATTCCAGTTTTCTTTGCCCACAATTGTACACTTGAAACAATTCCAGTAAATATTTCAGTACTACTATTTAACTAAAATAATTCTCAACTATTTTCAATTCCAATTGAATATATTCCAATTGTATAACTCAGCCACAGTAAAAAATTCCCGATCATAAAATTTTTCCTTAAGATTTGCACTCCTTATTATACCCGTTACTCGTAGAGTAAAAGGGTATACTAGATTCGTCGGAAAGTATGTAACAGGCAGAAGGAAGCGTTTCCGACCCCATAAAGTATATATATTCTTGATCAGGATCACTAGCCGAGTCGATTTAGCCATGTCCGTCTGTCCGTCTATCCGTCTGACCGTCTGGCCGTATGAACGCAGAGATCTCGAAAACTATAAGAGCTACAATACTGCACCCAAAAAAAAATGATCATAGAAACTAAACTATTCGTACATTAAAACTAAACTGTTGAGTGTCAAAAATATCTTGATAAGATGCGTATTAACCTTATGACACCGAAAGTATTAAGCTGAAACTTTCGAAGTTATCAAAGTTAAACTAACGAGTATACAATTTATACCCACTCAGTGTACTGAAATTTATGCTGATAGTTTACTTTTTATACTATTTAGTATAAAGGCTATGCTATATAGTCTCCGTTTTATACTATTTCGTATACATATTATACTAATCTAGAGAGCCGTAGTATACTTTTTAAGCTATTTATCGAAATCGTTAGTATACATTTTATACTATTTCGTATAAAACTTATACTATTTCCCGGTTGCCTGTAGTATAAAAATTATACTATTTTGTTTTTCGTGGTATCCCAAAGCCAATAAAATCAAGTTGTATGTTATTTTTCTTTTATTACTATTTCATATATTATTTTGTTATTATTTCATAAATATTCATATTTTGCGCAACACACATAACATGTTTTTAGTTCCTTTGTGTTTTTTTTTATATTCCTTTACCTAACACGTATATACAGACTAAAATAAGTACAAGCAACAAGAGTAGGGGCCGTGATTGCGCGGTATCACCGCAAGGTATTGCTTAGCGCAATGGTAGCCACCTAGGCTGTAGCTTCTCTCCTCTCCTTCTCGATGCGACGCAGCGTTCGCAGTACACTCGCTGCGTAGGCTGCCGTCGCTGGCCGAACTCTTGCCCCGGTGGTCTTCATCGGCATTTGGCGATCAGACCCGAAGCGGTGACATTAAAATAGGACATGCTAATCGTCCTCAACAATCCCACTGCCGCACTCTGGACAACCGTTCTCCGTGTCGTTTCCGAAGCGCTTAAGGAAGCTTCGGAAGCAACCATGTCCACTCAGCGCCTTCGTGCGGTAGAAATCTACCTGGCCGTGCTTCCTATTTACCCTTGCGCCCAGCTTCCAGCGTCCCTTGCTGGAGTTGTCCCAGGCTGCCTGCCAGTTGTCGACGCTCTGCATCCTGGCACTCCTCTTCACCTCGGTCTTGGTTCAGTGGCTCCCGCACCAGTTTACATAGGGGAACTTGGCCTGCAATGACGAGCGCTGCGTCGTCCGAGATCGTCCGGAACGCAATAATAATTAACGCGTCAAGCAACGCCAACTCCGGTAGCATTTTCTGTATTCGTATACTCGCTATTGTCCTGGTTTTACACCAAAATATATGTTCGAATAATCGCTATTGTCCTAGTTTCACACCATGAAAAACTATTTAATGTTCAGTATACTATTTATGCTACTGAGTCGCACTCATATAATAATTAGTATAAGCTTAATACTATAAAGTGTTGGCATGAAACTATTTTGTAATAACTTGAAACTACATTTTCTTTATACTACATCAAGTTTTTGTTGAAACCAAAAGTATAAATTATAAACTAAATAGTCAAATATGACTAGTTTAAAAATAACACTACAGGTTTACGCTTTATACTCTTTGGTAGAGCACTTACACTACAAAGTATACAGTTGAAACTAAGTAGTGTTGAGTTAATACTTACATTTTTATACTAACTTTAGTATACTTTTAACACAACGCTTATTAAGTGTATACTTTTGGTTTTTTTTTTGGGTGTATAAATAATAAACTAAATAGTCAAATATAACTAGTTTAAAAACAAGGAAGAACGCTATAGTCGAGTACCTCGACTATCAGATACCCGTTACTCAGCTAAAGGGACCAAAGGAAAATGGAGATATGCAAGCAGCAAATGCGCCACCTACCGGCGGTAGACAGATTTAAGCGTTGTGGGCGTTAGAGTGGGCGTGGCAAAGTTTTTTTTAAATCAATCGATAGGTATTGACGAGACCAATACATTTAAGTTAAAATTTTTTATCTACCATGAAAATTGTGGGCGCCACAGACTTGGGCGGTTTGTGGGCGTTGGAGTGGGCGTGGCATATTCGCGTAATAAACTTGCGCTGCGCTCAAGCCTACGGAATCTAAATCTGAAATCTCGTTTCCCTATCTTTGATATTTTCCGAGATATCCGCGTTCATATTTACGATTTTTTGAAGTTTGTGGGCGGTTTGTGGGCGTTAAAGTGGGCGTGGCAAACTTTTTTTTAGGTCAGTCGGTAGGTATTGATGAGAACAATACATTTCAGTTAAAATGTTTGTTCTAGCATCAAAACTGTAGGAGCCACAGTTTTGGGCGGTTTGTGGGCGTTAGAGTGGGCGTGGCACTCTTTTGAAACAAACTTGCGCTGCGCAGGAATCTCAGGAATCTGCATGCCTAATCCCATTATTGTAGCTCTTATAGTTTCCAAGATCTCAGCGTTCATACGGACAGACGGACAGACGGACAGACGGACAGACGGACAGACGGACAGACGGACAGACGGACAGACGGACATGGCTAGATCGACTCGGCTAGTGATCCTGATCAAGAATATATATACTTTATGGGGTCGGAAACGCTTCCTTCTGCCTGTTACATACTTTCCGACGAATCTAGTATACCCTTTTACTCTACGAGTAACGGGTATAATAACACTACAGGTTTACGCTTTATACTCTTTGGTAGAGCACTTACACTACAAAGTATACAGTTGAAACTAATTAGTGTTGAGTTAATACTTACATTTTTATACTAACTTTAGTATACTTTTAACACAACGCTTATTAAGTGTATACTTTTGGTTTTTTTTTTTGGGTGTGGGATTAGGCATGCAGATTCCTGAAATTCCTGCGCACCAGTTTTTTCAGCAGAGTGCCACGCCCACAAACCGCCCAAAACTGTGGCACCTACAGTTTTGATGCTAGAATAAAAATTTAAACTGAAATGAATTGTTCTCATCAATACCTATCGATTGATAACGCCCATTTGTACGCCCACAAACCGCCCACAAAAAATCGTAAATATGAACGTGGATATCTCGGAAACTATCAAAGATAGAAAATTGGGATCTCAGATTTAGATTCCGTAGCCTTGTACGCAGCGCAAGTTTATTACGTGAATATGCCACGCCCACTCTAACACCCACAAACCGTCCAAACCTGTGGCGCCCACAATTTTCATGCTAGATACAAAATTTTAACTGAACTGTATTGGTCTCGTCAATACCTATCGATTGATCAAAAAAAAATTTGCCACGCCCACTCTAACGCCCATAACGCTTAAATCTGTCTACCGCCGGTAGGTGGCGCATTTCAATCTCGCTTTGCTGCTTGCATATCTCCATTTCCCTTTGGTCCCTTTAGCTGAGTAACGGGTATCTGATATTCAAGGTACTCGACTATAGAGCTCTTCCTTGTTTTTTACTGTGATCCAGCTGCGTGTGTATATTTCCATAAATATTCTTGTAAAGTCCACTCTAACTACTCTTTCTAATACAGTCCACTTCAACTACTTTTCTCGACCTAAAAATACGACTAAATTATTTCTAAAATTAAAAACAAAGTTACAATATCCACAAATTTACTCCAGCAAATCGTCTGCAACTTAGTTCTGCAGGTGACAAACAAACGCACCGACAAACAAACATAAGCGAAGTCTTTACAATTCCCGCAGCGTTATTCCGCTATTCGCACCCCACATATGTACATATGTACAGTGTACATACATACGTATATCGATATTGTTGCCAGTGCACAGTGGGTCAAGGGCTCACAATAAATGTTCCTTCCAAACAAACAAATTTAAAGTCCGTAATTCTTTACATAAGTCCGACCATCCGATATAATAAATATTTATTGACTTTGCCTATCCGACAGTGTGATCGTATTTATTTACAATCTTGATATGGACTACGATAAGGAGTTAGCAAAAAAAGTTCTAAAGCATATCCTGAATCTGCTAGTACAAAGGAATTACTAGTTCTTGAACAAAATATTCTCTTGTGCTACTGTTCTTCGAAATAAAGGAATCATGACATGATCCTGGCTGAGTGGCGTCAATGAAAAGTATCTCCATATTATGTTGCATACCAAAAGAAATATGCTTCGATAGTGTCATAGACCAACTTTAATAGCATTTATGCTGAAGTAGCCTTTGCGATTTAAATAGAAAGATGGGTCTCTAACTGGCATTATAATTATATGCATTACTCGCAGAGTAAAAGGGTGTACTAGATTCGTCGGAAAGTATGTAACAGGCAGAAGGAAGCGTTTCCGACCCCACAAAGTATATATATTCTTGATCAGGATCACTAGCCGAGTCGATCTAGCCATGTCCGTCTGTCCGTCTGTCCGTATGAGCGCTGAGATCTCGGAAACTATAGGAGCTACAATACTGGGATTAGGCATGCAGATTCCTGAGTTTCCTGCGCAGCGCAAGTTTGTTTCAGAAGTTTTGATGCTTGAATAAAAATTTTAGCTGAAATGTATTGTTCTCATCAATACCTATCGATTGACCCAAAAAAAAATTGCCACGCCCACTTTAACGCCAACAAACCACCCACAAACTTCAAAAAATCGTAAGTATGAACGTGGATATCTCGGAAACTAACAGCAATTTTGTTTCGCGAATATGCCACGCCCACTATAACGCCCACAAGCCGCCCAAGCCTGTGGCGCCCACAATTTTCATGCTAGATAAAAAATTTTCACTGAAATGTATTGGTCAATCCCTATCGATTGATCCAAAAAATAATGTGCCACGCCCACTCTAACGCCCGTAACGCTTAAATCTGTCTTCCGCCGGTAGGTGGCGCATTTCAATCTCGCTTTGCTGCTTGCATATCTGACTGATGTTGTCAAATCCGCTTTAACCCGATTTATGACCACAGCTGACTGTCTGATCCACTTAGAGGCCACTGTGAACGCTCCAGGTGCTCCTACCCCAACGTTATCCTCCTGTAAAATCAAACGGTAAAGGCAGCATACGACATATGCTCCGACTGCATTATAGCTGCAGGCGAGGGCGCCGCAGACACGAAATCCATACTAAATTACATACTAAGTATTACCAAACGTATTCCACCTATGAAATGTTTGCTGCGCAGCTTATAGAACAAATCCAAAAAGGTTTCTCCCAACTACCTCAAGCTCCAGTAACTCCGTTCCAAAATTCCATGTCTTATGGCTGTCGGCTCCCTCCTATCGACACAGAGGTTTTCTCTGGCGATTGTCTTCGCTGGCCGACTTTCCGGGTCCTTTTAACGGCAATATACATAGACAATCCGAGTCTAACGCCCGATGAAAAATTATTCCACTTAAATTCAAAAACAAGTGGCGAAGCTCATTCCAAAGTTTCGAGATCCCCACTCACCAATGATGGCTTTCGCTCAGCCTGGAAAAACCTAACTGAGCGTTTCGAAAATAAGCGATTGCAGGTGAACAGTCACCTGAAAACACTTTTCAATGTGCAATCCATAGCACAGGAGTCGGAAGCAGCCTTAAAGGAACTTCAACGCACTTTTCAAGCTCACCCTCTCATTGTGGGAGCAATCCATCCAAAATAAAGCCGAAATTCCTACGTGGCTTGAGCTTGATTCCTATTTGACGGAGCGCCATCGAACTCTTGAGGCCGTCGATAGTTTCCGATCTGCCAATTTCCTCCACGTCCAGTCCAAAGACACAAATCGAGTGGCAGAATTTCCAAAAATGAATTCCTTCAACACAAGGTTAGTTCCGATACCCAAAGTCTGCGATCTGTGTTCGAAGAAGAACCATCCCGTGCGTATATGTCCACGCTTCCTACAAATGACGGTAGACGATCGCCTAGCCTATATCCAAAGGAAGCAGTTGTGCTCCAATTGCTTTGCAAGCAGCCATCAATTCCGGGAGTGCACAAGCGCTCACAACTGTCTCACTTGCCAAGATCGGCATCGCACATTGCTGCATCTAAACAGCGGTCCTACTACTCCGCTGATTCGATCCGACCCTCCAAGGCCAGTATCCGCCTCAGTTCCACACATCATTTAGTCCTATTCAACGCAAGTTTCCGTACAAAAAGTCCCTCGTAAGAATACTCCCTCCGAATATTGGGTTCCATACCCCGCCTTGGATGGCAGACGTACTTGAGGTATTAAATCCAACGAATGCCGAGTCTGCCAAAATATCCATCCTCTACGGAAGTGCCACCACTTTCTACGGCTAAGCCCCCAGAATCGGCTCCAGGAATTACATATCCAGAAGTACTGCTCCAATTGCTTGGCTCACAATCATTCCAAGGACTCCTGCCGCAGTGGTCATCACTGCCACAAGTGTGGAAAGGGCCACCACACTCTTCTATATACGGACGACCGATCTTCACTTCCAACATATTCCTGAGCGTCATTTGCACTACCACTCTCTTTGGAAATTTTGCCAATGATGCCACCTAGGCGAAAAATGAAAATTTTCCTTGTTTTTCAGATGTTTGATTCGAATCTTCCCTTTTTTCCCGTTGTGAATTTCTGCAACTGCACTGGCCGCTCTCATTGTACATTTTTTGGCTTATGATAAATGTGGGAGAGCAAGTGAAATAGCTTTATTGCTTGTCTTTTTGTTTTGGCCTTGAAAGCGAGGTCGCGGTCCTCTGGGAAGAAATTCAAAATCCACTGGGAAGAAATTCAAAATGCACTGGGCAGAAACTTAAAATCCACTGGGCAGAAACTCAAAATCCACATGGGCAGAAATTACAAAGTCCGCGGATTCATTTTCTGTAGGAGATGGAATGAAAGTCAACATGAGAGATCTGGACTAAATTATAATTTAAATATTTAGCAGCATTATTTCCAAAAGCATATCATAATTTTTACTTTGCAATAAGTCATTTTCGTTGGAAATGGCCAAATTTCTTTTGGACAGCGCATAATTTTGCATTTCCGGAAGGGAATTGTCAGCCTTAAGTTTACACAACTTTTTATTGATATTTTATTTAATTTATCAATGTTATTATTTTTTACAAGCATCGAATTATTATTGGCTTTAAATTTTTTGTTCTCATTTCTTAATTTTATGTTTTGCAATTGTAAGCCTTTGTAGTGACTACGCATCTTTTGGTAGTTTTAATATTCTTTATTTGTATTTTAGTGAGAACGCATCTTTTGGTAGTTTTAATATATTTTATTTGTATTCTTTATTTGCATTCAGGAGCAGCCTTAATGCCGCTTCCAACGTCAAGTTGTTTCTGATATTACAATTCTTCTTAGGTTCTAAGTAAGCTTAGGTCTCGTAGTTGCGCTGCCTACAGTTGGACGGCAGTGAGACGGCTATGTATATCTTATATATATTAGTGTATTTAATTATGCTCCCTTTAGCTGGAGCGCGAGGGTATATGTATGTACTTGAGTTTGGCTGAGCGGCCGGCGTGTGCAACAGAATGCTGACACTGGCACTTTCTGTGAGCGCGCCGATCGACTCATGTTTCGGCCACTTAGGTTTTTGACCGGGCCTTTGTTTATGTAAACACTGCAACAAAGTGTTACAGTGTGTTTGCTTCAAGTACTCTTGGTACAGTAGTTATTCAATATATGTGCATACTACACCTTTATTAATTCGTGTTAATGCCACATTTTTATTTTTAAGAATTATGTCTAGTTCTTGTAGTAAACATTTATTTAAAGGAGTGCTCGATCCTCGTGTCAAAAATTTATCATATACTGGAGAGCTCAATCCTTTTTTTGAATACCCATTTTTCAGTGGGAGAGCTCAATCCATTTTCAAAATACTTATTTTCAGTGGGAGAGCTCAATCCTTTTTCTAAATTCGTATTTTCATTGAGAGAGCTCAATAACTTAAATAATATTGAAGAGCTTGATCTCTGGGGTATATTTACACCAGAATCACTAGGAGAGCTCAATCCTTGCTGTGTACATTTCGTATCCCCAGCTGAATTATTAGAAGAGCTCGATCCAAGCGTTTCAGTTTGAGAGCTCAATTCATTTTTAATGGTATTCGTACCTTTTTTGATAAAACTCTTTTGCCAAGTGCTAAACGTTGGTTCATGCACTGGAATATAACCTCAATAAAAAAAAATATAATAAGAGCTAGGTGTGATAGGTATATATAAGTTATTTAATATATTGAATTATTTTAGAAATTCATTTTACGTACCCAACATTTCGGTCGGAACACTTCCCTTCCTAAGAGCATCTCCTAAGAAGCATTCCGACCTAAAGTGCAACTTGCACACTTGGGCACGCTTTGCAGCGTGGTTTAGTTTTAGGTTTTCCAGCCATTTTTCCCTGTTTTCTCTTGCGAAAAAACAGTTGGCTGGAACCTGGCCCACGCAATTGGGGACAATGCATTTATTTTTTAAGCTGAAATAAAATTAAAAAATTAGTGGGGACGGTAACACGTACACCCAAGAAAAAATCTTCGAGTGTCAATTTGATAAGTGTGGGTGAAAATGACACTACACCTAGGAATAATTTTTTGGGATCAATTTGATCCTAAATGAGTGTCAAAAGTATACTACATTGTATGAAAAATCTTTTTTGATCCTAATTAGTGTCATTTTGACCAAATCCAGGGTCTCGTCGATACCAATAATTGTATTTCTATTTTCGAATTCGAACTGCGCCTATCGTGCAAGCAAGCGTAGTTATCGATAAATCATTGTGAGCTCGACATTGTGTAAAAGACGACAAATATTTCGGTGCGCGGTTATAGTGTTTATTGAATCAGGTAAGTACATTCCTAATAATATAATATATATACTAAATACATATTTTGAATGTGAGTGTGCAATTAAAAAAAAAGCGTATGCAAAGTGCCCAAAAGAAACAAATAGATCGATATTTAAATATGCACATTACAATATAAACAATACAAATTTAATAGGACTTTTAGGCTACTAATCTTATATGAATTAATGTAATAATTGTGTAATGCAATTCTCCGAAACAGCACATGTATTTACATTTGTATGTATATTTAGAACGGAGTTCCCGAGAACGCACTAGAATGTAGATTGCGGTTACATACTTACATACTTACGCAGGAATGTGTATCAATGCAATTTTTTAATGCCATTTGTTTTTTTTTCATTTAAGTTCATTATGGAGGACAACGTATGCAGAAGCTGATCAAATTTGTTAAGGAAACCAATTTGGACGAAGGATGTCTAACAAAATTAACTAGTTCGTTTGCTGTTACACAACTAATTCAACAATATTTATTTAATTATATTTTTTTAATAATATTTATTTTATTATTTAGAATTAAATAAAATCGATGTATTTACTGGCCCGCCTATCCACGTACACCTGGTCGACGCCAGCAAATTTATTAGATTAAAACAAGGGAGAACGCTATAGTCGAGTACCTCGACTATCAGATACCCGTTACTCAGCTTAAGGGACCAAAGGGAAATAAAGATATGCAAGAGGCAAAGCCTACCGGCGGAAGACAGATTTAAGCATTGTGGGCGTTAGGGTAGGCGTGGCAAATTTTTTTTTGGATCAATCGATAGGTATTGACGAGACCAATACAGTTCAGTTAAAATTTTGTATCTAGCATAAAAATTGTGGGCGCCACAGGCTTGGGCGGTTTGTGGGCGTTAGAGTGGGCGTGGCATATTCGCGTACAAAGCTACGGAATCTAAATCTGAAATCCCGATTCTCTATATTTGATAGTTTCCCAGATATCCACGTTCATATTTACGATTTTTTGAAGTTTGGGGGCGGTTTGTGAGCGATAAAGTGGGCGTGGCAAACTACATTTCAGTTTAAATTTTTATTCTAGCATCAAATATCATCTCAATAGCTTAGCTCTCGTAGTTTCCAAGATCTCAGCGTTCATCCGGACAGACGGACAGACGGACAGACGGACATGGCTAGATCGACTCGGCTAGTGATCCTGATCAAGAGTATATATACTTTTTGGGGTCGGAAACGCTTCCTTCTGCCTGTTACATACTTTCCGACGAATCTAGTATACCCTTTTACTCTATGAGTAACGGGTATAAATATTATAAAATAAACATATAACTTCAATAAAAAAACCACATTTTTATTTTAAAAAAAATGCTAAAGAAATTATTGGTCTTTTTTTGGGTGTGAAATCAACAATTTATTCGTGTCATATTGATACTAAAATCGTATCAATCAATCAAGTTGACCCTAAAAATGGCCCTTTTATACCCCGAATGAGTATCAAAGTACTGCGAAATATTGTCAATGTGACCACATATTCTTACTAAAAAATGCCAATGCGTAGTGTCCTTTTGACACCAAGAAGTGTCAAATTGATATTTTCGATAATATCAAAATGACACCAAAATAGTGTCAATTAGATGTTCTTCGTATCAGAGATTTTGTAACACTCAATAGTGTCACATTGACACCTAAATAATGGCATATTGATGAACTTTTTTTTTTGGGTGTAGTAACGAAGCGCACAAAAAGATTGTGCAAAGTCGACTACTAAATACACATAATTTATGTGTTCTTGTGTTACTACATGTAAAATTAAGCAAAAACACCCCTAACCGAGGTCGTGACGATCACGCACCATCAACATACAAAGTTCTGATATCAACTTTTGTGACGAAAAATTCTTATATGGAATATATAAATATAAATAAATACACACCCTAAAATATTTTCATTTTGTGCACTTCAGCAAAATATTTAAATTTCTCGCATCAAAGGTATATTTTAACTTTTGTTACGTCAAAATACTTATGCCGACACAGTTACACAGTTAAGTGAATGTCTCTTGAGAAGATGGTGTAATTTAAGGTACTAAATCGATTTTATGGTACTGATTTAGCATTATACCCCTTAAGATATAGTGTCAAATCAAGTTTGGCAATAAAAGCAACCAAATCGGTCAAGTGTTAACGAAATAGTTATTAAAAACACAAGTGTGCCAATACTTTTGTGCACCTAATTCTGCCTATTTTTTTTTTTTTTATTTTAAGAACTTAGTTTTTAGAGATATTTTATTAAAACAAAATTAATTTGGTAGTTAAATATTCCCCTTATCCAAAAAATTATGTTGAATTTTATAACACATTTATAAAGGTAGAAAAGCGCACTTGATGTTCAAGATACTAAGTGTGCCAACACTTAAGTTCGTCAATGTACACATACAAAACATTGCAGCATCTAACTAAAAGTGAAAGATGATAACAAAAACAAGCTCTTATAATCTAATTTACCTTTTTATTTCTGCCATTTATCTTTTTTAACTGTACATAGGTACACCGTTTTAGTTTTAAGTAAATGTATACGTTTATATATTCGCGTTAAAAAATCAAATCAAATTTGCACACTTTCATTCAAACTTTTTTTTCACATTTTCACTATTTTTGCCTTGCAAAAAGATATGGCTGCAAAAAATACATTTTATTACAGATGTAATGTAAAGAATTTAAATATTCACAAAATTATTTTTTAAAATATATTTTTTTTACATATATTATATTATATTTTATATATTATATATTATATATTATATATATTATATATTATATATTATATATTATATATTATATATTATATATTATATATTATATATTATATATTATATATTATATATTATATATTATATATTATATATTATATATTATATATTATATATTATATATTATATATTATATATTATATATTATATATTATATATTATATATTATATATTATATATTATATATTATATATTATATATTATATATTATATATTATATATTATATATTATATATTATATATTATATATTATATATTATATATTATATATTATATATTATATATTATATATTATATATTATATATTATATATTATATATTATATATTATATATTATATATTATATATTATATATTATATATTATATATTATATATTATATATTATATATTATATATTATATATTATATATTATATATTATATATTATATATTATATATTATATATTATATATTATATATTATATATTATATATTATATAGTATATATTATATATATATATTGTTTGTTAAACCGACGACGCCTTACCTAGTGTTATAAGTTCGTATGTGAATATAATTTTTGTAAAAACACAAAAGAAAAAAGTAAACAATAAAACCAAATTCACTTGCTAATGTATATAAGTTCTTAATAAAAATATTCCTTAAAATATATACACGCATTTGTATACTTAAAAATATATTTAATGCTTATTATTTTTTATTATATTAATTAATGTTTAAACCAACGTATGCTTTATCGTTAAAACATATTTTATTCATAAGCTTATTAAAGTAATATAAATGCATACTTTTCTTATATTTATTTTGTTGTCTTATATTTGCTTACAATATATTTCAAATATGTTTAATGTCCGTTACAAAGGGAAATTTGTCATCCCCGTCAAACAAATTTGAAATGCGCGCCCCATTTTGGCTCGATTCGAACTCTTCAAGCCTTTTTTTACAGAGAGAATATGTGATTGTAAGGGTAGACGTCATGCATCGTGACGTCACGTCAAACCTTGCGTCCAGCCTCGTGACGTCACGCCAAACCAAGTGAGGTAAAAACCTTTCATTGAAAAGACATGTCAATTTTTAGTTTAAATTAAATCTATTAATTATTAATTAATTAATTATTATTGGCCATAGCATTGATTCATGTGAAATCAGCTAGTGGAGTGAAAAACTTAGAGCACTGATTGACAGTAGTATGAAAGACGTGTTCTGGGGCAATTTGCATATTAATGGCCCCCTGCCCCCCCTCCCCACCTCTTTAACGTATGCAGGTTCTAATTAGCATAATTCAATAAATTAACTTATTTTAATGGGCTTTGAAGTCATAAAAATGTCACGATCATGTCCATAAAGAGTATAGTTACACATCCCCATGTGACAAAATTGATCATGTATCCTTTCCCTCATTATGAGTAATTAATAGCCACGTGAGAAAGGTCGCACACCCATAGTATCCAAAGGTTGTTATCTTAGAGGAACATATCCGATCATGTTGAGGAAAGGTGGGATCACGTACCCTTTTGCCTCATTATCACAGGTGTTGCTGTGTACGTGAGAAAGGTCGCACACCCAAGGTATCCAAAGTTGGTGTTACGTACGCCCTCCACATAGAAAGATTCACATAAAGAAACAACGACGAATCTTTAGACAGGGAGAGGGGTGCATGTGACTAACCAGACTCATACTGGTAAAGGCAGAAGAAAATGCAGTTCGGCAATTCTCGGGTGTCGAGTAGCCAGAACAACGGCCACGATCGACCTACTGGTAACCATACTCCATTAGCTGGCAAAGTGCAACAGCCGGCCGTTGACTCCCAAGATAGCAGATATCGAGGAATAGTAATCCTAGCTGGGAACACCTAGGTGATCCGATGCATGCCGGCAGCCAAGTAAAAGCTCTAGTCTGGTATAAAAGACCTTAGACAATTAGAGAAGAGGAGAGAATCCATTTGTGTGTCTTGCTGACGGAAGCCGGCAGCTCTGAGGGAAGACGACTTTCCCTGGGGTAGTCGTCCACGGAGACTTTTGCCACCAGGACCAGCCACCATATCCAACAGTCCTTGAGGAGGACACAAATCGCTGCTCAAAAGATCCTTATGTGTTGGACCAGCGCCGCCATTGTCATCAAAGAACGTGGAGAGGATCAACAATACGGACGACATCTGTCATTTTGTGATGTTTGTAGCCTCTGTACCCGTGATCCCCATGCTCCTGAAAACTGTTCAGCTGTAGGAGCCATCCGTTCGAAAGCGTGGTGACCAATAACGTACTTCGGAGAAAGTAGTGGTGCAATATAAATGTGTTAATCGAGCCAACTAAAGCTAAAGTGAACTCACGCATAACCAACGACTAATATCCTGAAGTAATACAGTTGGAGAACAAGTGAAAATCAACAAGAAACATTGGATGCATTCAAACATGCACTGAAATACATTTAAGCCAACCGAATCGAAAGACAAAGTGCGAGTCATGATGAACAGCCGTTGAAGAAGTCGCATGCCTCTGGCATGATATACTATATATTTTGTGTTTAAGTGAATTGGTATACTAAAGAACAGCCTTATTTTGGTGCACGTATATTTATATATGTATATATCCAATATAATATTTTCCAAAGCCCAGGATCCGGAGCGTCGGAATCTCATCGCCCAGGATTTAAAGAGGGGGTAAGTTTGTCGGAACACAGTTCCTTTCTTATAAACATACATATATAGATATCCGTGCAGTATCCTACAGTTTTATAGACTACTATAAACTTTTTCAGCGGCGAGTATCAGCCTTGTTGTTGTATGTACAATAGCAAGAGCTCTCTGAGCGACGTTTTGTAGTCGTGAATAGTCAGCATTTTGCTGATGTGTGCACCTTCACAGGTGGTAAATTCGATACTCTCCGCTAACCAAATATTGTCAATTAGTTTAATTTCCATATGACTTAGCCAACATTATGTTATTGATCCACGACACTCGCCGATATAAATATTATCCAATAAATTTGTAATGTAAAAGGATATCAAAACATGAAGTGCTAGAGCTCTATAAAGGGGGTGTGCTGACGCGAGAAGTGGAGTAGGTCAAGAACAATGACATAACTTTTACGGACAACCTTGACAATAGGGGATCGTACTGCGCGGCCCGCGACGTTCCATTGGCACACGAATGTGTGAAGGGGAGGGAATATGGCCAAAACACAGCCCGATCGTATTGCGATCAAGCGACAGCTAAGCTTGTGGGGCAGTGTGGACTGACGACTGACGAACTTTTTGAACTAATATTATTTTCCAGGCACTTTTAATATTTATTCTCGTTATGTTGGAGAGGAGAGGCTTACCAAGATCCCACGACCCGAATGCGACGAAGCTTATGCCGGCAAATGGTGCCAAAATATCGGACGCCTCTCCCTCGGCCCAAGTCCCTGTCAGGACTCGGGCTCTAATATGCCCACGTAACAGAATTGGCGCCCAACGCTCGGATTTTTCATATTCCTTAAGGAATTTTACCAGGGTCCGCAACCTCGATGCCTGCGGTATCGAAGTGGATGTACCTAGGGGTGGCACAGCTTTCATCATTATTTGCCATGAGTAATTTGACTGTTTTATAGAGCAGGGAACTTAAACAATTTTAAATATGCTCCTACTTATTGGTTTTTGTCTTTAAATTAGTGACTGTAAAGTCCCCAACTTCTGTGACTGTCAGTGTTGAGTGGCCACTCAATCAGACTTTGAAATGATTTTTAACAATTCCCTATTTAATAATTCCCTATTTTGTTCATGGACAAATTCACCGAAATTTCCTTTAACCAAGAACTATGAGTTATCCTTTTTATAATACCACACCTACAACTAAGTGCCGACCGACTATTTGTTAAAATTAACGTAAATACATTTTATTGGTGCTCTCTGGCCGACGCCCTACAACGTACTAGGCATTTGTCCGGTCGTTTGCTTGGTTCGAGTCTTTGCGGTTTCCCTTGACCATATTTGGGCGGTGGATGATTTTTAGTTTCTCTGGCCGACTCCCCACAACGTATTAGGCTAGTTTGTCAGATCGCTTGCTTGGTTCGAGTCCAGAGAAATAGGAGACGGTCGTGGAGCCCGAGAATGATCGGTCAAACAACTTTTTTTCCGACGACCGGCGGGAGGGGGTTTTTGGACAGATTCCTTATCTAGACACAGCCATTCCGTTTGGAACATTTGGCTGTCTAGAAAAGGGAAAGTAAGGGCAGGTTAGTTTAGCGGAACCCAGTTGTGTAGAAGCGGCTAACACCCCCAGTAAGGGATATTTATTTTGTTTTATTTTTGGGCCTTAAATAGCGGACGGTTCTTGACCGAAGAGAAACTTGAGAAGCAGAGAGAAGCACCCCCAGGTTATAAACATTTTTATTGTCGACTTATTTAGCGTTTACGTCGCTGACCGGGTCTTTTGAAAAGAATCACGTGAACCTTTTATACCGATCGAAAAAGAGTGAAGACAATTTTAGTGCGGCAGCATAAAGTGGCAATTTATAAAAATAAAGCGGAGGCCTTTAAAGAAGGGCCAAGAAGAAGGTCCTATTCCAACCCAGCACCGGAAGAGTGACCCGAGCAACAACGCGCGGAGACAATCAGCGCCAAGGCTAGGAGACTCACCTAAAAGAAAGCCGTGGGAGCTCGCACAGAATCAGCCAGGACAGGTAGATACCCTGTCCGAAGAAAACAATCTGGACCAATATACTGAAATGGAAGGAGCCGCCGGTGGGGAGAATCTACCCCTAGGACCGCCGAAAGGAAGATCAAGTATGCTTCCCCAATTTCAGAAACACGAGGAGGACAACTTAGAGGCTGCCGAGCGACGTGAACTAAGATTGATGGAGCTCTTGAGGCAGAGCAACGAAATGCAGCGTGGTATGAGCGCCCATATAGAAGCGCTGAAAGCACAAATAACAGAATTGCAGTCTCCGACATCCAAGAGACCCGAACATAAGGGACTGGCTTCGCCGCCCCGTACTGTTCCGAATCCAACCGACAGCTTCTTGAGGTACCAAGAGACTCCGCCTCTGGAACCAGTAACACAGGACATGCTCAATAGCCAGATGGACCGGTTAAGAACACCCAGGCGGATAGATACTCCGCCCCACAGGCAGTCCAGAACAAACGAGAGGGAGACGAGTCACCAACTGCACCCAGAGGTCGATCGGAGCTCATCGTTTCAGGGACCGAGACTAAAAGACGTCAGATTAGACAGATGGAACCTAAAGTTCGACGGAAGCGGTCGCGGCATGACAGTTGAAAGTTTCCTATACCGACCGATTGCAAGAATTGTATGACCTCAGCCGCCGACAAGTCTTTCGTGAATTTCATCTTCTGCTGGCAGGTGCGGCCACTAAATGGTATTGGCAGCTAATGGAGGACAAGGCAGAAGACAACGATTTCGACTACTATTCGTTGACACAGGAGATGGAAGGAGCGTTTTCCACTATCGCAAGTGACCTTATGAAAGTCAAGGAATTAATGGAACGCAAGCAAGAACAGCACGAAACCTTCAGCGATTATGTCTCCGATATGCACAACTTGCATTTCAAACTGAAGCATAAAATCGCTGAAGATGAATTTGTTGAACTCCCAGATGGGCGGCATGCTGCTAACATCCCCATTAACTTCGTTAGCGGAATTCAAAAGGGAGGGTCTCCGGCTGGACCGCTGGTTAAAAAGTACTGCGAAAAACATGCCCAGCACTACAAAGCTTTCCTAATAGTACAAACGTTCTTACACCTTATAAACATATAAATCAAACATTTCTAGTAAATGTGATTAAATCGGTCGTCAGTTAGATCAAAAGAGGAAACATCATAGCCCAAATTCCATGCTCCAAGTTTATGAAAAATACTAGAGTACATAATATACCTTTAACATAAAGCAACAGCAGTGAAGATATCAGCCCGAACATCTCAGCCGATAAAACATGAGACTCTTAATCAGAGAAGTGGGTCGAAGCCACACGTGAATGGGCGCCTAAAAAGGAGAAGAAACACGGTACAGACAACGATGTCGTACGCAGATTCCTTTTGCGAAGTCATTCCATGCGGTCCGCATCGATCACTTCTAGCCTGTTACGTACGCCCTCCACATAGAAAGATTCACATAGAGAAACAACGACGAATCTTTAGACAGGGGGAGGGGTGCATGTGACTAACCAGACTCATACTGGTAAAGGCAGAAGAAAATGCAATTCGGCAATTCTCGGGTGTCGCGTAGCCAGAACAACGGCCACGATCGACCTACTGGTAACCAAACTCCATTAGCTGGCAAAGTGCAACAGCCGGCCGTTGACTCCCAAGATAGCAGATATCGAGGAATAGTAATCCTAGCTGGGAACACCTAGGTGATCCGATGCATGCCGGCAGCCAAGTAAAAGCTCTAGTCTGGTATAAAAGACCTTAGACAATTAGAGAAGAGGAGAGAATCCATTTGTGTGTCTTGCTGACGGAAGCCGGCAGCTCTGAGGGAAGACGACTTTCCCTGGGGTAGTCGTCCACGGAGACTTTTGCCACCAGGACCAGCCACCATATCCAACAGTCCTTGAGGAGGACACAAATCGCTGCTCGAAAGATCCTTATGTGTTGGGACAGCGCCGCCATTGTCATCAAAGAACGTGGAGAGCATCAACAATACGGACGACATCTGACATTTTTTGATGTTTGTAGCCGCTGTACCCGTGATCCCCATGCTCCTGAAAATTGTTCAGCTGTAGGAGCCATCCGTTCGAAAGCGTGGTGACCAATAACGTACTTCGGAGAAAGTAGTGGTGCAATATAAATGTGTTAATCGAGCCAACTAAAGCTAAAGTGAACTCACGCATAACCAAAGACTAATATCCTCAAGTACTACAATTGGAGAACAAGTGAAAATCAACAAGAAACATTGGATGCATTCAAACATGCACTGAAATACATTTAAGCCAACCGAATCGATAGACAAAGTGCGAATCATGATGAACAGCCGATGAAGAAGCCACATGCCTCTGGCATGATATAACTATACATTTTGTGTTTAAGTGAATTGGTATACTAAAGAACAGCCGTATTTTGGTGCACGTATATTTAGATATGTATATATCCAATATAGTATTTTCCACAGCCCAGGATCCGGAGCGTCGAGATCTCATCGCCCAGGATTTAAAGAGGGGGTAAGTTTGTCGGAACACGGTTCCTTTCTTATAAACATACATACATAAATATCCGTGCAGTATCCTACAGTTTTATAGACTACTATAAACTTTTTCATCGGCGAGTATCAGCCTTGTTGTTGTATGTACAATAGCAAGAGCTCTCTGAGCGACGTTTTGTAGTCGTGAATAGTCAGCATTTTGCTGATGTGTGCACCTTCACAGGTGGTAAATTCGATACTCTCCGCTAACCAAATATTGTCAATTAGTTTAATTTCCATATGACTTAGCCAACATTATGTTATTGATCCACGACACTCGCCGATATAAATATTATCCAATAAATTTGTAATGTAAAAGGATATCAAAACATGAAGTGCTAGAGCTCTATAAAGGGGGTGTGCTGACGCGAGAAGTGGAGTAGGTCAAGAACAATGACATAACTTTTACGGACAACCTTGACAATAGGGGATCGTACTGCGCGGCCCGCGACGTTCCATTGGCACACGAAAGTGTGAAGGGGAGGGAATATGGCCAAAACACAGCCCGATCGTATTGCGATCAAGCGACAGCTAAGCTTGTGGGGCAGTGTGGACTGACGACTGACGAACTTTTTGAACTAATATTATTTTCCAGGCACTTTTAATATTTATTCTCGTTATGTTGGAGAGGAGAGGCTTACCAAGATCCCACGACCCGAATACGACGTAGCTTATGCCGGCAAATGCTGTCAGAATATCGGACGCCTCTCCCTCGGCCCAAGTCCTTGTCAGGACTCGGGCACTAATATGCCCACGTAACATTGGTTATATTAGAGGAACATGTCCGATCATGTTGGGGAATAATGCTTCCTATGATTGCAAAACTAATTTAGAAATCAAACAAGCCCCAATAAAATAAATCTCAAAAGTTCATGATTCTTAGATGTGGAATATTTCCAAACACACATTTTTGTATCCGCCCCAGAATATTTATCTGCTAAATTGTCTAAGATTTTCTCCTTTCCACAAATGGGTCATAAACATGTCATACAAGAGGTTCAAGCAAAAGCTACCCGAACATGCGCACCTGTTTATTAACTGACCGCAATAAAAGGGACACATGCACTAGCCTGAAGGCGCTCGCTCATTGACAAGATCATGGGCCTCACGCCAACGACCTCACGGCTGACTGCTGCTCTAATACGTCCCATAATAGGGGTTGAAATCACGACCGCGAAACAACTCGCAAGTAGCCGACATATCTCAGTCAAGGAAATATTTTCCATTCTCCGTACCTGTAATTTTACCTCGAAATAAAAAGTCAGAAGTTTATTTTGTAGCATAATAATACATTTATTCATTTATTTTGGTATTGTAAAAATGTTTTATTATATATTGAAATTAATTTTCTGGCTTCGTTCCGACGATTTGAATAGAATAGGCAGGCGCAGGTTTCCGACGTCAATTCTGGATTACAAACTGTAAAGTGTTCACCATAATTCGTAGTTTTCATATCCACCTCGATTCATGAGCAGAGTTTTTGTGTTTAGAAGGTATTGAAAATGTTGACCAACTATCTGTCCTTTAAATTGTTCAATAAATTGGTCAATTTCCTCATGAAATTTCATCTAGTCTCAACTTTAAAATGATGTATAAAAAATATTTTATTGTTTTGGAGCTTCTTTTAAAAAATGTCAAAATGTTTTTCACAATAGGGAAACCGGTTTCCTTAAACCTGTTTAATGACGGACAGCCAATTTCCTCGATAATAATGAGCTGACGATTCCCAAAAGACGTCTGTAGAAATCGTTTCTTTTCCACACCTATACAAATAATTTGTTTTCCGCTTGTAATTGTCCTTAAATGCTTTCGAGTTTGTGGAAAACTGTTTTTTCCATCGTTCCAAAAAATTTTGTGATGTGTATTGGCTAACCAAATTGCAGTCCTTCGAGATTTTGTGTTTAGCAAAGTAAATTCATATGGTGGTTCTATTAAAAAACTGTAATTCAAGTTTGGATCTGTTTCGAATACAATTCCAATTTCCTTAAGAATAAAATTATTATTATTGTCAAAGAAACCTTGAACATCAATGGAAACAGTATCTTTCAACATTTTTCTAATGTTAAACAACTCGTTGTACTAGTCCGTTTAATGGGTTATATTCAACTATACGGTCATGTGGAGACAATAAGCTTTGGTATTTTCATGACTTGGTGCCTTCAGTTCTATTGAAATTCTCACATCAATAGGACCAGTTTTCACTGATTCGATTTGATATGAAAGATCAACCACAATAATAGGTGCCTTCAATGTAAATTTATTTGGGGTCAAAAATGGTTTTGATTTACGATTATAGTAACTAGATTGAAATCTTGTATACATTTTATATAGGTGAGCATACTGATTCTTACTAAAATCGACATTCTGATTTAATTATTATTGTTGAACGTTGATGCACCAAGAGCAGTACAAACAAGTGGCCCAATCGACACCAAGCACGTGCTTATTACGCGCGGGCCCATTTTTATTTCGGGCAAATAGGGTTCGCGAGGAAGGTACATATAACAAATAAAGATAGGACAAAACATAGATCAGCAAGACTAAAGCAAATGAACTAAGACTTTAGTTTTTAATACAGGGATAGAAGTTGAGGAACAAATTAAATGATATAGAGTGTTAAAATTATTAGAAAGAACGCGAAAGGGCTCGTGCTGGCTAAAATTATATGTACATTGTAACAAGTTAATAGGATAGTAGTTTCGCATTAGTCTAACAGAAACATTGTAAGTTAGGCGGCTTACCAAATCTACGGAATAAATATCGCCTCTGATAAGATTATTCATAAAACAAGGAAGAACGCTATAATCGAGTACCTCGACTATCAGATGCCCGTTACTCTGCTAAAGGGACCAAAGGGAAATGTAGATATGCAAGCAGCAAAGCGAAATTGAAATGCGCCACTTACCCGCGATCTGATACAAGGTTATGTGGGCGGTAGACAGATTTAAGCGTTATGGGCGTTAGAATGGGCGTGGCAAATTTGTTTTGGGGTCAATCGATAGGTATTAACGAGACCAATACATTTCAATTAAAATTTTTTATCTAGCATGAAAATTGTGGGCGCCACAGGCTTAGGCGGCTTGTGGGCGTTAGAGTGGGCGTGGCCTATTCGTGTAACAAACTTGCGCTGCGTACAACGCTACGGAATCTAAATCTGAGATCCTAAATCTCTATCTTTAATAGTTTCCGAGATATCTATGTTCATATTTACAATTTTTTTAAGTTTTGGGGCGGTTTGTGGGCGATTTTTTTTGGGTCAATCGATAGGTATTGATGATACAAATATTACATTTCAGTTAAAATCTTTATTCTATCATCAAAACAGTAGGAGCCACCGTTTTGGGCGGTTTGTGGGCGTTAGAGTGGGCGTGGCACTCTGCTGAAACAAACTTGCGCTGCGTAAGAAGCTCAGGAATCTGCACGCCAAATCTCAATAGCCTAGCTCTTAAAGTTTCCGAGATCTCAGCGTTCATCCGGACGGACAGACAGACGGACATGACTAGATCGACTCGGCTTCCTTCTGCCTGTTACATACTTTCCGATGAATCTAGTATACCCTTTTACTCTACAAGTAACGGGTATAAATAGTACCAAGCATAGTTCTAAGATGTACTAGACTAGGCAAATTAATCAATAGCAATCTACTGGAGTAAGAGGGCAACCTGACGTTTTGATACCAGTTCAAACCACGTAAGGCAAGGAGAAGAAATATTTTCTGTACGGACTCTATACGGTCAATGTGCACTTTATACTGAGGACTCCAAACGGAAAAACAGTATTTTAAATTAGGACGGACAACGGAGGTAAATAATAATTTGGTAGTGTATGGATCATCCAATTCTTTAGACCAACGCTTTATAAACCCAAGAACACTCATAGTTTTATTTACAGTAGAGGTTATGTGGGAGTCAAATTTAAGTTAAGGATCTAGGAGAACACCTAAATCGTTAACTGAGTATATTCGGTCCAGGGACATGTTCTGAAGAGAGTAACTCATGAACGTTGCCGTACCCCTATATAAAGTCATGACGTTGCATTTAAGATAGTTTAAATTCAAAAGGATTTACTGACACCATTCCTGGAATCTATTAATTTCTGACTGCAACCAGAAACCAGACTCAATATTATTATTTGATAAACAAAGCTTAACATTACATTAGTACAGGAGAGAGAGTTACGATAGAAGGAAGATCATTTATAAAGAGAGTAAACAGCAAAGTGCCCAAATGACTGCCCTGAGGCACTCCAGATGTCACGTTGATCATCTTGGAAACAGCGTTTTTGATTAAAACCATCTGAGATCTACCATTCAAATAACTTGAAATCCAAGTTAACAGATTGTTCGGAAACCCGAGCTGATCTAATTTGAATAAAAAAAAGAGAGTGGTTTACAGAGTCAAAGGCTTTACTAAAATCTGTATATATAACGTCTATCTGCAATTTTTTGTAAAATCCATCTATTATAAAAGATGTTAATTCGAGCAGGTAAGTGGTGGTCGATCTTCGCTTAACAAAACCATGTTGACACGGTGATATCAAGGAGGACCACAAATTTTGCAAATGAGAGGTAACATTGCGTTCAAATGTTTAAGGAATTGCAGACAATTTGGAGATTCCTCTATAGTTCTGAACATTCACCTTCGCACCCTTTTTGTATAATGGAATAATATAAGAATCTTTCCAGACAGTAGAAAAAACAGATGATGAGATAGACAAATGAAAAAGAATGGGTTTACAAATAGTTCGGGCACAAAACTTAAGCACACACCCAGGGAGTCCATCTGGCCCAGGAGAATAGGTTGGCGTTAAAGTTTCACAAATCACTTAAGAGAGAACTTTCGGTTATTACAGGAGATAAAATACAATTTGCCATATTTAAGTGATTAGGGTAGTTAGAATTAGACCAAGAAACAGAATTATAAGTAGATTGAAACAATTCAGCAAATTAGTCGGCAATTTCGGGATCCGTAGATGCCTCAATAGAGTTTAATCGTACTGATGATGGCAATGCTGAAGACTTTCGCTTAGCATTAACATAGTTATAAAACTGCCTCGGATCCTTGAAAAATTCAAATTTATATCGGTTCAAATACATGGAATAGCAATGACTGTTAAGTACATTAAAATTAGTACGAGCCACCAAATATCTTGAAAAATCGGATGGCCTACCCGACTTTTTGTACTCTTTATAGAAGTTTGCTTTAAGGTTTCTAAGGCTTTGCAACTCATTGGTAAACCAAGGAGGCCTGTCTAACTTAGGAGGAAAACAATCAGGAACACATTCACAGAAAAAGGAGTTTAGGACACTATAAAATAGTCCCGTAGCACTTTCAATATCCAAGCAATTATATAAATTTGTCCAGTCATATTGAAAAATAATATTGTTGAGTTTATTAAAGTCACATTTACGAAAGCATCTACTTTTAGTTGGAGATAGTAAAGGAGACAGGGTATCAACGCAGGGAAGACAAATTGTAAGTTCCAATGTGGGGTGATACCGGTCTTCAACTAGTGGGTCAGTTCTAGATACCGTGACTTCAGACGGATCTAAAACAAATACAAGATCTAATTGTCTGTTTAGTAAGTTACGTATAAAGCTAACTTGCTGTTATGATAATTCTAACAGACCGTCAACGAAGTAATAGACAGATAAAGGGGTAGAGACAAGTGAGTCAGTGGGAGGGGACCAAGAAATGTCAGGGAGATTGAAATCATCCAAAACAATCAAAAGGTCCTTTTCGGAAAGATAAGATAGAACAGTTTTTATTTCAGACAAATGTTGCTCAAAAATTGTTGAGTCGGATCCAGGTGGAATATATGAACATGTCACATAAGTAGAAAATGATTTCAAAGAAACTTTAACACCGACGAATTCTATGTCATTGGGATTAGGAAAGTATATTCTCTCCGATGTTAAAGTAAAGGTAAGGGCACCCCAGAAATTGTGGGACAGAACTTCAGAGTCTGATATCTCCGGTTTCAGCCAAGTCTCAGTAAAGGCCAGAATGTCTTCAGAAGAGGCAGAGGAGTCAGCATAAAGCTTAGGTAGCTTCATATTAAGTCCCCTAACATTTTGATATGCTAAAAATAAACTGCTCAGTTTTTTGGCGCAGGTACTACCGTGGAAGGCCTGTTATTAGTTCTCCGTCTGTTTGAAACAAATTCTTTAATGACCAATTCATCATTAAGCCAAAAACCTTTAGAGCTTAGTACATTAAATATTTCAGGGGAGCAGATATTTTAAATGAACATTTGGAAATTTAAACTCTTCCACTGTGATGTTTTGAGATGGGAATTCCTGGTGTATGAATTCCAAAACATCTGCAGATGTGGTTTCAGGTGTAAAACGAGACACATATAATTGTTTCCTATATGGAACAACCGAGAGTCTCTTCCTTCCGCCACCAACAATCTGAACATCGTTCGTCTGATTATCGAGACCAGGGACTCCTATAAAGCTATTTTCACCTGTATTCATAGAAAGCTGCGTAGTATTCAGCCCCTTAGGCTGACTAGCAGAAACAGGGACTCCTCCAGAGCTTTTGGTTCCTATGGGTACTGCTGGCAGTAAAGCTTTAGGTCCCCCTGCGCCAGTGGATGCCGACATAGCTGCCGTTACCGATCGGGTAAAAATATTTGAAACTAAGTTGGGATTTGGAACTGATGCCTTTACTCCCACAGATTTTAAAGGAGCGGTCTTTTTGACCCTACTGACATTTTTTTATTATCAAGCTCGGCCTTAAACTTTTTGAAATCAGCAACTACGCTTATAAGTTTATCAAACAGTTTCTTAAAATGATCATTGGTCAGCGCCACATAGCCATCCAAATCACGGTCTATTTCAACGCATGAGGCACAAGTCCACGAAAAACAAACACGCAAATCAATATAGCCTTTTACTCTGCCAACAAGTCCAGTACATTTCGGATGTACAACTATGTTGCAGAGACGGCAGTAAATAAAAACGCCATTAGGTGACGATCCAAGCTGACCATCTTTTTTGGAAGTAAAGAGAGCCATTTTTTAAAGTATTTTAATTTAAGAAAAAAAAAGTTATTTATAAAACCAAAAATCAAAAGAATTATAAATACCTCACTTAATTTGACACTGGGATCAAACGATAAAAATGTAGACACACAAGAACTCAAAAGTATAAGAGCGCTTAGAGACTGGGAGAGCGAGAGAGCGCAAGAGAGTGGCTATCGACTGAGCGTGGCTTGCGAAACACAAACAAAATATACACGACAACAGTTTAAGCGACAAGAAACGGGAGAGAGATTACATACAGTTATGGGAAACAACAACAAACCACTGTAGCGTCTTCCAAGCGGAGGTCCACGCTATAAAGGAAGCACTAGACTGTTTAGGGAACATAAGCCTCCAAAGAGGACACCTAAATATATGTAGTGACAGCCAAGCGGCTATTTAATCGATCTACTCGACAAGCACCAACTGCCTTACAATAGCAGACTGTCGCAGATCTCTCCACGAGATGGCTAGTTATTTTACTATCAGCCTAGTATGGGTTCCGGGTCACCGGGACATCGTAGGCAACTGCATAGCGGACGAGTTAGCAGGCAGGCCACCATCAAGCCTCTCCTCCCAGGAAATGAGAACGTCGGCATGCCTATGGCAACTTGCAAACTAAATATAAAAAACTCTTTTAACAAACTAGCCAAAACCCATTGGCAAAACGCACCACAGTGTCGTACCTCTCACCAAACATGGCCTGTGATAAACATTAAAAAAACCTCGGAACTACTCAAACTTAGCCGCACAGAGTGTAGCATGCTGATTCGAGCTCTAACAGGCCACTGGCTCGTTGGCACACACTTGCCGGCAGGCTAAAGGCCCCAAAAAATGACTTCTGTAGAAGCTGCAGGGATGAAGAAGAGGAAGAAACGGTAGAACACCTTCTCAGCTTCTGCCCAGCCCTATGTAGACTCAGACTGAAACACTAAGGAAACCCCTTCATCGACGATCTTACCGAAATATCGGAGATTAATCTTAAAAACATAAGTGCTTTTATGAAATCTTCCGAGTGGAAGACATGCTGATCAGCTAAACACAGGTTGAAACATATAATATATGGGACCCCAGAGAAGGAAAAAAAACGAGATCGTGCGGTATCACAATGGACCCATAGAGGTCTTAGTGTGTATTATACATATATTTGTATATAACTAATTTTCTGACTCCACCCTCTATAAGAAATATATCGGTTATTAACCTTCGTTCCAAACGCAGATTTTCGCTTGGTTCCCATAGACAGATGTAAAATAATTCTCACAATTTAATGTTTCTCAGAAGTTGGATTATTTTTAAAGCATTCATTTGTTCCATCCCACATTACCATTATAACATATTTCGAAGGCATCATTGCCTAACATAGGAGCGTATTTTAATTGAATTTCTGATTCAAGTTTATTATAGAGGTATTGGGACCTGATAATGTCTGCTTTTTGTTGCCAACTATTTTTCAGGTTCTAGTTATCTAGTTCTATTCTATTTGTACACTATTTGTATGAGTTAGGCATCAGTGTCTTAAATCTTGAAAAAGTTTAATAAACTCTATAATTACAATACTCATCTGGTTTTCGTGATTCATGATGGCGGTTGACCTGCTTGGACTTTGATTATTAGCTGTTATTAACTGTTATGCGCTATCTTACTATCTTACTATCTGTTTAGCAGATGTCTACTAGTTGTTTACTAGTTGTTATTAGCTGCTTACTATAAATTTAGTAGATGTATACAAGTTGTTTAGTAGATGTTATTAGCTGGTTACTAGTTGGTTACTTGATGTTTACTTATTGTTATCAGCTGGTTACTAGCTGTTATTAACTTATACGAGCTGTTATAGTCTTATGTTAAGAATGATGAAAAATTCTTAACCACTAGACGACTTTCGATGTGAAGAAAAACCTTTAACTCTGATTTTGAATGTGTTTGCTTTGTACTTGAGAAAGATCGCACAACCAAAGTATCTGAAGATTGATATCCTTAAGGAACATGTCCGATTATGTTGGGGAAAGATGTATCCTGTGATTGTAAAACTAATTAAGAAATCAAAAGAACCCCATTAGTTGTTCACGAGCTGTCTAAAAGCTGGTTAGAAGCTGTTTTGATAAACAATTTCGATTCATTTTGACAGATATTAAGAACATATAATAATATCATCCACCTTAGCTAGTATATTGTAAAAATAAAACATTTCCTTTTTTCTTATTCTTTCATCTTATGTAGGTATAATAAATGTACCCTTTACTACGATAGCTACCCTCACATCTCATAGCTAAAGTTATTAGCTACAATAAAATGTCTAGAAAGAACAAAATATATGAATGTCAAAATACGATTTGAAACTACATATAATTGGGAAAGTAATTGAAATCGCTCCAGCGTAATACAGTCAAGACAAATACACAGTGAATATTCCATTCCTTTAGAGCTTAGTACATTAAATATTTCAGGGGAGCAGATATTTTAAATGAACATTTGGAAATTTAAACTCTTCCACTGTGATGTTTTGAGATGGGAATTCCTGGTGTATGAATTCCAAAACATCTGCAGATGTGGTTTCAGGTGTAAAACGAGACACATATAATTGTTTCCTATATGGAACAACCGAGAGTCTCTTCCTTCCGCCACCAACAATCTGAACATCGTTCGTCTGATTATCGAGACCAGGGACTCCTATAAAGCTATTTTCACCTGTATTCATAGAAAGCTGCGTAGTATTCAGCCCCTTAGGCTGACTAGCAGAAACAGGGACTCCTCCAGAGCTTTTGGTTCCTATGGGTACTGCTGGCAGTAAAGCTTTAGGTCCCCCTGCGCCAGTGGATGCCGACATAGCTGCCGTTACCGATCGGGTAAAAATATTTGAAACTAAGTTGGGATTTGGAACTGATGCCTTTACTCCCACAGATTTTAAAGGAGCGGTCTTTTTGACCCTACTGACATTTTTTTATTATCAAGCTCGGCCTTAAACTTTTTGAAATCAGCAACTACGCTTATAAGTTTATCAAACAGTTTCTTAAAATGATCATTGGTCAGCGCCACATAGCCATCCAAATCACGGTCTATTTCAACGCATGAGGCACAAGTCCACGAAAAACAAACACGCAAATCAATATAGCCTTTTACTCTGCCAACAAGTCCAGTACATTTCGGATGTACAACTATGTTGCAGAGACGGCAGTAAATAAAAACGCCATTAGGTGACGATCCAAGCTGACCATCTTTTTTGGAAGTAAAGAGAGCCATTTTTTAAAGTATTTTAATTTAAGAAAAAAAAAGTTATTTATAAAACCAAAAATCAAAAGAATTATAAATACCTCACTTAATTTGACACTGGGATCAAACGATAAAAATGTAGACACACAAGAACTCAAAAGTATAAGAGCGCTTAGAGACTGGGAGAGCGAGAGAGCGCAAGAGAGTGGCTATCGACTGAGCGTGGCTTGCGAAACACAAACAAAATATACACGACAACAGTTTAAGCGACAAGAAACGGGAGAGAGATTACATACAGTTATGGGAAACAACAACAAACCACTGTAGCGTCTTCCAAGCGGAGGTCCACGCTATAAAGGAAGCACTAGACTGTTTAGGGAACATAAGCCTCCAAAGAGGACACCTAAATATATGTAGTGACAGCCAAGCGGCTATTTAATCGATCTACTCGACAAGCACCAACTGCCTTACAATAGCAGACTGTCGCAGATCTCTCCACGAGATGGCTAGTTATTTTACTATCAGCCTAGTATGGGTTCCGGGTCACCGGGACATCGTAGGCAACTGCATAGCGGACGAGTTAGCAGGCAGGCCACCATCAAGCCTCTCCTCCCAGGAAATGAGAACGTCGGCATGCCTATGGCAACTTGCAAACTAAATATAAAAAACTCTTTTAACAAACTAGCCAAAACCCATTGGCAAAACGCACCACAGTGTCGTACCTCTCACCAAACATGGCCTGTGATAAACATTAAAAAAACCTCGGAACTACTCAAACTTAGCCGCACAGAGTGTAGCATGCTGATTCGAGCTCTAACAGGCCACTGGCTCGTTGGCACACACTTGCCGGCAGGCTAAAGGCCCCAAAAAATGACTTCTGTAGAAGCTGCAGGGATGAAGAAGAGGAAGAAACGGTAGAACACCTTCTCAGCTTCTGCCCAGCCCTATGTAGACTCAGACTGAAACACTAAGGAAACCCCTTCATCGACGATCTTACCGAAATATCGGAGATTAATCTTAAAAACATAAGTGCTTTTATGAAATCTTCCGAGTGGAAGACATGCTGATCAGCTAAACACAGGTTGAAACATATAATATATGGGACCCCAGAGAAGGAAAAAAAACGAGATCGTGCGGTATCACAATGGACCCATAGAGGTCTTAGTGTGTATTATACATATATTTGTATATAACTAATTTTCTGACTCCACCCTCTATAAGAAATATATCGGTTATTAACCTTCGTTCCAAACGCAGATTTTCGCTTGGTTCCCATAGACAGATGTAAAATAATTCTCACAATTTAATGTTTCTCAGAAGTTGGATTATTTTTAAAGCATTCATTTGTTCCATCCCACATTACCATTATAACATATTTCGAAGGCATCATTGCCTAACATAGGAGCGTCTTTTAATTGAATTTCTGATTCAAGTTTATTATAGAGGTATTGGGACCTGATAATGTCTGCTTTTTGTTGCCAACTATTTTTCAGGTTCTAGTTATCTAGTTCTATTCTATTTGTACACTATTTGTATGAGTTAGGCATCAGTGTCTTAAATCTTGAAAAAGTTTAATAAACTCTATAATTACAATACTCATCTGGTTTTCGTGATTCATGATGGCGGTTGACCTGCTTGGACTTTGATTATTAGCTGTTATTAACTGTTATGCGCTATCTTACTATCTTACTATCTGTTTAGCAGATGTCTACTAGTTGTTTACTAGTTGTTATTAGCTGCTTACTATAAATTTAGTAGATGTATACAAGTTGTTTAGTAGATGTTATTAGCTGGTTACTAGTTGGTTACTTGATGTTTACTTATTGTTATCAGCTGGTTACTAGCTGTTATTAACTTATACGAGCTGTTATAGTCTTATGTTAAGAATGATGAAAAATTCTTAACCACTAGACGACTTTCGATGTGAAGAAAAACCTTTAACTCTGATTTTGAATGTGTTTGCTTTGTACTTGAGAAAGATCGCACAACCAAAGTATCTGAAGATTGATATCCTTAAGGAACATGTCCGATTATGTTGGGGAAAGATGTATCCTGTGATTGTAAAACTAATTAAGAAATCAAAAGAACCCCATTAGTTGTTCACGAGCTGTCTAAAAGCTGGTTAGAAGCTGTTTTGATAAACAATTTCGATTCATTTTGACAGATATTAAGAACATATAATAATATCATCCACCTTAGCTAGTATATTGTAAAAATAAAACATTTCCTTTTTTCTTATTCTTTCATCTTATGTAGGTATAATAAATGTACCCTTTACTACGATAGCTACCCTCACATCTCATAGCTAAAGTTATTAGCTACAATAAAATGTCTAGAAAGAACAAAATATATGAATGTCAAAATACGATTTGAAACTACATATAATTGGGAAAGTAATTGAAATCGCTCCAGCGTAATACAGTCAAGACAAATACACAGTGAATATTCCATTTTTTATCACCATAGCAAATGTGTGTACCCACAAGTAAATGACCAATTGTATATTTTGTCCGAAATGTCTGAGTCTTTCACTTATAATTTGTCACCGATAATTTAAATCCCATTAAGCAAACCACCCATTGCTAACCGTACCATATTCCCAGAGTCAAGTTGGTTACCTACAAAAAAAAAGGTTGAGGTGTAAAGGCGCAAAGGTCAAGGTAATGTAAACAATTCATGGAATATTATCCCTTCATAAAAAAAGTCATCAAAAATATAATTGGGAAAGTATTTTTTTATTTGCGAACCATACAGCCAAAGTCATAGCTGTTACCAACAATAAAAATAGTGCGAATACAAAGGGTTGCGAAGGTGCACAGCGAAGGTGCAAAAGTAAACACAAGCAATAAAAAATCCTTGGAAGATTGCAAAAAAAAAAAATTTTAATGTAAATGGAATAACAGAGTTCAAACTAATACAAAGGTTATTCATAAATTCTCGCTAGAACTAACATTATTTAAAGAGCTGTTCGCTGTTTGAAAAACCAGTCAGATCACCAGAAGACACCACAGCAGAACGATGAGCGCTCACGAATTCCCTAGAGACATCGGATAGCCCTACCCTACCGAAAAATGGGCACGCCAACAGGCAGAAAAGCTGCAGGATGAAGCAGAGCAACAATATTGGGAGGAACTCCCCCTAATAGACGCGCGAGGACCACTGCGTTCCAGCTCCGGAGGATTTTTGCGGATCCTCCGGGGAACCTGGATAGGCTCCTCGCGCCGGTAGAGCGCCAGGAGCAAAACATGCTTAATTACGAAGCATGGATTGCGACCCACCAGAGAATGAGGGGAGAGGCGGACGGGTACGCCGCCGTATAACAGGGCCTGTTCCGGAACCCAATGTTCCCGGCCTTTCCGCTCAGGTCTGGCCTCATTCCCGACCGAGGAGCGGAGACAGCAGACGGCTGACAGAGAGGCGGAGGAGCCACTCTTCCCGGGAGAAGGCACATTTCGGCGATTTTCATTCTAAGTAAAAATAAGTAACTTGGCAAAAAAAACAAAGAAATAAGTAAATAAAATAATAATAAAAAATAATAAAATAAACCAAAAATATAAAAAGTAAACAAACACCCGTTTCCTCCTTTATTAAGAGATAATATTGATATATATTGAACTAGAAAATGATCATCTTCATTTTTTGAGTTTAATCCAAGAACACTTGTTATGTAGATTATCGAAGGTTTTACAGGTAGTTTTGAAGTTTTACTATACTTATCAGTCTCGATCATGCTTTCGTGGAGTGCAGACGCGTTTTTGAGAGAAGAGTCTATGGACAAGTCCACCTCCGTGGCAAAACCTACTTTTTTGTGAATCCGACTTCTAAAGTCGCGGTGTCAGTGCTTCTATGCTCCGTTAGTTGTACCTTGTCGCGAAAACAAAACAAGTGGAAAAGAAATTAAAAACTAACAGTTGTATTTGTTGTACGTACAAATCACCGCTAGTTGGTTCAAATTCGAATTCGAAATATATTTGAATTAATTTTTTTTTTTCCAAATAAAAGAAAAAATAATTTTGAATCTGTTCGCCTCTCGGTGGGTTCGAGCCAGGTACCGCCCGATTGCGGGACTTGCACCTTACCCACTAGGCCACGATCGCCTCAAAGCAGGCTGGTCAAAGGCCTTCTGTATACCATAAGTCGATAAAGCAGTGCACACCAGTGCCTAATAGCAAAAAATGGCTGGTCTTTCAGACTCCGAAGATGAGCTAAGCATCCGAAAAACTGTGGCCTTACAACAGAAGAAAATGAGTGATGCACTTAATTGCTCATTAACAAAATTTAGTCGCCTATATAATGCCACGTCTCACATCAACCCACCTGTACCAACCAATGAAGTTGATCCGGAACTAGCAGCCATAAATGCCGAGGATGAGGACTGGTGGACTCCAAGTTCGGTAAACAGCAAACGCCGTCTTGACTCCAGATCACCGAATTCAGTAACCAAAATAATAAGAAACTCCAATAGCCCAAAGAAGAACGTCTCTGCTAACCGCTTTTCAGAACTGTCGAACATGGACATCGACGTGGAAGTTTCTCAAACGGTCAGCCCCTACGACACTGAAAAAGCCAGTACTTCTACCAGCAACAACAACGTAGTCAACACTTATGTTGGCAACAACCCCGCCAGCAACAATAAGATTCATAGCCAACCGTCTGGCAGTCAGGTACAATTACCCTCCCACAAACCACCCCCAATTGTGGTCGATCACTGTGAGAATCTGAATGGACTTATTAGATCCACTGACAAGATTGTTGACCCGTCCAAGTACTCCCTGAAATGCCACCCGAACAACTCTGTTTCTATTCTGGCTGCAGATCCAGATGCATACAGAGCGATAACCAAGTCTCTAACCCTTAAAAAAGTGCCATTCCATTCGTGGCAGCTAAAAGAAGAGAGATCCTATCGAGTAGTCATCCGTGGTGTTCATCATTCCATCCCGGATGAAAACATTAAGGAAAGTCTTACCTTGACTGGCCACAAGGTTCGATTTGTGAATAGACCCAGAAGCCGCTTCGACAAGACCAAGTTCGTGAATCTAGTCTTTGTAGAATTAGAACCGGCTGCAAATAACAAAGAAATTCACGAAATTAAGACACTTTGTCGGCAACGGGTTCAAGTTGAACTCCCCTATAAAAAGGATGATGTCGTCCAATGCCACCGCTGTCAAGCATTTGGACACACTAAAAATCATTGCCAAAAGCTATCCAACTGCGTCAGATGTGGCCTACAACACGGTTTGGAGGCCTGCGTAAAGGATGTTCACCCAGTTAAGTGCGTAAACTGCGGCGGAAACCATACAGCAAGCTATAAAGGCTGTGTCGTCTATCAGCAAGTTGCATATCGACGAAAAAGTATCGCATCCCATCGTAGCACTGTTCCCCAACAGTCAAATAATTCGAATGTTCGGTCAAACTTTGTGGGTCAGAACTCCTACGCAAACGCCGTCCGTGGTCAAGTTAGTCGTCCCCAGCACCAACAAGCCCCTATGACTTTCCCACAGAGTCAACAGTTTCCTCCACTGGGCAGCAACAATAGAAAGCAAAGTCAGCTACACCATCAAGTAGTACCACCTCGGCAGCAGCAGCTATCACAGCAACAACAAAGGCCTCAACAACAGCAACAACAGCCAAGTCACCAGCAGCAGTCTTCCACCCAACAACCGCGACGCAGCTCGCAGCAGTTGATCAACGACCAGCAATGGCAGCGCCAGGAGCAAATGTTTTTGCAATCTAACCAAAATCTGTCGGTCCTCGTCGCTCAGATGGACAAGCTGTTCCAAATGATGGTGTCTATGATGGGACTTGTCTCAAAACTTTTGCCTCTGAATTCTCCTGCAACTGCTCAAGCATTCGCTGAGCTTCTCCCAGTCAATGTTGCACAACCATGAGTCAAATCGGCCTCAACATTGGTGTGTGGAACGCTGACGGACTTGCCAACAAAGCCCTTGAGCTTGAGCTCTTTGTAAAATGTCATAATATTGACATTATGTTGGTTAGTGAAACACACTTCTGCTCGAGGTCGTACTACAAGTTGCACGGATACGATATACATCAAGCAACCCATCCGGCTGATCGGAAACGCGGTGGCTCTGCAATTTTAATAAAATCCTGTCTTCAATGTTACCAGTTTTATAGTCTACAAAGCCCAAATGTTCAATGTGTCGCCGTCAAAGTTAAAACAGACCTTGGTGAAACAGCTATTGCGTCTATCTATTGTCCACCAAATTTTCAATGTACTGCTGACGACTTTGAAAAACTCTTCGACGATCTGGGAACAAATTTCATAATCGCAGGCGACTGGAACGCTCACCACCGTCTCTGGGGATCCCGTAACTCAAGCACCCGCGGGAGAGCACTAGCTGACTATATTCAAAGATCAAATGTCCAGGTCCTTGCAACCGGAGGGCCTACACACTATCCGTATAGTCAAAGAACGCCAACCGCCATTGACTTTGCTGTCTACAGAGGGATTCGGCCCGAGAGTCTCTCCATCTCAGAAAGTCTTGAACTAAGCTCTGATCACATCCCATTGATAGTGAAACTAAGAGTCGCTGCGCAAAAAACTTCCCGTAGGCCTTGCATCCTTCCTCGGAATGCGAGCCTCCCACGCTTTCAAGAAGCAGTCAACCGGCTAGTTAACCTAAATATGGTGTTACGCTCTCCTGACGCCATCAACGACGCCGTCGAGCTATTTGTCCGGAACATCCATATCGCTGCCGGGTCCTCAACCTCAAGCTCAAGCCCCTCCAGTCCACCTCAGGCTCCTTTAAAACCTGAGATTATGGATCTGGTAAGGCTGAAACGCTCCCTACGTCGCAGATATATGAGATCTCAAGATCCTGTCGACAAAAGTGCATATCGACGAGCGGAGGATGATCTTAAAAAGCTTCTTTATGAAACCAAACGCAAATACTTTGATGAGATGCTCCTGAATGCTGACCCCACCAAACCTTACGGCTTTAACCTCTGGAAATGCACACGGAATATGAAACGACAGCCCCTACGAAAGATCCCCATAAAGAAATCTGATGACACATGGTGCAGGTCCGACTCAGAAATTTCTTTAGCTTTTGCAGACGAACTTGAAAAACGCTTCCAGCCATTTGAACTCGCGTGCCGCGAGGATGTTGAAGAAACTCTTGCCTTCCTTGATGCCCCTTCCCCGGATGCCTTGCCGATTCAACACGTAAGCCCAGAAGAAGTGTATCTTCATATCCAAAAGCTTCATCCTAGAAAAGCTCCGGGCTTTGATGGCATTGATAGCAGAATCGCCAAGGCCTTGCCTAAAAAGGGAATCCTGTTCCTTGTTCTCTTGTTTAACTCAATGCTACGTATCCACCACTTTCCCTCTCAATGGAAGTGTGCTGTGATAACGATGATACCAAAACCAGGAAAACCGGAGAACCTTGTTCAGTCTTACCGACCGATAAGCTTGCTACCCACATTCTCTAAAATATTCGAAAGAATATTTCTTAGCAGAATCATGGGAGTAAGAAGCGTGCAGGATGCCATTCCCGACCATCAGTTTGGTTTTAGGCATCATCATGGAACCCCAGAGCAAGCACATCGAGTTGTCCAGCACATTTTAGATGCTTTTGAAAACAAGCAATTCAGCTCTGCAATTTTTCTCGATGTTAAGGAAGCTTTCGACCGCGTGTGGCACGATGGCTTACTTTATAAGTTGAAGTCCCTACTCCCGACTAGCCATTTCCTCTTACTAAAATCATACTTGCTTGACCGAAGTTTCATGGTCGAGGTGAGAGGGGAAAGGTCAACAATCAGAATTGTTCGAGCTGGCGTTCCTCAGGGAAGCGTTCTGGGCCCTGTTTTGTACACTCTGTTCACTTCAGATCTGCCGTGTCCTAACAAGCCGGGCACGATTCTGGCTACATACGCTGACGACACGGCCTTTATTGCGAACGCCTCTTGCCCAATCGAAGCGTCAAGGATTACCCAGGAATTCCTCGACTCTTACGGGAAGTGGACAAATAGGTGGAACATATCCATAAATGGAAGAAAGTCGCAACACTGCAATTTCACCTTGAGAGGAAAGATCCTTCCCAGAGTAGAGCTTCTGGATATCACCATACCACAATCACCCCATGCGCAATATTTGGGTTTGATCCTGGACAAGCGGCTCACCTGGAAGCAGCACACTACTAAAGTAGCAGCTTCATGTAGAGCTAAGCTGAGAAAACTGAACTGGTTGCTTAAGCCAACGAGCAAGCTCAGCCTTGGCAACAAAGTATTGCTGTTCAAAGCAATTGTGGTGCCCTCAATGACGTATTGCATCCAACTGTGGGGCATGGCTTCCGACTCGAACGTCATGAAAGTCCAAAGGGTCCAAAACCGTGCGCTGCGCATGATTGCAGACGCGCCGTGGTACATCAGGAATGACGCCCTAACAAATGACCTCCATGTTCCCTCAGTCAGGGAGCAGATAAACCGGCACTCTAGTCGGTACAATGATCGGCTCACTGCACACGAAAACCACCTAGCAGCTTCCTTGGCCCACCCAAGGACTAGAAGAAGATTAAAGCGAAGGCACCCCGGTGATCTCTGGACAAGAGGACGTCAGGTCTCTCGAGTCCTAAAGCAATAAAATTGTTTTTGTTCATTTATTGTAAATATTGTTAATCACCTTTTCTGTTATGTATCCACGTTATTATTTCTCTTCGTACACAACGTTTTATAGCCATTAGGTTGGCTGATCAACGTTAAATAAATGAATTTGTTATACTAAAAAAAAAAAAAAAAAAAAACTATACTTAAACCCAGAATCTGTTTTCGGTTTGAGTTTATATGTATATTGGTTTCAGGGGCTATGGTGTTGATCTGATCTGGTATGTTTGATCCTTGGAGATAAAGTACCTGCTCTATTCTACGTTTTGTCTTTTCCTGGTTGATGAGATTACAAAACCTTAAACAGTACAAAGCTTGAATCGAAAGTCTAAAGATGTCTGAAATCAACAGCCAAATCAACCACTGCGACTTTCAAATAAATGAAGATTTGTTGACTGAGATACGAATCGTTAAGTTAATTTTAAAAGTATCCAAGTAGTCGCGACGGAAATTTGGTAATATCTATTACGATACTATAGAAGAGTTAGACATTCTGAAATGGAGCTTGGTGGACTTGGACAGCGATCAAAACATAGGCTCCCATCCCTTTGATATTGAAAAAGTGGAAAATCGAATCAACGAATGCAGACAACAAAGCTTCAACACCAAATTAATCTTATCGATGCAGAAACCGAAAGTAATCCGATTTCACGACTGCTACTGGAATTTGGGGAGATAATTTTTCGAATAAGGGACTCAATTTCAGACTTAGAATGTCTTACATTTAATAGTGAGGCCGACCAATGTGAGATATATTATGAAAATTATTTGAATGCGATTAATGAATAATTTTTTGAAATAAATTATTTTGAAAATATGCAAATAAGAATTATATATTATCACATTTTTTTCCTTATTTAACTATAAGAATTAAAATAGCTCCAAAACCAGTTTTTGAAGTTTTTTAACATTGATTAGAAGGAAAGATACGTAAATATATTGTGCACTACGGATACCATGAAAGTCAGATCTATGACGATGTAAACTAGTTTTGAATTTAGGAGAAAATGTATATGAATGGGATGGAGTTGGCAGCCATCTTGTTAAAAATTGGTATTCACCGTCGGGAATCTGTGAAATCAATAAATTAGAAAATCAAACTAAAAATATTAAACGGTTCTCCTGGGATTGCAGATGGGAAATTGAATTGTAGGTAAATCTTGTTTTTAAGAGTCTGATATCTTTGATTACATTCTGCAAGCTACATGTTATGAGTTAGTGCCTGTGATTTGGGGTGCTCAAAAATGAAAGCCTTTATATATCTTAATATAAATATATATATATTTTCTTTATCCTAATAAAAGATTAATAAATGATTGTATACTTGATTAAGGTGAACTACGTCTGCGTGGCTTATATGGTTTCTCAAATTTCGCATTGCTGTAGTAATCTTCTTCCCACTCCTTTTTCTTTGGATTCCCATCCGCTTTCTGGATCTGGAGTTGAACTACGTATTGAAAAACGATTGGCTTGATGCATAATTTCACCAAGAAAACATTTTACGAAATCAAATATGCCATTTACTGTGACAAACAATTGACCCTCCTCCAACAGGGTTTTTAATCTGGCAAAAAATGTATGACTAACCCTTTGTATTAGATTTGAGTCTGTTATTCCATTTACATTTTCAAGGCTTTTTATACCCTTGCAGAGGGTATTATGATTTCAGTCAGAAGTTTGCAACGCAGTGAAGGAGACGTTTCCGACCCCATAAAGTATATATATTCCTGATCAGAATCACTAGACGAGTCGATCTAGCCATGTCCGTGTGTCCTTCTGACCGTCTATCCGTGTGTCCGTCCGTTTCTATGCAAACTAGTCTCTCAATTTTAAAGCTATCGGACTGAAACTTTCCCAAAAGTCTTCTTTTTTTCAGGTAGAATATAAGTTCTGAGTTTCGAATTTAATTTTATCAAAATCGGAAGTCTATATCATATAGCTTCCATAGGAACGATCGAAGAATTGGTGGGAAAATAATATGAAACAAATTACAGCTTCGGTGTTTTTTAACATATAACCTCCTACGCTTGCCAATAATATCTGTTAATTAGTTCTGAGTTTCGAATTTAATTTGATCAAAATCGGACGACTTTATCATATAGCTGCCATCGGAACGATCGGAAAATTGGTGATAAAATAATGTGAAACAAATTATAGCTTCGATGTTTTTTGACATATTATCTTATACTATTGGGAATATCATTTTTTGTGTTTTTAAATTTAATAATTATAACTGCAAGGGTATACAAACTTTAGCTTGCCGAAGTTAACTTCCTTTCTTGTTTTGGTATAAAGTACCATTCATTAACTTAAAAAATGCTTTTCAAAATCATTTTCGGCTTGTTTTCTATGATGATTAAAATCAATATAGGGTTTTAATTTTTTGTACAACTAACCCATGTTGCGACTAATGAAAATATTTTAAATGGATAATGTATTTGCTTTTATTTGATAAATCCACTATACGTTTTTTCTGTTAACCTCGGGGAGGAACTTCGTTTTCTGGACAGAAAGGCAAGTATTTATGTAAGTCATGCCGACCAGTAGGGTATTCTAAATCAACTTCCTATATATATCCTACATTTCCCTCAGTAGATATATTTTTAAATCGAAAGATTATGTTTATTTATTCAAAAATGTAAGCCCTAAAAGCGTTAAGGGATTACTCATTGCCCATCCATATAAATTATTTGCATTAATATAACTCACATAATTTTTTGTTTTACTTGAATCGATGTTGTTTGAGTATTTATTATTAGCTATAGAATTTCTTTGGGTACATTGTGTTAACCCACCCCGTACTGCTCTTTTCAAAAAAATATACGTCTCCGTCGCTAATAAGTTCTAAATGGACATTAGTATACTTGAGCATAGCATCCCAAGATATTGACGGTGCTGTAACATAGTTAATAGGGTCTAGCTTATACATTTTCTGACAAATTTTTCTAAAATGTTCGAAAACATCGGTCAAAATTAAAACATCACTTTCTAAATAAAGTTTTATATAATCTTTTATAGTAGTACAATTAAAAGTTTTCCAAACCTTTTGGGCAAAATTGTAATTATCTATACTACAATTTTCTTCGCTGAGACAATTGTAAAAACTATCACTGGGTATAACTGGGTATCCTCAAATTTTTCAAAACTATCTAAACGAAATACTACAGGAAAGAAGGGATCACTTAATTTATACTTTGGCTTACAATTTTTATGAATGGGACCGATGTATTTTCCAGAAAATTGATCAAAATATTTTTCCAGGTCGTCAGCGTTGATTTCCTTTTCACAGGCACAGCAGTTGCCTTCCTGTTCATGGATTGTGCTAGCAATCGGGTTTTTGGGGGTGGACCAGTACAAGCTAAAACAAGCTCGTAGTTTTTTCCTTGAGTGATATGCAGAATTTTTGTATGCAGTCAGCGCCTATAAAATTATACAAAATTTGAATTAGTTTTTAAAATAGTAATAAGTTAATTTTTTGATGTTTTTTACATACCTTCATATGTCCACAATTCGTTAAGATCAGGATTATATTTATGTGCTATATAAAATGATACGGCACATGCAGTATGCCTCTGCACTTTTGTTGTTGACGAAGTTGAAGACGAATGTAGGCCACCGGAGGAGATAATATTTTGTGAAAGCCCTTGAATGAAGTTGTAGTATTTGGTTCAGGGTAAAACGAGGCCACTTTTCCGCATTCAAATTTGTTGTGGGTAGTATTATTAACCATGAAAAACTGTAGACAGTTATCACAAAAATATCCTCCTGATTTGGCCTTGGAATGCTGTGAGTAGCATAATCTTTTTACACTTGTAATGTAAGCGTAATGCATACTTTCTTGGCTAACGTTATTTATTCCCAATATATTTATGTGGTTGGTTCGAATACATTTAGTTCTAAACGTTGGACCGATAATTTTGTCACCATCAGCATCGATCTCATAAATATTTATACTGAAATCTTTATTATTTTTCTCGAAATGAAATGAAATGAAATACCGTCATACACAATTATTTCGTTATTAATATTAATGTGGTAAGTTGTGGGCTTTGTCATTTTCTCTCGTGAATACTTTTTCTGCTTTGCTGTTGTAAATGTAGCACTCTCACGAGTTTTATTAGCTATGAATGCCAGTATGCACCATTTGAAACAAAATACGTCAGTATTCTGTACGTTTATAAGTGCATTTCGGGCTTTTATATTCTTCGGGGCCTGTATGTATCCGCTAGCAGGAATGTTTTCTAGCTTGATTATAGTAATTTCAAAACAATTGAAATTTTGTATTGCCCAACCAGAGTCTTTTTCTTGAAACTCACTGCTCGATGCTAATAAGCTATCTACTGCCATATTTAGTTCATCGATAATGTTTTCATTTTGGTATACAGATTTATATGCAGTCCCAAATTGTTTTGTTGTTTCAACAGGAACTCCTTCGTCTGTTTGTTTAATATAGGTACCATAAACTCTTAGGTTGAATTTAATGGCTCTATATTCTATCATGCAACGCTTTATAATTTCAATTATATTTTTTTGGCAATGCTGATAAAAATCTTTTAAATCAATAGTGTTTTGTACTGTACTATTGATTCGATATGATTTTACAGGAAAAAAAGTTTGTGAGTTAGGAAGAATTATATTTTTATTATTTTTTACTTCTCTGGCTGATGCATTTTTATGCTTATCGGTCAATATGTGTTGACGTTCCCTTGATGCAAGATATTTGTCACCACAAGTGGGGCATAAAAGTTCTAATTTTAAATCCTTTTTATTTTCGCTAATCTTAGCTTTTTTTTCTTGATTTAGTACTTCCTTACCCTCATCCATTCTCATCCGTTTGAGAGCATTTGATGATGTTGTGGGATGATCGTCCAGATGATTTTTCCTTCTGTTTTGGGGTTACCGTTTTTCAACATTCATTAAAATATTGAATGCATTTTTAGGTCCATTACAATTTTGCTAGTGCTCGTCAAATTCATAATTATGAACTAAGGTCGAGCATAAGTCACACCTTATTTTTGATTTACACGTTAAAACCTCGAGGCTTTGAGCACTGAGCATAATGAGCTTCAAACTCACTGATCTCCACATTTTTGGTGCACAAATCACAAGCAATAAATGACTCCATTTTTAGGGTTTTAGTTTTAATTTTTTTATTCAAAAAAATATATTTTTATATGTTGTAATGTTGGTAACATTTTTCACTCACACGTTAAAAAGGTAAAATGCACGATTCGAATTGTTAGGCGCGATTACAAGGACCAATGGGGATCGAATTATTTTATTAGAAAACAGTTCTGAGGCATTTGAAGAACTGATCCTGAGCAATTTGAGTGGTGTCATTTTTATAGTCTAGAATGTTCACTTAACAGGTTGACATCTACCTACAGCATGCAGGCATGTTGTTCTCCTATAACCAATCCGATTGGTTCTCGAATATAAGGAGCAGCCCAATACCCCAGTCGAATGGTTATTAGAAGGAAAACGAACACAAGGATTGATAACAAATTACCGGGGGTGAACGTGGTGTAGAAGGGGTTAGGATGTAGGTAAATATCGAAGGTGTACAACTTTGACACAGGTCAAGGAAAGGCAATCTCTGTGTAAGCAAGATACGAATAAATGGTCAGTTAAGGTCAGGCCAGCATTGGCATAAGATGTCGCGATGCAACCATTCGAATTTCCCAAGCCTTAAGCTAAGAGTAGATATTAAAAGCGGTTGCGGAGGTTTTTTTCGGCGGTTTTAAATGTATTTTGTATGAGTTGTTTTAATTGCAATCATATACACATCCCATAATCAGTGTGTTTGGTATCACACGGAATCCTCCCGTTTTATTGCATTTCAAATATTGTGACCCCTCGTTATCTTCTGAGAATGAGCAGGAGAAAGTGAACGTGTGTACCCACGAACCCGAATCTCACCCCCTACCCTCGAGTCCTTGCTCATGACTGCTTGTGCGCGAAGGTGTGAAATTTCAATTTTGTGAGTTTTGTTCAAAGTGTGCAGTTTTAAGTTTAGAACAGAGAAAATTATACCATTGGAAAGGGCTTGGGAAATGCTTTCCAATGGTTATTATTATTTTTTTTTTTTTTTTTTTTTTTTTTTAGTGAGGGGGTGTTCGGAGCAGATCGCCAGCGCCTAGTCATGCGCGCATAGGTGTACGACGGCACCTGCAGCGCTCTTCGATTATCTTTGTCGCCTTCTTTCTTATTCCACTAAAGCTGTCGCTTATCTTTTCAGCAACTACTTTGTAAGCCTGCATATGTCTATATGAAGATCTTGGAGCCAAGCTTTTTACACATTCACAGTCCGTCTGCCGCTCCGAATAAACGCTATACATTTTAATATAACCTATTCGTGCGTTATTAATTATAAATATAAGGGTGGCAAATTTGTTGTCTTCCCCATAAACATTTGGTGACCCCGATGTGATAGCAGTTTTAATCGGAGTCTGCAACTCGGTCTCGCGATTGTTTAATATAGTTTAAACAAACGCTTTGTTTCGCTGTCGTTATCGTGCATTCGGTCACAAACATACGAACATACATATGTGCATATAAAGGTGCACAGTCGGCCGTTGGATTTTTTGTACATTTTGCGCTGTGAAAAAACACCAAAACTGTGTTGTGCAAATAATTTTTAACAAAGTGAATCGCATTAAATCTTTGTTAATAGCGCATATTACACATATATATGTACATATAGCCATACATACATTCGTTTGCCAGTTACATAATCCGCTGTTGCTAGGCAGGCAATTTATCGGCAAGAACAACAACAACCAAGTTAAAGGTTCCGTTGCATCTCGGCGACCTTCACGTATTCGCGGTAAAGGGTATACGGTGTTTTGTGCCTCTAACGCGGTCGGACATTTTATTTTACTTCATTTTCAATTAATTTTTTTTTTCTTTCTCGTGATTGAAAAATTTCTGATACGGAAAACTCGGTTCGGGCTCAAAATGAATCCACAAGTGACGTCGACTACTACCGAGTCAAAGCCCAATCTATTTTGCGGCAAATGAGCTCGATGAAATGCTATTTAAACGCTGATGCGGTTAATCAGTTTGACGAAGCTGATTTGTTGGCGCGAATGGAATGGATCATTTCCTTAAACCAGGCATTTGATTCTGCGCAGACATCGTTGGAAAGACTGGATTTTGCAGAGATCTCGAGCGACCATCGGATTGAATTTGCTGAAGTCTTCATGGATGTGAAGGCGAAACTTAGCCGAGGCTTGGCGGCTCATCGCAAGCCGGCTTCAACCGCTGCAAATTCAACATCTATTGACATCACTAATAATGCGGATCTTTCTTTTCGATCTAGGAAGCCTCGGTTGCCAAATTTGGAAATGGCTCGTTTTCATGGATCCTACTCTGAGTGGCCCTATTTTCTTGCGACTTTCACTACGGTCATCGGAAATGATGATGAGCTAAGCGACATTGAAAAATTACAATATTTGCGTTCGAGTTTGGGCGGCGTGGCTCTGGAAACCATACGCTCGCTCGAACCTTCGAATGTTAATTATGAATTTGCTGGTTAATCGGTTTGATAATAAAGTTTTACACTTTCAGGCACATGTTCAGGCAATATTCGGTTTAAAGGGTGTCGAGAAGGGATCTTCGAAGGGTCTTCAGGAGCTGAGCGATTGCATGAATTCGCATCTGCGAGCAATTCGAACCCTGGCCAATACGCAACAAATTTTGGATGGACTTTTAATTCACATCGTCACTCGGAAACTGGATCAGAGGACGCGGGAAAAATGGGAAGAGGATTTGTCAATCACTGAGCTGTCTACCTGGGATGCTATGGAGTCCTTTTTGGAAAAGAGGTGCAGGATGATGGAAAACTTGGATCAAGCCTTGGTAACTCAAACACCAGACCAGCAGGTGGGAAAAAACTTGCACAAATATAACCAAAATACACTTATTGCTTCTGCTTTTGACTCAAATCATTTAACATGCTTATTTTGCGATGCACGGGATCATTATTTGCCAAAGTGTTCTCGATTTTTAAATTTGAGTCCGAATCTTCGATATAGAGAAGCAAAGAAGTTGCACCTTTGCCTCAACTGTTTGCGCAAGGGGCATAGTTTGCAGCAATGCAAGTCGACTCACTGCAAGTATTGTCGCATGAAGCACCATTCATTATTACACATGAACCATAACCCATCCGCAACATCAACCTCATTTTCATCTCCATCATGCGATCCATCCTCGAGCTCTCAGCCATTACCATCTACTTCATCAGCATTAGTATCATGTTTGCATACATCATCGCATCCTGATCATCATTTACCAAGCCCTCCACCCAAAACCTTAAATATTTTGCCGATCGACTACGTGTTGCTTCCAACTGCTATTATCTGCGTTAGAAATAGAATTGGAGCATTCATGCCTTGCCGAGCAATTTTAGATTCGGCCTCCCAGCTAAACTTCATAACCTCTCGCTTAGCTAGCCAACTAAACTTGAATCATAGAAGATCGCAAAAGTCGATTTCTGGGATAGGAGAATCTTCCATGATCTCTGATAAGATTGTCGATATTCTTGTGCAATCACGGGATGCAAGCTATCGTGCGGCATTCACAGCGGTTGTGCCTCACAGTATTACTGATTATCAACCCCATTTCAGTATAAATGCAACATCGTGGAGGATACCGCAAAACATTTCACTCGCTGACCCTAATTTCAATCAATCACAACGAATTGACCTTTTACTCGGCGCTGGGTTGTTTTTCGAAATAATTTCTATGGGACAAATTCATTTGGATAGAGCTTTGCCAATCAGAACACCAAGCTTGGTTGGATAGTCTCTGGAGGACTATCATCGAACATGCCAACTCATAAATCGGTTTTACAAGCCAGCATCAAGGACCCAGCTGATCATTCCGATGACACACTTTCCGCCATTGTAAAGCGATTTTGGGAAATTGAGGACTTCACTTCGTCTAAGCCATCTTTATTGCCGGAAGATTTGCGATGTGAGCAACTTTTTACTGAAAATTGCATTAGACTTGGAAACGGCCAATACTCTGTTCGTCTCTTGTCCACTTCCGGATTCGAATCTTTAGGTGATTCTTATTGCTTGGCTCGTATCGTTTCAAGAGTTTGGAAGCTAAATTAGATAGAACCAGATTTAATATCTGGTGGGGACTCAGTTGAGGAGGTGAGAGAAATTCGTCGTCAGGTGAAGGAACTACTGTCGCGAGGCCACTTTCCAATTCGCAAATGGTGTTCGAATGAGTCAGCAGCCCTGGAAGGAGAGTCTGAATGCGACAAGTAGCAGTTAATCAAATTTCACGATGGATCGGATGATCAGGTCCTATTTCATTTTTCTCAACTGCCAACCAACAACGACCCACTAAGCGGGTTGCATTGTCGACGATTGCCAAATTCTATGATCCACTCGGTTTAATAACTCCTATTATCACAAAATCTCTATGGAGTGCGAACGTGGATTGGGATGATGCACTGCCAGAGCCCATTATTTCGTCATGGGGGAGTTGACCTCACAGTTATCGGTCGTACAGAACTTAAAATTCCCACGATTCGTACTGCAACCAAGGGCTTCCGTTGAGTTGCATGGATTCTGCGATGCTAGCATGTCAGCTTATGGAGCGTGTCTATACTTGCGATCGGAGACCAATGGAGAATCGAAAGTCCATCTGCTCTGTGCCAAGTCAAGGTTAGCTTTATTGAAGGCCTTAACAATTCCAAGATTATAACTTTCCGCAGCGCTTTTATTGGCTGAGCTAATTGTAAACGCCAAGGAAGCCATAGATTTCGATTGCACCTTTCATTGCTGGTCGGACTCGTCCATTGTGTTGGCGTGGATTCGGCAACCTCCGAGGGAGTTTAACGTTTTCGTATCAAACAGAATCGCGAAAATTCAGGAGATGACGAAAGACATGTCTTGGCATCACGTTCCTACAAACTTGTACCCGGCAGACGTCGTATCGCGAGGATGTACCCCAAGAGAATTGTTGGAACATTCCCTTTGGGCTAACGGGCCTCCATTCCTTCTGCAAAGCTCGTCAAATTGGCCGTCCCTGCTAGACTCAGTAAAGGATCTTCCAGAGCGCCGTTCTGTGGCTCTAATTGGGGCCGTTTGCATAGACAGTTCACCAAACTGCAAATTCCTCAACTCTTTCGATAAGTTGCAGCGCGTATTTGCATACATTTTTCGATTCATTTCAAATTGCAGAGCCAAATCTGCGCCGTTAAAAGGTCGACTTTCGGTGGAGGAGATAAACTCTGGAACTGTTAACTTGGCGAAGAAGTATGGATTTCTTAGCCAGGGCAAGCCGTTTCCACAGAAAAGCAAGCTGGTTTCGCTTAGGCCTTTACTCGGCTCCGATGGGTTACTTCGCGTGGGTGGAAGGCTTCAGAACGCAAACTTGGACTACGATACGAGGCATCCGATACTGTTGCCCAAGGATCATCCAGTCACCAAGGCGATCATCGTTTATTATCATGAGAAATATTTGCATGGAGGATCGCAGGCGCTGCTTGCCGCATTACGGCAAAGGCACTGGCCCATTGGAGGCCGCAAGTTCGTCGCCAGCGTTATCAACAAATGCGTCCGATGTTTCCGAATGAAGCCTGTTACTTGGGAGCACGTCATGGGTAGCCTTCCAGCAAATAGAGTGCAGCCTAATCCAGCTTTTCATACCACAGGAGTGGACTATTGTGGGCCATTCTTTCATTAGGCAGAGGCCAAAAATAAGGCACCCCACAAGTGCTATATCGCCGTCTTTGTCTGTTATTCCACGAAGGCTGCTCATTTGGAAGTGGTTCAGGATCTCACGACGGATTCTTTCATCGCAGCGCTGAGGAGATTCATCAGCCTTAGAGGCAGTCCGCGTACCATTTGGAGCGACAATGCTACAAACTTTGTCGGTGAGCTCTTTTTGAGCGATATCTTCCGTCTGTTTAGCTGATGGGATCGATTGGAAGTTCATCCCTCCGCGTACCCCGCACTTCGGTGGTTTATGGGAGGCCGCTGTGAAGTCAGCTAAATTTCACTTTTACAGAGTCGTCGGTGCATCCATCTTAGCCATCGATGAATTAAGAACTCTTGGATATGAGATTTCTGCCATCCTTAACTCCCGTCCACTCTGTCCAATTTCAGAAAATGCTGAAAGCCTTGAGGTGCTAACACCGGCGCATTTCCTGAAGGGTTCCAGCTACAATAAGTTTCCTGAGCCTGGCATTACTCATCTCCGCGAAGACCGCCTCAGCAGATGGCAGCGGGTTACCCAGATGCAGCAACATTTCTGGAAAAGGTGGAGCAGCGAGTATTTGTCCCTACTTCAAGAGAGGAGCAAGTGGCGCGTCGAAACGTCCAACACCAAGGTTGGACGCATAGTTTTGCTGAAGGAGGACAACGTTCCACCCTTGAGATGGCAGCTTGGGTGCATCCAGGAAGTCATACCCGGCGGGGACGGAGTCATCAGAGTTGCTATGGTCCGTACAGCTACGGGTCTGATCAAGAGAGCCGTCGCCAAGCTAGCCGTTCTGCCCATCGATTCCGAGATAGGTGCTGTACGACGGCACCTGCAGCGCTCTTTGCTTATCTTTGTCGCCTTCTTTCTTATACCACTAAAGCTGTCGCTTATCTATTCAGCAACTACTTTGTAAGCCTACATATGTCTACATGAAGATCTTGGAGCCAAGCTTTTTACACATTCACAGTCCGTCTGCCGCTCCGAATAAACGCTATACATTTTAATATAACCTATTCGTGCGTTATTAATTATAAATATAAGGGTGGCATATTTGTTGTCTTCCCCATAAACAGGGGGTATACTAATTACGGTATCGGCGGTCATCGTCGTTTTTTGCCTTTTTCAGAAGAGCCAAACCTCCGCAAAAAACCTCCGCAACCGCTTTTAATAGCTACTGACGCGAAGAGCGCCCTCGGGTTCCCAGCAGGAGAAATCCACAAGAGGAGCATGCCAAAAACCGAGGCCCCCGAGAGAAAACAGCCGCGGCAGGCAGCGCTGGAAAAGACGCGACCACCGCCTGGAGAAAGGCTGCTCCAAAAAAGCGGTCGCGAAAGCCTCACCGCCCGGACGCCCTTATAGTGGAAGCGAATGGCAAGACCTACAGCGAAGTCCTAGCTGTGGTCACCCGTAGGGACGACGGCAGGCTGCAAAACCTCAGCACCCGAGTAATCAAGGTCAGGCGTGAACGCCGAATCGGTTAAACTGAGGAGTCTACGTCCATCATTTAGAGACACTCAGACGGTAGTGGTTGGACTGCCCAGCAAAGATGCAGAAGCGATTCTCGGTAAGGGCAAAATCAGGTCAGGATGGTCCATCTGCAAAGTGAAGGAGAGGGACTCGCAGCCCAGGTGCTACAAGTGCCTGGAGATTGGGCACATTGCTGCAAAGTGCCATAGCACAGTGATACGGGGCACAAAATCGCTCAATCTCCCATCGAGACCAACCAAATTAGTGCAAAAATAAAATTAAAACACATAATTATGGGCAAGCTACAATTTACAATTTTATTATTTTATAATTATATCAAAGTTTTACTAAATTGTGTGCGAATATAAATAAATTGCAAATTAATATAATATGTTTGTACACAAATAAGCTGTTCTTTTACAAACCGAACACTTTTTTTTGAGTCACATTTTTCATAAACAATATGAATCGAATGTGCTTTTGGTAAATGTAATAAAGTTTGTATAAAAATCATAACTAATTACTCGGCAATGATCCGAGCTTTTTGGGAAAAATAGAATGGTATTTTTCTGTCTGCCCTTTGGCTGGAATCCTTCATTTAGACCTAAAAAATGCTATTGCGTAGTCATCTATGGCTAAATAAAATAAATTCTTTTTCTCGTAATCGGCCATGTAAACCATGTAAACAAATTCACCTGCTTTTGATTTATGAAAATCGTGTCTTCCGTTCGACAGATATAATACTTTAAGTGTAAACTATCTTACGCTGATACTCGGCGAAAGAGTGATAATGTTGCCGAAATAGGTATGAGGATAAGTCTTGTGCACTTTATAAATAAAGTACAAATGTGGTGGCGTTGATATGGAAGGTCCCATATTAATTTATTTTTTTATTGAGTTCATGTCTACTCAAAATTTTATTAATCATTATTTATTATTCTTAATTATGTCTATAAATTACTTATTAAAAAATACTTTTGTTTGCTATGTTTATACTTGGTAATTTCATGAATTCTTGAGTAATCGTAGAATTAAAATCATGAATTAAAAATGTATTTATGTTTATATTTATGTTATAAAAATAATTGTATGTACATTTATTTATGTTTCTTTTTGATTTAATTAATTTTTTATTGTATTAATTTTCACAGTTAATTTTATCAAAGCAGGTACTTATTTTAAAATTCTTTAAATTAGCGCTTGCCTAATAATTTAATTGTATGTGGTTTCTTTTCTCTCCTTATTTTCCTATTTTTCTTTACATTCTTGTATTAGGGAAATCTAAGAAGATTTTACATTTTCTTTTTATTTACAGAAAATTAAACCAATTTAAATTCTAAATTTAATATTCTACCTTTCTATGTTTTTATTAAAATATTTGAATTAAATTTAAAAGTAAAATAATTAATTACATTTTTTCATTAATAAAATAAAAATCCGTTAAAAATTTTAATTTTTAAAAACTTAAGAAACGAATAAAAAATTAGGGGAATGTCAAGAAGCAATTTACACCGTTTGATGAAAAAACAAAAGGAAGAGCTTCTGCGATCGGCCGCTTTAGCTCTACCTGTCAATATAGAAAATGATTCTGACAATGTATACTCCTGAAATTGCTACCGATTTGAATAACAGTGCATCAGGTTATTCCTTTAATAACAATACAGAATTAAACAATGCATTTTTAGAAAATGAAGAAAAACCAAGTCTACGGCAACAATTATTAGACTGGTACCATATTAATAATGTTACTAGGGATCAACTTGATGCACTGCACCAGGGACCAATTCGTTCAGTGGTTGCATGAAATGCAATCAAGTTGGAAAACGTATTAATAACGTAACTGTTTATAGCGAAAACTCAGGCTCGCCAGTTACACACGAGCAATTTCGAAACAGGTTTCTTGCGTCCCACCACTTGCCCTGTTACCAAAACAAGTCTCTCCTAATAGAACGACTTCAAATAAATAAAATAAATGCCTTTCCGTTGGACCCACTGCACTTAGTTGACTTAGGGGTCGTAAGAAAAATTATAAATTTAATAGTAGAAAGAAAAACTAATAATTTCAAAATATAAAAAGAAGACAACAACAATTTCTAAGATCCTTCTAAATTTAAAAGATTATTGGCCTAGAGAATTTGGAAGAAAGCTGAGATCTCTAAAAGAACTGCCACGCTGGAAGGCAGTTGAGCACAGACAATTTCTTTTATATTTGGGAATGGTTGTATTGAAAGATAAAGTTTCGGATGATTGCTATTATCACTTCTTGCTTCTAATGTGTGCTTATAGATCACTAAATAGTTCAAATTATTATTCAACCCTCGAAACTATCAGCGAATTGATAGGATACTTCGTCCAAAACTTTACCAATATATATCCTAAAGAAACATTAACATAAAATGTTCATAATATGTTTCATTTAACCGATTGCGTCCGACATCTTGGCCATATTAACTCGTTCACGGCCTGTAAATTTTAAAATTTTCTGCAGCAAGTAAAGCACTGCGTAAAGAAACCTTATAAGATTTGGAAGAAAGCTGAGATCTCTAAAAGAACTGCCACGCTGGAAGGCAGTTGAGCACAGACAATTTCTTTTATATTTGGGAATGGTTGTATTGAAAGATAAAGTTTCGGATGATTGCTATTATCACTTCTTGCTTCTAATGTGTGCTTATAGATCACTAAATAGTTCAAATTATTATTCAACCCTCGAAACTATCAGCGAATTGATAGGATACTTCGTCCAAAACTTTACCAATATATATCCTAAAGAAACATTAACATAAAATGTTCATAATATGTTTCATTTAACCGATTGCGTCCGACATCTTGGCCATATTAACTCGTTCACGGCCTGTAAATTTTAAAATTTTCTGCAGCAAGTAAAGCACTGCGTAAAGAAACCTTATAAGATTTAAGAACAAGTAGAAAAGAAAATGTCTGTGCATAATACGAATGAAAAAACATTTACTGGGGAAAAACTGACAGATTTGGAAATATAATCAAATACACTTTTAGTAATTTTATCTTAACTTCTGAGATGCCCTACAACATTTGTTGTGAACAACAAAATATTCTTTTTAAAATTTGTAAATTTGTAAGAAATAATAATGCCTGTTTTATTGTTGGGCATATATTTTTCAATTTTGGCAGCTGTTTTGACTCACCAGTTTTAAGTTCATCTTTGGGCATTTTGCTCACTGATGGTAATTGGAACAGTGAGGAAGAATCATATTCTATTAGTGAGATATCATTTAAATATGTTAGCATTCAATTTAAAAATAAAGTGGTATTGACTCCGTTATTACACACTGTAAATTTATTTTAAAGTATACCACGTGACCTTCCTTTTATTCGTTTTTCAACTTTTCTTTTCGTTTTCGTGTCGTGCGTTATACGGTTGGCCGGGAGGTGGTTTTTTTTCGCGCGGGATTCGCGCGCGCAAAAAATTAAAGCGTATAAGACAATTTTGTGACGATCTCAGAAAAATGTAGTGTGAAAAAGAGAAAAAGCATATATAAGCATATTCAAAAAATTATGCAAAGAGATTTTTGAACATTTTTTTGCTGTTACTAGTGTTCTTTCTTGAGAAACTTTAAGAGTCAAAATTTTGTTTTCTCAAGCTTAGGAAAAAAATAAAAAAGGAGGACTTTTAAAAAAATTGTCATTTTGAATGAGACAATTTTCTAACATATTTCTTCCCTTTTTTGAGAAAAATAAGTTACAATTTACACTAGTTGCAAAGTGTCCCGATGCCCCTGGAAGAGGGAAGGTCCTCGGGGCTGGAAGGTCGGATCCAACACCTGGAAGAGGAAGTTCGCGGGATGTGGAGTAAAGTTCGCAAGATGCGGGCTGATCTAGAGGAGTTGAAAGCAGTGAACTCTGCTATACTAGATTCCACAGCCCAGATCTTGACCATCTGGAAAAAATGGGACCAGCCGAGCCAATTTTAAAGGCGTAAAAAAGGTCATACAAAAGGTAAATAGAATAACAGACTCCAAAACTAATACAAAATCTCTCGCCAGCACTAACATAATTTAAAGACCTGATCGCTGCTTGATAACCCAGTCAGAATGCCTCGCGCTGGTAGAGCGCCAGAAGCAAAACATGCTTAATTACGAAGCGTGGATGGCGACCCACCAGAGAATGATAAAAGAGGCGGACTGGTATGCCACCGTGTACCAGGGCCTGTTCCGGGACCCAGTGTTCCCGGCTTTTCCCGTCACCAGGCGGAGGAGCATCCGCCCAGGTCTGGCCTTATTCCCGACCGAGGAGCGGAGACATCAGACGGTCGATAGAGAGGCGAAGGAGCCGCTCTTCCCGGGAGAAGACGCAGCTCGGCGATTTTTGATTCTAGGAAATAAAGTACCTGCCCGATTCTACGTTTTGTCTTTTCCTGGTTGATAAGATTACAAAACCTAAAACTGTAACAAATTTGAATCGAAAGTCTAAAGATGTCTAAAGATGTCCACTGTGACTTTCAACTAAATGAAGATTTGTTGACTGAGATACGAATCTTTAAGGAAAAGTTTCCAGGGAGTCGCGATGGAAAGTCGGTATTATCTATTACGATTCTATAGAAGAGCTGGACATCCCGAAATGTCTCTTGGTGGATTTGGAGAGCGATAACAACATCGGCTCCCATCTCTTTGATATTGAAAACGTGGAAAATCGATTCACCGAGCTGATGATGGAGATAACAAAGTTTCAACACCAAATTGATCTTCTCGATGCGGAAATCGAAAATAGTCCGCTGTCACGACTGCTACTGGAAGTTAAGGAGATATTTTTTTGAATAAGGGACTCAATTTCAGACTTAGAATGTCTTAAATTTAATGGTGAGGCAGATCAATGTGTGTTGGTCAGCGGTATGTCTCGCGAGGACGATCCTAGCTTATTATTTAATCTTTAAATCTTTTTTAATCTTTTAAAATAGATATGACGCAAGATCACTTAATATTTATAATTGGCGAATAATTAATAATTTTCTGAAATAAATAATTTTGAAAATATGCAAATAAGAATTATGTATTATTCTTGGGATAAACACAAAACAAAATGATAATATATTTCTCTGTTGGCTTAATGATTTTTCCTAATTTTATTATAAGAATAAAATTAACTCTAAAACCAGTTTTTTAAATTTGTTAGCATTGAATAAAAGGAAAGAGACGGAATATATATTGTGCATTACAGATACCTTGAAAGTCAGTTTTGAATTTAGGAGAAAATGTGTCTGAATGGGATGGAGTTGGCAGCCATCTTGTTAAAAATTGGTATTCACCGTCGGGAGTCTGTGAAATCAATTAATTAGAAAATGCAAATATTATACGGTTCTCCTGGGAATGCAGATGGGAAATTAAATTGTAGGTAAATCTGGTCTTTAAGAGAATGATATCTTTGATTATATTTTGCTAGCTACATGTTATGAGTTAGTGTCTGGGATTTGGAGTGCTCAATAATCCCATTAAATTAAAAGTATACTTGACTGCTTTAAATTTAACACGCAGGCGAGAAAATGTATATTTCATTTAAGGTTTCTTTACCATGTCTGCACTTACATAATAAACATGACTCGGTAAAAAGGCTAGGACTAACAACTTAAATACATAAACAGTACCAAATATTATATTATTTAATCACTGTGGACGGCAGCACACGTAGTGGCGAAGCGCGCAAAAGAGCGTGCGAAGACAACTACTATATATAGCCGCAGAATTGAAAATCTGCCATTATGGTCGAATCGAAAGGTATCGCAAAAACTAAGAAGATTGCATACAAAGACTTTCAAAATATAGATTTGTTTGGGAGAAAAGGCGGTGAAAGTGTAAGAGTAAAAATTTAGAAAATTGGTGCTGCTGGATTAGGTGGGGATAAAAGCCCCCGGCTGTTTAGCTAGTTTTATTCTTACTGAGAATACGCGTCGAATGACACCTCTGAAATCCGATGTCCCGTTCAAAAGTAATTCAAAAAACAAGATTTTCTTCTTCTTCCCAAAATGAAAATGTTTGTCCCTTTGTTTGTGGGTTTGTATGCTTCCCATCTTAGTTTTAAAGTTTTGGAAACCCTATGGGTGTATAAAGTAGCTTGAAATAAAAAACGTTGGTTCTTCGCCTTTTGGAAAAACCCGCAAGTTTCGCGGAAAATCAAAAAAAAGCCAGATTTAAAATGCTTATAGTATCTAAACAACTAAAGCTACAGAAACGTGATATATATCTCTGAAAAGATAATTTAATTTGCTAAATACTCTTCATATAGTCTGAATATAATAGATTTAGAGTTATGACAAAAAGTTATTTTTTAAAACCTCTTTTTGACTATTTTTGACTATTTAGTATACCCCCTCACTAAAAAAAAAAAAAAAAAAAATTTGTTGTCATTGGAAAGCATTTTTCAAGCCCTTTCCAATGGTACAATTTTCTGTTCTAAAATAAAAACTGCACATTTTGGACAAAACTCACAAAATTGAAATTTCACACCTTCGCGCACAAGCAGTCATGAGCAAGGACTCGAGGGTAGGGGGTGAGATTCGGGTTCGTGGGTACACACGTTCACTTTCTCCTGCTCATTCTCAGAAGATAACGAGGGGTCACAATATTTGAAATGCAATAAAACGGGAGGGTTCCGTGGAATACCAAACACACTGATTATGGGATGAGTATACGCTTGCATATCATATCTTGCTTACACAGAGATTGCCTTTCCTTAACCTATGTCAAAGTTGTACACCTTCGATATTTACCTACATCCTAACCCCTCCTACACCACGTTCACCCCCGGTAACTTGTTATCAATACTTGTGTTCGTTTTCCTTCTAATAACCATTCTACTGGGGTATTGGGCTGCTCCTTATATTCGAGAACCAATCGGATTGGTTCTAGGAGTACAACATGCCTGTATGCACTCCCTGTAGATGTCAACCTGTTAAGTGAACTTTCTAGACTATAAAAATGACACCACTCAAATTGCTCAGGATCAGTTCTTCAAATGCCTCAGTACTGCATACCTATGGATCTAACCGTAGAATTTGTCGATTCGGAAAACGAGGTTGAAATAATTGAAAACTCGGATCTGGACCTTGTGCAGGTTTCCGAAGCAGAAGATTCGGTTGATCGCCTCCTACTAAGCGTATTTCAACCGGTTGCATCGTCGACCCAAAATAGGGACCCAGGATTGGAGTCTCTGGAGTGGAGCCAGTTTCCATTAGGGACTACTACGCAGGCTTTTTTGGAATCCCTTATCACACACGATGAAGGTGAAGATGTATATCAGTGTGCACAGGAATTTCAATTGGACGACGACCTATCCAGGCCAGAAGATGAGGTTTTTCCTAACGACGACCACATCTTTGAAGAACTTATGGGACCTCAACCGCCACCGACTAACCATTATTTAACTTTGCTGGATGATGGAGATGACAGCGCGTTACTAGATGTTTTATTTGATCTAGATTCTTAACTTTTAATTATAAATACACATTACATATGGAAAATAAAGTAAAAACTATTTTTTAAATTGAGATCTTATAATTGTTTTTTATTTATTGGACAATTTTTCTTTGGTTTAAAAATATTTTTTAGCTCTGCGTTGTGAACCAACAGACGATGCATATTAAAGTCGTATCGCAACCAAATTTTCCGTACTTTAGGACAGAAATAACAATAATAAAAGGAAGATTTAGATTTCTGATAGGCGAAGTTGTGTATCTTTAAGGTATGCGCTTTTAGGCCGCTGCGAGTAGTAAAGGATTTTGTTTCTGAGCACAACTCGCAATGATACTTCACCATTTCGATGTTTTTAAAAATAAACTGACTTTTCTATAAAAAATGTATCTTATATAGCATCTGAGAGACAATTCTTATGTTATATACACTAACTTTATTTTATCGCTATTGAAAGATTTATATAAATATAAAAAGAGATAGACATACTGATATGTATTTCTGACTTTATTCTCAAGTATTACATAGTTTGAATAAGTATTTTGATATGTATTATGAAGACATATTGTTATCTCATTTACTCCACATGAATTGATAGAAATATATAGTTTTTGACGAGTATAAAAGACCATGTAATTTCGGGTTAAAGAATTAGTATACAACAGTTAGGTACTAGTGCACAACGAATCCAATCTTACGCGGATCAAAAATGGTATGCATATAAATTAAAAGTAAATACATTATCAACTAATTCTGTTGAATTTGATAGGATTTCTTAGAGACCTTAAATGATGTGAAGCCTGTGATTGGCTACACAAAAATTGAAAATCTATGTATTGGATTTGAGTATAAGACCACTGGGTGTAAGCTGAAAAAGACACCATATGGAACTAAAATAGCTCTGTATTTAACTGACAAGGACGACAAAGATGTTTGGATATTTCTACCTAAAAGTTATGTGAACAAATTTTCTACAAAGACACCATTTAGGAAATTAAATGAGAATGGAATAACTCATATGGTATATAAAGGAAAAGATCCGAACAGATATAGTTGTGCTCAAATTGAATTTTTATCAGTAAATAAGTAAAGTAAATAAAATTCTTCAATATAAAGAGCTGAGTTTTTAAATCCAACAACAGTCTTAAATCAGTCTGAAAAAGAAATAGTTTTCCTTAAAAATGTACGCTCAACAGATTGAACTATTCTTGTTGCAATTTGAAGGCATGCTTTTCGAGCAACACCTACAAAGGATGGAGTTCCTAAAAGCCACTTTGGAGGATTTAGAGGAAAAAGAGTTGATCCATTCGAAGTTTGGATTCCATTATAAGCTTTGTCCCTGGAGCGACGATGATGCCTCATCTGGACCAGACACATGTCAGTGTCATATGCTGCCTGCACTGAAAGAGGAAGCCCTTAGTCTAATGATTAAATATTATAAGTTAAACAAACGTATTGCTTCAAAACCATGAATAAAACGAATTAATTTTACTTAAATATATATGTTTTTTATTTTTTAAAATGGTTCTTAAACATTTTTATTATTAATTTATCATTAAATGAATAGTTGATTTTCTTGAATTTTCTTAAAAAAAAATCTAGTGTTTTCTTTTTACTTTTAAAAAGACCGTACAGCATACAATAATGTCCGCAAGTGTTAGAAAAGTATCCCTGTAGTTGTTGCTTATTAAAAAAAAATTTATGAGCGTTAGATTTTAAAAATTTTAAAAATTCTTTTTTCTGGGGATATGCACCGTACGAATCGAAAAATTCTGCTGACCTACGACTATCAAAATAAAATGCAATCCAATGAGTTCCAGGTTGATCTGAAGTGTCGGTATTCGCAATTATTAGTGCGGGATACTTTAAAATAGTTTTTGGTAGCCTATCCGAAGGAAAAACTCCTTTAAAAATAGATTTTGTCTTTGGATGCTTAGAAAGAAAATGTTCAATTTGTAAAGTATTCATTTTAAAAGAGCGTACGAATATTTCTATGCTTATCAATATCAATCATTGAATCGTATTCACAGTATACCAAGCAAGTAACTGCTTCAGCAAGTGGTTCCGAAAATCTTCCTTCGATTCTTATAGTACCTTGAGAGATTAAATTTGAACATATAGTTGAATTTGATTGATCCGCAGTTAAGTCAAAGCCTAATATAAAACTGTTTGAATCAAACATTTCCTTGGTAATTTGTAGTCCACGATCGTAATGTTTAATTCCACATGATCTAAAAAGCATATTATAACCTCTTGAGCTTTGAACCTTTTCAGCGTTCGAGTAATCGAACTCTAGAACCTGGGAAGGAACTCGAACTCCATTAACCAATAGGTTAAAGCGTTGAATTTTAAAATGTTCAAATTGAAATGGGTCTAAGGCTCGGTTTCCTGAGTATGAGCGGTTTTTAACCATACAAAAGGCCAGAAAATTTGGTATTTGACCAATAACTGCGTTGTCTATCGACAGTGTATTGTTTCCTGGATATATTGTAAATGATTTGACTTCAACCTTGCTGAATGGGTACAGAGCATTTTTTGTTTGTAAAACATGATGATGAGCCAATAAAATGCTTGGGTTAACTCTTATATGGTTCATAAAAAGTTGTGCTTCTAATATCTTTAAATTTGATTCAGTACCAGTTTCCATTAAATAAAACGCTGTTTTTTCAATATTGAAATTAATTCTTAAATCAACATTGTTAACAAGCAGTTTGGTTTGATTAAAAATATCTCCATGAACTTTTCCGAATAACTCAACCTTGTTACTATTTTGAAACATATTTTTAAGGGTCTCATTCGAGTCCGGATAAACATATTTTCCTGCTGTTATTCTCCCAAAATTTGGAAAATAACCTTGGGAGACCAAGTGACTTTCTGAGGCGTCACTCCCATAGTTTAAAATTGTTTGCAAATACGCTCTATAGTGATAATTATTATCACTTTGCGATACCAGTATATTATTTAAATAAACTGATGAACTTCTAAATATTGAATGTAGAATATTGTTTACAACACCAACAGCATTTCCTTCAATGCTGTTGTTATAATTTTTTTTAAGTTGCACAACAAGTCGTAAATAAACACTTGACAGATCTCGATACGTTTCACCATTTCCCAAGCAAACAAATTCGATTGAAGAGGCGCCGTCCAAAGAAGCAATTGGATTGTATGAGACTTCTTCAGTTCTTAGAATAGAACTTTGCGTGGGGTGTGCCGCAAACAAATCTAATTCACTTTTCATACATGCGATATGCGTACTCATTTTGCTTTAGAAAAAATATCTTTAATATTTAATTTTCTTGTTGATTTTTTTTTTTATGTTGCGTTTGGGTATGTTTACGTTGTCGTTTAGATGTATAATGAAGACGTTTTTTCCTTACCTAGCCTTTTATTTCTTTTTCCACTTCCACTTTGAAAACGGGTAATTTTATCAATTGCTTTATTTGAAAGATCTTGTAAAGCAATTTTACTTTGTTCTTGAATTATATTTCTTAAAGACTTTCTCCCAAATTCATTGATTACAGCCTTTCCAGTCTCAGCAGCCTGATTTTTTATAGCAGTTATGCCCGAAAGAAAAAGAGGTTTTATGTAATTAAAAAGACCGCTAAAAAAGTTTCCGATTCCTCGTCCTTGTTGCACTATATGCGGAGATATGTAAAGACTTCCAATGTTGCTTAAGCCCCCACCACACTGATTTACATAATAATCCTGATAAGATTTCACCATGATGACTATTTTAGTTCTAAATAAATAATATTTGGGTATGCATTATTTATAGTCCTGACCTTCTCCTTCTTCTAAAGTGAAGAGTAACGAAAATCGGAACAGCTGAAGTTTCAAATGGTACCTTATATCCATTGGAATTAGTAATAAGTATTGAGATTTCATTTGGTGACCATATGTCCAAAGGATAATATTCAATATTATTAAATTGAATATTTTGTTCCTTTCCATTATAATGCAATACACGAAGGCATCGCGGTCTTTTACTACCTACTGACCTTGGTTTTATTATGTCAGTGTAAATAAAAATCAATCCATTTTCAGGTATATTCGTTTGAATGGATACATTTTTATATCTAAATGTTTCAGCATTTACAAGACTAACAAATTCGGTTTCTTCAACGACATTTTTATCTTGGTTATGTGTATATTTAATGTAATTATTCAAATATATATCTGTAATACCGACTTCCCAATCATCGTTCATGTCTTCTGGAATGTTTACAATGTTTGTAAATGCACACTTTACGTTGTCAGGAAAAACATTCATTGAGTCATTACTTAACAATGTGATAAAAATCTCATTTAAATAACCCATGTTTGATTTTTTATGGAAGTTAATGATACGAAATCCAATTTAATTTATTTTTACCGGTTTGTACTGGGTTGTTTGTTCTGACCGATCGCATTAACCTTTCACGTCCTGTTACATATTTAAAATTTTGATAAGGTAAAGTTTCCGTTTTTAATTTTTGTAGTTTTACTTTTAATTTACGTTGTCGTTCATTAAGCTTCACTTTGAGCAATGGTTTCTCTAATCCTATTTTCTTTTTAACTGTTTGACTATCTAAAAAAGAGGTATCACTCACTTTTCGTTTATCTGACACTACATTTTCTTTTTTATTTGAACTAAAATCCTCATCATCACTTTCAGGCGGTAAATCGGGGAACTCAAATTTTTCCTGACGTGAGTGTTCGTGCTTTGATGTTGATTTTGATGTGCTTGATTTTATATCAATCCAATCAGTGGTTTCGGATTCACTTGTTCTGGTTGTAATAGGATTCGCTTTTTGTTCATTTTGAAGATTCCATGATTTATTACGTTTTTTATTTTGATAGTAACTTAATTCTTGGCGAATTTTGAGCCATTTATCGAAATCACTTATTTTGTTATTATTCAAAATTGGTAAAAATTTTATATTTATTAATTCATTTCCTCTATCATTGTTTAACAATTTCTGATAGCTGTTAGGATGCATTAAAATTACTTTGCTTAAATTATGTTTATTTTTAATCATTTTTTAAAAGTTTTCCAAAAATTCCAGAAAGCAATGAAGTTATTAGAATCGGTAGAAATCCCCCTTTTTGAATAAGGACTTTTCTCTTAGAGTTTAATGTACGCTTTGGGCACGAAAGATAGCGCAATGCATTCTTATACTTTTTTAGAGCATTAAGATGAGATCTCCAACTCTCCCGTGTGCAGTCGCTTTATTGAACGCTCTATAAAATAAACGATATTCCACGGAAAATAACATTTATTAAATTGAAGAAAGTCTATAACCGCCTAATATACCACCAGCTCTATCCGCGAACAACACAACATAGTGCTAATAAACAAAGTTGACTCTATAAACCAGAAAATAAATTCTTGCTGAACAACAAGTGCGGTTGTGCGTGCACCTTCAGTGAGAGACAATCGGTGCGGCAGCATCTTCGGAGTGCAAGAGAGAAAAAGGTTGCCCCATCAGCTACGCTATCGCCGATAAAGCAGCTATTCACCAATGTCGATAAGGCAGTTTGTCGGTAAAGCAGTGAGTGCAAGCTAAGCTACAACTTAAACTTAACGATTAAATCCGAAAGATACAATACAAACACAACCGACAAATACACCCAACTTTAATTAAATCAAACAATAAATACACTTAATAAAGTCATGGGTTCTTCTGCTCCACCCACTAAACGTACCCGCAACAATGCTGGAACTGCCAGCGAACGCATCTCGGATGTAAATTCGCCTCAGCTTCTGGAGCTCCTAAAGACTCGCTTCGAGGAACAAACCGACAAAATTGAGTCGGCCGTTCGGGAAGCTGAACAACGAATGCTCAGAAGCCTTATGGATCGCTTGGACATAATCGCCGGGGAAGTAAAGCAAATGGATGCTCGTGTCCTGACGTTGGAGCGCGAGGTTGCCGATCTTCGCTCCATGAGGGACCGAATGGGTGAGCGGGTTGAGACGCTGAACCGGGAGGTAGAAAATCTACAAGCAGCAGGTGAGAGGGTGGGTGCACTGGAGGCCAGGTTGGCAACGCAATGCAGGGAGACTAGCTCGTGTGATCTGAGAGTTCATGGAGTTCCCTATGTCGAAGGTGAAGATCTCAGAGCTCTCTATCACAAGCTATGCTTCAATCTCCAGCTGACTCCACCACCAAAAGTCTGCGATATCTTCCGAGCAAGGAAATCACAACAACCACATGTGGATCCAGTGATAATAATTAAAATGATAAACCCACGCGAAAAGATCAAGCTGCTTGGTCAAGTCGGAATGTACAGGCGCGAGCACAAGAAACAACTCAGCTTGCAGTTTCTGGGTTTCAATTCAGAAGCGATTATTTATATAAATGAGCAATTGTTAAAAGAGCATTGTCTCATCTTTAAAGAGGCTATGCGTATGAAAAAACATAAAATCCTTACGGCTGTCTTTACACGACGCGGCCTTGTGCACGTGCGCTGCGCTCGAAGAGAGGGTGTATGATGCATCAACAGTATGGAGGAACTTTCGTCCATTAATCATTCGCCCGATCCACTTTCTACATCTCTCACTAACGCTTCGGCTGGACCTGAAGCTGGTAGCTTTCGTTCTTAAGCGTATAAATCGTATCCTCTTAATTAAGATAGGTTTAAAACTAGTTTACTTTAAGAAATGTATAAGATACGCATTGAATATTGAGATTGCGCCCCTAATAATCATTGATAACAACAATGCAGGATGAGGAAGTTTGTTCCATAGCTAGTGCCATGATAAAAACTATAAGTAGTTATAAAAATGGTCTCAAAATCGTTCACTTAAATGCACAAAGTTTGCTAAAGAAGATTGACGAGTTTAGATTCCTTTTCACTCAGTCTATTGTCGATGTGATATGTGTGTCTGAGACGTGGTTTGTAAATGATCTATGTGATTCGTCTATTGTTTGTGAAGGCTTCAATGTTTATCGGTCCGATCGTACTGGTCATGCAGGAGGTGTGGCTATATACGTGAATGTGAAGCTGAAATGTAAGGTGGTACTTAAACAGCCAAGTGACAGTACTATTGAATACATTCTATTAGAACTTCCCAATAAATCCCATGGAAGAACCCTTCTAGGTTGCATTTATAGACCGAATCGGACAATTGACTACGGGTCATTACTTAATGTTGTTTCAGACATTTCGTTGGAATACACTGACATTATATTGGCAGGAGATTTTAACAGCAACCTATTGTCAGAAAGCCATCTCGTAGATAACTTTAAATCCCTAGGTTTGTTTTCCGTAAACGAAACGATCCCCACGCACTATAGCAGCCACTGTGATACATTACTTGACTTATTTCTTATCAATGACCCTAGCAAAATCATACATTACGACCAGGTCTCTGTACCAGCCTTCTCCAGACATGACTTAATATTTTTAACATACGACTTGACCTTTGACAGCAAAATCAATACTTTTACGTATAGAGATTATAAAAATATAAACTATAATGAATTAAAAACGGAATTTTTGTGTTGTGACTGGTCACGTATTTACCACTTTCGTCATGTAGATTGTCAATTAGAGGTTTTAACCAACAATGTCCAGTATTTGTTAAACAAGTTTGTGCCCCTAAGGACCAAGGTGATTAAGCCAATGCAAAATCCGTGGTTCAGTAGTGAAATCAAAAACCTAACCCGTCAGCGAGATGTAGCTTACCTCCGGTGGAAGCGATACAAAACTGATGAATTACGAAAACAATACAAAGAGGCTAGGGTAAAAGTAAACATAAAGATAAAATCTGCAAAGAAAGAGCATTATAACATACAATTTAATAACTGTGTTAACTCAAAAAACAGATGGAACAAGCTAAAACGGTTAGGTATTGGAAAATGTAAGCAACAGACAGAGTCTGAGGTGGATGTCGAATTGTTAAACAAAAAGTTTTTGGAAATTGATGTACCTGAAGCAACATGCAATCCGTACCTGAATACTCAACCCCTCTGTGATAATAGTTTTAGCTTTATATGTATAAACCAAAGTGATGTCCTAGCTAGTATTCTGCATGTCAAGTCCGATGCTGTTGGTCTCGATAATATGAGTCCCAAATTGTTAAGCTTTTGCTCCCCTTAATGTTGCCCCATGTTACATATATTTTTAACACGGCTATTACAACGTCTTCATTTCCGACAATATGGAAAAACGCCAAAATTTTCCCAATTCCTAAGCTAAACAATGACTATAGACCTATTTCAATATTACCTTTTCTATCAAAAGTCTTTGAAAACCTTATGTCCTCACAGATTCAACTATACTTAGCTAACAATTCTCTACTTGATGAAAGACAATCTGGATTCCGTAAGAAAAGGAGTTGTATTACTGCAATCACTAATATTGTTCAGGATATAAGACAAAAACTTGACAGTAACTGCGTAACGTTTTTGACGCTACTTGACCACAGTAAGGCTTTTGATTCTGTGAATCATAACATTCTCTGTACCAAGCTTAGGAATATTTTTAATTTCTCAACTAATGCGACGAAGCTTATTAGGTCGTACTTAACGAATAGATATCAAGCTGTCGTCTCTGGGACGCAAGTTTCTTCTCTCCGGAATTTATCCAGGGGAGTGCCACAGGGATCTGTGCTAGGCCCTTTATTGTTTTCTATATATGTCAATGATCTCCCTAGTATCCTGTCTGAGTGTGAAGTACATTTATATGCTGATGATGTCCAAATATATGTTAGTAGACCCGTAACTGAAATACATGCCTGTGTTCGAATAAGTAATAAAATGTTGTGGCTAATTGAAAAATGGGCAAAGGAAAATGGCTTGGGTATAAATCCTAAAAAATCATAGTGCTTGGTAATTGGTAAAAAGCAACTTTCAACACTTTCACTCCAAAAATTATATATAAACCATACGCCGATAAGCTATGAAGTGAATGCAGTTAATCTAGGGATAACATTTAACAATACTTTATCATGGAGCAACCATATAGTCAAAGCGACAGGGCGTACCTATGCTCTGTTAAGAAAATTTTCATTCTCTAAATCGTTCCTAACTGAGGAAGTTAGACTATTAATCGCCAAAGTTATCCTCCTGCCCACTCTCTTTTACGGCATAGAAATTTTTGGAAATTGTGATGCGCGGGATTTGCGCACATTAACTGTAGCTTTCAATTCAATTGTCCGTTATGTGTTTAACTTAAGACGTTTTGACCATGTATCAGAACTGACATATAAAATAATTGACCTTAACTTGACCTCCTGGATCGATCTCAGAATTTTAATCTTCTTTCACAAAATAGTCACGAGTGGAGAACCAAAATATCTTTTCAATAAACTTACCCCAGCCACATCTGTAAGAACCAAAAATTACATATGCCCTCGAATACAAACACTGTGTTCCAGAAGGCAATTTTTAATAAATGGTATCCGGTTATGGAACAATCTACCGCACAAATACAAAACAATTAGGAGCGCAACTCAATTTTACAATAAAGTTAAAGATCTTTTAAAATACCAGTACAGATAAGTATAAAAATTAAATGAAATGAAATAAAATAAAAAAATAAAAAAATATATTAAAAACAAGGAAAAACGCTATAGTCGAGTACCTCGACTATCAGATACCCGTTACTCAGCTAAAAGGACCAAAGGAAAATGGAGATATGCAGCAAAGCGAGGTTGAAATGCGCCACCTACCGGCGGTAGACAGATTTAAGCGTTGTGGGCGTTAGAGTGGGCGTGGCAAAGTTTTTTTTGGATCAATCGATAGGTATTGACAAGACCAATACATTTCAGTTAAAATTTTTTATCTAGCATGAATATTGTGGGCGCCACAGGCTTGGGCGGTTTGTGGGCGTTAGAGTGGGCGTGGCATATTCACGTGACAAACTTGCGCTGCGCTCAAGCCTACGGAATCTAAATCTGAAATCCCATTTCCCTATCTTTGATATTTTCCGAGATATCTGCGTTCATATTTACGATTTTTTGAAGTTTGTTGCCGGTTTGTGGGCGTTCCAGTGGGCGTGGCAAACTTTTTTTTGGGTCATCGATAGGTATTGATGAGAACAATACATTTTAGTTAAAGTTTTTATTCTAGCATGAAAACTGTAGGAGCCTTAGTTTTGGGCGGTTTGTGGGCGTTAGAGTGGGCGTGGCACTCTGCTGAAACAAACTTGCGCTGCGTAAGAAGCTCAGGAATCTGCACGCCTAATCTCAATAGCCTAGCTCTTATAGTTTCCAAGATCTCAGCGTTCATCCGGACGGACAGACAGACGGACAGACGGACAGACGGACAGACGGACATGGCTAGATCGACTCGGCTAGTGATCCTGATCAAGAATATATATACTTTATGGGGTCGGAAACGCTTCCTTCTGTCTGTTACATACTTTCCGACGAATCTAGTATACCCTTTTACTCTACGAGTAACGGGTATAACAATAACAATAGTAACTAAGAAAATTTGATGTTAGTCATTAATATTAATTAAGAGAGCGAGAGAAATTGTTTAAATGATTTAAAAATAATAATAATATAAAATATCAACTCAATGTGACTAGCGCGATAATTATAAGTGTGCACTTGTAGCGCTAGGATAAAAACAAATAAATAAATAAATAAATAAATAAGATGGGATTTAGTAACTTTATGGTTTCCCTGTAATGTGTTCAATACAATCTCTACTATTGTTTTTACCAGGTCACTATTACTATTGCTTATAATTGCCTTACGTAGTCTATTGTCGGCCTTTTTGAGCACATACAATAAATGTTTGTTCGCTTTCAAGCGATTTAGGCTCTTTTTGTAAACCATTTTCATTTGAATAGCACACAGAATATTCTGAATTAAGAATGTCAGATCTAAATCTTAAGAGATCGTTAATGCCCTGAGTGAGATCAATAAGTAAATATCCGTGAGGTTGTTCCGTTACTTCTTTATATATTCTAAATAGCTCCGTTGGGTTTTCTGGGTATATTTGTCTTGCTAAACATTGAAATTGAAGCTTATCACGAGGATTTTTGAAAGCAACAATGTATTTGGTATTAAGTGAAATATCTCTGGTGTGCGAAGATTTATGAAATATGTTCTGAGTTACCACTATTACTGATAAATTCCTATGGTGTGATCCTTTTGTAAACAGCTCACACACATTTTTATTAAAGGCTCCCATCATCAAGTCATCCAATTTTAAAAGAATTGGTTCATTCGTTTCATTTTCAACTGTTTCAGGGACTCCTTTAAAATATTCAATTTTTTCGAAATTGGGCTTGGCACTCTCCTCTGCATAACACCAAATAATTCGATCTATTGAAATATTAAAAAGATCATTCTTTTTGGTGATTAGATTTTCTAAAAAGGTTGTTTTTCCCGATCCTGAGGGTCCACAAATAAGCATTGTAAAAGGATGTATAAATTGTGTAAACATTTTTTTATTAAAAAAATTTATTTTCTTTGGAATGAATTTTAATATATTATATTATTACTAATTGCTTATATAATGTTTTAAAGTTATACTAGGTTTTATTAATACTCTCTTGATCGCGTTTCTTGGAGCAGTTCTTCTCGAAATGAGTATCAGATCCGCAATAATTACAATAAATAAGTTGCGTGTATCCATTTTTACGGGGATCATTTCCAAAAAATCTCTTAAAAGAATCCATAATAAGAGACAACCTGATAGGACCATGAATTTCTTTTTACTAAATTTTAAACACATGTGTCACCATTGCTATATATTTCATAATTGGTGTTTTCTAAGAATACAAACAGCTTAAATAAATTATTTAATGAACATCGAAGTGGAAGTTTTTTCTTATGTATTCTACAATTTGTAAAAAAATTGGGTAGTTGAGTTAAACTTCTTCCAATATCTATATCGATAATGTTTGTTGATAAATACTTGATTAAAAAATTCTTTTTAATTTCACCACGAACAAGAACTGTGTGATACTTATTGAGTGGTGTTAGTATTTCTTCAAGACTTGTGTATGGAATATCTCCAACTGACCAATCCAATCCGTTAACGTTCTGCTGGTTAAGGTGCTGCTGCTTAAGAGCTCCATTATCCAATTCTTTTATGTTGTATGGCGGTTTGAAATGGAAAAAAATTAGGTATAACAGTTCCAGCAGGCATAAACGCCAGCTCTTTAACGAAAACTTGTTTGTTGTTACCAAGTACATATTGAAAATCTACTATAATGCTTGAATTACGATCGACTGTGTTCATCATTGGTTAAGATTTTTTAATCAACTGAGGGTGTGCCTGCTAGGGCTTTCTCCTTTATATACCGGTAAGACTAGAACATATTTACAGTTTATTTAAAGTAGTCTTACCTGATGGACATGTGTGTAACTAAAAGAAATAAAACTTCTCGAAAGAAACAGGATCACGAAGTCATTTTTGGATTCGAGTATTATGTTGTTCATAACTTAAAATTGAAATGTGGTCTGTCAACTACTCGAAAATTTTTGCCAATGGTTTGGATGCAGCAAAGTAAAAATAATTTCATTGGATTTGACAAAGACGAATGGATGCAACTGCTTACGTATAAGGAATTTATTCAGTTGAAACTGGACCAGTATGACTTCTTGATGCCTGATACAATTATTGATCATCCGTGCTTGCATTCCATAAAATGTAACTTTAGATTTAGGAAATCAGATAATCAGTACGTTTTTGTGATTAATCAGTATGGTAACAAAATTGAGTTTGATTCAGAGTCCTGGAGATCATTACTAAGATTAGGCTTATTTTTAACTACATTTTTATGTTGGAACTCCATATTACGACAGCAAGTAATATATCTTTACAATAATCATATTATTCCTAAGTGTGTATCTTTACAAAAATTCGATATTCAACTATCTGATTTAGAATGTAGTGCAAATAGATTTAACCCGATTATGTTTTGAAATTTCCAAAAAGATGCGTACAGAAATAAAAAGAGATGTTCTTGTATATAAGCAAGCACTATTGACTAAGCAACCATCGTCATCAAATAAAAAATAACACTAATAAATCAACACCTTAAGATGAGCAAACAACAAGTTGTCGATGAAATTCATAAGGCAGCGCGAAAAAACTTTATACGGCGAAAGTTCGTTCAAAAAGGGATAAATGACACATGGCAAATTGATTTAGTTGAAATGATACCGTTTTGGAAAGAAAATAAGGGTTTTAGATATTTACTGACCGTTATTGACACGTTCTCAAAGTATGCATACGCCGAGGCAGTTAAGACAAAGTCTGCCCTGGATGTAGCAGAGGCAATGAAATCTGTTTTTAAAAAGAGCAAAAGGGAAAGAATTTTTTAATTCCACTTTTAGGAAATTAATGGATAAATTTGATATAAATCATTATCATACTTATACGCATCTCAAGGCTTCTATATGTGAACGCTTTAATCGAACATTAAAAAATCGTATGTGGAAAATGTTTAGTATGCAGGGTAAATATAAGTGGATTCATAACATCAATTATCTCATAAATCAATACAATAATTCTTATCACCGAACAATTAAAATGAAGCCTATAGATGTCTGTTTGAAAAATGAAGAGTTTATTTTAAAATCAGTATATAATTTACCAAAAATACTTCCAAAACTTAAATTTTTAGTAGGTGATTTTGTTAGAATAAGTAAATACAAGGGAGCATTTGTGAAGGGGTACGAACCAAATTGGACCACAGAAGTTTTTAAAGTTTTAAAAGTCAAGTCTACATACCCCGTAACATATGAAATACAAGATTACATGGGTACCCCTATTAATGGGTCATTTTATGAAGAGGAACTTCAAAAAGTGAAAGACAAAAATGCTTTCCTAGTAGAGAAAATACTAAAAAGGAAAAATAATCAAGTGCTTGTAAAATGGAGCGGTTTCGATTCCAGCCACAACTCATGGATATCTGTAAATGACCTGCTAAAGTAATAAAACGCAACAATAGCAAGTTTAATTTGTATCTATTTATTTACAAATTTTATTCTTATAATATAAATATATAAACATTTATTTTATAATGGGTTTAATTTTGGATACTACTTAATATATGTTCAATATTATAATGACCATGAGCCAATGTATTACAATTATCTGGTAAAATATATCTCTTATCATCCTTATAATTAAGACTTATTTTGTTCATAATTTCAGTATAGAGGATGTGCGACCTACTTCGAATAACTCGCTGGGATCCATAAAATGTTTTTTTATATTTTATACATTCTATATAATCTTCATGATTCAGTTTTTTAATAACTGATTTCTTAACTCCTTTAATTTTTTTTATACATTCGTTTTCGTTTCCTTCCTTATCAACTAAACAAGAGTATGCCTTAGCCTTAAGTCCAGCAAAAGAAGTCATAATTCTACCTGCATGTTCATCCTTCATTTTTCCAGGTTCCCTATTATTAGCTTGAACTATATTAAATTAGTTGTCTAGTTTATAATTTGAGGTATCGAATCGTTCGGGATTTTCTTTTATAGTTTCGTAAAAGTCTTCCTCTGAAGATAAAATAAATGAATCTGTATCCATATAAATTATTTTCGAAGAAGGACTTTTAAGTAATAGAAAATTATAATAAAATTCATACATTAACCATTTAGATAATTCTAAAACAGCAACTCCTATGTATATTGGTTTATCATACATAATTTTTGATGGTGTTGTTCAATCGCTGCAAGATCTGTACCGAATATCTCAACGCTATGGAAATCATGTCTAGCTATGCGTTGCCTGAAGCCTGGCGAATTTTGCGTTGATTTATAATGTTTTACTAATACTATATTTCTTCGCTTGGCGACATTTTCCATTGTTTTGCCGTATTCATTATTCATTAACTTGAAAAAATTTTTTTCAAAATCATTTTCGGCTAGTTTTCTTTGATCAGTGTTTAAATCAATATAAGGCTTTAACCAGCATGATTGTGTAAAAGACAAAACCCTATGTATTTTTTTTACAATTAAACCATGCTGTATACAAAGTTGAAGCTGTTTTAAATGGATAATGTATTCGCTTTTATTCGTTAAATCAGCTATAAGTTTTTTCTGCTTACCTCCTGGAGGAACTTTGTTTTCTGGACAGAAAGGCAAGTAGTTATGTGAGTCATGCCGATCAGTAGGATATTCTAAATCAACTTCTAATATATATCCAACATATTCCTCCACAGAAATATTTTTATAATCGAACGATTCTAATTGATCATTACTTAAAAATTTAAATCCTGAAAGCGGTAAGGGTTGACTCATTGCCCAACCATATAAATTATTTGCATCAATATAGCTCAGATAGTTATTTGGTTTACTTGAATCAAAGTTAGTTATATATTTATTATTAGCTATAGAAATTCTTTGGGTACATTGAGTTAACCCACCCCTTATCGCTCTTTTTAAAAAATTGTACATGTCTCCGTCGCTAATAAGTTCTAAATTTACATTAGTATACTTGAGCATAGCATCCCAAGATATTGACGGTGCTGTAACATAGTTAATAGGGTCTAGCTTATAAATTTTCTGACAAATTTTTCTAAAATTTTCGAAAACATCGGTTAAAATTAAAACATCACTTTCTAAATAAAGTTTTATATAATCTTTTATAGTATTACAATTGAAAGTTTTCCAAACCTTTTGGGCAAAATTGTAATCATCTATACTACAATTTTCTTCGCTGAGAGAATTGTAAAAACTATCAATGTCAGGAAGCTGGGTATCCTCAAATTTTTCAAAACTATCTAAATAGTCGTAAGGGAAGACACCCTTCCTACGCATTTGCTTAAATTTTTCTCCCTGAAATTTAGTACTTAGAATTTTAAAATCTTTGTCCTCCAAGTAGCTCGATAGTTTTTCTAAGCTCGAATTTAAAAATCTAATCGAATCGATGTATCTTATTTTGAATCTATTTGAGGCATTTATTTTAATTGTCTGCGTTAGCGCTATATAAAGCTCTTTATTACATGGTATGGGGCTTAAGTCTCCTTCTAATTCAGTAATGAATAAATGTATGTCATATTTAGATAAGTTATGAAATACTACAGGGAAGAAGGGATCACTTAATTTGTACTTTGGCTTACAATTTTTATGAATGGGACCCACGTATTTCCCAGAAAATTGATCAAAATATTTGTCCAGGTCGGCAGCGTTGATTTCCTTTTCACAGGCACAGCAGTTGCCTTCCTGTTCATGGATTGTGCTAGCAATCGGGTTTTTGGGGGTCGACCAGTACATATAAAACAAGCTCGTAGTTTTTTCCTTAAGTGATTTGCAGAATTTTTGTATGCAGTCAGCGCCTATAAAATTATACAAATTTTGAATTAGTTTTTAAAATAGTAATAAATTAATTTTTGATGTTTTTTACATACCTTCATATGTCCACAATTCGTTAAGATCAGGATTATATTTATGTGCTACATAAAATGATACGGCACATGCAGTATGCTTCTGCACTTTTGTTGTTGACGAAGTTGAAGACGAATTTAGGCATGTTCTATAGTTTTCAAGAACAGCCTCAATATCGGCATATATCACCACCGGAGGAGATAATTTTTTGTGAAAGCCCTTGAATGAAGTTGTAGTATTTGGTTCAGGGTAAAACGAGGCCACTTTTCCGCATTCAAATTTGTTGTGGGTAGTATTATTAACCGTGAAAAACTGTAGACAGTTATCACAAAAATATCCTCCTGATTTGGCCTTGGAATGCTGTGAGTAGCATAATCTTTTTACACTTGTAATATAAGCGTAATGCATACTTTCTTGGCTAACGTTATTTATTCCCAATATATTTATGTGGTTACTTCGAATACATTTAGTTCTAAACGTTGGACCGATAATTTTGTCACCATCAGCATCGATCTCATAAACATTTATACTAAAATCTTTATTATTTTTCTCGAAATGAATAATTCCTTTATTCGTGATTGGAAACTCGATTCCTGAAAAATCCAATCTTATACCATCATATACAATTATTTCATTATTAATATTAATGTGGTAAGTTGTGGGCTTTGTCATTTTCTCTCGTGAATACTTTCTTTGCTGTGCTGTTGCAAAGGTAGCACTCTCATGAGTTTTATTTGCTATGAATGCCAGTATGCACCATTTGAAACAAAATACGTCAGTATTCTGTACGTTTATAAGTGCATTTCGGGCTCTTATATTCTTCGGGGCCTGTATGTATCCGCTAGCAGGAATGTTTTCTAGCTTGATTATTGTAATTTCAAAATAATTGAAATTTTTTATTGCCCAACCAGAGTCTTTTTCTTGAAACTCACTGCTCGATGCTAATAAGCTACCTACTGCCATATTTAGCTCATCGATGTTTTCATTTTGGTATACAGATTTATATGCAGTCCCAAAATGTTTTGTTGTTTCAACAGTAACTCCTTCGTCTGTTTGTTTAATATAGGTACCATAAACTCTTAGGTTGAATTTAATGGCTCTATATTCTATCATGCAATGCTTTATAATTTCAATTATATTTTTTTGGCAATGCTGATAAGAATCTTTTAAATCAATAGTGTTTTGGACTGTACTATTGATTCGATATGATTTTACAGGAAAAACAGTTTGTGAGTTAAGAAGAATTATATTTTCATTATTTTTTACTTCTCTGGCTGATGCATTTTTATGCTTATCGGTCAATATGTGTTGACGTTCCCTTGATGCAAGATATTTGTCACCACAAGTATGGCATAAAAGTTCTAATTTTAAATCCTTTTTATTTTCGCTAATCTTAGCTTTTTTTTCTTGAATGCTTACTTCCTTACCCTCATCCATTCTCATCCGTTTGAGAGCATTTGATGATGTTGTGGGATGATCGTCCAGATGATTTTGCCTTATGTTTTGGGGTTGCCGTTTTTCAACATTCATTAAAATATTGAATGCATTTTTTGGTCCATTACAATTTTGATAGTGCTCGTCGAATTCATAATTATGAACTAAGGTAGAGCATAAGTCACACCTTATTTTCGATTTACACATTAAAACCTCAAAGGCATTCCGAGGCTTTGAGCACTGAGCATAATGAGCTTCAAACTCACTCAACTCCACATTTTTGGTGCACAAATCACAAGCAATAAATGACTCCATTTTTAGGGTTTTAGTTTTAATTTTTTTTTATTCAAAAAATATATTGTTATATGTTGTAATGTTGTTAACAATTTTCACCCACTCGTTAAAAAGGTAAAAAGCACGATTCGAATTGTTAGGCGCGATTACAAGGACCGATGTGGATCTAATTATTTTATTAGAATACAGTACTGAGGCATTTGAAGAACTGATCCTGAGCAATTTGAGTGGTGTCATTTTTATAGTCTAGAATGTTCACTTAACAGGTTGACATCTACAGGGAGTGCATACAGGCATGTTGTACTCCTAGAACCAATCCGATTGGTTCTCGAATATAAGGAGCAGCCCAATACCCCAGTAGAATGGTTATTAGAAGGAAAACGAACACAAGTATTGATAACAAGTTACCGGGGGTGAACGTGGTGTAGGAGGGGTTAGGATGTAGGTAAATATCGAAGGTGTACAACTTTGACATAGGTTAAGGAAAGGCAATCTCTGTGTAAGCAAGATATGAATAAATGGTCAGTTAAGGTCGGGCCAGCATTGGCATAAGATGTCGCGATGCAACCATTCGAATTTCCTAAGCCTTAAGCTAAGAGTAGCTATTAAAAGCGGTTGCGTAGGTTTTTTAGGCGGTTTTAAATGTATTTTGTATGAGTTGTTTTTAATTGCAAGCGTATACTCATCCCATAATCAGTGTGTTTGGTATTCCACGGAACCCTCCCGTTTTATTGCATTTCAAATATTGTGACCCCTCGTTATCTTCTGAGAATGAGCAGGAGAAAGTGAACGTGTGTACCCACGAACCCGAATCCCACCCCCTACCCTCGAGTCCTTGCTCATGACTGCTTGTGCGCGAAGGTGTGAAATTTCAATTTTGTGAGTTTTGTTCAAAATGTGCAGTTTTTATCTTAGAACATCTTATACCATTGGAAAGGGCTTAAAAATTGCTTTCCAATGACACCAAATTTTTTTTTTTTTTTTTTAGTGTGGGGGTATACTAATTACGGTATCGACGGTCATCGTCGTTTTTTGCCTTTTTCAGTCGAGTAGTGGGAAATTACGGTAGCGGAGAATGCTTCGTTTTAAGAAATTCTTAAAACTAAAGTTCTTATCCTATACATACATATTATTGGGTGGCCTCTAGATATAAACCCTGAAAAGTGTTCCCAATAAGAAATTTAAAACACAAACCTTAAAGTGATCCCACTACCTAATTTTCTATACACACCCGTCTAACTTTATCGTAGACACAAACAATTTTGTATATCCTCAGCCCTGAAAAGTGATCCTATAAGTCTTATACAACTTGAACATTAAAGTGATTCTTCAGCTCATTTTTCCTAGACACACTCCTCAAAAGGAATCGTTTAACATATAAGAAAAACTAGAGTATAAGACCGCAGCGGCGGTCATCGCAGCGGCAGTCTCGGCAGCGTCCAAACCGCCGCTGCGAAAAGCTCCGCTACCGTAATTTCCCACTTTGGTGTCATTGGAAAGCATTTTTCAAGCCCTTTCCAATGGTATAATTTTCTCTGTTCTAAGATAAAAACTGCACATTTTGAACAAAACTCACAAAATTGAAATTTCACACCTTCGCGCACAAGCAGTCATGAGCAAGGACTCGAGGGTAGGGGGTGAGATTCGGGTTCGTGGGTACACACGTTCACTTTCTCCTGCTCATTCTCAGAAGATAACGAGGGGTCACAATATTTGAAATGCAATAAAACGGGAGGGTTCCGTGGAATACCAAACACACTGATTATGGGATGAGTATACGCTTGCAATTAAAAACAACTCATACAAAATACATTTAAAACCGCCTAAAAAACCTACGCAACCGCTTTTAATAGCTACTGCCAAGCCATATGGGGACGACTCCTAGTCATGGTATTGGGGTACTTAAACTCTTGAGCAAAAATAAACTTCTGATATCAAACAAAAACACCTCTTAACGAGGTAGAAAGTAGTGGCGAACGCGCCCTTAACAAAAATTTCTGATATCAACAATTGTGACGAAAAATGATATTACATTCGATAAAATAAATAAACTATATGAAATTTATGTATTCGGCACGCTACAACAGAAAATTTTTATGTAGGTAAATATGTCGAGGAATCCCTAGAACCTTCCCCTGTCGAGGAATCACTAGAACCTTCCTCTGCTTCAGGCTGCTCTTCGTGCTGCTCCAAACGGAAACGTTTTCTGGCGCGTGGCATCTTTTCAGTTTGGCTCTTCAAATACGAATGCTTTCCCTTACAGCTTGCGTCCCCTTTTCCTTTTTCGCCAGCGTCACTCGCTACTTTCTTCTACTCTCGTTCTCGCATTCCAATACACACACTAATGAGAACTTCTCGTTATTCCTTTTTGATGCGGACACCTGCATCCTTCTATCTCGCTCACACCAGTGCACAGACTAACGTTGACAACAGAAACTATTGCCTCTATTTGAGCAGCCAAAGGAACAGCACAGAAGGACATACATGAAAACGAATGGGAAGCGAAAGACAAATCAAAGCTAACAGTTGTTATAACTCTAATTGGCCAACTAATCTACGACACGGCCATCCTGACTTTCACACGTCCTCGTGTGTTTCCAACCTTTAAACATTACAAAATATTATCTCCCAATAATAAATAGCACTATATATGTACCTTGAAGTTAAAGCAAAACAACTATATTTTCATTAATCAAAAGCCTTATAAACTATTAATCTGTGAATAACAAATCAAACTTAGCATTTTTGCTTTCTTAACATTTTTTTTCTCAATAACATTATTCTTTTAAATTCAAAAGTTATACAGAATTCTTAATTCTTAACTAGCAGATCGAACTTACACTTCCTCATACGTTAACAAAGGACAATATTTTTATTATTTTAAGCCTTGAGATCCGGACTACCATCAATTCAAACAATATTCATTTTCCATTTTCATTTGCTTCTCCAATAAGCAATCACATTAACTGTTTTCATTTTACTTAACAATTTAAGTCCTGTCTCAACCAACCGGCCAACATAGCACACAGCTGTCTCGACTATAAACAGATCGATTGACCAACCGGCCAACACATAGCACGCAGCTGTCTCGACTATAAACAGATCAATTGACCAACCGGCCAACACATAGCACACGGTTATCATTAACATTTTCTTATTTCATAAATCATCGCAGCCATCACCGGCTCGATCAACATCATCTTCATCCATGACCGCCTCGTCATGCTCTCTGGTAATCCCCTTCTCAGGCATTTTTCATAAAAATTCGTGAGAATATTTGTAAGTTCGATTGCCCTTTAACGCTTTTAATTTATATCGATCGCCTGGTAATAGGTCAACAACTAAAAATGGGCCTTTAAACTTGGGGTCTTATTTCACCTGCTTTAACTTCAAACCCCAAATATTCAACACAGGATTTAAGAAATGAGCATTTGGTGATATTAAAAGAAAATCCGGCTTTAGTTAGGGTTTGCAAAACTACCTCAACTCTTTCTAAAGCTTAGTCTTTGGTACCTGCTACTACCATAACGTCGTCCATGTAGACTACTACATACGAATGAACAAGATCACCTAAAGCACAATTTATAGCTCGTTGAAATACGGAAGGGGCATTCTTTAACCCAAATGGCATGGCAACAAACTCATACTGTCCGTCCGGAGTAACGAACGCTGTTCGTTCGATCGAATTCGGATGAATTGGGGTTTGGTGAAATCCGCTTGCCATATCTATGCAGGTGAAAAACTTAGCACCACTTAGTCTACCTATCTGGTCCGAAACAAGTGGCAACGGATACTTGTCAGAAACAGTGTTCGAATTCAGTTCCCTATAATCAACACAGAGACGGTCAGTTCCATTTTTCTTCTTAACAAGAAGCATCGGGCTTGCAAAGGGGGAGGAACTTGGTCTTATAATGTTCTTTTTCTTCCACGCTCAATCTGTAAGGTCGTCTCTGAACTGTCTTGTTTGGATCAATCAGTCGAATCTCTAGCTGCCTCGTAGTTACGCGACTTTGTGGAATATCGCTTATAAACGAACCAGAGTAATTTTGAAGCATTGATGTTAGCCTATCCTTATCTAAACCACTTAGATCGGTATCAACATTGGCCAAATCGGGAACACAGTTTGAAGTCAAGACAGGCAATACAGTTTTTTTTTATTAAACATTGAAAGTGAATTAGATGTAATTGTTACACCGATTCCCTGGCTCAAAATTTCTCTCCCAATCAAAGCATCATACTTGATATAACTATCTTGAACTGCATAAAAAAGAACTTCGAAGGATTGATCACAGATCAAAACCTTAGCCAATATCTGTAGGGTGCTATAAACCGTGTTACTACCAATACCTCTTAAAATTACTGTTATTTATTCTAGATCCAGACAGCTTTAGCGAGACGGCTTCCTTGATGAGCAAGCACTCGGCTCCTGAGTCAAAACAAAATTGGAACGACTCACCAAATTGTGGAAAAGTTCCAAGGGGCTCAAGTACAGTACACAGGTTGACATCTTTAACATAATCCCTCTTGACCGTCATTGAGCGCTCCTGACGATCCGGGCACACAGTAGCCACATGCCCTTCCTTTCCACACTTAAAGCAGATTAGAGTCGAGCGATCTCTTCCTCCGTTATGTCCAGAACGTTGATTAGCTAGTTGACTATGTCGCGGGGGCACACCAGACGAGCGACACTCCGCCTTCTTGTGACCCTCTTTTCCGCATTTGTGACATATGATATTGAAGAATGGTCTTGTTTTCTTATTAGTCGAGGCCGACAAGACGTCGCCAGTACCGCGGCTCGGTCCAGCATCAAAAGAAAAGGCTTTCAACTCCTGTTGCAACTCGTTTCGAGAATTGACTTCTGTAGTAAAAGCCAAGCGTTGCAATCGCTTGTCCAATCCAGCCACGTGTGCCAAAGCAACAGAAACGGCAATTTGCTCTACCGTCAGGGACTTCCACCTGGACATCAGGGATGTTACAACTCTGCTTCCATACAGCGACATAGATTCTCCCTCTGTTGGGCGACCATTCAGCAAATTCAACACAGTTGCAGCCAAGGTCTCCGTTCCGGCGAAATACTGCAAAAACAGTTCTCTGAACTGCGTCCATGTGATTCCAGGGTAGACCGTTTGTGCAAGCCAACAAGACGCGCTTCCTTGCAAGGACCGACTGAGAGCCATCACGAGAGCGCTGCCTTCTAGACTGTTTTCGGAAAGAATGTAATCCACCGTTGCACTCCATGATACTGCATCCGCGTTTGCACGATCAGGATTAAAGTTCGGAAGTACAACGGTAACTGCGTCCTTCGGGGCGCGCTGTACTGCTTTTATAAGTTCCAAGAAAGTACGATTTTGTGATTCCAAAAGCAGCTTCAGATTATTCTCGCTTTCGGTTTGAGGCCTGGGCAATCCCACTTCTGATGTCGAGGAATCACTAGAACCTTCCCCTGTCGAGGAATCACTAGAACCTTCCTCTGCTTCAGGCTGCTCTTCGTGCTGCTCCAAACGGAAACGTTTTCTGGCGCGTGGCATCTTTTCAGTTTGGCTCTTCAAATACGAATGCTTTCCCTTACAGCTTGCGTCCCCTTTTCCTTTTTCGCCAGCGTCACTCGCTACTTTCTTCTACTCTCGTTCTCGCATTCCAATACACACACTAATGAGAACTTCTCGTTATTCCTTTTTGATGCGGACACCTGCATCCTTCTATCTCGCTCACACCAGTGCACAGACTAACGTTGACAACAGAAACTATTGCCTCTATTTGAGCAGCCAAAGGAACAGCACAGAAGGACATACATGAAAACGAATGGGAAGCGAAAGAGAAATCAAAGCTAACAGTTGTTATAACTTTAATTGGCCAACTAATCTACGACAAATACATATTAAGTGTTGCGGGCCGAAATCATAAATTTAATATAGTTTATTTATTTTATCGAATGTAATATCATTTTTCGTCACAATTGTTGATATCAGAAATTTTTGTTAAGGGCGCGTTCGCCACTAATTTCTACCTCGTTAAGAGGTGTTTTTGTTTCATATATATTATTGAACAAATCAAATCATTTAAAATGTGCTTTATATCTTTGCAGAAGAGAAGGGAAAAAGCGCACTAAAAAAGGCCAATCCGGAACCAGGAGCCGAACCACAGAGCTTTTCCGATCAAAATAATATGTGCTGAAAATTGGAAAAATAAAATAAAAATTATGAAATTGAAATCCTGTTTTATGTATTGGAAAAGCTAACAGATAATTCCTTTTTTAAGGAGTATAGGTGTATTCCTGGAAATAGCTTACAGGGACATTCTAATTTAATCCTTACAGAATTCATTTATTTGATGCATATAGGTGCATTCCTGGGTACATATTACAGGGGCATGCTTGCAACATATACCTTCTTTTTTGTCCTGCTCCTGTGTTAAAGGAATGGAAAGGGTCTTCACTTTCGGAACACCTCTTTGGTGACCATTTCATAATGAAAGAACGTGTGCTGGAATGGAGTCATTTTCGACTGGGATACCTTTCACTTTTGAACTCTAAGCTAATATTGACTTCTATGCTGATAACATTTGTACTGTCTTTATATGATAATTATACGAATTAAGTATATTTTATAGTAATGAGCAAACATATGTACAGTGTACGTTGTACACGTTATGATTAATAATTCGACGTGTGAAAAACATGCGAATACAACGATTCTTGGGTTCTGATGCACGCAAGTCCAGCCGCAAGAAGGTTAATTTTGTGGTTGAACAGGTTGAATAATCTTAAACTTACTTTAATTTGTATATATTGAATTAAAATGATGTATTATTGTTATTATATATGTATTATAATATTGTACTTCATAGTAAAATTAATTATATATGTATTTGAGTATTAACTATTTTAATTATTTGGTATTATTTATTTACCCATCTAAAGTATTTGATATGAAAACAAGAAATGAAGTTAGCTTCGGCAAGCCGAAGCTTGTATACCCTTGCAGCTATAATTATTAAATTTAAAAACACAGAAAATGATATTCCCAATAATATTATCAGATAATATGTCAAAAAACACCGAAGCTATAATTATACCCGTTTTTCGTAGAGTAAAAGGGTATACTAGATTCGTCGGAAAGTATGTAACAGGCAGAAGGAAGCGTTTCCGACCCCATAAAGTATGTATATTCTTGATCAGGATCACTAGCCGAGTCTATCTAGCCATGTCCGTCTGTCCGGATGAACGCTGAGATCTCGGAAACTATGAGAGCTGGGCTATTGAGATTTGGCGTGCAGATTCCTGAGCTTCTTACGCAGCGCAAGTTTGTTTCAGTAGAGTGCCACGCCCACTCTAACGCCCACAAACCGCCCAAAACTGTGGCCCCTACAGTTTTAATGCTAGATAAAAATTTTAACTGAAATGTACTAGTCTGTTCAATACCTCTCGATTGACCCAAAAAAAATTTTGCTACGCTCACTCTAACGCCCACAAACCTCCCGAGAAATAAAGCTATGACGTCAGAGCCAGACAATGCGAAATGTTTTTACGCGTGTATGTGTGTGTATGTAAATAGTTGCCGGCCGAACTTAGCGGCAAAGAAAAAAGCACTGCCGGCGCTCAGAGAGAGCAAAGTGCGCGGCTAACTTATTCTATTGAATAATTAATTTTTCACGCCTACCCTAACGCCCACAACGCTTAAGTCTGACTTCCGCCGGTAGGTGGCGCATTTAAATCTCGCTTTGCTGCTTGCATATCTCAATTTTCCTTTGGTTCCTTAAGCTGAGTAACGGGTATCTGATAGTCGAGGTACTCGACTAAAGCGTTCTCCATTGTTTTTTTCATATTATTTTCCTACCAATTTTCCAATCGTTCCTATGGCAGCTATATGATTTAGTCGTCCGATTTTGATAAAATTAAATTCGAAATTCAGAACTAATTTAAAAATGTTATTTCCAAGCGTAGGAGGTTATATGTTGAAAAACACCGAAGCTATAATTTGTTTCATATTATTTTTTCACCAATTTTCCGATCGTTCCTATGGCAGCTATATGATATAGTCGTCCGATTTCGATAAAATGTAATTAGAAATTCAAAACTAATTAAAAAATGTTATTTCCAAGCTTAGGAGGTTATTTGGTAAAAAACACCACGATAGAATTTTTTAAAATTTTTTTTTCCGAATATTCCTATGGGAGCTATAAGATATAGTTGTCCGATCCGGCTCGTTCCGACTTATATACTACCTGCAAAAGATATAAGACTTTTGGGAAAGTTTCAGCCCGATAGCTTTAAAACTGAGAGACTAGTTTGCGTAGAAACGGACGGACAGACGGACAGACAGACATGGCTATATCGACTCGTCTAGTGATGCTGATCAAGAATATATATACTTTATGGGGTCGGAAACGTCTCCTTTACTGCGTTGCAAACTTCTGACTGAAATCATTATACCCTCTGCAAGGGTTTAAAAACACCGAAGCTAAAATTTGTTTCATATTATTTTCCCACCAATTTTACAATCGTTCCTTTGGCAGCTAAATGATATAGTCGTCCGATTTCGATAAAATGTAATTAGAAATTCAAAACTAATTTAAAAATGTTATTTCCAAGCTTAGGAGGTTATTTGGTAAAAAAAACACCACGATAGAATTTTTTTAAATTTTTTTTTCCGAATATTCCTATGGGAGCTGTAAGATATAGTTGTCCGATCCGGCTCGTTCCGACTTATATACTACCTGCAAAAGATATAAGACTTTTGGGAAAGTTTCAGCCCGATACCTTTAAAACTGAGAGACTAGTTTGCGTAGAAACGGACGGACAGACGGACAGACAGACATGGCTAGATCGACTCGTCTAGTCATGCTGATCAAGACTATATATACTTTATGGGGTCAGAAATGTCTCCTTCACTGCGTTGCAAACTTCTGACTGAAATCAATATACCCTCTGCAAGGGTATAATGAAACTTGGTTAAATGATTTTGCGCCATTTACATTAGATTTGATTCTGATTTAAAAAGCCCGCGCTTCTGGGTGGGAAAAGAAACGCGTTTTCTTAAAGCCAATGGCTACTATGTTTAAAGATATTAAATATTTAAACGTTTTTCCATCGACTAAAAGTTTATAACTGCATCAGTGACATATTAAAATAGAAGTGCGTGTATTAGTTGGGCTAAATAGTGCAAATATAAGACAATTTCAATTGCTGACGTCGTTTTGTAATTTCGAGCGCCAATTTTACTTCCTGCTGGTGCTGTCGCTTATTGACACAGGTTTGAGTTCCAATAGATTATTTCTAGAAAGTTATAATTAGCCCATTTGAATGCCCTTACGGTCATTGCCGAGAATAAAAGAGCACAGATCAGTGAAAACGAGTGCAGCCTGTCCCACAGCCAAAAATCTAGGCACGATTTCCCCAGCCTTAAATTGTTTAGGGTTCCAAAAAAGGATCCAACAACTTTAATGAAATGGGCGGAAAAGTGCAAATTTTCGGAAGACTTTGTTGCGAGCAGTTCATCACTGTTGTTATGCCTAGATCATTTGTCCCCAGATGATATTGAGGTAAAATATCTGAGGAACAATCCCAGATCGAATCCTAATAAAATATTACAGTCCTCAAAATCACATAAACATTAAGTCTTTATAAAAAATATTTAACTCAAAACAAGTTGGCTGATGAAAGACAAATAAGAGAGAGGAGAAGACTGAGGAGGGTCTGGCAGGTCAGCAGAAGGCGGAGCGAAAAGACTGCATTAAACAGGGCATGCAATGATATCAACAGAATGCTTTTACACTTTAGTAAATCGCTGGAAGCTTACCTGGCGTACCTCAAGCCCTGTAGCCCTGAACACAATCTTTGAATAGCAAATAAATACTTCAAACGGCCTGTAAAGAGAATATCTCCAGTCAAAACGACCTGAGTATGGTGTAGCTATAGCCAGGAGTTGCAACGCCTTTGCAGAACAGTTCTCAGCCCTTCGACTTGTGGGACCCGGAATACTTGGAAGAAACGATGCAACTCCTGGATGTACCCTGCGCCATGGATTTGCGCAGAAGGAAATAAAAAACAATTCGGGAAAGGAAATGAAGCCATCCAGCAGTGCCATAAAGTTGTGATCTATACATTATATTTAAGGAGAATGACTGCCGACAGTCAGGCCACGGTACACGAGACTGTCCGAAATTACCCATCGGAACATGCGACAGTACTTGCAAGGACGAATGCTAGACATTAATTATGTTATAGCTTGATCAATAGAAATTAAAATTATTAACTTTTGGACATAACGTAGATTATTTATTTATTTGTTTTAAAATAACAATCAGTGATTTAAATACAAAAAGCACTAACTGGACTTCATTTTATTTTCGCTACCGTTGTTGTGGGCGTGCCGGATATGTACTCTCTTCAATTGAGAACATGCCACGGGAAAGATCCAATTCCGATTGCGCAGATGGAAGCAGGTCGAAAGGAGTGGCCATTCACCAATAAAAATACCTTCGCCTTCCCTATCAAAAAATCTTTAAAATGCCGTACTTATTGAAAAATACCAAAACTATCGAGTAATGGAAATCAGACTACTGTATACTAAATACCGAATAATGAAAATCTGGCTTCACTCTAATAATCGAAAGAGACAAATATATATGACATTTACTGGGATTTGCTTGGTTAAGAAGGCATGGTCACTTAATCATTTGAATGTTAACTTCAAACGTTTTAACTCAAAAAGCTTCAACTAGCGTTTTTAAATGTTCGAGGCCCTTACAAATGAACTTATAAACGGGTATAAAATTGTGGGCAATTAATAGTGTACTTCTCGGTAAAATCAAACACTTTTAATACGACTTTAAAATACTTTGGTGCTGAACAAATCATATTAATGGTTTTAATCTTATCATTTTCGGCCTTCATTTTTTGGTCCAAACGGACTAATTAGGGCTCTAAAATATTACTTTTGTTGTTTTTATTTGTGTTCAGCACTAAATTGGTCGCAAGGAGCTGAAAAAATCAAGCATAAAGCGTAAAATAATTTTTTATTCTGGATACCATTTTTACTGCAGCTAGTGCTACAGATGTTTTTTAAAACTACATCCATGAAGGAAGCCCAAAAGATCGAAGGCAATTTCTGTTAGCTTTGGACACCGGAGCACAAAAATGCCACTATCATTTTTTTCGATGCCATATTTTTTTAAAGATTTTTAAAAGTTGAAAATGTGACATTTCAGTCTTTTCGAATTTCATCTTTAATTTCGACTCTTAACCACCCAATCAGGCCAGTTTCTGTTTCATTTCAAAGTCAATAGATCAGAGCTAAACTTTGCCATAGAACAATATGATTGGTTTAGTAATGCCAGCCCAGAATGCGAAAAAATCCTGAAAAATCATGAATTTTTTCTTGAAGTTTACATCCTTGCGAATAAAACAAGTCGTATATGGGAATTTTAGTTTTTACTGCTCTTTCAAAGTTTTGTTTTTCAACTGTCTCTGGCCGATAGACTTCAAATTTAGTTGTGTCAAAAATATCAGATATTAAAATGGTAAATAGATATAAAAGTAGTACACAAATGAAATTAAATATTTATAAATTCTTTAAAAATTATAAAATCGCTCGCATAATGATTAATTATAAAATTAATATTTTCAATAAGTAATGAGTTTCTTCTATTTCTCTCCATCGGCCAAAAAAAGTGGAAACAAGAAAGGAAGTTGACTTCGGCAAGCCGCAGCTTGTATACCCTTGCAGTTGTAATTATTAAATGTAATTCGAAATTCTTAAAAATACAAATAATGATGTTCCCAATAGTATAAGATAATATGTCAAAAAGGACCGAAGCTATAATTTGTTTCATATTATTTTCCTACCAATTTTCCGGTCGTTCCTATGGCAGCTATATGATATAATCGTCGGATTTTGATAAAATTAAATTCGAAATTCAGAACTAATTAAAAAATGTTATTTCCAGGCGTAGGAGATTATATGTTAAAAAACACCGAAGCTATAATTTTTTTCATATTGTTTTCCCACCAATTTCCGATATTTCCTATGGCAGCTATATGATATGGTCGTCCGGTTTTGATAAAATTAAATTCGAAATTCAGAACTAATTATAAAATGTTATCTCCAAGCGTAGGAGCTTATATGTTAAAAAACACCGAAGCTATAATTGGTTCATATTATTTTCCCACCAATTTTCCTAAAAAATGTTATTTCCAAGCGTAGGAGGTTATATGCTTAAAAACACCAAAGATATAATTTTTTTAAATTTTTTTTCCGATTATTCCTATGGGAGCTATAAGATATAGTTGTCTGATCCGGCTGGTTCCGACTTATATACTACCTGCAAAAGATATAAGACTTTTGGGTAAGTTTCAGCCCGATAGCTTCAAAACTGAGAGACTAGTTTGCGTAGAAACGGACGGACAGACGGACATGGCTAGATCGACTCGTTTAGTCATGCTGATCAAGAATATAAGTAGTATGGAAACGCGGATTCTGGGACAATTAGCATATTAATGGCCCCAAGCCCCCCCTCCCCCTCATTAACCTATGCGGGTTCTGGGACAACTAGCATAATCCAATAAATTAAGTGATTTTAATGGACTTTGAACTCATAAAAATGTCAGGATCATGTCTATAAAGAGTATACTTAATTACCCCCATCGCCCCCACATCCCCATGTGACAATATTGATCATGTATCCTTCCCCTCATTATGTGCAATTAATAGTCAGGTGAGAAAGGTGCACGTGTGAAAGGTCGCACAACCATAGTATCCAAAGGTTGTTATCTTACAGGAACATATCCGATCATGTTGGGGAAAGGTGTGATCACGTACCCTTTTGCCTCATTATCACAGGTGTTGCTGTGCACGTGTGAAAGGTCGCACACCCAAAGTATTCAAAGATGGTTATCTTAGAGGAACATGTCCGATCATGTTGGGGAATAATGTTTTCTATGATTGTAAAACTAATTTAGAAATCAAAAGAACCTCAATAAAATAAATTTCACAAGTTAATGATTCTCAGATGTGAAATATTTTCAAACACACATTTTTGTTTCCGCCCCAGAACGTTTAACTGGTAAATTCTCTAAGATTCTCTCCTTTCCACAAATGGGTCATAAACATGTCATAAAAGGAATTCAAGCAAGAGCTACCCGAACATGCGCACCTGTCCATTACCTGACCGCAATAAAAGGGACACATGACAAGCCTGAAGGCGCACGCTCATTGACAAGCGCAATAAAAGGGACACATGCACAAGCCTAAAGGCGCACGCTCATTGACAAGATCATGGGCCTCACGCCAACGACCTCACGCTGACTGCTAGCTCTAATACGTTCCCATAATAGGGGTTGAAATCACGACCGCGCAACAACTCGCAAGTAGCCGACATATCTCAGTCAAGGAAATATTTTCCATTCTCCATACCTGTAAATTTAACTCGAAATAAAAAGTCAGAAGTGTATTTTGTAGCATAATAAGGTGTGTTTCACAATAGGGAAACCGGTTTCCTTTAAACCTGTTTAATGACGGACAGCCCATTTCCTCGATATTAATGAGCTGACGACTCCCAAAAAACTTCTGTAGAAATCGTTTCTTTTCCACACCTTTACAAATAATTTGTTTTCCGCTTGTAATTGTCCTTAGATACTTTCGAGCTTGTGGAAAACTATTTTCTCCATCGTTCCAAAAAATTTTGTGATGTGTATTGGTTAACCAAATTGCAGTCTTTCGAGATTTTGTATTTAGCAAAGTAAAATCATATGGTGGTTCTATTAAAAAACTATTATTCAAGTCTGGTTCTTTTTCGAATACAATTCCGATTTCCTTTAGAATAAAATTATTATTATTATCAAAGAAACCTTGAACATCAATCGAAACAGTATCTTTCAACATTTTTCTAATGTTAAACAACTCGTTGTACTAGTCCGTTTAATGGGTTATATTCAACTAAACGGTCATGTATGAGGAGACAGTAAGCTTGGGTATTTTCATGACTTGGTGTCTTCAGTTCTATTGAAATTCTCACATCAATAGGACCAGTTTTCACTGATTCGTTTTGATATGAAAGATCAACCACAATAATAGGGGCCTTTAATTTAAATTCATTTGGGGTCAAAAATGGTTGTGATTCACGATTATAGTAACTAGATTGAAATCTTGTATACATTTCATATAGGTGTGCATACTGATTCTTACTAAAATCAACATTCAGATTATCATATGGATATGACTCAGAATTCAGGTGAACTTTCAAGTTTGATAAGTTATTTGTGATAAGTTCTCCATTTAGTGTAAATCCAATTATGGCAAATCTTGGTTTTTCGCGGTTAGCCGACAAATTCACATTCCAGCTGTGTTGACTTCCATACCCCAATTTGGGGTTAACATATGAATCCCAACTCCGGAATGCGATTGGTAGGTTTACACCACTTTTAATAATATCGTACATCTTAATTTTTGCAAAATCGCTTGGAGTTACATGGGGAATTTTCCAGGTTATATTCGTCATTTCCAACTTAAAAGTTTGTTCATTTCTGGTTTGTTCAAACACATCACCAAGATTCTTAGTTAGCATCAACACTAGTTCGTGTTTACAATTTAACAAAACTTTTTTATAATCCTCAGCAAATCCCAACAAATTTTTTAATGGTACAGAAAAGTTAAAGTGGGGTCCCGTAGAAATTTCGTCCCCACTGCTCCATCCGGAATTTAATAGATTTTGACTTTGAAGATTATCCAGAGATATATAATTTTTTAGGGTTGTAGTCATACCGACAAATCGTGTTTTATCAATCTCACATCCATTTATTTCGTACTTAATTTCATCCAAAAAGTAAGCCATACAATTATTTTTAAAAAAAGTGGTAACATTATCAGTTGTAGGTCCATTCGGTGAATCTTTTCTAATAATTCCTTGAAAATTAAGGTAACTTTCGTGAGGAAGCACGTACAAGTCTTGATTTTGAATAGTAATTCGAATTTCATCGTTTGGTTTAAATGTTTGATTATACGATGAATAAGTATGAAACTCTTTCTTCGAAATACTCTCATCTGAGTAAACCTTTTCTCGAACATTTAAAATTTCGTTCATTGTTCTCCTTTCCACCTTTTATATTATACTCGAAGCTTCAAGCCTAACGACCTTAAAAATATTTTATTTTTCAAAGTAAGTGAGCTTCTTTTTACTGTTGATCCTCTTTCTATAGCTTTACAATTAGTAATGCTTGGCTGAGGACTTAAGCTACGTCTTTTATTATAAATAATCATTCTATTAACCGAATGTGCATGCGAATCGAAACGTTTTCACCACGTAAATTCACCAAATCACCGTTTTGATCAACTATGCGTATAGATAGTGTGCTTATTTCGTCACAGTTGATTGGTAAATAAATTAGGTTATGTGGTGTCACTGTCATTTTATACCCAGGAGGAACATTAATGCCAAACTCATGTAATGTATGATTCGGTGTATTATCTACATATGAACCGCTGATTATATTACATTCCAAACGAATTGTATTTATTTTTAATATGTTCACGGTCTGATCTGATCGATAGGTTTTTGTAGGACGTGGTTCTAGTACTTTTTGATGGAAATCAAACAGTTGTCCAACCGATCTTTCCTTATTAAATTAAACTGACTCTCGCATGGTAGTTATTTCAACTTGAAGTGTATTTTTATTACTTTGAATTTTAAATGTATTTTCAAGGTTTTAGTCTTTTAGTTTATTGTAAATGAAATCGGTGATATCATTCAATTCATATGACCCAGTTGGAATTGTAATAACCTTGTCACCGATGTGGAAGAGGTTATTTTTTTCATCAATATTTGGAATCGAATTATACATATTAAAATCGATAAGAGCACACTCATATCGACCATTCAATTCGATAGGTGGAAAAAAGTTTGTATTTATAATGGAACTATTTCCATTCAAGGATAATGCAAGTGATCTAGACATATTGAAATCTCTTGATAAACTGTGGCATTGTAAGTATCGAACCAAGCTTTATATTGAAATTACTCCTTAAATCATAATAAATTGATCAAATCCTTTTCTGTATCTTCCGTTATCCATTTCGTTATCCTTGCTAATTAATAGGAATCCTTGCCTGTCCTTCCAACATTTTTGACAAATTTTCACAAATGTTTCATAATTCATATCAGTGTTAATATGGTCCCGATATATATGCCGCATATTTAAATCATCTTGTTTAAACATTATAATAAAGTTGGCATTGTCACGAATCAGATGTTTAGGTATATGACTATACGTTTGACATAAATAAAAAGAGTCGATATTTTTATATCGACCCATACAAAAATAAGATCTTATGTTATCTTGTTTTTCACAAGCTACGTCATCGAATATCAGAATGGAATTATTTTTAGCTTCACTGGGGTCTAGTACACCCTCATTATGGGAGAATGTATGATATCCCATTCCTTTAATCGGTTTGATTAATTTCTCCAAGTACTCATATTTAGGTTGATATAAACTTTTTGAAAATATATAAACATTTTCGAATTTTAATCCATTAGGACTCTCTATTAGACTTAACATAATATTAGTTTTACCACAATTCGAAGGCCCAACAATTAGAGCCCTTATTGTGTTCGGTAAGAGAGCACTATGTCGTGGCGGTAGATTTTTCTCGTTTTCATCGTTAATATTTCTAACTAAAATTTTTTGTTTTTGACTTATTGAACGCATCTCTTAATCTAATGTACCTCATTCAATGAGAAATCTTTGATGATTAAACATCAATAAAATGGGGAAACGTTTTTATAATCGCATCAGTCGTATTTTTAATTGTAAACACGGTGGTGGTCTTGTCGATAAGCTAATCAATACATTACCGTTTGAAGCCCATATTCCGGGATATAATTTTTGTGGACCGGGTACAAAGTTACAGAAACGGTTGGAACGTGGTGATCAAGGAATAAACCCATTGGATGAAGCTTGCAAAGACCACGATATTGCATATTCTCAAAACAAGGCATTGAGTGAACGACATAGGGCAGACTCCATATTAATTGACAAAGCCTGGTCGCGTGTCAAGGCACCAGATAGCAGTCTTGGTGAAAAAGCAGCAGCATACTTTGTTACAAATTTAATGAAAGCCAAGAAAAAATTTGGTATGGGATTGAATAAAACGGAAAAGAAAGGAAAGAGAAAGATATTGAAGAATAAAATGAAGAAGACAAACCTTTCGACTGTTATTAATGTTGCTACTAAGACATTAAAAAAACAAAAACCATTAGACATTATGAGTGCAATTAAAGTTGCACGTAAATCAATTCATCAATCAATCGGTTCTAAGAAAAATGTTAAAGTACCTCGTGTTATTAATGTACCCAAAATTGGAGGTTTTCTACCAATCGTGCCGATCTTGACAGCCCTCAGCGCTCTTGGTAGTTTAGCAAGTGGTAGTGCAGCAATTGCAAAAACAATTAACAATGCGAGAATGGCTAAAGAAGATATGGAGGAGAAAAAACGTCACAACAGGAAAATTGAAAGTGTTGCTGTAGGAGAAGGATTATATCTCAAGCCCTATAGAAAGGGTTATGGTTTCTTTCTTAAGCCCTACAGTAAGGGGAAAGGAATTAAGAAGCGAAAAAACTAATTTCTCTGCTACCCAATAGACCACTATCAAATATAGACATAATACATTTTGCTAAGAAATATATCCCACATTTTAGAGGAGTGTTTATGAGAGATCTACTTCCAGAAGCACCAAAAAGTCGGGAGTGTGGTATAGTAAACCTAGATAATTCACGATCAAGTGGTACACATTGGGTTGCATATAATAAAAATAAAAATAATATACATTATTTCGATAGTTTCGGAAATCTTCAGCCACCTAGAGAAGTTGTGAAATACTTGGGTCATAGAATACAATACAATTACGATAGAGTTCAAGACTTTGATACATACAACTGTGGACACCTGTGCCTCGCTTTTCTACTTTCTTTCGTAGAAGATGTGGAGTCAAAACCGGTATATTTAAATGGTTAATTTACATTTGGGGGGTTGAAAATCAATGTATGGGTACGTGTATGTGTGAACTCTGTATAGTATACAAAGTGGACCTGCACGCGTTCAAATTTACAGTCTAAGTTTTTACTTCACATCGAACGTCATCTAGAGGACAAGAATTTTTGATCATTCTTAACACAAAACTATAACAGCTCATAACAGCTCAAAACAGCTGGTGACCAGCTTATAACAACCAGTTAACAGCTACTAAACAGATAATAACCATCTAATAGCAGCTATTAACCAGCTAAAACAAGTAGTAAGCAAGTATGAAACAAGTACTGAACAACTGCTATACAGGTAGTTAACATCAAAATACAGCTAAATACAACGTGGAACAACTGTACCAAGTCCAAAAACCTCAACAACCATCATGAATCAGGAAAACCAGATGAATATTGTAATTAAAGAGTTCAATAAATTTAATAAAAAGACACTGCTATCGAAGACAAGGATGCCTGAAAATGTAAGATTCCCGATCCTCAAGGCGGAGCGCAAAACAACAAAGGTTGGAGAATCTATTGCTCTCGAGTTGGAGGAGCACATCCTGTACATGCCGGAAAGGTACACCTCTCTTCAAGATGATATCATCAATGAAATGGTTGATGGAAAATTTAATATTTATAAAAGTAATGACAATTTGTATTTAGAAATAAGTCAGTAATGATTAAAAAGATTGAGATTTTAAGAATATAACAATAAATACACTTTTTTAAATATAATGAAGAAAATGTATCGAATCTTTTTTTATTCGGAAATGGTGTATAAATATTACAGATTATGGCGTTCCCTAAACAGTAATTGTTTAGTAACTGAGGAGTGACTACATAAATTTCGGAAATTTAAAATCTTTTACCTATAAAGTTTGTAAAATATACTACAATGAATATTTTGTCACAGTTAACCAAAGCTAGATTTGCTTTGAAGCGAAAATTCGATGATCTCAAACAAGTCAAAAATCATACTAATTAACAATTGGAGGAGACTTTTAAACCTATTACTGAACCCTTACATGAACTTGTTAAGGAAAATAAAAAACAAAAGGTTTCAAATGTAAAAGATAGTATAAAAGTAAAGCGTGAAATGAAGCAAATTAAAACATACGATGGTGATGAGAGAGAGCTTGACGATTTATACTTTACAACTAATGAGAAAGATCTGCAGTCTAATCGAAACATAACTCCACCAAGGTCTTTCGATGATAGTGATTCCTATAATCAATTCTTTTCACAGACGAATATAGAGGAAGATATAGAAGATGAGAAAAAGGAGACGGAAAAAAGTGAAGAAGAAGAAGGGACAACACCTTTACCAATGTATACAGAAGAGGCCGATATGGGTGTGGATGCAGAGCTAGAAGATAATAACACTAGTTATAATTATGATTTTAATATCAGTAATTTGACCAGAGGAAATGTGTTGGATAAAGGTTATGGACCTAAAAAAACTGCAAACAATTCATTAACACTGGGAGATAAAGAAATAAAAATTAAAAAAAATAAAATAACATTTTCTAGTGGAATGAGTTGTGATCTGACTCCTGGTCTGTACTCTCTAATTTTTCTTACTAAACCTGAAAACTATGATGATCAAGACTTGAAAATGTATAAACAAATTATTTTAGAAACGAATATACATACAGCAGGCTTAAGCCTAATAACAGAATCAAGGGTACACGAGCATACAAATATAGCCATATTATTAAGAAGTTGATAGACAAAGATTTCAGTCCTACAACATCTACTCCACTTCGCTCAAAAACAGGTTTTGGTTACATGACTCTTCAGAAATCAAATCCAAACTATGTACATTGGAATGATGTAAATGAGTTAGTCGAACGGTTGGAAATTTTAGTAGCATCAAAAGGAGCGGGTAACACCAGCCACAATAACGAAATTTTTTCAATATTAGAGGAATTGCGTGAAGAAAGGATTATATTTTAATGGGTATAAATAAGAAGGATAAATATGTTTTACATTTATAAACATCATGTCTGTCGACAAGTTTGGACATTTTTCTGTTGATAAGGAACGATCAGAAAATTTGAAAAGACGTGTTAATTCTACTGAGGGGCTATTCATCGATGAGGACGGTAATCTAAATGCTCAAAATAAACGTATCAAAAACGGATCTAAGCCTTTAGACAACAATGATCTAGCAACGAAACAATATACTGATGAGATTCTCGGAAAGTTGGGAGAAGATTTAAGGAAAATTATAACTCAAAATGTTAATCGTCGACTCACAAAAATTTCAAGCTTAGAAAATAAAATTGAATTGAATAATAAGAGGGCAGACAGCGTTGACCAAATTTTTGCCAAAATTCTGGAAAAGATTAAAACCATTGAGGACTATATATTTAAATATGTAACAAAACCGGTATCATTACCGAAAAAAACCACAATTGAGTTAGAAGGTGTCGCTTTTCAGCCTATTAGAAGAATATGATTAAGCGAGAAATCGTAAATGAGTTGCACGGACCTTCTCGAAAAAACTTTCAACGAAGACGAGTCATTACAAGGGGTATAAACGATCTGTGGCAAGCAGATTTGGTTGAAATGGGAGCCTTTTCAAAATCTAATGATGGGTACCGATACTTGTTGACTGTTATAGACACATTTTCGAAATATGCTTGGGGTGAGGCATTAAAATCAAAAAATGCAAATGATGTTTCCCAAGCCATGGAGAGAATATTTAAATCGGGTAATGGAACACCAAAAAACTTGCAAACTGATGATGGCACTGAATTCTTTAATTCTAAATTTAAGGTATTAATGAAAAGTTATAGGATAAATCATTATTCAACCTTCAGTACTCTAAAAGCATCAATAGTTGAACGTTTCAATAGAACTCTTAAAGAATTAATGTGGCGTGAGTTTAGTTTCAATGGAATATATAAGTGGATAGATATGTATAAACAATTAATTAATAAATACAATAATAGAGTGCATAGAACAATAAAAATGAGTCCAAGTGAAGTCAATTCCTCCAATGAAAAACAAATATTACAAACTTCGTATAATCACCTGAAAATATTTGTTGCAAGTAAATTCCGTAAGGGGGATCACGTTCGTATCAGTAAATATAAACATGTCTTTGAGAAAGGGTATACACCAAACTATACAACTGAAATCTTTAAAATTAGAAAGGTGAAGAATACATACCCTAAAACATACATACTTGAAGATTTAGATGGTAGCCCGATTCAGGGCGGATTCTATAAAGAAGAACTGAAAAAAACACGATTTCCCCACACATACCTAGTTGAAAAAGTTGTAAGGCGAAAAGGAAATAAAGTTTTGGTTAAGTGGCTCGGGTTTTCAAAGACTAGCTGGATAAATAAAAAAGACATTTTGTAGTATAATAAATGATTTATTTAATTAATTTTATTTATATATTTATCTTATCTTATATTAAGTTTAATATTAATATTTTTGTACAATGTTTTAAACTAAAATTAAATATAATAAAAATTCTTTTTACAAACTCAAAATCATTTTCATTTATATTTTCCAAAGTCTCGATCATAATAAAACATCTCCAATTCAACTGATTTAGACTATCTAATGATTCTCCATCGTTCACATAATTATTTTGTATCATCTCACCCAAGCAAAGTGAATTTGATTCTAACCATTCAACATTTTCTAAAATATCTTTTTCAATTAATCTCTGATGTTTTATTGATGTCGTACCATGGTCTTCGTTACATAACTCTAAAAATTGTGTTTCATTAACATTACGTTTTCTTTTATTATCTTTGCCACAAAGAATTTTTTTATTTACTTTAACTGTAGTTATTTTGTGTGCTTTTGATCTAAACATTGTTCTATTACCATATAGTGAGGCCCCAGATAATAAAAAATTTTTATAGTGTTCAATTGTAAGATTTCGTGAACTCACTCCCTTTGCTTTATTATGTGAAGATTCAACTTGATCTATTCTATAACAATAAACCTTTGAGCACAGACCTACAAATTCTGTCATGAGTTTACCATTAAGTTCATCCTTAAAAAATCCTAAACTTTTTTTGTTAACTCTTTTGAAGTTATATAGATTAATTCTTTCATCTGAATAGTCCGATGTATCAAATTTTGCTTCAAGATCATTACGAATATCTTTATAAAAATCTTCAGTTTTTATTGTATAGATAAATGAATCAGTATCCATATAATTTAAGAGTAACTTTTCCTGAAATTTTGGCATCATATATTGATAGTGAAAATCATACATTTTCCATTTCGATAAGTCTCATACTGCAAATCCTAAATACATTGGCTTATTAAATAGAACGGACAATCTTTTCATTTGAATTGCATAGAAATGATCATTAATTTTAGTTGCACTATGAAAATTGGATTTTGAAATTAAAGTTTTGGCACAATGTGCTTTTCGTCCCGAAGACTGGAGACTATCCGGAGCTTCCCATGTGCCAATAAGCTTAATATCAACCCTGCGCTCGGGATCTTCCATTGTTTTTCCGTATACAGAATTATTCATTAATTTAAAAAAATCTTTTTCAAATTTATTTTTTGCATTTTGCCTATGTAAAGTATTTAGATCAATGTAATTCTTCAACCAAGGTTTTTGTAAGAATTGAACTCCTCTATGAATCTTTTTCAGTACTAACCCATTCTGTATACATTGTTGCAAATTCCTATAATGTATTACATAATTTTTCTTATTTCCCAGGTCAGCAATTAATTTTTTTACCTTATCCTCTTTTGAGGCCAGACAATTTGACGGACAAAATGGAAGATCATTATGAAGATCATGTAAACGGTATGGATATATTAAGTCCACTTCCAAAAAATAACCGTAGTTGCTATCAAATGGAATATTATGAATATTAAAATTGTCTATGTCTATAGTAGACATCCACTTAAAGTCTTTATATGGTAAAGGTTGTGACATTGCCCAACCATACAAGTTATTCGCATCCACATACATTAAAAATGAAGACTCCTTCGAGGAATCATAATCTGACAAATACTTATTATTTGCTTTTGTATATCTATGACAACATTGAACTAAACCACCTCGAATGCTACTTTGAATAAATCTATACATATCTATATCTGTCAGCAATTCAAGTTGAATATTTGTAGTTTTCAACATTGCTTCCCAAGATAGACCTGGTGTCGTAAAATACTGAGCTGGGTCAAGTGAATAAATTTGCATACAAATTTTTCGGAAGTTTTCAAAAATGTCAGTTAAAAGGAATACATCAGTTTTCAAATATAGTTCTAAATAATCTTTAAGAGTTGAACATGAGAAATGGGACCAAACTTTAAGAGCGTGATCATAATCTTCCTGAGAGCATTCCCTTTCCGTTAAATTACTATAGAATGCTTCCCTTGGTGGGAGGGAAGTTTTCTCGAGTCTACTAGCGGAATCTAAATATTCATAGGGAAATATACCCTTCTTACGCATTAGTTGAAATTCAATATCATTACTAAAAAATGACTTTACAGTATTCATTTGATCATCAACTAAATTAGAAGCTAGGGTATCTAAACTTGATGGCATAAATCTATACGTATCCAGAAACCGAATTTCAAAACTATTTCCACTAAAGCATTTAATTATTTTAGAAACAGAAATATAGTTTTCCTTATTTATTGGAATTACGGAAATTTCACCGGGAATCTTTCCCAACTCTTGTATAAATAAATGACAGTCGTATTTCGACAAATTATGAAAAAATACTGGTATGAATTTGTTAACTTTATAATCCAAGTTACATTTAGAGTGGGCTGCACCTCTAAAGCGACCTGTGAAATGACAATGATCTCTAACCCTATCAGTCCCTAAAACTGTCTGACAAATAGAACAATTCAATGAATTATCAAATTTTTGCTGGTCATTCAAAGTCATTTTCATAGGAACTATTTTATGTAAGTAGTCATCACTCAATTTAGTTAAATCTTTTATCAATGAATTTACAAAACTTATTCCTGAATTTTTTCCTGTTTCTAAAACAAATTTATCTAGTTTAGAATCAAAAGCACACTTTATATAATACGCATATGATATTGGAATATGTTCATTAATATTAAATAATTTGGGGCTCACTTCAAGATTTTTTGGTTCCAGAATGCATTTAAAATCCGCGTAGACAACAAATGGAACTTGAAGCTGATGTTGAGTTTGGGTAAATTTCAGTGTATTATTTTGGGGGTGCGGCATCTTTGAAACCTTCCTACTGCAGAGCGTCTTGTGTTTCAATGCAGCTTCCTGGGTTCCGGAAAAATTCAAGCACACATTGCAGAAAAATTGCGGCCTCCTCTGATTTCCTCTTTGCGCAGTCATTAGTCTTTGAAAGAGAATTATATACACATTATTTAATTGCTTAAAAGAGATAAAATGAATAAAAGAATTTACCTTGAAATATTTTTAATGTACATGTAATGTCCATTCCCACCGTCTTCCAAAAACATCATATTGATATGAAGAGGTTTTTCCACTTCTGATTGAAAAAGTGGTCCAATTATTTCCCTCGTCTCTTCATTGTATCCGAATACGTTCAAACTCATATGAGTATTCTTTTTTAAAAAATGCTTAATACATTTTATTTCAAGGGGGAAAGTCAACCCCGTGAAATCTAATTTTATTTCATCACTTATATAAATTATCTCCAGCGATATATCAATATTATATGCCGAACATCTTTGCGGCCTGTTAACAATTTTTAAGGCAGAAATCAACGCCCATTTAAAACAATATTGATCATTTTCATTACAAACATTGACTATTGCTTTTTTTGTCAAAAGGAAACGAGGTAGTGGTATAAAGGACGAACCAGCCATCGGTGTATAGTGGTTCACATTCATTTCCAAGCGAATCAATTTTATAAGAGACCATCCGCTGTCTCTCTCTTGAAATTCTTGAGTTTTAGAAATTATTTCCATGGTATGTTCATGAAAGATGCATTCTAAATCAGAATCTTTATTCATGATCGTCATTTTACTTTGAAAGCTTTTCATTTCAATTTCCTCAGAGTCATCTTTAAAAAGTATATACTCTGCAAACAATTCAAAGTTGACTTTTGCTGAAGTATAACTTTCTAATAGAATGCTGAGATGAGGTAGCAGTGACAATCCAGCTTCATTCAAGAAACTCTCAGGTAAGATCAAATCCGATCCATCGTTTACATACATGTAATGCAGTATTCTTCCCTTGAATCCCTCAGAAATTTTTTTGACTCTTCCGTCAAGGGGTTGAATTGCATTTCGCTTATGCACCTCCGAACGGACATGGTTTGCCCACTTATTCTTTTGCAAGAAACACTTGCAGGACTGACAATACTGATTTTGGTTATTCATTTTATTTTATTCTTTTAGTTTAAACTCTTTTTTCACGATCACTGTTTCACTTTTACTTAAGTTGCGTTTGACGTAGCAGAGTATCCCACTTCAAGACTATTTTTGGAAGACTAACTATTGTCCTCGATCATTTATAGTGTTTGAAGTGGGCGTGAACGATAATATTGAAGATGAGAGGTGCATACTTAAGATTTTTTTTAATTCAAAAACTTAGGTAATTCTAGTAGGTTACATCGACTATTCATTGGTTAGAAGAGATGAGAAGTATTGTTTTTGAAAAATATTTGATACAAGTGTAACCAATAGGACACCATCAAATCGATAAAGGAGACACAAAATCATAGAATAAAAGAGAGTGTTGGTTAGAAGAGGTCGCACATACTTTGCTGCAGGTGGGAAAGGAAAGATCTTGTCAATTTATGCACACAATCATACTCAGGTAGCCAATAGGGGACAGTTTGGTAAAAATCATTTCGAGTTTGGGAAAAATCAAAGATTTTCATTTGTTGAATTTCGAGAATGTACATCTTTGGGTAAAAGAAAAGGAAAAATAAAAGATTGTCATTTGTTGAATTTCGAGAATGCACATCTTTGGGTAAAAGGTGAAGATGAAAACCTATATAAAGTTTCCTTATAAGTTGTGTAACCATATTTAAAAGTGTAAGACGAGATTGTTGACTTAGATAGACAACATGCATTCAGTTAAAATAAATAATTTTCTGAACGCATTTCAGGGAATTCTGTTCAATGCACACTATGTACGGCTCCAGTTCATACAATCAAAACACTTTGAATGTGATGTAGGTAATATGAAAATATCTATTCATGGAAATCATATGAACACCTGCGTGTGGAGCAATGATGCAGCCACCGAGGGAGTTGATACTTGTGTATGCCATCGAATTTCGGATTACAAAAAGGAAGCACTCAACATTATGAATATATACTATAATCTTGAAAAAAGAATGAAAAAGAATAAATAACGTAAAAACGTTCGCAATACCAAAATAAATGAATAAATAAATATTATGCTACAAAATACACTTCTGACTTTTTATTTCGAGTTAAATTTACAGGTATGGAGAATGGAAAATATTTCCTTGAGTGAGATATGTCGGCTACTTGCGAGTTGTTGCGCGGTCGTGATTTCAACCCCTATTATGGGACGTATTAGAGCTAGCAGTCAGCCGTGAGGTCGTTGGCGTGAGGCCCATGATCTTGTCAATGAGCGTGCGCCTTCAGGCTTGTGCATGTGTCCCTTTTATTGCGGTCAGGTAATGGACAGGTGCGCATGTTCGGGTAGCTCTTGCTTGAATTCCTTTTATGACATGTCTATGACCCGTATGTGGAAAGGAGAGAATCTTAGAGAACTTACCAGTTAAACGTTCTGGGGCGGAAACAAAAATGTGTGTTTGAAAATATTCCACATCTGAGAATCATTAACTTGTGAGATTTATTTTATTGGGGTTCTTTTGATTTCTAAATTAATTTTACAATCATAGAAAATATTATTCGTCAACACGATCGGACATGTTCCTCTAAGATAACCATCTTTGAATACTTTGGGTGTGCGACCTTTCTCACGTGCACAGCAACACCTGTGATAATGAGGCAAAAGGGTACGTGATCACAACTTTCCACAACATGATCGGATATGTTCCTCTAAGATAACAACCTTTGGATACTATGGTTGTGCAACCTTTCTCACGTGCACCTTTCTCACCTGACTATTAATTGCACATAATGAGGGGAAGGATACATGATCAATATTGTCACATGGGGATGTGGGGGCGATGGGGGCAATTAAGTATACCAGTGGTCGGCAGCGGCCTATCTAGTGAGCATAGGATAGTGTTCTGCCCATCCTCTGCTCGCTCACGTATAACGTAGATGTTCGTATGACTTCGGCATGAGTCTTCGGGTCTTTTTTTTCTCAGCTTCGGCGTGTTTTTTTGCATCTGCGGCAGAGAATTTCAGTGCAAAACAGAGAAACGTCAGGCGTCAGAGCGCTGCGCGCTAACTTCGTGTTTTTTACACTTACACTAATGCAAGGCAAACTGTGATGGTATGTGTGTGCCGACCACTGAAGTATACTCTTTATAGATATGATCGTGACATTTTTATGAGTTTAAAGTCCATTAAAATCACTTAATTTATTGGATTATGCTAATTGTCCCAGAACCCGAATACGTTAATGAGGGGGGAGGGGGGTGCTTGGGGCCATTAATATGCTAATTGTCCCAGAACCCATCTTTCCCTACTTCTCTCTTCAAAATATGTCGCCTTTAATTTTAATATTAAAATAACTTTATGTTCATTTATTTATGGTTCTTTTTGATTTAATTTGATTTGTATTTTATTATTTTACACAGTCAATAATATCAAAGCATGTACATATTTTTAAATTCTTTAGATTTGCGTTTTGTTAAAAGTTGTATGTGTTTTATATGTCTTTATTCTTATTTTTCTTTCCTTTATTAAAATGATGGATTTAAGTCGAAGAAGATCTTAAAAATTCATTTTAATTACAGCAAATTTTAGAATTTTAAATCTTAAATTAAATTTTAAATTTTACATTAAATTTTTGCATTAAAAAATTTAATTTCCGTTTAAAATTTAAATTTGTACATAAGGTTAATAAACGAATAAAATAATCTACACCGTTAGGTTTTAAAACAAAAAGAAAAGCTTGAATGAACGATTCTCACAATGAATGTACCAACTGAAATTGTTTCCGATTTGAATAACAATGTATCGAGTTATTCCTTTAATAATAATACGGAATTAAAAAATGCTTTCTAGAAAATGAAGAAAAACCAAGTCTGCGTCAAAAATTGTTAGACTGGTATCATAATAATAATGTTACTAGGGATCTTAACGCACTGTTAAAAGTTTTAGAATCGAAAAACCTAGACGGTCAATTCGGTAATCCGAAGTGTAAGACGGGGTCACTATACTCACGTTGGCATTCAGAATAATTTTGAATTTATTAAAAATAAATTGCCAGATAGTTCTGAAATAATTTTAGATGTCAATGTAGACGGATTAACGCTTTTTAAAAGTTCTATCACCATTTTGTGGCCAATTTTGGGACACTTTCAAAATGTTCCCAATAGTGATGTCTTTTTGATCGGCTCTTATGTTGGCAGTCGAAGCATGCCAATGTAGATGATTATATGGGCGATTTCGTATCTGAACTGGTAAAACTTTCTGACAAAAATATCACAATAAAGTTAAGGTCATATATATGCGATGCCCTGGCAAGGTCTTTTATGTGTGGGGCTCCAGGGACCAATTCGTTCAGTGGTTGCACGAAATTCAATCAAGTTGGCAAACATCTTAATAAAGTAATGGTTTATAATGAATAATTAGCATTTCGAAGCAGGTTTCTTGCGTTCAACCGCTTGTCCTATTACCAAAACAAGTCACTGATAATAGAAAAATTTCAAATAAATATAATAAATGCTTTTCCGTTGGACCCAATACACTTAATTGATTAGGGGTTGCTAGAAAAATTATAAATATAATTGTGGACAGAAAAACTAATAATTTCAAAATAGAAAAAGAAGATTTAACAAAAATTTCGGAGTTCCTTTTAAATATGAAAGATTATTGGTCAGCAGAATTTGAAAAAAAACGAGATCTCTAGAAGAACTACCACGCTGAAGGCAGTTGAGCACAGGCAATTCCTTTTATATTTGAGAATGGTTGTATTGAAAGATAAAGTTTCGGATGATTATCTATTATCACATTTTGCTTTTAATGTGTGCTTACATATCACTAATAGGCCCAAATTATTATTCAACCCTCGAAACTATCAGCGAATTAATAATATACTTCTTCCAAAACTTTACCAATATACATATATCCTAAAGAAACATTAACATAAAATGTTCATAATATGCTTTATTTAAATGATTGCGTCCGACATCTTGGCCATATTAACTCGTTCACGGCCTACAAATTTAAAAATTTTCTGAAGCAAGTAAAGCACTGTCTGTGTATAATACTAATGAAAAACATTTACTGGGCAAAAACTGACAGATTTGAAAATATAATTAAATACACTTTTAGTAATTGTATCCTAACTTCTGAGATGCCTTACAACATTTGTTGTGTACAACGAAATATACTTTTTAAAATATGTAAATTTTTAAGAAAAAATTTTGCCTGTCTTAATTGTTGGGCATATATTTTCCAATTTTGGCAGTTGTTTTGACTCACCAGCTTTAAGTTCATCTTTGGGCATTTTGCTCACTGATGGTAATTGGAACAGTGAGGAAGAATCATTATCTATTAGTAAGATACCGTTTAAATATGTTAGCATTAAATTTAAAAATAAAGTGGTATTGACTCCGTTATTACACACTGTAAATTTATTTTAAAATGTACCTTTTGACCTTCCTTTTATTCCTTTTTCAACTTTTCTATTCGTTTTCGTGTCGTGCGATATTCGGTTGGGCGGGAGGTTGTTTTCTTTCGCGCGGGACTCGCGGGTGCAAAAAATTTTGCCAAACCGTATAAGACAATTTTGTGACGATCTCAGAAAAATGTAGTGTGAAAAAGAGAAAAAGCATATATAATATATATATATATATATATATATACATATATATATATATATACATATATATATATATTTAAACATTTTTTTTAACTGTTACTATTAGTTCTTACTTGAGAAACTTTAAGAGTCAAAAATTTCTCTTCTCAAGCTTAGGAAAAAAGTAAAAAAAAGGAGGACCCTTACAAAAAATTGTCATTTTGAATGAGACAATTTTCTAACATATTTCTTCCCTTTTTTGAGAAAAATAAGTTACAATTTACACTAGTTGCAAAGTGTCCCGATGCCCCTGGAAGAGGGAAGGTCCTCGGGGCTGGAAGGTCGGATCCAACACCTGGAAGAGGAAGTTCGCGGGATGGGGAGTAAAGTTCGCAAGATGCGGGCTGATCTAGAGGAGTTGAAAGCAGTGAACTCTGCTATACTAGATTCCAATGCCCAGATGTTGACCATCTGGAAAAAATGGGAACAGAAGAGCCAATTTTAAAGGCGGAAAAAAGGTCTTACAAAAGGTAAATAGAATAACAGACTCCAAAACTAATACAAAATCTCTCGCCAGCACTAACATAATTTAGAGACCTGATCGCTGCTTGATAACCCAGTCAGAATGCCTCGCGCTGGTAGAGCGCCAGGAGCAAAACATGCTTAATTACGAACCATGGATGGCGACCCACCAGAGAATGATAAAAGAGGCGGACTGGTATGCCACCGTGTACCAGGGCCTGTTCTGGGACCCAGTGTTCCCGGTCCTTCCCGTCACCAGGAGGAGGAGCATCCGCCCAGGTCTGGCCTTATTCCCGACTGAGAAGCGAAGACAGCAGACGGTTGATACAGAGGCGAAGGAGCCGCTCTTCCCGGGAGAAGGCGCAGTTCGGTGATTTTTGATTTTGGGAAATATAGTACCTGCCCGATTCTACGTTTTGTCTTTTCCTGGTTGATAAGATAACAAAACCAAAAACAGTTCAAATTTTGAATCGAAAGTGTAAAGATGTCTGAAATAAACAGCCAAATCAACCACTGTCACTTTCAACTAAATGAAGATTTGTTGACTGAGATACGAATCTTTAAGGAAATTTTAAAAGTTCGGTGGTATCTATTAGGATACTATAGAAGAGCTGGACATCCCGAAATGGCTCTTGGTGGATTTGGAGAGCGATAACAATATCGGTTCCCATCTCTTTGATATTCAAAACGTGGAAAATCGATTCACCGAGCTGATGATGGAGATAACAAAGTTTCAACACCAAATTGATCTTCTCGATGCGGAAATCGAAAAAAATCCGCTGTCACGACTGCTACTGGAACTTAAGGAGATAATTTTTCGAATAAGGGACTCAATTTCAGACTTAGAATGTCTTAAATTTAATGGTGAGGCAGATCAATGTGAGTTGGTCAGCGGTATGTCTCGCGAGGATGATCCTAGCTTATTACTCAAACTTAAAAATTGATATGACGCCATATCATTTATTATTAATAATTGGGAAACTTTATTGGTAAATCTAAAAAATGTAAAATATATTATAAAAAACTTTATTGGTAAATCTAAAAAATGTAAAATATATTATAAAAATTATTTGAATCCGATTAATGAATAATTTTCTGAAATAAATAAATCTGAAAATATGCAAATAAGAGTTATGTATTATTCTTGGGATATGATCACAAAACAAAATGATAATATATTTCTATCTGTTGGCTTAATGATTTTTCCTAATTTAATTATAAGAATAAAATTATCTCTAAAACCAGTTTTTGAAATTTGTTAGCATTGATTAGAATGAAAGAGACGAAAATATATTGTGCATTACAATTACCTTGAAAGTCACTTATATGACGTTGTAAACCAGTTATGAATTTAAGAGAAAATGTGCCTGAATGGGATGGAGTTGGCAGCCATCTTGTTAAAAATTGGTATTCACCGTCGGGAGTCTGTAAAATCAATAAATTAGAAAATGCAAATATTATACGGTTCTCCTATGAATGCAGATGGGAAATTAAATTGTAGGTAAATCTGGTCTTTAAGAGAATGATATCTTTGATTATATTTTGCTAGCTAATTAAATTGTAGGTAAATCTGGTCTTTAAGAGAATGATATCTTTGATTATATTTTGCTAGCTACATGTTATGAGTTAGTGTCTGGGATTTGGACTGCTCAATAATCCCATTAAATTAAAAGTATACTTTACTGCTTTAAATTTAACACGCAGGCGAGAAAATGTATATTTTATTTAAGGTATATTTACCATGTCTGCACTTACATAAAAAACATGACTTGGTAAAAGAGCTAAGACTAACAATTTAAATACATAAACAGTACCAAATATTATATTATTTAATATATATTATTGAACAAATCAAATAATTTAAAATGTGCTTTATATCTTTGCAGAAGGGAAGGGAAAAAGTGCACTAAAAAAGGCCAATCCGGAACCAGGAGCCGAACCACAGAGCTATTCCGATCAAAATAATATGTGCTAAAAATTAGAAAACTAAAGGAAAAAACCTGAAACTGAAATCCTTCTTTATGTATTGGGAAAGCTAACAGATATTTCCTTTTTTAAGGCGTATAGGTGTATTCCTGGGAACAGCTTACAGGGGCATTCTAAATTAATCCTTACAGAATTCATTTATTTTATGCATATAGGTGCATTCCTGGGGACAGCTCACAGGTGCATTAAAAAAGAGTGCGTACACAATGTGTATGGTTGAGCATATAGGTGAATTTCTGGGTACCGATTAGAGGCGCATTCTGAATTAATGCGTGCCAGAGTGTGTTTAGTTGGTGCATACAGGCGCATTCCAAATATATGCATCTAGATGCATGCAACAGGTACCTTCTTTTTATTCCCTTGCAGAGGGTATAATGATTTCAGTCAGTTTGCAACGCAGTGAAGGAGACGTTTCCGACCCCATAAAGTATATATATTCTTGATCAGCATCACTAGACGAGTCGATCTAGCCATGTCCGTCTGTCCGTCCGTTTCTACGCAAACTAGCCTCTCAGTTTTAAAGCTATCGGGCTGAAACTTTCCCAAAAGTCTTATATCTTTTGCAGGTAGTATATAATTCGGAACCAGCCGGATCGGACAACTATATCTTATAGCTCCCATAGGAATAACCGGGAAAAAATTAAAAAGATTTATATCTTATGTGTTTTTTAACATATAACCTCCTTAGCTTGGAAATAACATTTTTTAATTAGTTCTGAATTTCGAATTTAAAATTTAAAAATAAAGTGAAACAAATTATAGCTTCGGTGTTTCTTTACATATTATCTTATGCTATTGGGAATAACGTTTTTTGTATTTTTAAGAATTTCGAATTAAATTTAATAAAAATCGGACGACTCTAACATATAGCTGTCAAAGAAACGGTCAGAAAAATAATGAAATAATTATTTTAAAAAAATGTTGCTTTGTTGATTTTGATCGTATTTTCTTTCACTCTGGGTATAGTATATTTTAACATTTCAGGATTACGAAATTAATTTTACACAAAAATCTCACGTCTATAATATTTTGCTGAATGGGGTGGTGTTAGGACACTAATAACATGGATACAGGTGTCCAAATTATAAGGTAGGATACCCGTTTTTCCTATTTTAGATTACAGAAATAACCTTAACAAGGTTGCCACGAAGCTAGATAACAGGTAATAATGCAGTTGTTACGCAATCCTTAAATTAGGTAATCAACTTGGTTTACCTAATTTACCTACGAATTGTCCCTAAAATCAGGCATCGTCCGCCATCGAAAGGGTTATATGAAGGTTAATAGCAGGTATGATTCAAATTGACTTGTAATCCTAATCCCCGGATTAGTCTGTGAAAACCAGTTGCCGAGTGACAACGTATACATTGTTGTGTGTATCTTTTATATTCAATTAATATAAACACACCGAAAGTATAAGGTGAAAAGTGAATGAAAATCCACCAAAAAGTACAAGGTGAAATGTGAATATAAGCCCATAAAAAAGTAAAAGGTGAAAAGTGATTAAAAATCCACCAAAAGGTATAATGTGAAAAGTGAAAAAAGTGTGTAACAAAATAATAAAGTATTATTATATTTTTTTCCTTTGGTAAGTATTTATATAAAGTAAAACAGGATTCATAAATTTGTATCACATAAGTCTCTTCTGGTGAAATTCAGGTGGAACATCAATAAATATTTACCAGAATCCCGACCAAAGAGATTTTGAAAATCTCTGACAAATTATAACCCCTTTACTTGTATACAATTATTTTTTAACAGCAAAATAAAGAGAATGCCGCACATATCATCTTTATCTCAAGAGCAGCGCCGCCAAGCTCAATATGCCCAATATGCTCAAAATGCGTCACAAATAAGGACCCGTAATGCGCAGCACATTGCCTTGGCCCGTACAAGTAATTTGGAGGTAGCAGAAGAAGCTCGCTCGCGAAATTCCGCTGGTCGCTCTCAGAGAAGGAGAAGCGAAAGAATTCGAGCCAGCGAACGATTGAGGAACACTGACAATCGCGCTACCTGGAGAGCGAACGAGGAAAATCGAGGACTCGAGCGCACACGGGAGGCTGAAGCGCACGCAAGCGACAGGTCGAATTCCGAAGAGCGACGACAACAGCAGGTGCAAAATACTGCTGACCATGCTACCTGGAGATCGATCGGGCAAAATCGAGGACCTGAGCGCGCACGGGACGCTGCAGCGCGCGCAATGGTCAGGTCGGATGCCGAGGAGCGACGACGAGAGCAGTCGCGAAACACTGCTGATCATGCTACCTGGAGATCGATCGAGGAAAATACAGGACTCGAGCGTTCACGGGACGCAGCAGCTCATAGGATCACTAGGAACAACCCTATCACTAGGGCACAGGAGCAAAGGACCAACACAGTGCATTATCGGAACACAAGACTTCAGCTAAGACTTCGGGAACAACAATTTTAGGAAATGGCTGACGACCGACTTCTCACATACAGGTCGAGTTGACAAAATCGACAGGCGGAATCTTCCAGACAGTCACAGCGCAATATTGCTGCATGAGCCCAACTTTCGGAGGATGAACGAGAGGATCAACGGGAACGCCAGCAACGGAGGAGTCGAGCTACGGCGAGGGAACATTATCTTCGTAACATTAAGGACGGACCAACTAAGTTTTGTACGTGCTGTGGAGGAACGTGGTTTCCATCTCAGGTAAGTGGTTTGGACATACGTACTATTTCTTCTAAATACCCCAACTTTAGTGTAGACAATGCCTTTTATTTAAGTAGAAAGTTTCCGAGTCCGTCCGGCAAATATCAATTTTGCAGTACATGTCGTCAAGGCGTTTCCAAAGGTAGAATACCATCCCCTTGTCACTCTAATGGCTTCGACTTTCCAGAGATACCTCAGTTCCTTAAAAACTTGACATGTCCTGAGGAGCGCCTTATTTCTCCTCGAATTCCCTTCATGCGCATTATATCCCTTGGATATGAAAGGCAATGCGGAATGGCGCTGTAGTCAATGTTCCAATATCAGTACCTGATACTGTAAGCGTACTCCCGCGCACCTTTGATTCGACCCATGTAATCCAGGTTCATTTAAAAAGAAAGTTAGAATATTCCCATAATTTCATGACGGAAACTATTTGAACCGCTCGGGTTATTCAAGCTGTGCGATACTTGGTTAACACTGAGCTCTACAGAAAGCACAACATTTCCTTTAACGGTGATTGGCTTAATCAAATGGGAGCCGAAGAAGATATACCTTTCATCGCAGATGAATCTGACCGAGAAGTCGTAGAAAAGCTTCTTCGTCAACATTCTCATTCTCAATCAAATGACGCGCAAGAAGGTGATTTAAATCCCGGAGGTCATGAAACCCTATTAGAAAACGATGATATTAAACTTCAGCGTATTGCTATGGCTCCCGGAGAAGGCCGCATTCCAACAAATTTAACCCTTGACGACGACGCAGAAGAACTTTCCTTCCCAACTATTTCTTGCGGTGAAATATTTAAGCGGAATTCGACCTATGCAAAAAAAGCAAGATCGCAAATTCGCTTTTACGACCGTCGTTGCGCAGTAGTGCCCAAAGTCCTTTATATGTACAAATTTTATGAAATGCAACGAATTCCAAGTTCTATTTCCATTGCCCTACGAAAAAAAATCAGGTGCAGTAACTGCTGCAAATGTGAGGGATAATTCATTTGTTGACAGTCTTGTACAACATGACGATGGATTTCACATTCTAAAAGGCCTCCGTTCAGCTCCAGCACACTGGGAGGCAGAAAAAATGAAAGTTATAACCATGATTAGACAATTTGGGTTGCCTACATTCTTCATAACCCTCTCTGCTGCTGAATCTAAATGGAACGAACTCGTAGTTATTCTATCTCTTTTATTGGATAGCAGAGACATTACTGAGGAAGAGGCAGCAGCTCTTTCTAGCGCCGAAAAAGCTAGATTAATTCGATCTGACCCAGTAACGTGCTCCCAGTACTTCGACTACAGGTTCCGGCAATTAATGAAGTTATTTAAAAGCTCCGAGATATTTGGTGAGTTAAGACTCGTCCATTATTATTGGAGGATCGAGTTCCAGTTCCAGTTCATGGCATGTATTGGTTTTCTGGTGCCCCAAAGCTAGAAGGACCCGATAACGCCGAAGAGGTCACCCGCTTTATTGATCGTTTCATTACTAACGATCCTGAAATTCATGAAGTAATTCAAAATCAGCGCCATAAGCACAGCGCTTCATGTTTAAGGGAACTGCGAGGACAACAATTCTGCCGTTTTAATAAGCCATACCCACCAATGCCTGAAACTCTGGTTTTGTATCCATTTGAAGAAAACGAATCCAACGTTAAAGAATATAAAGAAATATGAAAAAAAGTTAAAGAGCTCCTAAACTCTGTTTCCGAAGAAGAATCGGCCATGTTTAATAATTTTGAATATTTTCTCAGCCATCTTGAAATTTCATATGAGGAGTACAAGTTCGCCATTCGGTCTAGCTTAAAAAAGCCCCAAGTATTTCTTCGTCGCCAATTTTCTGATAGGTTGCTAAATGCTTATAATAGAAATAATTTAGGCTTGCATAGAGCAAACATGGATATTCCATTCATTCAAGATGCTTACGCCTGTTGTAGTTATATAATTAACTACATAAATAAATCCAACCGTGGCGTGTCGCAACTGCTTCGAGAAGCAATGACAGAAATAAGCCATGGAAGTGTTTCCGTCAAAAGAAAATTGCAGCATTTAGGGAGCAAGTTTATTAACGCTACAGAAATATCTGCCCAAGAAGCTGCATACAACATTTTAGGTTTACACTTGTCTGAGGCTAGTGAAGGGAATGTTTTTATTAACACTTGCCATCCAGATAAAATGGTCCGGATAGTACGATCTAACAGAGAATTAGAACAGCTTCCCGCAAACTCAACAGATATTTTTGAGCGAAATTTACTTGATCGATACGTGCAAAGACATGAACAACTAGAGTCGTTCTGTCTTGCGGAATTTGCGGCTTGGTTAAAAGCTAAATGCACGATCAGAACAGACAAACGAAGAATATGATATATATATAACCAATCGACTTTGATGCAGATGAAGAAAATAACGTTGCTGCACAAAGTTACCAAATGCTGGATGGGACTGGTAGGATAAAAAAACGTAATCATGCCCTAATTCTTAGGAGGGTTCGCTTCAGCTTAAGCTCTTCTCCATCAGTTTATTTTAGAGAGCTCGTAATGCTTTTTCCCCATGGAGAAAAGAAGAGACGGAACTCATTTCAAACGACAATGAAAGCACATTTAGAAGTAATTTTGAAATTATTAAACGCAATAAAGAGAAGTATGATGTGTTTTACGACATGGAGTTAGAGAGAGTTCTTCAAGATCTGCAAAATGTGGATAGAGAAGAAGATGATGAGTTCAGGGCTTTGGCAGTACCCGACGTCGGACCAAACGTACATGTACTCCAAGATGAAAATGATTCAAATAATCCAGCAGATGGCGAACTTCCTCTTATAAGACTTCCTGCGATGGTATCTGACGATAACCTTTGCTAACCTTTCAGTTTATTCTCCTTTAAAAACCTTAAGCAATGACACTTTAAATACAATCCCTATAATATTCTGGTAGGAGCTAACCTTTGGAATAACTTTAAGTTTTTCGAGCCAACGGAAATAATGCGGCAACGTGACGACCACGCTTTTGCTTTGGCTTTGAATGATATGTCTGAAGCCAACATGACAGATGCAGATATTGAGCTTTTCAGGACAAGAGTTCTTCCAGTAACCGATGTTCCTGACGACGCAATTCACTTATTCTGTTCTAATGTTCTAAACCATTACAATTTCCTAAAGGTTGCCCAAATTAGAGCTGAAGAATTTGTGTCAACTGCAGTAGATACAGTTAAATCAGCTAATATGTGTGAAAGAAGTCAAGAATCAACTCTTAGGCATGCCCAAAACATGAAGACCTCTGAAACCCAGGGTCTACTGAATGTCAAAGTGAAGAAATTCAAGCAAGCGCGGGCCAACGGCGAGAGTAACTATGACTCTCTTGAGGGGAACTGGTATCTAGGTATGCAGAAGGGGAATCTTATTCTGTAATTCATAAGTCATATCCTCTGATGTGCGGAAGGGGAATATTATTCTGTAATTCATAAGCCATATCTACCCTCAAGTCGACTCAAAACCTCCTCGTGGTGTTTCCCTGTAATGTTATACAGCGTGCTTTACTTTTTAACAGCCAATTTGAGCGGCGAAAGGTTGAATGAAGGTTAATAGCAGGTATGATTCAAACCTATATATTGACTCGTAATCCTAATCCCCGGATTAGTCTGTGAAAACCAGTTGCCGAGTGACAACGTATACATTGTTGTGTGTATCTTTTATATTCAATTAATATAAACACACCGAAAGTATAAGGTGAAAAGTGAATGAAAATCCACCAAAAAGTACAAGGTGAAATGTGAATATAAGCCCATAAAAAAGTAAAAGGTGAAAAGTGATTAAAAATCCACCAAAAGGTATAAGGTGAAAAGTGAAAAAAGTGTGTAACAAAATAATAAAGTATTATTATATTTTTTTCCTTTGGTAAGTATTTATATAAAGTAAAACAGGATTCATAAATTTGTATCACATAAGTCTCTTCTGGTGAAATTCAGGTGGAACATCAATAAATATTTACCAGAATCCCGACCAAAGAGATTTTGAAAATCTTTGACAAATTATAACCCCTTTACTTTTATACAATTATTTTTTAACAGCAAAATAAAGAGAATGCCGCACATATCATCTTTATCTCAAGAGCAGCGCCGCCAAGCTCAATATGCCCAATATGCTCAAAATGCGTCACAAATAAGGACCCGTAATGCGCAGCACATTGCCTTGGCCCGTACAAGTAATTTGGAGGTAGCAGAAGAAGCTCGCTCGCGAAATTCCGCTGGTCGCTCTCAGAGAAGGAAAAGCGAAAGAATTCGAGCCAGCGAACGATTGAGGAACACTGACAATCGCGCTACCTGGAGAGCGAACGAGGAAAATCGAGGACTCGAGCGCACACGGGAGGCTGAAGCGCACGCAAGCGACAGGTCGAATTCCGAAGAGCGACGACAACAGCAGGTGCAAAATACTGCTGACCATGCTACCTGGAGATCGATCGGGCAAAATCGAGGACCTGAGCGCGCACGGGACGCTGCAGCGCGCGCAATGGTCAGGTCGGATGCCGAGGAGCGACGACGAGAGCAGTCGCGAAACACTGCTGATCATGCTACCTGGAGATCGATCGAGGAAAATACAGGACTCGAGCGTTCACGGGACGCAGCAGCTCATAGGATCACTAGGAACAACCCTATCACTAGGGCACAGGAGCAAAGGACCAACACAGTGCATTATCGGAACACAAGACTTCAACTAAGACTTCGGGAACAACAATTTTAGGAAATGGCTGACGACCGACTTCTCACATACAGGTCGAGTTGACAAAATCGACAGGCGGAATCTTCCAGACAGTCACAGCGCAATATTGCTGCATGAGCCCAACTTTCGGAGGATGAACGAGAGGATCAACGGGAACGCCAGCAACGGAGGAGTCGAGCTACGGCGAGGGAACATTATCTTCGTAACATTAAGGACGGACCAACTAAGTTTTGTACGTGCTGTGGAGGAACGTGGTTTCCATCTCAGGTAAGTGGTTTGGACATACGTACTATTTCTTCTAAATACCCCAACTTTAGTGTAGACAATGCCTTTTATTTAAGTAGAAAGTTTCCGAGTCCGTCCGGCAAATATCAATTTTGCAGTACATGTCGTCAAGGCGTTTCCAAAGGTAGAATACCATCCCCTTGTCACTCTAATGGCTTCGACTTTCCAGAGATACCTCAGTTCCTTAAAAACTTGACATGTCCTGAGGAGCGCCTTATTTCTCCTCGAATTCCCTTCATGCGCATTATATCCCTTGGATATGAAAGGCAATGCGGAATGGCGCTGTAGTCAATGTTCCAATATCAGTACCTGATACTGTAAGCGTACTCCCGCGCACCTTTGATTCGACCCATGTAATCAAGGTTCATTTAAAAAGAAAGTTAGAATATTCCCATAATTTCATGACGGAAACTATTTGAACCGCTCGGGTTATTCAAGCTGTGCGATACTTGGTTAACACTGAGCTCTACAGAAAGCACAACATTTCCTTTAACGGTGATTGGCTTAATCAAATGGGAGCCGAAGAAGATATACCTTTCATCGCAGATGAATCTGACCGAGAAGTCGTAGAAAAGCTTCTTCGTCAACATTCTCATTCTCAATCAAATGACGCGCAAGAAGGTGATTTAAATCCCGGAGGTCATGAAACCCTATTAGAAAACGATGATATTAAACTTCAGCGTATTGCTATGGCTCCCGGAGAAGGCCGCATTCCAACAAATTTAACCCTTGACGACGACGCAGAAGAACTTTCCTTCCCAACTATTTCTTGCGGTGAAATATTTAAGCGGAATTCGACCTATGCAAAAAAAGCAAGATCGCAAATTCGCTTTTACGACCGTCGTTGCGCAGTAGTGCCCAAAGTCCTTTATATGTACAAATTTTATGAAATGCAACGAATTCCAAGTTCTATTTCCATTGCCCTACGAAAAAAAATCAGGTGCAGTAACTGCTGCAAATGTGAGGGATAATTCATTTGTTGACAGTCTTGTACAACATGACGATGGATTTCACATTCTAAAAGGCCTCCGTTCAGCTCCAGCACACTGGGAGGCAGAAAAAATGAAAGTTATAACCATGATTAGACAATTTGGGTTGCCTACATTCTTCATAACCCTCTCTGCTGCTGAATCTAAATGGAACGAACTCGTAGTTATTCTATCTCTTTTATTGGATAGCAGAGACATTACTGAGGAAGAGGCAGCAGCTCTTTCTAGCGCCGAAAAAGCTAGATTAATTCGATCTGACCCAGTAACGTGCTCCCAGTACTTCGACTACAGGTTCCGGCAATTAATGAAGTTATTTAAAAGCTCCGAGATATTTGGTGAGTTAAGACTCGTCCATTATTATTGGAGGATCGAGTTCCAGTTCCAGTTCATGGCATGTATTGGTTTTCTGGTGCCCCAAAGCTAGAAGGACCCGATAACGCCGAAGAGGTCACCCGCTTTATTGATCGTTTCATTACTACCAGCGGAACGATCCTGAAATTCATGAAGTAATTCAAAATCAGCGCCATAAGCACAGCGCTTCATGTTTAAGGGAACTGCGAGGACAACAATTCTGCCGTTTTAATAAGCCATACCCACCAATGCCTGAAACTCTGGTTTTGTATCCATTTGAAGAAAACGAATCCAACGTTAAAGAATATAAAGAAATATGAAAAAAAGTTAAAGAGCTCCTAAACTCTGTTTCCGAAGAAGAATCGGCCATGTTTAATAATTTTGAATATTTTCTCAGCCATCTTGAAATTTCATATGAGGAGTACAAGTTCGCCATTCGGTCTAGCTTAAAAAAGCCCCAAGTATTTCTTCGTCGCCAATTTTCTGATAGGTTGCTAAATGCTTATAATAGAAATAATTTAGGCTTGCATAGAGCAAACATGGATATTCCATTCATTCAAGATGCTTACGCCTGTTGTAGTTATATAATTAACTACATAAATAAATCCAACCGTGGCGTGTCGCAACTGCTTCGAGAAGCAATGACAGAAATAAGCCATGGAAGTGTTTCCGTCAAAAGAAAATTGCAGCATTTAGGGAGCAAGTTTATTAACGCTACAGAAATATCTGCCCAAGAAGCTGCATACAACATTTTAGGTTTACACTTGTCTGAGGCTAGTGAAGGGAATGTTTTTATTAACACTTGCCATCCAGATAAAATGGTCCGGATAGTACGATCTAACAGAGAATTAGAACAGCTTCCCGCAAACTCAACAGATATTTTTGAGCGAAATTTACTTGATCGATACGTGCAAAGACATGAACAACTAGAGTCGTTCTGTCTTGCGGAATTTGCGGCTTGGTTAAAAGCTAAATGCACGATCAGAACAGACAAACGAAGAATATGATATATATATAACCAATCGACTTTGATGCAGATGAAGAAAATAACGTTGCTGCACAAAGTTACCAAATGCTGGATGGGACTGGTAGGATAAAAAAACGTAATCATGCCCTAATTCTTAGGAGGGTTCGCTTCAGCTTAAGCTCTTCTCCATCAGTTTATTTTAGAGAGCTCGTAATGCTTTTTCCCCATGGAGAAAAGAAGAGACGGAACTCATTTCAAACGACAATGAAAGCACATTTAGAAGTAATTTTGAAATTATTAAACGCAATAAAGAGAAGTATGATGTGTTTTACGACATGGAGTTAGAGAGAGTTCTTCAAGATCTGCAAAATGTGGATAGAGAAGAAGATGATGAGTTCAGGGCTTTGGCAGTACCCGACGTCGGACCAAACGTACATGTACTCCAAGATGAAAATGATTCAAATAATCCAGCAGATGGCGAACTTCCTCTTATAAGACTTCCTGCGATGGTATCTGACGATAACCTTTGCTAACCTTTCAGTTTATTCTCCTTTAAAAACCTTAAGCAATGACACTTTAAATACAATCCCTATAATATTCTGGTAGGAGCTAACCTTTGGAATAACTTTAAGTTTTTCGAGCCAACGGAAATAATGCGGCAACGTGACGACCACGCTTTTGCTTTGGCTTTGAATGATATGTCTGAAGCCAACATGACAGATGCAGATATTGAGCTTTTCAGGACAAGAGTTCTTCCAGTAACCGATGTTCCTGACGACGCAATTCACTTATTCTGTTCTAATGTTCTAAACCATTACAATTTCCTAAAGGTTGCCCAAATTAGAGCTGAAGAATTTGTGTCAACTGCAGTAGATACAGTTAAATCAGCTAATATGTGTGAAAGAAGTCAAGAATCAACTCTTAGGCATGCCCAAAACATGAAGACCTCTGAAACCCAGGGTCTACTGAATGTCAAAGTGAAGAAATTCAAGCAAGCGCGGGCCAACGGCGAGAGTAACTATGACTCTCTTGAGGGGAACTGGTATCTAGGTATGCAGAAGGGGAATCTTATTCTGTAATTCATAAGTCATATCCTCTGATGTGCGGAAGGGGAATATTATTCTGTAATTCATAAGCCATATCTACCCTCAAGTCGACTCAAAACCTCCTCGTGGTGTTTCCCTGTAATGTTATACAGCGTGCTTTACTTTTTAACAGCCAATTTGAGCGGCGAAAGGTTGAATGAAGGTTAATAGCAGGTATGATTCAAACCTATATATTGACTCGTAATCCTAATCCCCGGATTAGTCTGTGAAAACCAGTTGCCGAGTGACAACGTATACATTGTTGTGTGTATCTTTTATATTCAATTAATATAAACACACCGAAAGTATAAGGTGAAAAGTGAATGAAAATCCACCAAAAAGTACAAGGTGAAATGTGAATATAAGCCCATAAAAAAGTAAAAGGTGAAAAGTGATTAAAAATCCACCAAAAGGTATAAGGTGAAAAGTGAAAAAAGTGTGTAACAAAATAATAAAGTATTATTATATTTTTTTCCTTTGGTAAGTATTTATATAAAGTAAAACAGGATTCATAAATTTGTATCACATAAGTCTCTTCTGGTGAAATTCAGGTGGAACATCAATAAATATTTACCAGAATCCCGACCAAAGAGATTTTGAAAATCTTTGACAAATTATAAAATTATACAATTATTTTTTAACAGCAAAATAAAGAGAATGCCGCACATATCATCTTTATCTCAAGAGCAGCGCCGCCAAGCTCAATATGCCCAATATGCTCAAAATGCGTCACAAATAAGGACCCGTAATGCGCAGCACATTGCCTTGGCCCGTACAAGTAATTTGGAGGTAGCAGAAGAAGCTCGCTCGCGAAATTCCGCTGGTCGCTCTCAGAGAAGGAGAAGCGAAAGAATTCGAGCCAGCGAACGATTGAGGAACACTGACAATCGCGCTACCTGGAGAGCGAACGAGGAAAATCGAGGACTCGAGCGCACACGGGAGGCTGAAGCGCACGCAAGCGACAGGTCGAATTCCGAAGAGCGACGACAACAGCAGGTGCAAAATACTGCTGACCATGCTACCCGGAGATCGATCGGGCAAAATCGAGGACCTGAGCGCGCACGGGACGCTGCAGCGCGCGCAATGGTCAGGTCGGATGCCGAGGAGCGACGACGAGAGCAGTCGCGAAACACTGCTGATCATGCTACCTGGAGATCGATCGAGGAAAATACAGGACTCGAGCGTTTACGGGACGCAGCAGCTCATAGGATCACTAGGAACAACCCTATCACTAGGGCACAGGAGCAAAGGACCAACACAGTGCATCATCGGAACACAAGACTTCAGCTAAGACTTCGGGAACAAAAATTTTAGGAAATGGCTGACGACCGACTTCTCACATACAGGTCGAGTTGACAAAATCGACAGGCGGAATCTTCCAGACAGTCACAGCGCAATATTGCTGCATGAGCCCAACTTTCGGAGGATGAACGAGAGGATCAACGGGAACGCCAGCAACGGAGGAGTCGAGCTACAGCGAGGGAACATTATCTTCGTAACATTAAGGACGGACCAACTAAGTTTTGTACGTGCTGTGGAGGAACGTGGTTTCCATCTCAGGTAAGTGGTTTGGACATACGTACTATTTCTTCTAAATACCCCAACTTTAGTGTAGACAATGCCTTTTATTTAAGTAGAAAGTTTCCGAGTCCGTCCGGCAAATATCAATTTTGCAGTACATGTCGTCAAGGCGTTTCAAAAGGTAGAATACCATCCCCTTGTCACTCTAATGGCTTCGACTTTCCAGAGATACCTCAGTTCCTTAAAAACTTGACATGTCCTGAGGAGCGCCTTATTTCTCCTCGAATTCCCTTCATGCGCATTATATCCCTTGGATATGAAAGGCAATGCGGAATGGCGCTGTAGTCAATGTTCCAATTTCAGTACCTGATACTGTAAGCGTACTCCCGCGCACCTTTGATTCGACCCATGTAATCCAGGTTCATTTAAAAAGAAAGTTAGAATATTCCCATAATTTCATGACGGAAACAATTTGAACCGCTCGGGTTATTCAAGCTGTGCGATACTTGGTTAACACTGAGCTCTACAAGTAGATAGGTAATACGGGAGCTGGCTCACTAGGTAATAAATCATGTCAAAAAAGGAGGTGGGGGTGACCCTAATTAGTCACGCATGGTTGCACACAGGTGTTCCAATGACCTAATTAGCATAATTAAGTCAAAAGGGGGGTGTTGCTGACCCTAGTCAGATGAGCATGGCTGCACACAGGTCACTTAATGGGGTTAGAAAGTGGTGTGTAGGAGTGTGGGAGAGTGGTGTTTTGATATGTCTTGTTTTGTCTTGTCTTTTTCTCACGTTAAAGGTGCGTGTGTGATAGGGGTGTTTTGTCATGCGTGGGATTTTGTGGAGTGCAGTGGTTGCACACAGGTCACTATGTTGCTTCTAACTTGGGTTAGAATGCGTTATGCGTGGGCGTTTTGTTGATTCAATTAGGGTTGTAGATGACACCTGGCTTGCGTGTGTGATAGGAGGTGTCTTGTCATGCGTGGGATTTTGTGGAGTGCAATGGTTGCACACAGGTCACTATGTTGCTTCTAACTTTGGTTAGAACGCGTTATGCGTGGGCGATTTGTTGAGTCAATTAGGGTTGTAGGTGAGACCTGGCTACGGTCTTGTGGTCAAAAGGTGTTGGTTTGAGGGATATTAGAGCGCATACTTTTGTGGTGTGAAACAAGCGTGAGTTCGGTAACCTCCCCCTCTTTAGCGAGCATTAGATGGGAAAGTGAGCGTGGGAGTGTAACAAAAACGTTGTTTTGTTATGCGTGGGCGTTTTGTTGATTCAATTAGGGTTGTAGGTGACACCTGTTAGTGTAACCTGCCTACGGTCTTGTGGTCAAAATGGTAACGGTGGTGGTGGTGGTTCCTAACAGAACAAAACCAAATGAGATCGTTTATTTAGTCAAATACGTTTTTCTTTAATCATATTTGAAAATTTTTTCTCATGCGCTTACATGAGAGAGAAAACGGTTACCTTCTATGTTTTGAAAAAATGTATGTGTTAAGGAGAAATGTGGAAAGTAGTTCAGTTTTAGAAAACTATTCGTTTTACAAGGGGTGTTTTGTCATGCGTGAGATTTTGTGGAGTGCAATGGTTGCACACAGGTCACTATGTTGCTTCTAACTTGGGTTAGAACGCGTTATGCGTGGGCGTTTTGTTGAATCAATTAGGGTTGTAGGTGACACCTGGCTACGGTCTTGTGGTCAAAAGGTGTTGGTTTGAGAGATATTAGATATGTTGCTTCTAACTTTGGTTAGAACGCGTTATGCGTGGGCGATTTGTTGAGTCAATTAGGGTTGTAGGTGAGACCTGGCTACGGTCTTGTGGTCAAAAGGTGTTGGTTTGAGGGATATTAGAGCGTGAGTTCGGTAACCTCCCCCTCTTTAGTGAGCATTAGATGGGAAAGTGAGCGTGGGAGTGTAACAAAAACGTTGTTTTGTTATGCGTGGGCGTTTTGTTGATTCAATTAGGGTTGTAGGTGACACCTGTTAGTGTAACCTGCCTACGGTCTTGTGGTCAAAATGGTAACGGTGGTGGTGGTGGTTCCTAACAGAACAAAACCAAATGAGATCGTTTATTTAGTCAAATACGTTTTTCTTTAATCATATTTGAAAATTTTTTCTCATGCGCTTACATGAGAGAGAAAACGGTTACCTTCTATGTTTTGAAAAAATGTATGTGTTAAGGAGAAATGTGGAAAGTAGTTCAGTTTTAGAAAACTATTCGTTTTACAAGGGGTGTTTTGTCATGCGTGAGATTTTGTGGAGTGCAATGGTTGCACACAGGTCACTATGTTGCTTCTAACTTGGGTTAGAACGCGTTATGCGTGGGCGTTTTGTTGAATCAATTAGGGTTGTAGGTGACACCTGGCTACGGTCTTGTGGTCAAAAGGTGTTGGTTTGAGAGATATTAGACCGCATACTTTTGTTGTTGTGTGAAACAAGCGTGAGTTCGGTAACCTCTCCCCTCTTTAGCGAGCATTAGATGGGAAAGTAAGCGTAGGAGTGTAAGAGGGATGGTGGTGGTGGCGGTGTTTGTGGTGGTGGTTCCTAACAGAAAATACACAAAAACAAATGAGATCGTTTGTTTGGTCAAATACGTTTTTATTTCTATATATTCGTCTTAAATTAGTTTACATTGAGTCTTTTAAATAAATGAATGTATCTTTCCATCAATTTTAAGGCGTCTTCTTCTCTCTTTTCAACATGCATACACCTGCAAGTGTCAGGTCCAACTTTACAATCATCATATGCCCATGCACAGGATGATAGGTGTTCTCCATACTTTGAATGAATTAGTGGGGTGGCTTCTACATCTTTAAAAAATGTATGAAATGATTTCAATTTCGTAGCATGTTCCTTGAAGATCTCACTTCCATGCTCCCTTAAGAACTCTTCAATTTTTGAGGAAATCATTTTTTCTTTCAACGTAATAGTCTGAATGTTTATCTTAAACTAAAGTTTGGTAGAGATAACTCGTTGTATTATACTTAGAAAACAGATGTTAAAAAATGCAACAGCTGATGATAGACCCACCCTCGAAAACAAATTCAAAACAATAGAAATTTTTTTTTGGTTTTTCTCTTTATTTAAAATTTTCAATATATGATGAAATTAATTTTCTAACTCTATATTGTTGAATTACAAAATGAAAACAAGCACAAGTTTCTATATTATCATTAGAAAATGTACATAAATTTAAATGTTCTCCAAATGTTGTTTTTATAAACTGCTTTACGTCAGTACCCATGAACATGTTCCTTGTCTCCAGTAGTAATTTCAAGTCCTCTTTTGAAATCATATTTCCAAATGTATTAATAAAAAAATTAATTTTATTTATTAAAGATGAATAAGTCGGTATATTAAGATTGTTAGTAGAATCAGTCATTTCGTAAACTTATTTTCCCGACTCTCAAAATGTGAATGAATGGTTAAAAGGTGTTTAGGAGTTTTCGTTTGTGTAAAAGTTTAAGATTTTATGAGCATTGTTCAGAGAGCAGACACCATCCCGAGCATGTAATGAACAATATGGAAAGTGATTTCCATCCATTATTTTTAGAGAGGGACAACCAATTTCATCAATGTTAATTACATTATCAATTTTTAAAAATTTTTGTAGGAATAACCTTTTTTGATATCCCTTACAAATTATTTCCTGTTTTCTAATTATTTCTCTTAAATACATTTGTGTTTCTTTGAAAAAGTATACTCCATCATTCCAATAAATTTTGTGATGTTTTTTTGTTAGCCAAGTAGCTGTTTTTCTACATTTCTTATTCAATTCAATAAAATCATGTGGAGAGTGTATGATAAAATTAGAATTCAAGATTGTCTCGTTTTTGAATACGACTCCAATTTCCTTTAGAATAAATTTATTGTTGTTCCCAAGAAATCCTTGAACATCAATTGCAACAATATCTTCACTCATGATTGATTGATTAATTGTTAGACAATCCGCTGAACTAGACCATTCAACGGGTTATATTCAACTAAACGATCATGTATGAGCACGCAATATACTTGAACATTTTCGATAGTGGGCTTGGTAAGTTCAATTGAAATCCTAACATCAATGGGTCCCGATTTAACCATTTCATTTTGATATGATAAGTCAATTACGATAATAGGAGCTTTAGTTTTAAACTCTGTAGGTGATAGTAAAGGAGATTCACTTCGGTTATAGTAGCTAGATTGAAACTTGCAATACATTTCATATAGGTGTGCAAATCGATCTTTTTCAAAGTCCAAGTTTAAGTCATCGTAGGGATATGTTTCAGAGTTTAAGTAGACCTTTAGATTTCTTAAATTGTTTGTAATCAGATGGTGGTTATCTTTAAATCCAATTAAAGCAAATCGTGGACGTTCTCGGTTAGCAGCTAATTTAACATTCCAAACATGATTTGTTCCATTACTTAGTTTAGGATTAATGTATGTATCCCAACTACGGAATGCAATCGGTAGATTGGTTCCACTTTTTATAATATCATACATTTTAATTTTCGTTGAATCGCTGGGTGTTATATGAGGAATTTTCCATGTAATATTAGTCATATTGAGATGATACTTTCCGACTAATTGTGCACTCTCAAATTTATCTTGCTCAAGTACATCATTAAAATTTTTTGATATTAATAGTACTAGTTCATGTTTACAATTTAATAATACTTTTTTGAAATCTTCAGCAAATCCAAGTAGATTTTTAAGGGGTATTGAAAAGTTGAAGTGGGGGGTTAAATTGAAATCGGGTCCTCCGCTCCATCCAGAATTGTAAAGTCTCTTGCTTTCAAATTGATTTAAAGAAACAAAGTTTTTTATTGTAGAAGTAATACCACTAAATCTTGTTCTATCTATTTCAACACCATTGATTTCATAGCGTATTTCATCTAAAAAGTATGCCATACAATTATTTCTCATTCTCGCAATTACATTTTGAGTTTCTACCGCTCCCCCTTCCTTAATTAGGGTAATATCTCCTTGAAAATTTAGAAGACTCTCATGGGGGAGTACATATAAATCTTGATTTTGGATTGTAATTCTTATCTCATCATTTGGTTTAAATGATTGTTGATAGGGTTGATAGCTGTGATATTCCTTCTTTGATATACTTTCATCAGAGAAAGGTTTTTCCCGTACTGCCAATATTTCATTCAACCCCATGACTTTAGTTAAACTCGCACTTTGAAGCCCAGTGATTTAAGAATTAACTGATTTTTTAATGTAAGTGTGTGTTTTTTTGGTTTCGATCCTCTTCCTATAACTTTATGTTTTAAAGTGTGCTGATGATGGTAGGTATCACCTCTTTTATTGTATATAATCATTGTATTAATCTTAAGTGTAAACGAATTGTATAGTTTTCACCGCGTAAATTTATTAATTCACCGTTCTGATCAGTTATGTGTATAGAGAGTGTACTTATTTCTCTAGTGTTGACTGGTAAGTAAATAAGATTGTGTGGTGTGATATTCATTTTATAGCCTGGTGGAACATTAATTCCAAATTCGTATAATGAATGATCTTGTCTACTATCAATATATGACCCGCTTACAATATTACATACTAAGCGTATTGTGTTTATTTTTAAAATGTTGACAGGTTGATCAGATATATATGTTTTTTTCAAGTCGGGGTAAATTATTTTTTTATTGAAACCAAGCAATTGTCCAATGGAGTTGTTTCTATCAAAATAAATAGGTTCCTTGGTAGTTGTAATATGAACTTGAAGTGTGTTATTATTACTCTCCATTTGAAATGTTTTCTCAAGATCATAATCTTTTAGTTTATTTTTTAGAAAATCATAAATATCATTGAGTTCATATGACCCGATTGGAAGTTGAATTACTTTATCACCAATATGAAATAGATTATTATTTATATCAACATTGGGTATAGAGTTGTACATATGAAAGTCAATGAGTGCACACTCATATTCACCATTTGTCAGTTCAATGGGTGGGAAATAAGAAATGTTTGTAATGGGTTCATTGCCATTTAATGTAAGAGTGAATGATCTACTCATTTTGGGGTCTAATAATGTACTGTGAAAATATAGCTTACAGAATGAAACTTATATTCTCAAATAATTATAAATTCATTAAAACCCTTCCTGTATCTTCCCTTTTCCATATCGTTATCTTTACTTATTATGAGGAATCCGTATTTATCACTCCAACACTTTTGACAAATTTTCATAAATGAATCATAGGACATATCAGTATTTACATGATCACGATATATATGACGCATATTTAAATCATCTTGTTTAAACATTATAATCATATTCGCGTTATCACGTATTAGATGTTTTGGAATATGAGTATATGTTTGGCATAGGTAAAAAGAATCTATATTTTTATGACGCCCCATACAGAAATATGAACGAATGTTGTTTTGTTTTTCACAAGCAACATCATCAAAAATCATAATAGAGTTTTCTTTAGCCTTAGCGGGTGGTAAAACTTCATCATTTTGTGAGAACGTATAATACCCCATTCCCTTTATCGGTTTAATTAGTTTCTCTAAATACTCATACTTTGGTTGATATAAACTCTTTGAGAATACATATATATTCTCAAATTTTAGTCCGTTTGGACTTTCAATAAGGCTGAGCATAACATTTGTTTTTCCACAGTTTGAGGGACCGACAACCAATGCTCTTATTGTATTGGGTAATAAAGAACTATGTCGTGGAACTGAATTTGTTAATGAATGATCACCACCCTCGATATTTCTAACACAGATTTCTTGTTTTTGACGTATTAAACGCATATTCACGTGTGTAATGTACTTCATTCGATGAGAAATGCTCCTTGATTAAACATTATATAAAATGGGTAAAAGTTTTTATAATTGTTGCAGTCAGAGTTCAAACTTGAAACGAGGTAGTGGTATTATCAACAAAATAATTAACACACTTCCATTTGAAGTACATATTCCTGGTTATAATTTTTGTGGACCTGGAACAAAGCTAAAACAAAGGTTGGAGCGCGGTGATCGTGGGATAAATCAATTGGATGAAGCTTGTAGAGTACATGATATTGCATATTCACAATATAAGGATTTAGCTGATCGACATAAGGCTGACGCAGTACTTATAAATAAAGCGTGGGAACGTGTTGGTTCAAAAGATAGTAGTATTGCAGAGAAAACAGCAGCATACTTGATTACAAATATTATGAAAACAAAAAAGAAATTCGGAATGGGTATGAAAAAGGGAACAAAGAGAAAGTGTAAGAAAAGGAAATCAAAGGTAAAGAGTTTTTCAAATGTTATCCAAACAGGAATGCGGGCATTGAAAACTCAGAAGCCACTAGATCTAATGAGTGCGATTAAGGTTGCACGTAAAGCAGTCAATAAATCAATTGGTAGAAATAAAAAAAAAATTAAGATTCCTCGTATTATTAATGTGCCGAAAATTGGTGGTTTTTTACCTATTGTACCCATTTTGACTGCACTAAGTGCATTAGGTAGTCTCGCCTCTGGTAGTGCAGCTATTGCTAAAACTATTAATAATGCAAATATGGGGAAAAAACAATTAGAAGAGAGTAAGCAACATAATAAGAAAATGGAAAGTATTAAGGTGGGTGAAGGTATGTTTCTTAAACCTTATAGAAAAGGTTATGGATTATATCTTAATCCATTTAGAGGAAATCCAAAAAACTAATTACTAAGCTACCTAAAAAACCTCTGTCAAATTTCGAAATTTTGAACTTTGCTCAAAAGTACATTCCACATTTCCGAGGTGTGTTTATGAGAGACTCACTCCCCAAATCTCCTTGGAGAGAAGAGTCAGGAATTATAAACCTAGATGATAGTTCATCAAATGGTACACATTGGGTAGCTTATAACAAAAATAAAAAAAGTATACATTACTTTGATAGTTTTGGGAATTTACAACCCCCAAAAGAAATTGTGAAATACTTGGGGAATAACATTAACTATAACTATGAGAGAAAACAAGACTTTAATAGTACCAACTGTGGACACCTGTCCCTCCAATTCTTACTCTCTCTATCCCACCCTAACTTTTACACTATGATCAAGTAATTTCTCTATGATTCTTGAAACCCACCCTATTTACATACTATTCACTGCTGTGATTGGTCGATGCTAAATCAAGAATGAGAGAGAACAGGGAGGGTTAGTTTACCTCAAGGTATAAAAACTCGATCAAAAGTTATTCTAACACACATTTAAAAACCACCTGCAAACAGTCTCAACCTAAAAGTTTCAAGCTAAAACGTTCTCAGCCTAAAGTTTCAACCTAAAAATCTTGCAATCATCAAAATCAACAACAACAAGAACAACATAAAAAACAGTTAAAACAGTAAAACAACAACAACAATTAAAACAGATACAACTGCTAAAAACAGCTACATCTGCTGAAAAACAACTAAAATTAACAACAAAAACAGGTAAATTCAACAACAAAAACAGCTACAACTGCTAAAATAACAACTAAAATCAACAACAAAAACAGGTAAAAGCAACAAAAACAACGAAAACAACTACAAGAAGAAACAACTACAAATGGTCAATCCGGGAATAATGAAAGTACTCAAGGAGTTTAATGGTAACGCACCAAAACCTCTCTTAACAAAGACGAAGATGGAATCGGAGGTGTGTTACCCTATCCGACGTGCTCAACGTAAGAAAACCAGCTTTGGGATGGCCCTCACTCTTGAACTTGAAGAGTATATGCTGTACTTGCCGGAACGATACTCAACTTTAGAGGATTCAACAATTGATTCTATAAAAGATAATCTTTTTTGTATTATTAAAAAGAATGATAACAATCTCTATTTAGAATTAAATAAAGCTTAAAATGTTTTCATTTTTAATATTATTAATGTATCTATTTTGATAAATAAAAATAAAAATAAAGTTTTATAAAACTCAAACTCAAACCCTTTGTTATAAATATTTAAATTATACTACATTTTTCCCAGTATCACATGAGTATCAGAGAAAACGACAACAATGAAGCGTAAACTTTTAGAACAGTTGACGAAAAGTAGAAATTCATTAAAAAGAAAATTTGATGAATTGAAACAAATAAAAAATGAGAACGTATCAAATTTGGAGGAAACTTTTAAACCTATTACAGAACCTTTACATGAATTACTCACTGAAAATAAAAAATTGAATAAAAAAGAATATATTAATGATACACATGATATTAAGACTAAGTTCAAGAAAGAGAAAATAAAAGTACCTAAAAGTAAAAAAGAAAAAAGGGTACACGAGAGAGTAATCGAAAGTGATAGTGAGAGTGATGCTTATGTTGATGCTTTTTCACGACAGTCTCTTATAGATGAATCTGATGTTTCACAACAGTCTCTTATAGATGAATCCGATGTTTCACAACAGCCTCACACAGATGATTTAAATGAAAGTGTGTATGAAGAAACCGGGGTGAAGTACAATCTCAACATTAATCAGTTAAAGCAAGAAAAGATTTTAGACAATAGTTATGGGCCAAGAGAAGAAAATAATATTTTAATGTTGGGTAATACAACACTTAAAATTAAAAAAAATTTAATGAAATTAGGAAGTGGAAATTTATGGACTCTATCACCAGGTCTATACTCTTTAATTTTTCATAATAGTCCTAAGGATTATACTAAGAATGATTTAGAATCATATAAAAACATTTTAATTGAAACAAGTGCTCACAAAAGAAACTATCAACCAGATGGTCAAGTTAAGGGGAATCGTTCTAAAAAATATTCTTCAATTATTAAACCATTAATATCATCTTCAGTAAATGAAGAATTTACTGGTTCTGGGTATATGAGACTACAAAAAATACCACCAAACTATGTATATTGGGATAATGTTAATGAACTTGTTGAAAGATTGCAACTCTTAATGGCATCGAGAGCTGCTGGTAATAATAACCATACTAATGAAATTCTTTCAATAATAGAAGAAATGCGGGAAGCAAAAATAATATATTAATAAAATAGAAAACATTTTCTCATTTTGTTTAATAGTAAAATGTCTATTGACAAGTTTGGTCACTTTTCAAATGATAGAGATTTTTCCTCGCTTTTCAAAAGGGAAGTTGAGAGTCTTACAGGTATATATCTAGACACTGATGGTCACATAAATGTTCAGAAAAAAAGAATTAAAAACTCTTCAAAACCAATAAATGGAAATGATTTGGCTATTAAATTTTATGTTGATGATAAAATTAATGAAGCGAAATCACATCAAATGGAAACTATAACTAAATCATTTCAACTACGAAATAAAAGAGTATCAGAGCTGGAAAGTAAAGTAATAAAAATGATAACTCAAATGGAGTATATACATAATTCAATAAAAGAGCTTCTAGATAAATTGGAAAATCTTAACAAATTCATAAACCAACATTTAAAAAAACCTCCACCAATCATTCGTTCTGATCAGACACAAATAGATGGAATAATACTTCGGAAAAGTCCATTTGCACATCGTGTAAACGAAGAAGAAGAAGTTTTAACAATTAATGTGGATCATACATAAATATACCACTCTTTCATTATTTATTTTATAATTAAAATGTCAGTTGATAAGTTTGGTTGTTTTTTAAATGAGAAAGAGTACTCAAGAGATATAACAAAAGGTCTAGAAAAATTTCAAAGTATACTTAATGATTATGATGGACATTTAAATGTTCAGAGGAAACGATTTAAAAATTCCCTACCCCCCATTCATGAAAATGATATTGCAACAAAGATTTATATTGATGATGAAATAAGTAAAGTAGTACAGAATACATCTAATGAAATTTCTAAGCAACCGCAGAAACAACAAATCTTTAGATTAAGACCTCGAATCAATAATATTGAGGGAAAAGTGAGTGAAATTTCTAAAAAATTGGAATTTCTCATGAAAACTTTTAATAAGGTAGTGGAGGATATAAATGAAATAGAAAGTAACATTTTCAATTATATAATTGCACCAACCTCAGTTTTAAAAGGTGAAACTGAATCTTTAGAGAAGAAACCATTTATACCAGATAAAATAAAGCTATGAGTAAACGAGATATTGTAAATGAGTTACATCGCCCATCATTCAAGAATTTCCCAAGACGTAGAGTTATAGTAAAGGGTATTAATGATTTATGGCAGGCTGATTTGGTTGAAATGGGGGCATATGCATCATCAAATAAGGGGTATAGGTATTTGTTAACAGTAATAGATACATTTTCTAAATATGGATGGGGTGAAGCAATAAAATCAAAAAATGCAGATGAAGTTACAAAAGCAATGGAAAAAATAATGAAATCTGGTCGTGGAGTACCAAAGAATTTACAAACAGATAATGGAAATGAATTCTATAATAAACAATTTAGAGAATTGATGAAAAGATATGAAATTAATCATTACTCAACATTTAGTACTCTTAAAGCATCTATTGTGGAACGTTTTAATAGAACAATAAAAGAAGTTATGTGGCGTGAGTTTAGTTTTAATGGAAAATATACTTGGCTTCAAATATACAAAGAGTTGATTAATAATTATAATAACAGGAAGCATAGAACGATTAAAATGAAGCCTATTGACGTCAGTGCTAAAAATGAAAAACAGATTTTGATGAGATCATACAATCATCTAAAAATATTTACAAATGGGGACTTTAAAGAGGGGGATCATGTACGAATAAGTAAATATAAACATGTCTTTGAAAAAGGCTATACCCCAAACTGGACAACGGAAATTTTTCGAATTCGGAAAGTACAAAATACATCCCCCACCACATATTTACTTGAGGACTTGAAGGGTGATCCAGTACAAGGTGGTTTCTATAAACAAGAAATTAAAAAAACAAAATTCCCTAATACTTATCTTGTTGAAAAGATTGTGAAACAAAAAGGTGATTATGTGCTTGTGCGTTGGCTAGGCTTTTCAAAATCAGAAGATAGTTGGATTCATAAAAACGAAATTCTATAAAGAACAAGTGGAAGCATAGAACAATTAAAATGTAGGCATTGACGTCAATGCGTGAAAATAAATTATGTTTCTTCTTCACAAGCACGCAATTCCTATTTATAAACGGAATGGAACTTGATTATGAGCTTGTGCGTTGGCTAGACTAAAAGAGTATATACAGATAAGAATTTTGGGTGGAACTTGATTATGAGCTTGTGCGTTGGGTAGGCCTTTCAAAATCAGAAGATAGTTGGATTCATAAAAACGAAATTCTATAAAGAACAATAAAAATGTAGACATTGACGTCAATGCGTGAAATAAATTATGTTTCTTCACAATCACGCAATTCCTATTTATAAAGTGTGAAGAAAAGCATGTACAGATAAGAATTTGAACAGAACGTTACATATTTATATATACAAATCTGGAGGGTATAAAGGCGGAAGAATTTCAAAAAGTGTTCAGTTTCCATCTATTCGTTCACGCAACTCAATTTCGAATCGTTTGCTTATTCATTCGTTCGTTCGTTTGTTCGATTGTTAAAAAAAAAAAAACAAAATCAAAATTAAAATGACGGTTTTTATAATATTTTTTGTGATACTTTCCCTCTTTAATCCGATGGTGAAAATGGTACCACTCCCCAATGAAATGACTTTAATTGAAAACCGATCGACTTCCAATAATTCGATTGGGTTATTTATCAATGTTCCAAAACTAAAAAAAATCATTAAAATTGACTTAAAATTTGAGATCCTAGAGGACAGTCATATTTTTATGGATCTCATAAACAAGACAAGTGATGAAAGTGAGAAACCAATCTTAAAAAGTGAACTCGATACAAAAATATTTAATGCTATTAATGGTAGCATTAATGAAAAAGACTTAACAACAAGTACAAGTGCAAGTACAGTTGAAGAAGAAGAAATATCTACATCAACATCTAGTACAACTACATCTACCTCAACTACAACAAGTGCCACTACACCTACAATGAGAAGGGGAATTCTGGAGGAGGAGGAGAAGGAAGAAACAACAACTACAACAGCAGCAACTACATTAAAAAAAGAACTCCTGGAAGAAGATACAACAAAAACAGCTACATCAACAACTACAACCCCAACCAATCTTTTTGATTTTAATAGCGAAAATGAAAGTGTTGATCACATAGAAAATAAAACCATAGGAGAAGAAAAATCAGAAAAAATTGATATGGGTATAATTGATAGTGAGAGAGAATTTGAAAACGTAAGTCGAGCACCAACATTTAGTAATACGTCACAAGAATTAGTGTTGGGGATCAGTGATAGTGATACAGAATTTGAAAGTGTAAGTCGGGTCCCAATAAAAAGGAACACTACTCATAAACTAAAAAGCACTGAAAACATACACAACTCTCAAATCGAATTCACAAAGAGAGGTATAATTGAGAATTTTAAGCAAAAATTAGTTGAAAATGAAAGGAGAATAGGAGGGCATATGGATTTGGGAAGAAGGGGTCTAAACAGATTCTTTACCATCCAATACAAAACTGCTACAGTAGGAGTTAAATGTCATTACAATAATATATATAGAAGAGCACATTCTAGGCGAAGTCTAAGTAAATCTAAGCGTATGAATTTAAAATATTTATCTAATCGCCACCGCCACCAAAAATCTAAACGCAATACTAATACCCCCTTAGCAACTTTAAGAATAAATTGTTTTGAATTTGCAGAAGTTTTATCCCAAACAGTAATTAATGCGGAGAGACGAAAAGATAGGATTGTCTATGAAAAAATATCAAAGGATGCTGATCTTCTATCCAAACAAGAGAGTAAAAGAGAAGAGATAGAAGAAGAAGAAACAGGTTATCTTAGTGATGGTCCGCAAATCCATGAAATTGAAATAGATGAAGCAGAAAGAATTAATGGGTTATATTTAAGAAAGAGAAATTTAGCAGCTCAAATGATGGTTGAATATTTAAATAAAAAAGAAAGTCAGATAAGCACAGATAAAATACCAATTAACGATATTAACGATTTCAAAATAACTAATAGTGATATTATATCATAATCTGATTGAGTAGGGAAATATGTTTGTTTTTACAGAATATAAAAATAGAAGATGAAAATAATAATTCGAGTAAATTAAAAAAAGGTGAGTTTAATATATATATATATATATATATAATTTTATTTATATACTAATATATATATATATATATTTTCAGAACTCCAAAACATAAATAAAAAAGTTGAAAATAATATTTCGGATGGAGCTCAAAAAGGTTGGTTAAATACATATAAAATAATATTTGTATATATATATAGTAAAATATTTATATTTTCAGAACTCCAAAACATTAATAAAAAAGAGGATGGTAAATTTTCTCATAATTTGTATGGTGATGATGATGATGATGATGATGATGACCATGATACAATCCTTTATGATGATGAAAATCCGGAACCATGTATTCCAAGATCATCTAGTGAGGATGAAACTATTCTTGTTGAGGGTGGTATAGATAACTATATTCAAACTATACCGTTTAATTTAGATGAAGATAATGATAAATACATTAAATCAATTCCTTTAAGTAATGATGAGAATAAAGTATATAGATTACAGGGTGGTATAGATAACTATAAACAAACTGTACCACTAAATATAGAAGAAAGTAAGCAAATTGAATGTAATTCAAAGAAAATATTGTAATTCTTCTGTTAAATTCAAATTTTCATGTTCTGTTAATTCTCATAAATTTTTTAACATTACCCTGTAAGTAAAAGCGATGTTTGTTCTGTTCAATAAAAAATTTTATAATAATAATAATATTGTGAATTGTAATATTTGGTTTATACATTACCTTACATTTTACCCTTTAAATAAAAAAGCGTTGTTTGTTCTGTCTTATTTACAATTATAGAGTACATTTATTCATTTTTTTTATCATTTAGTAAACTTAATTCTAATTCTGTACAAAACATTTCAAATTCACATTCATATATATTTTTGTGATATTTTTCTATTTCATTCTCTTGATAATTATTTCTATTAGGACAATTCTCTATTTCTTTTATTCTTTGTTCATAAACATAAATATTTGAATCCATTTCATTAAGTTTATTTTCTAATCTTTTTTCATCTATTTTATAATGGCCATATTGTAGTGTATTAATTTTATTGTCTTGTATAAGAACCTTTGTGTCTTTATGACTGAGAACTACTTTTTTACATTTAATTGTTGATAAAAGATGATTTTTAGATCTAATCATTGACATAGAGCCTACCACTTCCTCTTCCGAAAACAAACATTTTTTAAAACTATTAAAAGTTAATTGATCTATTGCACTTCTTTTAACACCCTTTGATTTTTTCACTGTTTTTTCAGAGCTGTCATTACTATTAGATGTTTTAAAGGCATACATTTTTGATCTCAAACCAACAAATTCAGTCATAGGTCTTCCATTGAGTTCATCTTTAAAAAAACCCAACCTTTTTTTATTAGCTTTAGGAAAATTATAGAGATTAAGTAATTCATCAGAATAATCTGATGTATCAAACTTCATCTCAACATCATTCTGAATATCTTTATAAAAATCTTCAGTGTTAATGGTATATATAAAAGAATCTGTATCCATATAATTTAATTGAACATTTTCATTGTATTTAGGTTTGATATAATTATAATGAAAATCATACATTTTCCATTTCGATAAATCTAATACAGCAAAACCTAAATATAAAGGTTTGTTGTACAACACATTTAATTTTTTCATTTGAAAGGCAAAGAAGTTTTCTGAAAACTGTTTGACACTATGGAAGTTTGACTTTGAAATAAGAGATCTACCACAATGCCTTTTTGGACCAGCAGAATCGGATGATGAAGCACTTTCCCATTCAGTAATTAATTTAATATTAACGCGCTTATCGACATTTTCCATCGTTTTACCGTAGACAGCATTATTTAAAAGTTTAAAAAAATCTTTTTCAAATGTATTTTTTGCATTAGTTCTATGGAATGTATTCAAATCAATATATGTTTTTAACCAAGGCTTCTGAAAGAAGCGAAGACCTCTATGAATTTTTGTTAGAATTAACCCATTTTCTATACACTGTTGAAGATTTTTATAATGAATTATATATTTTTCTTTATCCCTTAAATCAGCAATTAATTTTTTTATTTTGTCTGACTTTGTTGGTAACTGATTATTACAACAAAATGGAAGGTCATTATGTTTATCGTGCAATTTTAAAGGATATTTTAAATCTACCTCAAAAATGTATCCATATTCACTATCATCTGCAATCTCAGCAATGTTTATACTATCAAGTTCCCCCCTTGAAATCCATTCAAAACCTCCATATGGTAAAGATTGTGACATAGCCCAACCATATAAATTATTTGCATCCAAATAAATCAAATATGATGATTTTTGAGTACTATCAAAATTCTCAACATATTTATTATTTGCTTTAGCATATCTACATGTACATTGAACTAAGCCACCACGAATACCACTTTGAATAAATTTATACTGATCTATGTCAGTTAATAAATCTAATTCAATTTTAGTACATTTTAACATAGCTTCCCATGATAATCCTGGTGTAGTGAAAAAATGTGCTGGATCAAGTGAATAAATTTTAGTACAAAGTCTTCGAAAGTTTTCAAAGACATCAGACATTAATAAAACATCTGTTTTCAAATATAATTCTAAATAATCTTTAAGATTATTACAAGAAAACTCATTCCATACATTTTGTGCGTGAGTATAATTTTCAACTGAACATTCATTTTCGGTTAAGGAACTATAGAAAGCTTCTCTAGGAGGTAATTTACTTTCTTTTAATTTCTCAACTGAATCTAAATATTCATATGGAAATACACCCTTTCGTCGCATTAAGTTGAAATGATTTTCATTAGGGAAAAATGATCTTGTTATACACATTTGTTCACTATCTAGATTTGAAGCTAATGTATCTAAAGCAGAAGGCATAAATCGAAACGAGTCTAGAAAACGGATTTCAAAGTTATCACCATTACTTAAAGTTATAATTTTTGAAATTGATATATATTGTTCCTTATTTAACGGAATTACCTTTATTTCACCAGGTATGACTGCCAAATCTTTAATAAATAGATGGCAATCATACCTGGTGAAATTGTGGAAGAAAACAGGAATAAATTTTGGAACTGTATATTTTAAATTACACTCATTATGTGCTGCCCCCCTAAATTTTCCTGTGAAGTGACAGTGATCCCTAACTCTGTCTAATAAAAGAGGAGTGTTGCATATATGACAATTCTTAGATTTTTGGAAATCATCTTCTTCAACATCTGACATTATTAAAGAAACAGATTTTGAAATATAGTTTTCATAGATAAAAGTTAAATTTTCTATTAGTGATAACAGGAAATTCATTCCCGAGTTAAGTACAGTTTCTAAAACAAACTTATCTAAACTGTTATCATGTGCACACTTTATATAGTATGCATATGAAACAGGTCTATGTATATTTATAATACTTAAATTTAATGTTTCGTTTTTATTAATTGGTTGAAGGATGCATTCAAAGTCAGCGTAAACTGTGAATGGGACCATCACTTCCTTTTGAACATTTGTATACCGTAAAGTGGCATCCTTCATGTTGGGTAAACGTGAGACTTTCTTCCCACAGACTTCTGAATGCCGGTTGGCAGCATCTTCACTTAATGAATAATTTAAACAAATTTGGCAGAACCATTTTTTAGATTTGTCTCTCGAAACTTGAGAGGAAACCAAACTAAAAAAAGATAAACACAAGAAAAAAAAAAAAAAATTTTTTAAGTATGAAAGCTAATAAATATTTTGAAATTTAAAAACAAAAACAGGTAAAAGATATAATAATGATAAAATGATAAAACAACTTACTTTGAGAGATTTTTTATCCAAGTATAGTGTGCTTTGCATCCTTCCTCCAGTATCAACATATTTATATGATTTCTCCTCACTTCAGGAGAGTAAAATATGGGCCCGAATATAACTCCATCGTCGAATCCAAAAAGTGTAATATTTATGTCTTTATTTATTTCCATAAATTTCGATATATCCGCAGGCTTTAGTGGAAATTGTAATCCAGTAAAATTTAGTGTGATCCCATTGACTTGAATTACTTCATCATTTATATTGACTTTATAGGTTGTGCATCTGTTTGCATTCTTATTTAGATTACTTAATGCTGCGATTAAGCTCCATTTAAAACAATATTCATCATTTGTGTTTTTCACATTTATAATTGCTTTTTTTCCTTCTAAACACGAGGGTAGTTTTATGTAAGATGATCCTCTTAAGGGTGAATATTGATTAATATTCATCTCCAATCGAGTGAGATGAAGCAAAGTCCATCCACTATCCCTTTCTTGGAATTCTTCCATCCTCGCCAAAATTTTTTCCATGTGCTCCTTATATTCGTTTTCAATGTTCGAATAGGCACTAATTATTGTCATCTTACTTTGAAATGACTTTATTTCAATACATTCCTTTTCTTCCTTCAAAAGTCCGTACTCTCCAAAAAGTTCAAAATTTATTTTCACCGATGCATAACTCTCCAACAATGGATACAAGTGAGGTAGAAAAGCTTCTCCTGCTTCCTCCATAAATTGTGTTGGATAAATTACATCATTGTTGGTGTTTTCATATAAGTAGTGAACAATCCTTCCTTGAAATCCAGAACTGATTTTTTTTATCCTTGAATCCACTGGTTCAACAACATTCTTCTTGTGTTGCTCCGTTCGCAGATGATGAGCCCACGAAATGTTACCCGATAGGGTAATGTTGCACTTTCCACAATACTTATTCATTTTTTTTTGTTTTGATTTTTTTTCTTTTTTTGGAAGTATTGTATTGTTACTTGTACTTTTCACTTTGTTATACTTTACTTTTACTGTAAAGTATTTTATGTTTTATCAATTTGATAAGTTTAAACAACACAAATCTGGGTAGTTCACAGTTCACACAACTTTACTTTACACTTGGTAAAGTATTTTAATTATTATCAATTTGATAATCTCGCACAAATCGAATTCGGATGAAACGTAAGTTAACACAACTTTACTTTAGCTTTGAATTACCGGAGGGTTCACACGACGATTCTAGATGGTTCGCTCAACTCAAATAGTTTTCTAAAACTGAACTACTTTCCACATTTCTCCTTAACACATACATTTTTTGAAAACTTAGAAGGTAACCGTTTTCTCTTTCTATAAGCGCATGAGAATAAATTTTCAAATATGATTAAAGAAAAACGTATTTGACCAAACAAACGATCTCATTTGTTTTTGTGTATTTTCTGTTAGGAACCACCACCACAAACACCGCCACCACCACCATCCCTCTTACACTCCTACGCTTACTTTCCCATCTAATGCTCGCTAAAGAGGGGAGAGGTTACCGAACTCACGCTTGTTTCACACAACAACAAAAGTATGCGGTCTAATATCTCTCAAACCAACACCTTTTGACCACAAGACCGTAGCCAGGTGTCACCTACAACCCTAATTGATTCAACAAAACGCCCACGCATAACGCGTTCTAACCCAAGTTAGAAGCAACATAGTGACCTGTGTGCAACCATTGCACTCCACAAAATCTCACGCATGACAAAACACCCCTTGTAAAACGAATAGTTTTCTAAAACTGAACTACTTTCCACATTTCTCCTTAACACATACATTTTTTCAAAACATAGAAGGTAACCGTTTTCTCTCTCATGTAAGCGCATGAGAAAAAATTTTCAAATATGATTAAAGAAAAACGTATTTGACTAAATAAACGATCTCATTTGGTTTTGTTCTGTTAGGAACCACCACCACCACCGTTACCATTTTGACCACAAGACCGTAGGCAGGTTACACTAACAGGTGTCACCTACAACCCTAATTGAATCAACAAAACGCCCACGCATAACAAAACAACGTTTTTGTTACACTCCCACGCTCACTTTCCCATCTAATGCTCACTAAAGAGGGGGAGGTTACCGAACTCACGCTCTAATATCCCTCAAACCAACACCTTTTGACCACAAGACCGTAGCCAGGTCTCACCTACAACCCTAATTGACTCAACAAATCGCCCACGCATAACGCGTTCTAACCAAAGTTAGAAGCAACATAGTGACCTGTGTGCAACCATTGCACTCCACAAAATCCCACGCATGACAAGACACCTCCTATCACACACGCAAGCCAGGTGTCATCTACAACCCTAATTGAATCAACAAAACGCCCACGCATAACGCATTCTAACCCAAGTTAGAAGCAACATAGTGACCTGTGTGCAACCACTGCACTCCACAAAATCCCACGCATGACAAAACACCCCTATCACACACGCACCTTTAACGTGAGAAAAAGACAAGACAAAACAAGACATATCAAAACACCACTCTCCCACACTCCTACACACCACTTTCTAACCCCATTAAGTGACCTGTGTGCAGCCATGCTCATCTGACTAGGGTCAGCAACACCCCCCCCTTTTTGACTTAATTATGCTAATTAGGTCATTGGAACACCTGTGTGCAACCATGCGTGACTAATTAGGGTCACCCCCACCTCCTTTTTTGACATGATTTATTACCTAGTGAGCCAGCTCCCGTATTACCTATCTACTTCTACAGAAAGCACAACATTTCCTTTAACGGTGATTGGCTTAATCAAATGGGAGCCGAAGAAGATATACCTTTCATCGCAGATGAATCTGACCGAGAAGTCGTAGAAGAGCTTCTTCGTCAACATTCTCATTCTCAATCAAATGACGCGCAAGAAGGTGATTTAAATCCCGGAGGTCATGAAACCCTATTAGAAAACGATGATATTAAACTTCAGCGTATTGCTATGGCTCCCGGAGAAGGCCGCATTCCAACAAATTTAACCCTTGACGACGACGCAGAAGAACTTTCCTTCCCAACTACTTCTTGCGGTGAAATATTTAAGCGGAATTCGACCTATGCAAAAAAAGCAAGATCGCAAATTCGCTTTTACGACCGTCGTTGCGCAGTAGTGCCCAAAGTCCTTTATATGTACAAATTTTATGAAATGCAACGAATTCCAAGTTCTATTTCCATTGCCCTACGAAAAAAAATCAGGTGCAGTAACTGCTGCAAATGTGAGGGATAATTCATTTGTTGACAGTCTTGTACAACATGACGATGGATTTCACATTCTAAAAGGCCTCCGTTCAGCTCCAGCACACTGGGAGGCAGAAAAAATGAAAGTTATAACCATGATTAGACAATTTGGGTTGCCTACATTCTTCATAACCCTCTCTGCTGCTGAATCTAAATGGAACGAACTCGTAGTTATTCTATCTCTTTTATTGGATAGCAGAGACATTACTGAGGAAGAGGCAGCAGCTCTTTCTAGCGCCGAAAAGTAGGTATGCAGAAGGGGAATCTTATTCTGTAATTCATAAGTCATATCCTCTGATGTGCGGAAGGGGAATATTATTCTGTAATTCATAAGCCATATCTACCCTCAAGTCGACTCAAAACCTCCTCGTGGTGTTTCCCTGTAATGTTATACAGCGTGCTTTACTTTTTAACAGCCAATTTGAGCGGCGAAAGGTTGAATGAAGGTTAATAGCAGGTATGATTCAAACCTATATATTGACTCGTAATCCTAATCCCCGGATTAGTCTGTGAAAACCAGTTGCCGAGTGACAACGTATACATTGTTGTGTGTATCTTTTATATTCAATTAATATAAACACACCGAAAGTATAAGGTGAAAAGTGAATGAAAATCCACCAAAAAGTACAAGGTGAAATGTGAATATAAGCCCATAAAAAAGTAAAAGGTGAAAAGTGATTAAAAATCCACCAAAAGGTATAAGGTGAAAAGTGAAAAAAGTGTGTAACAAAATAATAAAGTATTATTATATTTTTTTCCTTTGGTAAGTATTTATATAAAGTAAAACAGGATTCATAAATTTGTATCACATAAGTCTCTTCTGGTGAAATTCAGGTGGAACATCAATAAATATTTACCAGAATCCCGACCAAAGAGATTTTGAAAATCTTTGACAAATTATAAAATTATACAATTATTTTTTAACAGCAAAATAAAGAGAATGCCGCACATATCATCTTTATCTCAAGAGCAGCGCCGCCAAGCTCAATATGCCCAATATGCTCAAAATGCGTCACAAATAAGGACCCGTAATGCGCAGCACATTGCCTTGGCCCGTACAAGTAATTTGGAGGTAGCAGAAGAAGCTCGCTCGCGAAATTCCGCTGGTCGCTCTCAGAGAAGGAGAAGCGAAAGAATTCGAGCCAGCGAACGATTGAGGAACACTGACAATCGCGCTACCTGGAGAGCGAACGAGGAAAATCGAGGACTCGAGCGCACACGGGAGGCTGAAGCGCACGCAAGCGACAGGTCGAATTCCGAAGAGCGACGACAACAGCAGGTGCAAAATACTGCTGACCATGCTACCCGGAGATCGATCGGGCAAAATCGAGGACCTGAGCGCGCACGGGACGCTGCAGCGCGCGCAATGGTCAGGTCGGATGCCGAGGAGCGACGACGAGAGCAGTCGCGAAACACTGCTGATCATGCTACCTGGAGATCGATCGAGGAAAATACAGGACTCGAGCGTTTACGGGACGCAGCAGCTCATAGGATCACTAGGAACAACCCTATCACTAGGGCACAGGAGCAAAGGACCAACACAGTGCATCATCGGAACACAAGACTTCAGCTAAGACTTCGGGAACAAAAATTTTAGGAAATGGCTGACGACCGACTTCTCACATACAGGTCGAGTTGACAAAATCGACAGGCGGAATCTTCCAGACAGTCACAGCGCAATATTGCTGCATGAGCCCAACTTTCGGAGGATGAACGAGAGGATCAACGGGAACGCCAGCAACGGAGGAGTCGAGCTACAGCGAGGGAACATTATCTTCGTAACATTAAGGACGGACCAACTAAGTTTTGTACGTGCTGTGGAGGAACGTGGTTTCCATCTCAGGTAAGTGGTTTGGACATACGTACTATTTCTTCTAAATACCCCAACTTTAGTGTAGACAATGCCTTTTATTTAAGTAGAAAGTTTCCGAGTCCGTCCGGCAAATATCAATTTTGCAGTACATGTCGTCAAGGCGTTTCAAAAGGTAGAATACCATCCCCTTGTCACTCTAATGGCTTCGACTTTCCAGAGATACCTCAGTTCCTTAAAAACTTGACATGTCCTGAGGAGCGCCTTATTTCTCCTCGAATTCCCTTCATGCGCATTATATCCCTTGGATATGAAAGGCAATGCGGAATGGCGCTGTAGTCAATGTTCCAATTTCAGTACCTGATACTGTAAGCGTACTCCCGCGCACCTTTGATTCGACCCATGTAATCCAGGTTCATTTAAAAAGAAAGTTAGAATATTCCCATAATTTCATGACGGAAACTATTTGAACCGCTCGGGTTATTCAAGCTGTGCGATACTTGGTTAACACTGAGCTCTACAGAAAGCACAACATTTCCTTTAACGGTGATTGGCTTAATCAAATGGGAGCCGAAGAAGATATACCTTTCATCGCAGATGAATCTGACCGAGAAGTCGTAGAAGAGCTTCTTCGTCAACATTCTCATTCTCAATCAAATGACGCGCAAGAAGGTGATTTAAATCCCGGAGGTCATGAAACCCTATTAGAAAACGATGATATTAAACTTCAGCGTATTGCTATGGCTCCCGGAGAAGGCCGCATTCCAACAAATTTAACCCTTGACGACGACGCAGAAGAACTTTCCTTCCCAACTACTTCTTGCGGTGAAATATTTAAGCGGAATTCGACCTATGCAAAAAAAGCAAGATCGCAAATTCGCTTTTACGACCGTCGTTGCGCAGTAGTGCCCAAAGTCCTTTATATGTACAAATTTTATGAAATGCAACGAATTCCAAGTTCTATTTCCATTGCCCTACGAAAAAAAATCAGGTGCAGTAACTGCTGCAAATGTGAGGGATAATTCATTTGTTGACAGTCTTGTACAACATGACGATGGATTTCACATTCTAAAAGGCCTCCGTTCAGCTCCAGCACACTGGGAGGCAGAAAAAATGAAAGTTATAACCATGATTAGACAATTTGGGTTGCCTACATTCTTCATAACCCTCTCTGCTGCTGAATCTAAATGGAACGAACTCGTAGTTATTCTATCTCTTTTATTGGATAGCAGAGACATTACTGAGGAAGAGGCAGCAGCTCTTTCTAGCGCCGAAAAGTAGGTATGCAGAAGGGGAATCTTATTCTGTAATTCATAAGTCATATCCTCTGATGTGCGGAAGGGGAATATTATTCTGTAATTCATAAGCCATATCTACCCTCAAGTCGACTCAAAACCTCCTCGTGGTGTTTCCCTGTAATGTTATACAGCGTGCTTTACTTTTTAACAGCCAATTTGAGCGGCGAAAGGTTGAATGAAGGTTAATAGCAGGTATGATTCAAACCTATATATTGACTCGTAATCCTAATCCCCGGATTAGTCTGTGAAAACCAGTTGCCGAGTGACAACGTATACATTGTTGTGTGTATCTTTTATATTCAATTAATATAAACACACCGAAAGTATAAGGTGAAAAGTGAATGAAAATCCACCAAAAAGTACAAGGTGAAATGTGAATATAAGCCCATAAAAAAGTAAAAGGTGAAAAGTGATTAAAAATCCACCAAAAGGTATAAGGTGAAAAGTGAAAAAAGTGTGTAACAAAATAATAAAGTATTATTATATTTTTTTCCTTTGGTAAGTATTTATATAAAGTAAAACAGGATTCATAAATTTGTATCACATAAGTCTCTTCTGGTGAAATTCAGGTGGAACATCAATAAATATTTACCAGAATCCCGACCAAAGAGATTTTGAAAATCTTTGACAAATTATAACCCCTTTACTTTTATACAATTATTTTTTAACAGCAAAATAAAGAGAATGCCGCACATATCATCTTTATCTCAAGAGCAGCGCCGCCAAGCTCAATATGCCCAATATGCTCAAAATGCGTCACAAATAAGGACCCGTAATGCGCAGCACATTGCCTTGGCCCGTACAAGTAATTTGGAGGTAGCAGAAGAAGCTCGCTCGCGAAATTCCGCTGGTCGCTCTCAGAGAAGGAGAAGCGAAAGAATTCGAGCCAGCGAACGATTGAGGAACACTGACAATCGCGCTACCTGGAGAGCGAACGAGGAAAATCGAGGACTCGAGCGCACACGGGAGGCTGAAGCGCACGCAAGCGACAGGTCGAATTCCGAAGAGCGACGACAACAGCAGGTGCAAAATACTGCTGACCATGCTACCCGGAGATCGATCTGGCAAAATCGAGGACCTGAGCGCGCACGGGACGCTGCAGCGCGCGCAATGGTCAGGTCGGATGCCGAGGAGCGACGACGAGAGCAGTCGCGAAACACTGCTGATCATGCTACCTGGAGATCGATCGAGGAAAATACAGGACTCGAGCGTTTACGGGACGCAGCAGCTCATAGGATCACTAGGAACAACCCTATCACTAGGGCACAGGAGCAAAGGACCAACACAGTGCATCATCGGAACACAAGACTTCAGCTAAGACTTCGGGAACAACAATTTTAGGAAATGGCTGACGACCGACTTCTCACATACAGGTCGAGTTGACAAAATCAACAGGCGGAATCTTCCAGACAGTCACAGCGCAATATTGCTGCATGAGCCCAACTTTCGGAGGATGAACGAGAGGATCAACGGGAACGCCAGCAACGGAGGAGTCGAGCTACGGCGAGGGAACATTATCTTCGTAACATTAAGGACGGACCAACTAAGTTTTGTACGTGCTGTGGAGGAACGTGGTTTCCATCTCAGGTAAGTGGTTTGGACATACGTACTATTTCTTCTAAATACCCCAACTTTAGTGTAGACAATGCCTTTTATTTAAGTAGAAAGTTTCCGAGTCCGTCCGGCAAATATCAATTTTGCAGTACATGTCGTCAAGGCGTTTCCAAAGGTAGAATACCATCCCCTTGTCACTCTAATGGCTTCGACTTTCCAGAGATACCTCAGTTCCTTAAAAACTTGACATGTCCTGAGGAGCGCCTTATTTCTCCTCGAATTCCCTTCATGCGCATTATATCCCTTGGATATGAAAGGCAATGCGGAATGGCGCTGTAGTCAATGTTCCAATTTCAGTACCTGATACTGTAAGCGTACTCCCGCGCACCTTTGATTCGACCCATGTAATCCAGGTTCATTTAAAAAGAAAGTTAGAATATTCCCATAATTTCATGACGGAAACTATTTGAACCGCTCGGGTTATTCAAGCTGTGCGATACTTGGTTAACACTGAGCTCTACAGAAAGCACAACATTTCCTTTAACGGTGATTGGCTTAATCAAATGGGAGCCGAAGAAGATATACCTTTCATCGCAGATGAATCTGACCGAGAAGTCGTAGAAGAGCTTCTTCGTCAACATTCTCATTCTCAATCAAATGACGCGCAAGAAGGTGATTTAAATCCCGGAGGTCATGAAACCCTATTAGAAAACGATGATATTAAACTTCAGCGTATTGCTATGGCTCCCGGAGAAGGCCGCATTCCAACAAATTTAACCCTTGACGACGACGCAGAAGAACTTTCCTTCCCAACTATTTCTTGCGGTGAAATATTTAAGCGGAATTCGACCTATGCAAAAAAAGCAAGATCGCAAATTCGCTTTTACGACCGTCGTTGCGCAGTAGTGCCCAAAGTCCTTTATATGTACCAATTTTATGAAATGCAACGAATTCCAAGTTCTATTTCCATTGCCCTACGAAAAAAAATCAGGTGCAGTAACTGCTGCAAATGTGAGGGATAATTCATTTGTTGACAGTCTTGTACAACATGACGATGGATTTCACATTCTAAAAGGCCTCCGTTCAGCTCCAGCACACTGGGAGGCAGAAAAAATGAAAGTTATAACCATGATTAGACAATTTGGGTTGCCTACATTCTTCATAACCCTCTCTGCTGCTGAATCTAAATGGAACGAACTCGTAGTTATTCTATCTCTTTTATTGGATAGCAGAGACATTACTGAGGAAGAGGCAGCAGCTCTTTCTAGCGCCGAAAAAGCTAGATTAATTCGATCTGACCCAGTAACGTGCTCCCGGTACTTCGACTACAGGTTCCGGCAATTAATGAAGTTATTTAAAAGCTCCGAGATATTTGGTGAGTTAAGACTCGTCCATTATTATTGGAGGATCGAGTTCCAGTTCCAGTTCATGGCATGTATTGGTTTTCTGGTGCCCCAAAGCTAGAAGGACCCGATAACGCCGAAGAGGTCACCCGCTTTATTGATCGTTTCATTACTACCAGCGGGGACGATCCTGAAATTCATGAAGTAATTCAAAATCAGCGCCATAAGCACAGCGCTTCATGTTTAAGGGAACTGCGAGGACAACAATTCTGCCGTTTTAATAAGCCATACCCACCAATGCCTGAAACTCTGGTTTTGTATCCATTTGAAGAAAACGAATCCAACGTTAAAGAATATAAAGAAATATGAAAAAAAGTTAAAGAGCTCCTAAACTCTGTTTCCGAAGAAGAATCGGCCATGTTTAATAATTTTGAATATTTTCTCAGCCATCTTGAAATTTCATATGAGGAGTACAAGTTCGCCATTCGGTCTAGCTTAAAAAAGCCCCAAGTATTTCTTCGTCGCCAATTTTCTGATAGGTTGCTAAATGCTTATAATAGAAATAATTTAGGCTTGCATAGAGCAAACATGGATATTCCATTCATTCAAGATGCTTACGCCTGTTGTAGTTATATAATTAACTACATAAATAAATCCAACCGTGGCGTGTCGCAACTGCTTCGAGAAGCAATGACAGAAATAAGCCATGGAAGTGTTTCCGTCAAAAGAAAATTGCAGCATTTAGGGAGCAAGTTTATTAACGCTACAGAAATATCTGCCCAAGAAGCTGCATACAACATTTTAGGTTTACACTTGTCTGAGGCTAGTGAAGGGAATGTTTTTATTAACACTTGCCATCCAGATAAAATGGTCCGGATAGTACGATCTAACAGAGAATTAGAACAGCTTCCCGCAAACTCAACAGATATTTTTGAGCGAAATTTACTTGATCGATACGTGCAAAGACATGAACAACTAGAGTCGTTCTGTCTTGCGGAATTTGCGGCTTGGTTAAAAGCTAAATGCACGATCAGAACAGACAAACGAAGAATATGATATATATATATCCAATCGACTTTGATGCAGATGAAGAAAATAACGTTGCTGCACAAAGTTACCAAATGCTGGATGGGACTGGTAGGATAAAAAAACGTAATCATGCCCTAATTCTTAGGAGGGTTCGCTTCAGCTTAAGCTCTTCTCCATCAGTTTATTTTAGAGAGCTCGTAATGCTTTTTCCCCATGGAGAAAAGAAGAGACGGAACTCATTTCAAACGACAATGAAAGCACATTTAGAAGTAATTTTGAAATTATTAAACGCAATAAAGAGAAGTATGATGTGTTTTACGACATGGAGTTAGAGAGAGTTCTTCAAGATCTGCAAAATGTGGATAGAGAAGAAGATGATGAGTTCAGGGCTTTGGCAGTACCCGACGTCGGACCAAACGTACATGTACTCCAAGATGAAAATGATTCAAATAATCCAGCAGATGGCGAACTTCCTCTTATAAGACTTCCTGCGATGGTATCTGACGATAACCTTTGCTAACCTTTCAGTTTATTCTCCTTTAAAAACCTTAAGCAATGACACTTTAAATACAATCCCTATAATATTCTGGTAGGAGCTAACCTTTGGAATAACTTTAAGTTTTTCGAGCCAACGGAAATAATGCGGCAACGTGACGACCACGCTTTTGCTTTGGCTTTGAATGATATGTCTGAAGCCAACATGACAGATGCAGATATTGAGCTTTTCAGGACAAGAGTTCTTCCAGTAACCGATGTTCCTGACGACGCAATTCACTTATTCTGTTCTAATGTTCTAAACCATTACAATTTCCTAAAGGTTGCCCAAATTAGAGCTGAAGAATTTGTGTCAACTGCAGTAGATTCAGTTAAATCAGCTAATATGTGTGAAAGAAGTCAAGAATCAACTCTTAGGCATGCCCAAAACATGAAGACCTCTGAAACCCAGGGTCTACTGAATGTCAAAGTGAAGAAATTCAAGCAAGCGCGGGCCAACGGCGAGAGTAACTATGACTCTCTTGAGGGGAACTGGTATCTAGGTATGCAGAAGGGGAATCTTATTCTGTAATTCATAAGTCATATCCTCTGATGTGCGGAAGGGGAATATTATTCTGTAATTCATAAGCCATATCTACCCTCAAGTCGACTCAAAACCTCCTCGTGGTGTTTCCCTGTAATGTTATACAGCGTGCTTTCCTTTTTAACAGCCAATTCGAGCGGCGAAAGGTTGAATGAAGGTTAATAGCAGGTATGATTCAAACCTATATATTGACTCGTAATCCTAATCCCCGGATTAGTCTGTGAAAACCAGTTGCCGAGTGACAACGTATACATTGTTGTGTGTATCTTTTATATTCAATTAATATAAACACACCGAAAGTATAAGGTGAAAAGTGAATGAAAATCCACCAAAAAGTACAAGGTGAAATGTGAATATAAGCCCATAAAAAAGTAAAAGGTGAAAAGTGATTAAAAATCCACCAAAAGGTATAAGGTGAAAAGTGAAAAAAGTGTGTAACAAAATAATAAAGTATTATTATATTTTTTTTCCTTTGGTAAGTATTTATATAAAGTAAAACAGGATTCATAAATTTGTATCACATAAGTCTCTTCTGGTGAAATTCAGGTGGAACATCAATAAATATTTACCAGAATCCCGACCAAAGAGATTTTGAAAATCTCTGACAAATTATAACCCCTTTACTTTTATACAATTATTTTTTAACAGCAAAATAAAGAGAATGCCGCACATATCATCTTTATCTCAAGAGCAGCGCCGCCAATCTCAATATGCCCAATATGCTCAAAATGCGTCACAAATAAGGACCCGTAATGCGCAGCACATTGCCTTGGCCCGTACAAATAATTTGGAGGTAGCAGAAGAAGCTCGCTCGCGAAATTCCGCTGGTCGCTCTCAGAGAAGGAGAAGCGAAAGAATTCGAGCCAGCGAACGATTGAGGAACACTGACAATCGCGCTACCTGGAGAGCGAACGAGGAAAATCGAGGACTCGAGCGCACACGGGAGGCTGAAGCGCACGCAAGCGACAGGTCGAATTCCGAAGAGCGACGACAACAGCAGGTGCAAAATACTGCTAACCATGCTACCCGGAGATCGATCGGGCAAAATCGAGGACCTGAGCGCGCACGGGACGCTGCAGCGCGCGCAATGGTCAGGTCGGATGCCGAGGAGCGACGACGAGAGCAGTCGCGAAACACTGCTGATCATGCTACCTGGAGATCGATCGAGGAAAATACAGGACTCGAGCGTTTACGGGACGCAGCAGCTCATAGGATCACTAGGAACAACCCTATCACTAGGGCACAGGAGCAAAGGACCAACACAGTGCATCATCGGAACACAAGACTTCAGCTAAGACTTCGGGAACAACAATTTTAGGAAATGGCTGACGACCGACTTCTCACATACAGGTCGAGTTGACAAAATCGACAGGCGGAATCTTCCAGACAGTCACAGCGCAATATTGCTGCATGAGCCCAACTTTCGGAGGATGAACGAGAGGATCAACGGGAACGCCAGCAACGGAGGAGTCGAGCTACGGCGAGGGAACATTATCTTCGTAACATTAAGGACGGACCAACTAAGTTTTGTACGTGCTGTGGAGGAACGTGGTTTCCATCTCAGGTAAGTGGTTTGGACATACGTACTATTTCTTCTAAATACCCTAACTTTAGTGTAGACAATGCCTTTTATTTAAGTAGAAAGTTTCCGAGTCCGTCCGGCAAATATCAATTTTGCAGTACATGTCGTCAAGGCGTTTCCAAAGGTAGAATACCATCCCCTTGTCACTCTAATGGCTTCGACTTTCCAGAGATACCTCAGTTCCTTAAAAACTTGACATGTCCTGAGGAGCGCCTTATTTCTCCTCGAATTCCCTTCATGCGCATTATATCCCTTGGATATGAAAGGCAATGCGGAATGGCGCTGTAGTCAATGTTCCAATTTCAGTACCTGATACTGTAAGCGTACTCCCGCGCACCTTTGATTCGACCCATGTAATCCAGGTTCATTTAAAAAGAAAGTTAGAATATTCCCATAATTTCATGACGGAAACTATTTGAACCGCTCGGGTTATTCAAGCTGTGCGATACTTGGTTAACACTGAGCTCTACAGAAAGCACAACATTTCCTTTAACGGTGATTGGCTTAATCAAATGGGAGCCGAAGAAGATATACCTTTCATCGCAGATGAATCTGACCGAGAAGTCGTAGAAGAGCTTCTTCGTCAACATTCTCATTCTCAATCAAATGACGCGCAAGAAGGTGATTTAAATCCCGGAGGTCATGAAACCCTATTAGAAAACGATGATATTAAACTTCAGCGTATTGCTATGGCTCCCGGAGAAGGCCGCATTCCAACAAATTTAACCCTTGACGACGACGCAGAAGAACTTTCCTTCCCAACTATTTCTTGCGGTGAAATATTTAAGCGGAATTCGACCTATGCAAAAAAAGCAAGATCGCAAATTCGCTTTTACGACCGTCGTTGCGCAGTAGTGCCCAAAGTCCTTTATATGTACAAATTTTATGAAATGCAACGAATTCCAAGTTCTATTTCCATTGCCCTACGAAAAAAAATCAGGTGCAGTAACTGCTGCAAATGTGAGGGATAATTCATTTGTTGACAGTCTTGTACAACATGACGATGGATTTCACATTCTAAAAGGCCTCCGTTCAGCTCCAGCACACTGGGAGGCAGAAAAAATGAAAGTTATAACCATGATTAGACAATTTGGGTTGTCTACATTCTTCATAACCCTCTCTGCTGCTGAATCTAAATGGAACGAACTCGTAGTTATTCTATCTTTTTTATTGGATAGCAGAGACATTACTGAGGAAGAGGCAGCAGCTCTTTCTAGCGCCGAAAAAGCTAGATTAATTCGATCTGACCCAGTAACGTGCTCCCGGTACTTCGACTACAGGTTCCGGCAATTAATGAAGTTATTTAAAAGCTCCGAGATATTTGGTGAGTTAAGACTCGTCCATTATTATTGGAGGATCGAGTTCCAGTTCCAGTTCATGGCATGTATTGGTTTTCTGGTGCCCCAAAGCTAGAAGGACCCGATAACGCCGAAGAGGTCACCCGCTTTATTGATCGTTTCATTACTACCAGCGGGGACGATCCTGAAATTCATGAAGTAATTCAAAATCAGCGCCATAAGCACAGCGCTTCATGTTTAAGGGAACTGCGAGGACAACAATTCTGCCGTTTTAATAAGCCATACCCACCAATGCCTGAAACTCTGGTTTTGTATCCATTTGAAGAAAACGAATCCAACGTTAAAGAATATAAAGAAATATGAAAAAAAGTTAAAGAGCTCCTAAACTCTGTTTCCGAAGAAGAATCGGCCATGTTTAATAATTTTGAATATTTTCTCAGCCATCTTGAAATTTCATATGAGGAGTACAAGTTCGCCATTCGGTCTGGCTTAAAAAAGCCCCAAGTATTTCTTCGTCGCCAATTTTCTGATAGGTTGCTAAATGCTTATAATAGAAATAATTTAAGCTTGCATAGAGCAAACATGGATATTCCATTCATTTAAGATGCTTACGCCTGTTGTAGTTATATAATTAACTACATAAATAAATCCAACCGTGGCGTGTCGCAACTGCTTCGAGAAGCAATGACAGAAATAAGCCATGGAAGTGTTTCCGTCAAAAGAAAATTGCAGCATTTAGGGAGCAAGTTTATTAACGCTACAGAAATATCTGCCCAAGAAGCTGCATACAACATTTTAGGTTTACACTTGTCTGAGGCTAGTGAAGGGAATGTTTTTATTAACACTTGCCATCCAGATAAAATGGTCCGGATAGTACGATCTAACAGAGAATTAGAACAGCTTCCCGCAAACTCAACAGATATTTTTGAGCGAAATTTACTTGATTGATACGTGCAAAGACATGAACAACTAGAGTCGTTATGTCTTGCGGAATTTGCGGCTTGGTTAAAATTCTCCAAGCTAAATGCACGATCAGAACAGACAAACGAAGAATATGATATATATATAACCAATCGACTTTGATGCAGATGAAGAAAATAACGTTGCTGCACAAAGTTACCAAATGCTGGATGGGACTGGTATGATAAAAAAACGTAATCATGCCCTAATTCTTAGGAGGGTTCACTTCAGTTTAAGCTCTTCTCCATCAGTTTATTTTAGAGAGCTCGTAATGCTTTTCCCCATGGAGAAAAGAAGAGACGGAACTCATTTCAAACGACAATGAAAGCACATTTAGAAGTAATTTTGAAATTATTAAACACAGTAAAGAGAAGTATGATGTGTTTTACGACATGGAGTTAGAGAGAGCTCTTCAAGATCTGCAAAATGTGGATAGAGAAGAAGATGAAGAGTTCAGGGCTTTGGCAGTACCCGACGTCGGACAAAACGTACATGTACTCCAAGATGAAAATGATTCAAATAATCCAGCAGATGGCGAACTTCCTCTTATAAGACTTCCTGCGATGGTATCTGACGATAACCTTTGCTAACCTTTCAGTTTATTCTCCTTTAAAAACCTTAAGCAATGACACTTTAAATACAATCCCTATAATATTCTGGTAGGAGCTAACCTTTGGAATAACTTTAAGTTTTTCGAGCCAACGGAAATAATGCGGCAACGTGACGACCACGCTTTTGCTTTGGCTTTGAATGATATGTCTGAAGCCAACATGACAGATGCAGATATTGAGCTTTTCAGGACAAGAGTTCTTCCAGTAACCGATGTTCCTGACGACGCAATTCACTTATTCTGTTCTAATGTTCTAAACCATTACAATTTCCTAAAGGTTGCCCAAATTAGAGCTGAAGAATTTGTGTCAACTGCAGTAGATACAGTTAAATCAGCTAATATGTGTGAAAGAAGTCAAGAATCAACTCTTAGGCATGCCCAAAACATGAAGACCTCTGAAACCCAGGGTCTACTGAATGTCAAAGTGAAGAAATTCAAGCAAGCGCGGGCCAACGGCGAGAGTAACTATGACTCTCTTGAGGGGAACTGGTATCTAGGTATGCAGAAGGGGAATCTTATTCTGTAATTCATAAGTCATATCCTCTGATGAGCGGAAGGGGAATATTATTCTGTAATTCATAAGCCATATCTACCCTCAAGTCGACTCAAAACCTCCTCGTGGTGTTTCCCTGTAATGTTATACAGCGTGCTTTACTTTTTAATTTGAGCGGCGAAACCAAATTTTCCGTAGGCCCGACTACACTACGGAATCTTAAATATTGGAACTACTAACACAAATAATAATAATTGGCCTCAGATACTGATGGATTCGTTGACGACCCGACCTCCTTTGGAAATCTTCCCAGGGGACCAATATGAACCAAGTGCAGCGGCTACTCCAATCGGAGTGCCATGTACAGTATGCGGTCCTTTGCAAGCCAAAGAGGACTCGGTGTACACATGAGATCTCAACACCCAGACGAACTTAATGATATTCGTCGACGTGTTGATGTCAAGGCTAGGTGGTGTGAGTAAGAGAAGATGATGATGGCGAGAAAGGAGGTTGAGCTCATGGCAAATGGAGTTAAACACATAAACAAGCAACTAGCGGTATATTTCACGAACCGTAGCGTCGAAGCAATTAAAAAGCTGAGATAGAGAGGCGATTATAAGGAGAAAATCAAGCAGATAAGGGGACAATCTACTCTCGTCCCAGAAGTTGAAAGTCTATCCATACTACGCCGCCCTAGTAATAGTGAGCAAAACCCCCAAGTATCAACGTCTGAAACATCTCGAATCACACCATCAGAACAGTCGAACAGTAAAATCTTGTTGGCGCTACGCGGGTATAGCCCCTTAGTTTGTCCTTCCAAATGGAGAGCACAAGAACTGCAAACTATCATTGATAGGGCGCAGATCAAGGGGAAGAAAACCACTGTTCAACGTTTATCCGCTTATCTCTAGGGAATTTTTCCGACACAGGGTGCAAGACGCACGCTGCCGAGGCCGGCACGGCGGCCTCGGAATAGGAGAGAAAGCAGAAGGGAGCAGTACGCTGTCGTCCAGCGAAACTGGAATAAACATACAAGAAGGTGCATTAAGTCATTGCTTAAGGAAACTGATGAGCCGGTAATGCCAATCCGAGAATACATGGAACCCTATTGGATAGAGAGAGAATAACTCAGCCTAGCCCAAGCTCTTGCGAAAATATAGTGACAACTCCAGTTCACTCGCTTGAGAGGGTATGGTCCGCTATTACACAGCGCGAACTTAGGGCATCAAGAGTCGCATTATCTAGCTCTCCGGGGCCTGACGGAATAACTCCCAAATCTGCTAAGGAGGTGCCGTCAGGCATTATGCTTCGCATAATGAACCTAAATCTATGGTGCGGTAAATTACCTCGCTTTATTCGACTGGGCGGAACCATCTTCATCCCGAAGACGGGGACGGCAATGCGGCCGCAAGACTTTCGTCCAGTACCGGTGCCATCTGTCTTGGTAATACAGCTAAATGCAATATTAGCAACCCGGTTGACCTCATCAGTTTATTTTCCTTTTTTGCTTTTAATTTTTACCTACAGACAAATGCGCCGATAGTCGACTTAGTCCTGAGGAGTAGCCATAAAAGCTTTAGATCTTGCTACAAAGCCAATCTGGATGTAAGCAAGGCATTTGACTCTTTGTCTCATGCATCTATTTATAACACCCTTAAAGCATATGGCGCACCAAAAGACTTCGTCGACTACGTACAAAGTTCGTACGAGGTTGGTGGTACTAGTCTCTGCGGAGAAGGTTGGTGCTCAGAGGAATTCATCCCTGCGAGAGGAGTGAAGCAGGATGACCCTTTGTCTCCTATTTTATTTAATCTGGTGATTGACCGTTTAGTTAGAGCCTTTCCCAACGAAATTGGTACCAAGGTCGGAAATGCCATGACAAACGCGGCCGCGTGTGCAGACGATTTGGTCCTTTTTGCGGAAACTTGAATAGGGCTTCAATTATTGCTTGACAAGACAGTTACCTATCTAGCTACTGTTGGTCTCATCCTTAATGCCGACAAGTGTTTCACTATCGGTACGAAGGGTCAGCCGAAATAGAAGTGTACTGTGTTAGATCCACATACCTTCCGCGTAGGCTTGAACGGGTGACTGGCATTGAAGCGAACTAACGAGTGGAAGTACTTAGGCATCATTTTCAATGCTAACGGGAGAGTGAAATGCTACCCAGCCGAGGACATTGGTCCAAAGCTACAAAGGTTTTCACAAGCTCCCCTAAAACCACAACAGAAGATATTTGCCCTTCGAACCGTCCCTATCCCACAACTCTATCACAAGCTAGCCCTTCGGGGTGCGACGATAGGAGTGTTACGAAAATCTGACAAATTAATACGAATTTATGTGAGTAAATGGCTAGATTTACCACCTTATGTGCCGATAGCGTTCGTTCATGACCCCACGCGTTTACTAACAGGAAAGGAATATATAGACGGAGTCAAACAGCGGATAAATTCCCTACCCACGAAGTCTTTTGCTACGAGAGGAAGGCAAAATTGGATCGACAGTGTCGTGCAGGATGTGATGCTCCCGAAACATCAAACCACATCATGCAAAAATGCTATCGCTCGCGTGGGAGGCAGGTAGCTAGACACAACTGCGCAGTAAATCGAATCAAGCGGGGACTTGAGGAGTGAGGCTGCATGGTTATTGTTGAGCCAAGTCTGCAGGGCGAATCCGGCCTTAATAAACCCGACCTGGTGGTACTCCGACCAAATCACATTGCTGTGGTTGACGTGCAGGTGACAACAGACGGACACTCTTTGGACAATGCGCACCAGCGCAAAATCCAAAGACACAAGACGTGAATTGCGGCGCAAATTCGTTGCTACAGGAGACATTGAGTTTCACTCTGCCAATATTAACTGAAGGGGGATCTGGACTGGGCAATCGGTCAAACGGTTGATTGCAAGGGGTCTTCTTAACAAATATGATAGCCATATCATAAGTATTCAGGTAATGAGAGGGAGTCTTGGCTGCTTTAGACAGTTCATGTACTATAGTGGATTCTCAAGAGGCTGGACGTAGCTTAAGGCCTTGGTTCAGAATATTAAAGGCCGGCTGCCTTGGCACAACATTAAGAAGGTATAAACATCGCACAATGACAACATGTAAGAATGGTTTTAGCACGTATGCGTTGTGAAACCCTCAATGTGAAGAAGGTTCAGATAGAGCAATTAATCGTGCGTGCTAGATATACTGACCACACAAGGTGATGGCAGATCTAATATCTTTTAAAGATTTCCATTCCTTAGCGACCAAAAAAAAAAAAAAAAATATTTAGGGATGCAGAAGGGGAATATTATTCTGTAATTCAAAAGTCATATCCTCGGATGTGCACAAGGGGAACATTATTCTGTAATTCATAAGCCATATCTAGAATCTATCTATCTTAAAATATTAGAACCAACACAAATAATGAAAATTGGCTTCGTATACTGATGGATTCGTTGACGACCCGACCTCCTTGGAAATCTTCCCAGGGGACCAATATGAACCAAGTGCAGCGGCTACTCCAATCGGAGTGCCATGTACAGTATGCGGTCCTTTGCAAGCCAAAGAGAACTCGGTGTACAGAAGTTGAAAGTCTAACCATACGGCGCCGCCCTAGTAATAGTGAGCAAAACCCCCAAGTATCAACGTCTGAAACATCTCGAATTACACCATCAGAACAGTCGAACAGTGGAATCTTGTTGGCGCTACGCGGGTATAGCCCCGTAGTTTGTCCTTCCAAATGGAGAGCCCAAGAACTGCAAACTATTATTGATAGGGCGCAGATCGAGGGGAAGGAAACCACTCTCCAATGTTTATCCCCTTATCTTCAGGGAATCTTTCCGACACAGGGTGCAAGACGCACGCAGACGAGGCCGACACGGCGGCCTCTGAATAGGAGAAAAAACCAGAAGGCAGCAGTACGCTGTCGTCCAGCGGAACTGGGATAAACATAAAAAAAGGTGCATTAAGTCATTGCTTGAGGAAACTGACGAGTCGGTTACGCCAAACCCAGAATATATGGAACACTATTGGAGGGAGATAATGACTCAGCCTAGCCCAAGCTCTTGCGAAAATAGTGAGCTCCAGTGCTTTAAGAAAAATGTTGGATTTTTAAAAAATTTTCTGCTAACTTGATCCAACTAAAATAAAGTTAATTTACATTTGTGCGTGCTCTTCAAAATATGTCGCCTTTAATTTTAATATTAAAATAACTTTATGTTCATTTATTTATGTTTCTTTTTGACTTAATTTAATTTGTGTTTTATTATTTAACACAGTCAATAATATCAAAGCATGTACATATTTTTAAATTCTTTAAATTTGCGTTTGGCTAATAGTTATATGTGTTTTATTTGTCTTTCTTCTTATTATTCTTTCCTTTATTAAAATGATGGATTTAAGTCGAAGAAGATCTTAAAAATTCATCATTGTGGACGGCAGTACACGTAGTGGCGAAGCGCGCAAGAGAGCGTGCGAAGACAACTACTATATATAGCCGCGTATTGCAAAAACTAAGAAGATTGCATACCAAGACTTTAGAAATATATATATATTTGTTTGGGAGAAAAAGCGGTGAAAGTGTAAAAGTAAAAATTTAGAAAATTGGAGCTGCTGGATACGGTGAGGATAAAAGCCCCCGGCTGTTTAGCTAGTTTTATTTTCTTGAAATCCGATGTTCCGTTCAAAAGTAATTCAAAAAACAAGATTTACTTCTTCCCAAAATGAAAATGTTTGTCCCTTTGTTTGTGGGTTTGTATGCATCCCATCTTAGTTTTAGGGTTTTGGAAACCCTATGAGTGTATAAAGCAGCTTGAAAAAGAAAACGTTTGCTCTACGACTTTTGGAAAAACCCGCTAGTTTAGCGGGAAATCAAATAAATAAGCCAGATTTAAAATGCTTATAGTATCTAAACAACTAATGCTACAGAAACGAGGTATATATCTCTGAAAAGATAATTTAATTTGCTATTTAATATATTTAGAGTTATGATAAAAAGTTATTTTTTTAAACCACTTTTTGACCATTTTCTCAAAATTGAGTCGAACGATTTCTTTTTAAATTTTAAATCATACAGCCCTTGAGTTTCCTCAACTTTTGATGTATAACACTTTTTGCCCTACAAATTACCGTTTGGAAGATATTAAGCGATAATAAGTGCAACTCGTTTCAGCTTCGTATACGTAATATTTCATACTTATTCAAGTAAACAAGAAACCACCAATTTGATGAAAAAAAATTCTTATTAGATTTTTTCAAACGGAAAATCTGTTATGGTTTTAGGGTCCTTTACTTGCATGAAGCTAATCGAAATAGAAAAACTTGATCTATTTGTTCTACCACTTTGGAAAAACCCGCTAATTCGGCGGGATATGTAAGAAACGACCGATTTCTCTTGGAATCTGAAACTATACAGGCCTTGAGATTCCAAACTTGTGCTAATTAAATAGGTAATTGAAGCGATAAAACTTGTTATTAAAAAATTTTATATTCATATTAGATGTTTCATTCTTATTAGAATGTGAATGTAAACAACCCATACCTTATTAGAATAAAGTTAAGCCGAAGTGGAACGTGAAAGTTTATTATAGTCTTTATACATTTTTTAGAATTATATATTTATTTACTTAAAACTAATGAAAGAAAAACTTTTCTTATAATTCTTAGAAAATTTTAGTAGTTAAGTAACAATTACATAATGTACATTGTACATATATTCGTAGATTACTTTTGTAGGTATTGGGAAATATTACCTATTAAAAATAAGTGTTGACATTATGTGTCCTAGGATAAAAAAAACTATTTCAGGAAAATAAAGGAACCATTTCAGAAATAAGCAAATACTTCTCCAATGATTATTTTGTACTTTTAGAACATCCGGCAAATATTAAACCACTTTTTGTCTATTTTCTCAAAATTGAGTAGAACGATTTCTTTTTAAATTTCAAATCATATAGCCCTTGAGATTCCTCAACTTTTGATATATAACACTTTTTGCCCTAAATATGACCGTTTGGAAGATATTAAGGGATAAAAAGTGCAACTCGTTTCAGCTCCGTATACGAATTATTTCATACTTATTGGGAAAAAAAAAACTAATTTGATGAAAAATATTCTTATTAGATTTTTTCAAACGGAAAATCTGTTATGGTTTTTGGGTCCTTTACTTGCATGAAGCTAATCGAAATAGAAAAACTTGATCTATTTGTTCTACCACTTTGGAAAAACCCGCTAGTTCGGCGGGAAATGTAAGAAACGACAGATTTCTCTTGGAATCTGAAACTATACAGCCCTTGAGATTCCTAACTTGTGCTATTAAAATAGGTAATTGAAGCGATAAAACTTGTTATTAAAAAGTTTAATATTCATATTAGATGTTTTATTCATAATAGAATGTGAATGTAAGCAACCCATACCTTATTAGAATAAAGTTAAGCCGAAGTGGGACGTGAAAGTTATAGTCTTTATACATTTTTAGAATTTTATATTTATTTAAAATTTAATTTAACAATCTGTGTGTTTTGTTTTTCAACAGCCAAGCCATATGGGGACGACTCCTAGTCATGGTATTGGGGTACTTAAACTCTTGTGCAAAAAAAACTTCTGATATCAAACAAAAACCCCTCTTAACGAGGTAAAAAGTAGTGGCAAACGCGCCTTTAACAAAAATGTCTGATATCAACAATTGTGACAAAAAATGATATTACATTCGATAAAATAAATAAACTATATTAAATTTATGTATTCGGCACGCTACAACAGAAAATTTACGTGTAGGTAAAAAAATATTTACTGTTGCGGGCCGAAATCATAAATTTAATATAGTTTATTTATTTTATCGAATGTAATATCATTTTTCGTCACGATTGTTGATATCAGAAATTTTTGTTAAAGGCGCGTTCGCCACTACTTTCTACCTCGTTAAGAGGTGTTTTTGTTTGATTTTAATTACAGCAAATTTTAGAATTTTAAATCTTAAATTAAATTTTAAATATTATACTTTGTTTTCTACTAAAATATTTAAATTAATTTTTGTAGTAAGATTTTAAATTAAATTTTTGCATTAAGAAATTTAATTTCCGCTTAAAATTTAAATTTGTACATAAGGTTAATAAACGAATAAAATAATCTTCACCGTTAGGCCTAAAAACAAAAAGAAAAGCTTGAATGAACGATTCTCACAATGAATGCACCAACTGAAATTGTTTCCGATTTGAATAACAATGTATTGAGTTATTCCTTTAATAATAATACGGAATTATAAAATGCTTTCTAGAAAATGAAGAAAAACGAAGTCTGCGTCAAAAGTTATTAGACTGGTATCATAATAATAATGTTACTAGGGATCAACTTAACGCACTGTTAAAAGTTTTAGAATCGAAAAACCTAGACGGTCGATTCGGTAATTCGAAGTGTAAGACGGGGTCACTATACTCACGTTGGCATTGAGAATAATTTTGAATTTATTAAAAATAAATTGCCAGATAGTTCTGAAATAATTTTAGATGTCAATGTAGACGGATTAACACTTTTTAAAAGTTCTATCACCATTTTGTGGCCAATTTTGGGACACTTTCAAAATGTTCCCAATAGTGATGTCTTTTTGATCGGCTCTTATGTTGGCAGTCGAAGCATGCCAATGTAGATGATTATATGGGCGATTTCGTATCTGAACTGGTAAAACTTTCTGACAAAAATATCACTATAAAGTTAAGTTCATATATATGCGATGCCCTGGCAAGGGCTTTTATGTGTGGGACTCCAGGGACCATTCGTTCGGTAGTTGCATGAAATTCAAAAAAGTTTCAAACATCTTAATAAAGTAACGGTTTATAGTGAACAATTAGGCTAGCCAATTACAAATGTGCAATTTCGAAGCAGGTTTCTTGCGTCCCACCGCTTGTCCTATTACCAAAACAAGTCACTGATAATAGAACAATTTCAAATAATTATAATAAATGCATTTCCGTTGGACCCAATACTCTTTAATTGATTAGGGGTTGCTAGAAAAATTATAAATATATTTGTGGACAGATAAACTTAAAATTTCAAAATAAAACAAGAAAGGAAGTTAGCTTCGGCAAGTCGAAGCTTATACACCCTTGCAGCTATAATTATTAAATTTAAAAACACAAAAAATTATATTCCCAATAGAATAAGATAATATGTCAAAAAACACCGAAGCTATAATTTGATTCATATTATTTTCCTACCAATTTTCCGGTAAATATTTTTTTACCTACACGTAAATTTTCTGTTGTAGCGTGCCGAATACATAAATTTAATATAGTTTATTTATTTTATCGAATGTTATATCATTTTTTGTCACAATTGTTGATATCAGACATTTTTGTTAAAGGCGCGTTTGCCACTACTTTTTACCTCGTTAAGAGGGGTTTTTGTTTGATATCATAAGTTTTTTTTGCACAAGAGTTTAAGTACCCCAATACCATGACTAGGAGTCGTCCCCATATGGCTTGGCTGTTGAAAAACAAAACACACAGATTGTTAAATTAAATTTTAAATAAATATAAAATTCTAAAAATGTATAAAGACTATAACTTTCACGTCCCACTTCGGCTTAACTTTATTCTAATAAGGTATGGGTTGCTTACATTCACATTCTATTATGAATAAAACATCTAATATGAATATTAAACTTTTTAATAACAAGTTTTATCGCTTCAATTACCTATTTTAATAGCACAAGTTAGGAATCTCAAGGGCTGTATAGTTTCAGATTCCAAGAGAAATCTGTCGTTTCTTACATTTCCCGCCGAACTAGCGGGTTTTTCCAAAGTGGTAGAACAAATAGATCAAGTTTTTCTATTTCGATTAGCTTCATGCAAGTAAAGGACCCAAAAACCATAACAGATTTTCCGTTTGAAAAAATCTAATAAGAATATTTTTCATCAAATTAGTTTTTTTTTTTCCCAATAAGTATGAAATAATTCGTATACGGAGCTGAAACGAGTTGCACTTTTTATCCCTTAATATCTTCCAAACGGTCATATTTAGGGCAAAAAGTGTTATATATCAAAAGTTGAGGAATCTCAAGGGCTATATGATTTGAAATTTAAAAAGAAATCGTTCTACTCAATTTTGAGAAAATAGACAAAAAGTGGTTTAATATTTGCCGGATGTTCTAAAAGTACAAAATAATCATTGGAGAAGTATTTGCTTATTTCTGAAATGGTTCCTTTATTTTCCTGAAATAGTTTTTTTTATCCTAGGACACATAATGTCAACACTTATTTTTAATAGGTAATATTTCCCAATACCTACAAAAGTAATCTACGAATATATGTACAATGTACATTATGTAATTGTTACTTAACTACTAAAATTTTCTAAGAATTATAAGAAAAGTTTTTCTTTCATTAGTTTTAAGTAAATAAATATATAATTCTAAAAAATGTATAAAGACTATAATAAACTTTCACGTTCCACTTCGGCTTAACTTTATTCTAATAAGGTATGGGTTGTTTACATTCACATTCTAATAAGAATGAAACATCTAATATGAATATAAAATTTTTTAATAACAAGTTTTATCGCTTCAATTACCTATTTAATTAGCACAAGTTTGGAATCTCAAGGCCTGTATAGTTTCAGATTCCAAGAGAAATCGGTCGTTTCTTACATATCCCGCCGAATTAGCGGGTTTTTCCAAAGTGGTAGAACAAATAGATCAAGTTTTTCTATTTCGATTAGCTTCATGCAAGTAAAGGACCCTAAAACCATAACAGATTTTCCGTTTGAAAAAATCTAATAAGAATTTTTTTTCATCAAATTGGTGGTTTCTTGTTTACTTGAATAAGTATGAAATATTACGTATACGGAGCTGAAACGAGTTGCACTTATTATCGCTTAATATCTTCCAAACGGTAATTTGTAGGGCAAAAAGTGTTATACATCAAAAGTTGAGGAAACTCAAGGGCTGTATGATTTAAAATTTAAAAAGAAATCGTTCGACTCAATTTTGAGAAAATGGTCAAAAAGTGGTTTAAAAAAATAACTTTTTATCATAACTCTAAATATATTAAATAGCAAATTAAATTATCTTTTCAGAGATATATACCTCGTTTCTGTAGCATTAGTTGTTTAGATACTATACGCATTTTAAATCTGGCTTATTTATTTGATTTCCCGCTAAACTAGCGGGTTTTTCCAAAAGTCGTAGAGCAAACGTTTTCTATTTCAAGCTGCTTTATACACTCATAGGGTTTCCAAAACCCTAAAACTAAGATGGGATGCATACAAACCCACAAACAAAGGGACAAACATTTTCATTTTGGGAAGAAGTAAATCTTGTTTTTTGAATTACTTTTGAACGGAACATCGGATTTCAAGAAAATAAAACTAGCTAAACAGCCGGGGGCTTTTATCCTCACCGTATCCAGCAGCTCCAATTTTCTAAATTTTTACTTTTACACTTTCACCGCTTTTTCTCCCAAACAAATATATATATTTTTCTAAAGTCTTGGTATGCAATCTTCTTAGTTTTTGCAATACGCGGCTATATATAGTAGTTGTCTTCGCACGCTCTCTTGCGCGCTTCGCCACTACGTGTACTGCCGTCCACAATGATGAATTTTTAAGATCTTCTTCGACTTAAATCCATCATTTTAATAAAGGAAAGAATAATAAGAAGAAAGACAAATAAAACACATATAACTATTAGCCAAACGCAAATTTAAAGAATTTAAAAATATGTACATGCTTTGATATTATTGACTGTGTTAAATAATAAAACACAAATTAAATTAAGTCAAAAAGAAACATAAATAAATGAACATAAAGTTATTTTAATATTAAAATTAAAGGCGACATATTTTGAAGAGCACGCACAAATGTAAATTAACTTTATTTTAGTTGGATCAAGTTAGCAGAAAATTTTTTAAAAATCCAACATTTTTCTTAAAGCACTGGAGCTCACTATTTTCGCAAGAGCTTGGGCTAGGCTGAGTCATTATCTCCCTCCAATAGTGTTCCATATATTCTGGGTTTGGCGTAACCGACTCGTCAGTTTCCTCAAGCAATGACTTAATGCACCTTTTTTTATGTTTATCCCAGTTCCGCTGGACGACAGCGTACTGCTGCCTTCTGGTTTTTTCTCCTATTCAGAGGCCGCCGTGTCGGCCTCGTCTGCGTGCGTCTTGCACCCTGTGTCGGAAAGATTCCCTGAAGATAAGGGGATAAACATTGGAGAGTGGTTTCCTTCCCCTCGATCTGCGCCCTATCAATGACAGTTTGCAGTTCTTGGGCTCTCCATTTGGAAGGACAAACTACGGGGCTATACCCGCGTAGCGCCAACAAGATTCCACTGTTCGACTGTTCTGATGGTGTAATTCGAGATGTTTCAGACGTTGATACTTGGGGGTTTTGCTCACTATTACTAGGGCGGCGCCGTATGGTTAGACTTTCAACTTCTGTACACCGAGTTCTCTTTGGCTTGCAAAGGACCGCATACTGTACATGGCACTCCGATTGGAGTAGCCGCTGCACTTGGTTCATATTGGTCCCCTGGGAAGATTTCCAAGGAGGTCGGGTCGTCAACGAATCCATCAGTATACGAAGCCAATTTTCATTATTTGTGTTGGTTCTAATATTTTAAGATAGATAGATTCTAGATATGGCTTATGAATTACAGAATAATGTTGCCCTTGTGCACATCCGAGGATATGACTTTTGAATTACAGAATAATATTCCCCTTCTGCATCCCTAAATATTTTTTTTTTTTTTTTTGGTCGCTAAGGAATGGAAATCTTCAAAAGATATTAGATCTGCCATCACCTTGTGTGGTCAGTATATCTAGCACGCACGATTAATTGCTCTATCTGAACCTTCTTCACATTGATGGTTTCACAACGCATACGTGCTAAAACCATTCTTACATGTTGTCATTGTGCGATGTTTATACCTTCTTAATGTTGTGCCAAGGCAGCCGGCCTTTAATATTCTGAACCAAGGCCTTAAGCTACGTCCAGCCTCTTGAGAATCCACTATAGTACATGAACTGTCTAAAGCAGCCAAGACTCCCTCTCATTACCTGAATACTTATGATATGGCTATCATATTTGTTAAGAAGACCCCTTGCAATCAACCGTTTGACCGATTGCCCAGTCCAGATCCCCCTTCAGTTAATATTGGCAGAGTGAAACTCAATGTCACCTGTAGCAACGAATTTGCGCCGCAATTCACGTCTTGTGTCTTTGGATTTTGCCGCTGTTGTGAGCGTGCCGTGGATGTAACCTCTTCAATTGAGAACATGCCACAGGAGAGATCCGATTTCGATTGCGCAGATGAAAACAGGTCGAATGGAGTGACCGTTCACCAATGAAAACACCTTCGCCTTGCCTATCAAAAAATCCCTAAAACACCGGATAGTGGATTATAGAGTGAGGCCCGATTTTCATTACTCGGTATTTAGTATACAGTAGTCCGATTTCCATTATTCGTTAATTTTGGTATTTTTCAATAAGTAATTATAATTCCTCTCACTACAATAGAAATTGACAAAACCCGCTAGTCTGGCCGGTTTTGCCATTCTGTTGTTCTGTTCGAACCTCTTGATCGTGTGCATGATGAAACCGCCAATTGGGTGATTTACGCGCTGGAAATACTGTGTCCACCCCATTCCTGCTTGCCCTTCATAAAATTCTTCGATCTTCTTCGATGCTCCTTCGTTCTCCCTTGGTGCGACCCGCGGAGTCCTTGTGCAGCATATTTGCACTGATGGAAAAGCAGAAAGAAGATCTGGTAACCGACAGGTGGAGTGTGGTTAATCGCACTGTGGATCCCTGCGACGATCCCAACGGAGATCTCGTGGCAGACCTCTGTCCAAGCGAGATGATTGAACTGTTTATCGACGAGGACAGCAAGGATCTAATACCCCAGCAGTGCTCTAAGATTGTGTACTCCTGCTGGCACGTGCGATCAACTTTGAATGTTAGATCTTTCCCAAAATCGGATACACCAGAGAATCTCGAAAGAAATTGAATTTCGGGCCCAGGTATTCAGAACATAGTAACGGTAAAGGCATGCCCTTGGAGGTCCGAACGAAAGTCAATTTGTAACGGCGCGAATGGTCACTTGAGGATCAACAAAAAACATAGTTGGTAAAGCCGAACTTATGAACGTCAACTGTGGTGGCTGCTCCAAAGGAGAAGTAAACTGTCCACAAGAAATAAACTCCTTTTATATAAAACGATTATAAAACCAGCTTGGACTTACGGAATTGACTGTGTTGCACTTTCGCAAGTACACACATCAAAAAACGGAAAGGGCTGAAAAGAGAATTCTTCGGCAAATCTTCAACGCGCCTTTCTACGTGCGCAACACGACCATCGAGACCCTGAGCTTCCCTCTGTGAATGAAGAAGTGGCGAGGCACAGTAGGGGACAGCTGGACAAATTAGAAGTTCATGTTAACCCACTCCCCTCCAGTGTGTTGGACGAGCAGCCTCGGCGCCTAAGAATTATTACTTAATTTCTTAACTCACCCTATGTTACCATAAAATAAAAACTATATCATATCAAAAAAAAAAAAATCTTAGTGGAAATGCGCAGTCATATTTATCCCGAAACCAGGCAAGCCAGATGCTGAACTGGGGTCCTACAGGCCAATAAGCCTCTTAGACATTCTTTCCAAAATTTTGAAGGATTTTTAGTCATCCAGCAATGCTATAAGGTTGTGATTTATACATTATAAGCAAGGAGAATGACTGCCGACAGTCAGGACACGGTACACGAGACTGTCCGAAATTACCCATCGGAACGTGCGGCAGTACTTGCAAGGACGAATGTTAGACTTTAATCATGTTATAGCTTTATCAATAAAAATAAAAATAAAAAACTTTTGGACATAACGTGGAGTAGGTTAGGTTAGGTTAGGTTAGAGCGGCTGCCAAATCATTGACACACTTAGTCCTTAAAAGGTCCATTGTGGTACCGCGTGGATCTGTATCCCCTTTCCTAAAAATCTGCTGCCTTTATTGCAGCTGGCTTAGCATAATTCCCATCCGGTTGCTTTAATGAATTTTATTATTCGTTTTAGGCTTATGTTCGCCAGTTCAGATAGACTGCTCATGAAGGGATTCCCTAAGTGGTACAGTCTAGATCTGCTCAGGGCCGGGCAGGAACAGAACAGGTGTTCCACCGTTTCCTCTTCCTCCTCTTCCCTGCAGCTTATGCAGAAATCGTTTCGGGGCGCGCCCAATCTGCTTGCGTGTGTGCCAACCAACCAGTGGCCTGTTAACACTCGTATTACCATTCCGCACTCGGTACGGTTTAGTCTTAATAGTTCCGAAGTTCTCTTCGCGTCAATGATTGGCCATGTCTGGCGAGAGATGCGACAGTGCTTAACATGTGTCCATGCTAGGCTCGCAAGTTTCTTATATTGGTTGTTAATGTTAAACTTGCAGGTGGCCATCGGCATACCAATGTTCTCCTTGTCCGGAAGGAGAGGAACGGTAGTGCCATGCCTGGCCAGCTCATCTGCAATACAATTGTCTGTAATGTTCCGGTGACCCGGGACCCATATCAGGTAAATTTTAAACTGCAGAGCCATCTCGTGCAGACATTTGCGGCAGTTTGATATGGTGTGGGAGTTTGTATTGGTCGAGATAATCGATCTGATAGCCGCCTGACTATATCTATAGATGTTAATCAGTGTATTCTGAAAGTTTGCATCGTTCAGAAGCATCAAAGCTTCAATTATGGCAAATACTTCCGCGTGGAAGACGCTACAGTGATCCGGAAGTCTGAAGGATTTCCTGATATAAAGTTGTTCGGAGTATATACCTCCTCCGACTTGATTATTTAATTTTGAGCCGTCAGTGTAGAAATTGACTGCCTCTGTAGGGCCCGGCTGGCCTTGCTCCCAGTCTTCTCTGGTTGGGAGCAATGCTTCAAAGGGGGTGTGGATGTGTTCAATAGGTTTGCATAGATCTGTACTGGGTGGGATCATTGTGTCTTGCTGGAGTATTCTGGCATGACCGTATATTTGGGGTTTCCACTGCCCTAAGTCCCTCATCCGAACCGCAGCTATCTTAGCTCGTTCCATGCCGGCTAAGTCCAGACTTGGAAGGTTCAGAATAGCATTTAGCGCCTCGTTGGGGGTGGTGCGAAGGGCTCCGCTTATGCATAAGGATGCCATTCGTTGTACCTTGTTTAGGTTTGTTGTGGTTGTCTGCTTCATTAGCGCGGGCCACCATATTGACACTCCGTAGAGCAGAATAGGCTTAACTATCGCTGTGTGTATCCAGTTGACGATTTTTGGGGACATGCCCCATTTCGTTCCGATGGCCTTTTTGCAGGAGTAGAGGGCAATTGTTGCCTTTCTCGTTCTCTCTTGGCTGTTTAGTCTCCATGTCAGACGCTTATCTAATACTAACCCCAAATACCTGGCGTTGTCACTGAAGGAGAGAGAGCAGTTATTTAATATTGGTGGGTTTAGTTGAGGAATCTTGTATCTGTTTGTAAACAGCACCAGTTCCGTTTTCGAGGGGTTTACCCCTGTTGGACTGTTGTCCAGTCAGAGAGTATTTTAAGTTTGGCGGTCATTAGATCGCATAGTGTCTGAGGAAGTTTTCCTGAGAAAATAATGGTTACATCGTCCGCATATGCCACAACCTTGCATCCACCCCCTTCCATGTAGCACAACAGCTTATTTACTGCGATGTTCCATAGCAGGGGGGAGAGTACACCACCCTGAGGGGTTCCCCTGTTCACGAACCTTGTTTGTGTTGAGATTCCTAGGGTGGAGGTTACCATTCTGCTCATCAGCAATTTATGGATTAACTCCACGACTTGGATCTCAACACCCAGGTCGGTGAGGGATTCGGTTATGGCTGTAGGGAGAACATTGTGGAAAGCGCCTTCTATGTCCAGAAATGCAGCAAGTGCGTATTCCTTGTGATTGAGTGACTTTTCGATTTGGCTGACTACCGCGTGTAGAGCTGATTCGGTGGACTTGCCTTTTGAATATGCATGCTACGCTGCTGATAACTGTTTCGAGTCCATGACTGACCTGATGTGCAGTCCAATCAGTCGCTCAAAGCTCTTAAGGAGAAAGGATGTCAGACTTATGGGCCTAAAGTCTTTCGTCATCGTGTGCGAGGCTTTGCCCGCTTTGGGTATAAAGACTACCTTTGTTTCCCTCCATGTTGATGGCAACGTTCCTATCCTAAAAATGGTACGGAAAATTGTCTTTAGCCAGTTGATGGCAAGTTGACTTGCGTGTTGGATGTGCGCAGGTGAGAGATGATCGGGTCCTGGTGATTTGAAGGGTTTAAAGCTGTTTATGGCCCAACTTATGTTGCGTTCGGAAAGAAGCGTTTCCAAGTCAATGCTTAGACCTGCATGATTTTCTGGGAGACGTTCTACCGGGAGACTACCCGGAAAGTGGGTGTCTAGTAGTAGGCTTAGGGACTCCTCACTAGAGTCTGTCCACGAGCCATCTGGTTTTTGAAGGTACCCCAAGGAGGGGGTTGTTTTGGAGAGGATCTTCCTAAGCCGAGCTGCATCGGCTGTTTCCTCTATGTTTGAGCAGAAGGTCTGCCAAGCTGATCTTTTTTCTTTCCTTATGGCCTTCTTGTAGGAGGCTAGTTCTAACTTGTACTGTTGCCATTTTAGATCCTCATTTCCTGCTTTTGCCCTGTTAAAAAGGGTTCTGCAACTGGATCTGAGTTCTGAAAGTTTCTGTGTCCACCAAGGAGGCTTTTTGGTTCCTCTCGGTTTGCGTTTAGGGTGGGCTGCTTCGAAAGCCGAGTTGCAGGCATTCGTGAACATCCCTATTATGTTATCAAGACTGAGTATATCACTGTTGTCATTTGGGGGTTCTATTGGAAGAATGTTTAGTAGGGCTTCCCTATAAGCGCGCCAGTTGGTACGTCTATAGTTGACGAATTCAGCTGGAGTAGAAGGGTCTAGTGATAAAGTGGTTTCTATAAATCTATGGTCAGAGAAAGAGTGTTCGTTTGAGACTTTCCAGTTTCTGACTGCTTCTAGCAGATTACCTGACACCATGGTAAGGTCAATGACTGTTTGGCTATTTTTTGTGATAAAGGTGGGGGTATTACCCCTGTTGCATAGAAATAGATTTGAGCCAAGGATGAAGTTAAAAAGAGACTCACCCCTGTTGTTGCTTGTTGGGCTTCCCCACTGAGTGTGGTGAGCGTTTGCGTCGCAGCCGATTACCAGTCCTATTTTGAGCGCCTCGCTATCTTTGACCAGTGTCCGGACAAGCTCGTCTGGGGGGTCTTCCTTCTCGAAGGCCATGTAAGCTGAAGCCACCCTGATTGTAGCCGCTGGAAGCTCCAGACTTGCTACGGTGTTGTCTCCGTTGCTGTAATTATGAAGCAGAAATATGCTAAGGTGCCTTTTGGCTAAAATGCAGGTTCGAATTTTACCTTCTTTTGGATCAAGCAGCAGCTTGAAATCTTTGGTACCCAGTCCAGCAACCTTGCCTCCTACCACCCAAGGCTCCTGTATGAGTACTAGGTCTGCCCGCCGTCAGCCAGGCGGAGCAGGAGGGCAGCCGACGCTGCTTTACTGTGATGGAGGTTCACTTGCAGTAGTCTTACCGACATTTGGCGAGTTCCCCTCCACCACTGTGACGTCCGCTTCCTCGCTGCCGCTGAGGTCGCCGTCGTCTTCGTCCGCCGGATTCATCGCCTGCATCCCTCTGCTTAGCGACGCGTCGGTTGAGTAGCCACCTTCTGGTTCATCATCTCCAGGAGCCTCTATCTCATCGGGAAAGACCTGCTCGGCTGGGTTGCCGGTCGGGTCCTCCTTCGAGTTAGAGTCTCCCTTATAGACTTTGATGCGGATGGCACTGAATCCGAAGTTCAGCTCCCCGTGAGCGGCCTCTATTGGGGATACTGACTCCTTATTCAGTACCACGATGGCCTGGCTGATCGACCCCTCGTGAGGTTCAACCTTTACGACTTTCCAGTCGTGCGTGGGCAAATTGGGGTTGCATCTTTGCAACATAAAGAGGATGTCCTCCGGTGCTTTGATAGACGACGGCAGCCATATCCTCGCTCGTGGTCTGCTGGGGACGTCGCACCAATCTAGTGCAACGATTTCCGCCCCAGGATACACCTCTCCGAGCTTCTCCGTCGCCTTCTCGTAGAGGTCAGCTGATCTCTGACTGTCGCAAGACACCACCTTGACGCTGCCCTGAAACCAGCCTGCGTCCTTGCAACATGGCGTCGGTTGGGGGAAGTCCCGGAGCAAAGCCATGCAGATGACCGATAGCTGCTCCTCGACTGCCTTCCACTGGTTTCTTGGGATCCGGCCTCCGGGGTTTCCCTTGTCAACCAGTCCAATCAGAACCTTGTCCCGCGCTATCTCCGCAAATGACAGGTTCTGTTGGACCCTAGATCTCTTTGCCGCAGGTCCAGGCAACTCTAGAGATCGTTGTCTCTTTGGCTGTGCACTTACAGCATTAGGCTTCTCTTGCCCGTAGTTGGGGAGCACCGTCTTCGCCCATTCCACCTTCTTCAGCCATTCGGCTGAAGGGTTGGCAATCTTGCTCCTGTTATGTGAGCGGAGTGTCTGCGCGGCAGTCCGCTTCTCCGCATAGGTGTGTTTATTTTGCTCGGTGGTTGGAGCGACCGTCTTAGTCATACCTCCTGCAGTTTTTGGCGCCGGCGCGCACTTTGCAGAGGTGCTGGCGGCCGACTGGTGGGGCCCTTTTGGGATAGCCCCCGAGCTCCAGCACAGGCGGAGCCAACGCTCGCAGATCCTGTCGCACCCACCTTCTCCTTCGCATCGACGGTACTGCCGCTAAACAGCGACAGATACCCGCTGGCTGTCCGGGGCTGTTTATTACAGAGGTTTCGGTCTGACGGAATCCGTTTGACCTAGCCTACTGCTATTCACAGCTGGCCTTATAGGCCGTTCGCTATCCGCAACCTGCGACCCGCTTGGTCGCCTCCAGCTAGGCGTCCTCGGAACCATCTCACAAGTTCCGTGGAGTAATAATTTATTAGAATTGAAATAAAAGTCAGTGATTTAAATAAAAAACGCATTAATTAAATTTCATTTTAGATTCGCTGCCGTTGTTGTGGGCGTGCCGTGAATGTAACCCCTTCAATTGAGAACATGCCACGGAAGATATCCGATTCCGATTGCGCAGATGGAAGCAGGTCGAAAGGAGTGGCCATTCACGAATGAATAAAATTGTAGGCAATTAAGAGTTTATTTGGGCGCTAAATCAGACACTTTTAATACGACTATAAAATATTTCGGTGCTGAACAAATCTTATAGTAGTAGTCATTTCTTTATGAACCATTCGAGTTTTATTACTGAATGCCTTCATATAGTTTTGTCTTTATTTATAAGTTGCAGCGTTATTTTTTGGTCGCAACGGACTAATTAAGGCTCTAAAATATTACTTTTGTTGTTATAGCCTTGCAGAGGGTATATTGATTTCAGTCAGAAGTTTGCAACGCAGTGAAGGAGACGTTTCCGACCCCATAAAGTATATATATTCTGGATCAGCATGACTAGACGAGTCGATCTAGCCATGTCCGTCTGTCCGTCCGTTTCTACGCAAACTAGTCTCTCAAATTTAAAGCTATTGGGCTGAAACTTTCCCAAAGGTCTTATATCTTTTGCAGGTAGTAGATAAGTCGGAAACGGCCGGATCGGACAAATAAATCTTATAGCTCCCTTAGGAATAATCGGAAAAAAAATTTTAAAAAATTATATCTATGGTGTTTTTTAGCATATAACCTCCTAAGCTTGGAAATAACATTTTTTAATTAGTTTTGAATTTTGAATTAAATTTTATCAAAATCGGACGACTATATCATATAGCTGCCATAGGAACGATCGGAAAATTGGTGGAAAAATAATATGAAACAAATTATAGCTTCGGTGTTTTTCAACATATAACCTCCAACGCTTGGAAATAACATTTTTTAATTAGTTCTGAATTTCGAACTTAATTTTATCAAAATCGGACGACTATATCATATAGCTTCCATAGGAACGATCGGAAAATTGGTAGGAAAATAATATGAAACAAATTATAGCTTCGGTGTTTTTTGACATATTATCTTTTACTATTGCGAAAATAATTTTTTGTGTTTTTAAATTTAACAACTATAGCTGCAAGGGTATTTAAGCTTCGGCTTGCCGAAGCTAACTTCCTTTCTTGTTTTTATTTGTTTCCATCACTAAATTGGCCGCAAGGAGCTGAAATAATCAAGCAAAAGGCGTATTTTAAATTTTTATTCTGGATACTGCAGCTAGTGCTAGAGATGTTTTCAAAACTACATCCATGAAGCAAGCCCAAGTGATTGATGGCAAATTCTGTTAGTGTTGGACCCTAGATCACAAAAATGCCACTATCATTTTTTTCGATATTTTTTCACATATTTTTTTCAAATGTGACATTTCTGGCTTTTCAAATTTCATCTTTTATTTCGACTCTTCTCCAAACAATCAGGCCAGTTTCTGTTTCATTTCAAAGTCAATAGATCAGGGCTAAACTTTGCCATAGATCAATATGATTGGATAAATATTGCCAGCCAAGAATGCGATAAGATCCGTTGCATTTTTACTTGAAGTTTACATCCTAGCGAATAAATCAAGCCGTATATGCCCAAAATTTATGGCAAATTTATTTTTTACTGAACTTTGAAAGTTTTGTTTTTTCAACTGTCCTTGGCCGATAGACTCCAAATTAAGTTGTGTCAAAACAAGCTAAATCAGATATTAAAAAGGTTAATAGATATAAAAGTAGTACACAAATGAATTTAAATATTTATAAACTCTTTACAAGTTATAAAATTGCATGCGTAATGATATATAAAATTATTATTTTTCTCCTTTTCTCTTTTTCTCTCTATCGGCCAAAAAAAGTTGAAAAAACTGAACTTTAAAAGTACACTATAAATCAAATTTTTGAGTTATTTTGGCCATATACCGCTTGTTTTTTTCGATTGGATGTAAACTTCAAGTTAGAAGCCATTATGATTTTTGAACGGATTTGTTTCAAGTTTTTACGATCAAACAAAAACACGATCAAACTTGAACTCTACGGCTTTTATGAAAGTACATGAATTCAATGATTGATGTTTAAAACCAAAACTTCTGATATCAAGCAATAACTCCTCATAACGAGGTACAAATCTAGTGAAGGTCGCACCTTCGACAAACAAAAGTTCTGATATCAAGTTTTGTGACGAAAATGTTTTATATGATCTACTAAATAAATACACATTCTACATTTTTCTCATTCGACACGCTTTATCAAAATCGTACAGCTAAGCACAGGCATATTGAATTGGAGTGTGCTGATGGCAATGTTTTCTAGCCAGAATAACCGCCAATGTCCAAAAACACCCAGTTACTAATATGGAACGCGAACGGCTTGAGAAGGAGCAAGCCTGAGGTGGAACAGTTGTTACGTGGGCATATTAGTGCCCGAGTCCTGACAAGGACTTGGGCCGAGGGAGAGGCGTCCGATATTCTGGCACCATTTGCCGGCATAAGCTACGTCGTATTCGGGTCGTGGGATCTTGGTAAGCCTCTCTCCTCTCCAACATAACGAGAATAAATATTAAAAGTGCCTGGAAAATAATATCAGTTCATAAAGTTCGTCAGTCGTCAGTCCACACTGCCCCACAAGCGTAGCTGTAGCTTGATCGCAATACGATCGGGCTGTGTTTTGGCCATATTCCCTCCCCTTCACACATTCGTGTGCCAATGGATCGTCGCAGGCCGCGCAATACGATCCCCTATTGTCAAGGTTGTCCGTCAAAAGTTATGTCATTGTTCTTGACCTACTCCACTTTTCGCGTCAGCACACCCCCCTTAATAGAGCTCTAGCACTTCATGTTTTCAAATACTTTTTCACATTACAAATTTATTGGATAATATTTAGGTCGGCGTGTGCCGGTGTTGAGTAACATAATTTTGGCTAATTCATATGGGGGTTAAATTAATTGACAATTATTGTTTTGGCGGAGAGTATCGATTTGACCACCTGTGAAGGTGCACACATCAGCAAAATGCTGACTATTCACGACTACAAACGTCGCTCAGAGGGCTCTTGCAATTGTCATACAATTACAAGGCTGATCTCGCCGCTGGAAAAGTTTATAGTAGTCTATAAAACTATAGGATACTGCACGGATATTTATATATGTATGTTTATAAGAAAGGAACCGTGTTCCGACAAACTTACCCCCTTTTTAAATCCTGGGCGATGAGATCTCGACGCTCCGGATCCTGGGCTTTGGAAAATAGTATATTGAATATATATATATATATAAATATACGTGCACCCAAATACGGCTGTTCTTAAGTATACCAATTCACTTAAACACAAAATATACATTTCTATTATGCCCGAGGCATGCGACTTCTTCAACGGCTGTTCATCATGATTCGCACTTTGTCTATCGATTCGGTTGGTTTAAATGTATTTCAGTGCATGTTTGAATGCTTCCAATGTTTTTTGTTGATTTTCACTTGTTCTCCAATTGTATTATTAGAGGATATTGGTCTTTGGTTATGCATGAGTTCACTTTGGTTGGCTCGATTAACACATTTATGTTGCATCACAACTTTCTCCGACGTACGCTACGCCTCTGGACGGATGGCTCCTACAGCTGAACAATTTTCAGGAGCATGGGGGATTACGGGTACTGCGGCTACAAAACATCACAGTATGGCAGATGTCGTCCTTATTGTTGATCCTCTCCACGTTCTTTGTTGACAATGGCGGCGCTGGTCCAACACATAAGGATCTTTCGAGCAGCGATTTGTGTCCTCCTCAAGGACTGTTGGATATGGTGGCTGGTCCTGGTGGCAGAAGACTCCGTGGACGACTACCCCAGGGAAACTCGTCTTCCCTCGGAGCTGCCGGCTTCCGTCAGCAAGACACACAAATGGATTCTCTGCTAAGCTCTATTTGTCTAAGGTCTTTTATACCAGACTAGAGCTTTTACTTGGCTGCCGGTATGAATCGGATAAACTAGGTGTTCCCACCTAGGATTACTGTTTCTTGATATCTGCTATCTTGGGAGTCAACGGCCGGCTGTTGCCCTTTGCTAGCTACCGGAGTATGGTTACCAGTAGGTTGATCGTGGCCGTTGTTCTGGCCACGCGACACCCGAGAATTGCCGAATTGCATTTTCTTCTGCCTTTACCAGTATGAGTCTGGTTAGTCACATGCACCCCTCCTCCTGTCTAAAGATTCGTCGTTGTTTCTCTATGTGAATCTTTCTATGTGGAGGGCGTACGTAACAGGCTCGAAGTGATCGATGCGGACCGCATGGAATGACTTCGCAAAAGGAATCTGCGTACGACCATCGTTGTTTGTACCGTGTTTCTTCTCCTTTTTAGGCGCCCGTTCACGTGTGGCTTCGACCCACTTCCCTGATCAAGAGTCTCATGTTTTATCGGCTGAGCTGTTCGGGCTGATATCTTCACTGCTGTTGCTTTATGTTAAAGGTATATTATGTACTCTAGTATTATTCATATACTTGGGGCATGGAATCTGTGTTTGATCTAACTGACGATCTGTTAAAGCATATTTATTAGAAATGTTTGATTTATATGTTTGTACTTTTGTACTATTAGGAAAGCTTTGTAGTTTTGGGCATGTTTTTCGCAGTACTTTTTAACCAGCGGTCCACTCGGAGACCCTCCCTTTTGAATTCCGCTAACGAAGTTAATGGGGATGTTAGCAGCAAGCCGCCCATCTGGGAGTTCATGTTGTCTTTCAAAAGCTCAACAAATTCATCTTCAGCGATTTTATGCTTCAGTTTGAAATGCAAGTTGTGCATATCGGAGACATAATCGCTGAAGGTTTCGTGCTGTCCTTGCTTGCGTTCCATTAATTCCTTGACTTTCATAAGGTCACTTCCGGTAGTGGAAAATGCTCGTTTCATTTCTTGGGTCAATGAGTAGTAGTCAAAATCGTAATCTTCTGCCTTGTCCTCCATTAACAGCCAATACCATTTCGTGGCTGCACCTGCCAACAGAAGATGGAATTCACGAAAGACTTGTTGGCGACTGAGGTCGTACAATTCTTGCAATCGGTCTACGCGGAACATGAAACTTTCAACTGTCATGCCGCGACCGCTTCCGTCGAACTTTAGGTTCCATCTGTCTAATCTGACGTCTTTTGGTCTTGGTCCCTGAAATGATGAGTTCCGATCGATCTCTGGGTGCAGTTGGTGACTCGTCTCCCTTTCATTTGTTCTGGATTGCCTGTGTGACGGGGTGTCCACCCGCCTGGGTGTTCTTAACCGGTGTATCTGGCTACTAAGCATGTCCTGCGTTACTGGTTCCAGAGGCGGGGTCTCTTGGTATATCAAGAAGCTGTCCGTTGGATTCGGAACAGTTCGGGGCGGCGAAGGCAGTCCCTTCTGTTCGGGTCTCCTGGGTGTCGGAGACTGCAATTCTGTTATTTGTGCTTTCAGCGCTTCTATCTGGGCACTCATTCCACGCTGCATTTCGTTGCTCTGCCTCAAGAGCTCCATCAATCTTTGTTCACGTCGCTCGGCAGCCTCTAAGTTGTCCTCCTCGTGCCTCTGAAACTGGGGAAGCATACTTGATCTTCCTTTCGGCGGTCCTAGGGGTAGATTCTCCCCACCGGCGGCTCCTTCCATTTCAGTATATTGGTCCAAATTGTTTTCTTCGGACAGGGTATCTACCTGTCCTGGCTGATTCTGTGCGAGCTCCCACGGCTCTCTATCAGATGAGTCTCCTAGCCTTGGCGCGCTCGCACTCCGGGGTTGGCGGTTGTCTCCGCGCGTTGTTGCTCGGGTCACTCTTCCGGTGCTGGGTTGGAAAAAGACCTTCTTCTTGGCCCCCTTCATTTATATTATTTGACCTTCTTTAAAGGCCTCCGCTTTCTTTTTATAGATTGTCACTTTGTGCGAATTAATATACGCACTAAAATTTGTCTTCACTTTTTTTTGCGTTTTGGTATAAAAAGTTCTCGTGATTCTTTTCAAAACACCCGGTCAGCGATGTATACGCTGAATAAGTCGACAATAAAAATTTTTATAAAATGGGGGTGCTTCTCTCTGCTTCTCAATTTTCTCTTCGGTCAAGAACCGTCCGATATTTACGCCCCAAAAAAAAACAAAATAAATTTCCCTAACTAGGGGTGTTAGCCGCTTCTACACAACGCGGTTCCGCTAAGCTAACATGCCCTTACTTTCCCTTTTTCTAGACATCCCAAATGTTCCAAACGGAATGGCTGTGTCTAGATAAGGAATCTGTCCAAAAACCCCCTCCCGCCAATCGTCGGAAAACGATTTGTTTGACCGATCATTCTCGGGCTCCACAACCGTCTCCTATTTCTCTGGACTCGAACCAAGCAAACGACCTGACCAACTAGCCTAATACGTTGTGGGGCGTCGGCCAGAGAAACTAAAAATCGTCCACCGCCCAAATATGTCAAGGGAAACAGCAAAGACTCGAACCAAGCAAACGACCGGACAAATGCCCAGTACGTTGTGGGGCGTCGGCTTTGCGTTTCCTGTCAGTTCCCCACCCCCATTCTGTCCTGGATCGACAAACGAACAGTAGACCCGCACCGCAACTGCTAAATGCGTTACCGTAATGCTTGCGCTCCTGCTCTTTCTGGACTCGAACCAATTCAAACGACCGGGCAAATGCGTAGTACGTCGTGTGGCGTCGGCCAGAAAGCCCCTATAAATTGTATTTACGTTAATTTTAACAAGTAGTCGTCGACACTTAGTTATAGGTATAGTATTATAAAAAAGGATAACTCATAGTTCTTGATTTAAGGAAGTTCTGGTAAATTTGTCCATGAACAAAACAGAGAATTTCTAAGGTTAAAAACATTTCAAAGTCAGGCCTCTATTCTCCGACAAAGTTCTGATTGAGTGGCCACTCAACACTGACAGTCACAGAAGTTGGGGACTTTACAGTTATTAATTTAAAGACAAAAACAAGTAAGTAGGTGCATATTTAAAATTATTTAATTTCCCTGCTCTATAAAATAGTCAAATTACTCATGGCAAATAAAGATGGAAGCTTTGCCATACTTAGGTGCATCCACTCCGATACCGCAGGCATCGAGATGGTTGACCCTAATAAAATTCCTTAAGGAATATGAAAAATCCTAACGTTGGGCGCCAATTCTGTTACGTGGGCATATTAGTGCCCGAGTCCTGACAAGGACTTGGGCCGAGGGAGAGGCGTCCGATATTCTGGCACCATTTGCCGGCATAAGCTACGTCGTAATCGGGTCGTGGGATCTTGGTAAGCCTCTCTCCTCTCCAACATAACGAGAATAAATATTAAAAGTGCCTGGAAAATAATATCAGTTCATAAAGTTCGTCAGTCGTCAGTCCACACTACCCCACAAGCTTAGCTTAGCTGATCGCAATACGATCGGGCTGTGTTTTGGCCATATTCCCTCCCCTTCACACATTCGTGTGCCAATGGATCGTCGCAGGCCGCGCAATACGATCCCCTATTGTCAAGGTTGTCCGTCAAAAGTTATGTCATTGTTCTTGACCTACTCCACTTTTCGCGTCAGCACACCCCCCTTAATAGAGCTCTAGCACTTCATGTTTTCAAATACTTTTTCACATTACAAATTTATTGGATAATATTTAGGTCGGCGTGTGCCGGTGTTGAGTAACATAATTTTGGCTAATTCATATGGGGGTTAAATTAATTGACAATTATTGTTTTGGCGGAGAGTATCGATTTGACCACTTGTGAAGGTGCACACATCAGCAAAATGCTGACTATTCACGACTACAAACGTCGCTCAGAGGGCTCTTGCAATTGTCATACAATTACAAGGCTGATCTCGCCGCTGGAAAAGTTTATAGTAGTCTATAAAACTATAGGATACTGCACGGATATTTATATATGTATGTTTATAAGAAAGGAACCGTGTTCCGACAAACTTACCCCCTTTTTAAATCCTGGGCGATGAGAGCTCGACGCTCCGGATCCTGGGCTTTGGAAAATATTATATTGAATATATATATATATATATAAATATACGTGCACCCAAATACGGCTGTTCTTAAGTATACCAATTCACTTAAACACAAAATATATATTTCTATTATGCCCGAGGCATGCGACTTCTTCAACGGCTGTTCATCATGATTCGCACTTTGTCTATCGATTCGGTTGGTTTAAATGTATTTCAGTTCATGTTTGAATGCTTCCAATGTTTTTTGTTGATTTTCACTTGTTCTCCAATTGTATTATTAGAGGATATTGGTCTTTGGTTATGCATGAGTTCATTTTGGTTGGCTCGATTAACACATTTATGTTGCATCACAACTTTCTCCGACGTACGCTACGCCTCTGGACGGATGGCTCCTACAGCTGAATAATTTTCAGGAGCATGGGGGATTACGGGTACTGCGGCTACAAAACATCACAGTATGGCAGATGTCGTCCTTATTGTTGATCCTCTCCACGTTCTTTGTTGACAATGGCGGCGCTGGTCCAACACATAAGGATCTTTCGAGCAGCGATTTGTGTCCTCCTCAAGGACTGTTGGATATGGTGGCTGGTCCTGGTGGCAGAAGATTCCGTGGACGACTACCCCAGGGAAACTCGTCTTCCCTCGGAGCTGCCGGCTTCCGTCAGCAAGACACACAAATGGATTCTCTGCTAAGCTCTATTTGTCTAAGGTCTTTTATACCAGACTAGAGCTTTTACTTGGCTGCCGGTATGAATCGGATAAACTAGGTGTTCCCACCTAGGATTACTGTTTCTTGATATCTGCTATCTTGGGAGTCAACGGCCGGCTGTTGCCCTTTGCTAGCTACCGGAGTATGGTTACCAGTAGGTTGATCGTGGCCGTTGTTCTGGCCACGCGACACCCGAGAATTGCCGAATTGCATTTTCTTCTGCCTTTACCAGTATGAGTCTGGTAAGTCACATGCACCCCTCCTCCTGTCTAAAGATTCGTCGTTGTTTCTCTATGTGAATCTTTCTATGTGGAGGGCGTACGTAACACAGTCCATAAAGACAAGCCAAGTCGACATTCTGCTCGTGTCCGAGGCCCATTTCACCGTCAGATCCCACTTCCCCATCATCGGCTATGACACAATCAACGCATTACACCCTGGCGACCGAATTCGAGGAGGAGCCTAAATTAATCTCAGACGCGGCATTCTGTACGAGGAACTTGAGTCCGTACAGCTTGAGTGCAGTGTGCAAGAACCCACCAAATTACATCGCAAGGCAAAATCACCAACGCTGGATGTGGCATGTTCTATGGACTTGCCCCTACCAGAAATTGTAAGCGAGGAAATAAAGGAGGAGATACAAGCCCTAAAAACATCCAAGTCCCCTGGGTACGACCGACACTGTGGCGCTGCCCTGAAACTCATGCCGCCAAATTGTATTGAAAATTCGAAAGCCATTATGAACCAAAGCCTTAGATTCGGCCATTTCCCAACCCACTGAAAATGGTCCAAAATACTTAGCCTCTTGGCAATTGTTTCCAAAATTTTGGAAAAATTGTTCTAGAGGAGGTTGATCCCTGTACTGGAGGAGACGCAAATCATACCCGATCACCAGTTTGGCACTAGGAGAGCTCATGGAACTATTCAACAGTGCCGTAGAGTGTCAGATGCATCTTGGGCTCTGTTGAAGCTAAAAGGTTATGCCTAATCGGCTGCCTAATCGTTCGGCTTTCAGTTCGTTAACGTGTTTCAGCGATATGGCTATCCCTTTGCCCTGCCCGTATTGCGAGTATCGTTAACGGACTATATTTTGCCGACGGGACTATCTTGTATAGTTGTACCATGGCCTAAACCATTTTTTCTGGCACTAAAGGCATACCTTGAAAATAGGAGGTTCTATGTTAGGTGCAATCATCAGGAGTCTCTCAAGGAAGCTCAATCCTGTACTCCATGTACACTGCGGACATGTCCATGCTTACGGGCAACTTCAGCATGACAAGCACCTACGCGGACGACACAGCGTTCCTGGTTTCTGCGGACACCCTGGTACTGGCAGCGCAAGGCCTGCAGCAACCACTTGTAAATCTTGAACCATGGTTAAGATTGTCGAACATCATCATCAATGCCGAAAAGTCCACACACACAACTTTCTTCCTGAGACCAGGAATCTCCCCATCGGTCACATTAAACGGTGCAGCCATCCCCTTCGACTTGTGGGACCCGGAAGACTTGGAAGAAACGATGCAACTCCTGGATGTACCCTGCGCCATGGATTTGCGCAGAAGGAAATAAAAAACAATTCGGGAAAGGAAATGAAGCCATCCAGCAGTGCCATAAGGTTGTGATCTATACATTACATTTAAGAAGAATGACTGCCGACAGTCAAGCCACGGTACACAAGACTGTCCGAAATTACCCATCGGAACATGCGGCAGTACTTGCAAGGACGAATGCTAGAAATTAATTATGTTATAGCTTGATCAATAGAAATTAAAATAAATATCTTTATATATATACAATTTATTTATTAGATTTGAATTACAAATCTGTGATCTAAATGCAATAAGCATTAATTGGATTCCATTTCAGTTTCGCTGCCGCTGTTGTGAGCGTGCCGTGGATGTAACCTCTTCAATTAAGAACATGCCACAGGAGAGATCCGATTTCGATTGCGCAGATGAAAACAGGTCGAATGGAGTGACCGTTCACCAATGAAAACACCTTCGCCTTGCCTATCAAAAAATCCCTAAAACACCGGATAGTGGATTATAGAGTGAGGCCCGATTTTCATCACTCGGTATTTAGTATACAGTAGTCCGATTTCCATTATTCGTTAATTTTGGTATTTTTCAATAAGTAATTATAATTCCTCTCACTACAATAGAAATTGACAAAACCCGCTAGTCTGGCCGGTTTTGCCATTCTGTTGTTCTGTTCGAACCTCTTGATCGTGTGCATGATGAAACCGCCAGTTGGGTGATTTACGCGCTGGAAATACTGTGCCCACCCCATTCCTGCTTGCCCTTCATAAAATTCTTCGATCTTCTTCGATGCTCCTTCGTTCTCCCTTGGTGCGACCCGCGGAGTCCTTGTGCAGCATATTTGCACTGATGGAAAAGCAGAAAGAAGATCTGGTAACCGACAGGTGGAGTGTGGTTAATCGCACTGTGGATCCCTGCGATGATCCCAACGGAGATCTCGTGGCAGACCTCTGTCCAAACGAGATGATTGAACTTTTTATCGACGAGGACAGCATGGATCTAATACCCCAGCAGTGCTCTAAGATTGTGTACTTCTGCTGACATGTGAGATCAACTTTGAATGTTAGATCTTTCCCAAAATCGGATACACCAAAGAATCTCGAAAGAAATTAAATTTTGGGCCCAGGTATTCAGAATATAGTAACGGTAAACGCATGCCCTTGGAGGTCCGAACGAAAGTCAATTTGTAACGGCGCGAATGGTCACTTGAAGATCAACAACGAACATAGTTGGTAAAGCCAAGCTTATGAACGTCAACTGCGGTGGCTGATCCAAATGAGAAGAAAACTGTCCACAAGAAATAAACTCCTTTTATATAAAACGACTATAAACCAGCTTGGACTTACGGAATTGAGCTGTGGTGCATCAAAAAACGGAAAGGGCTGAAAACAGGATTCTTCGGCAAATCTTCAACGCGCCTTTCTACGTGCGCAACACGACCATCGAGACCTTGAGCTTCCCTCTGTGAATGAAGAAGTGGCGAGGCACAGTAGGAGACAGCTGGACAAATTAGAAGTTCATGTTAACCCACTCCCCTCCTCGGCGCCTATGAATTATTACTTAATTTCTTAACTCACCCTATGTTACCATAAAATAAAAACTATATCATATCAAAAAAAAAAATCTCAGTGGAAATGCGCAGTCATATTTATCCCGAAACCAGGCAAGCCAGATGCTGAACTGGGGTCCCACAGGCCAATAAGCCTCTTAGACATTCTTTCCAAAATTTTGAAGAAATTTTAGTTATCCAGCAATGCTATAAGATTGTGATCTGTACATTATATACAAGGAGAATGACTGCCGACAGTCAGGCCACGGTACACGAGACTGTCCGAAATTACCCATCGGAACGTGCGGCAGTACTTGCAAGGACGAATGCTAGACTTTAATCATGTTATAGCTTTACCAATAAAAATTAAAATAAACAGGAAAAAAAGTTAGCTTCGGCAAGCCGAAGCTTATATACCCTTGCAGCTATAATTATTAAATTTAAAAACACAAAAAATGATATTCCCAATAGTATAAGATAATATGTCAAAAAACACCGAAGCTATAATTTGTTTCATATTATTTTCCTACCAATTTTCCGATCGTTCCTATGGCAGCTATATGATATAGTCGTCCGATTTTGATAAAATTAAATTCAATATTCAGAACTAATTAAAAAATGTTATTTCCAAGCGTTGGAGGTTATATGTTGAAAAACACCGAAGCTATAATTTGTTTCATATTATTTTTCCACCAATTTTCCGATCGTTCCTATGGCAGCTAAATGATATAGTCGTCCGATTTCAATAAAATTGTATTCAAAAACCAAAACTAATTAAAAAATGTTATTTCCAAGCGTTGGAGGTTATATGTTGAAAAACACCGAAGCTGTAATTTGTTTCATATTATTTTTCCACCAATTTTCCGATCGTTCCTATGGCAGCTATATGATTTAGTCGTCCGATTTCAATAAAATTGTATTCAAAATTCAAAACTAATTAAAAAATGTTATTTCCAAGCTTAGGAGGTTTGATGCTAAAAAACACCAAAGATATAATTTTTTTTTCCTATAATTCCTATGGGAGCTGTAAGATATAGTTGTCCGATCCGGCTGGTTCCGACTTATATACTAGCTGCAAAAGATATAAGACTTTTGGGAAAGTTTCAGCCCGATAGCTTCAAAATTGAGAGACTAGTTTGCGTAGAAACGGACGGACAGACGGACATGGCTAGATCGACTCGTCTAGTCAAGCTGATCAAGAATATATATATTTTATGGGGTCGGAAACGTCTCCTTCACTGCGTTGCAAACTTCTGACTGAAATCATTATACCCTCTGCAAGGGTATAAAAACTTTTGGACATAACGTAGAGTAATAATTAATTAGAATTGAAATAAAAGTCAGTGATTTAAATTAATTAAATTTCATTTTAGATTCGCTGCCGTTGTTGTGGGCGTACCGTGAATGTAGCCCCTTCAATTGAGAACAAGCCACGGAAGATATCCGATTCCGATTGCGCAGATGGAAGCAGGTCGAAGGGAGTGGCCATTCACCAATGAAAATACCTTCGCCTTGCCTATCGAAAAATTCCTAAAATACCAAGTAATGGAACTGTAAAGTGAAACCAGATTTTCAGTATTCGGTATTTAATGTACAGTAGTCCGATTTTCATTACTCGATAGTTTTGGTATTTTTAGCATGAACAAGTACTATTGCACGGCATTGTTCGGCTCATTCATTAGAGCCTTAGAAAGAGACAAATATATTTGACATTTACTGGGTCTTGCTTGGTTAAGAAGGCATAGCCAGTTTAGCATTTGAACGTTAACTTCAAACTTTATAACTCAAAAAGCTTAAACTAGCTCTTTTAAATGTTCGAAGCTTTTAAAATTAACTTCTATATGGGAATAAAATTGTAGGCAATTAAGAGTTTATTTGGGCGCTAAATCAGACACTTTTATTACGACTTTAAAACATTTTGGTGCTGAACAAATCTTATAGTAGTAGTCATTTCTTTATGAACCATTCGAGTTTTATTACTGAATGCCTTTTTTGGTCGCAACGGACTAATTAAGGCTCTAAATTATTACTTTTGTTGTTTTTATTTGTATCCAGCACTAATTTGGCCGCAAGGAGCTGAAATAATCAAGCAAAAGGCGTAATTTTAATTTTTATTCTGGATTCCATTTGTACTGCAGCTAGTGCTAGAGATGTTTCCAGAACTACATCCATGAAGCAAGCCCAAGTGGTTGATGGCAAATTCTGTTAGTGTTGGACCCTGGATCACAAAAATGCCACTATCATTTTTTTCGATGCCACATAGTTTTAAAAGATTTTTTAAAGTTCAAAATGTGACATTTCTGGCTTTTCAAATTTTATCTTTTATTTCGATTCTTATCCACCCAATCAGGCCAGTTTCTGTTTCATTTCAATGTCAATAGATCAGGGCTAAACTTTGCCATAGATCAATAAGATTGGATAAATAATGCCAGCCAAGAATGCGATAAAATCCGTTGCATTTTTACTTGAAGTTTACATATTAGCGAATAAATCAAGCCGTATATGCTCAAAATTCATGGCAAATTTATTTTTTACTGAACTTTGAAAGTTTTGTTTTTCAACTGTCCTTGGCCGATAGACTCCAAATTTAGTTGTGTCAAAAAAAGCTAAATCAGATATTAAAATGGTTAATAGATATACAAGTAGCACACAAATGAATTTAAGTATTTATAAATTCTTTACAAGTTATAAAATTGCTTGCGTAATGATATATAAAATTAATATTTTTAATAAGTAATATCCTTTTCTCTTTTTCTCTCTATCGGCCAAAAAAAGTTGAAAAAACGGAACTTTAAAAGTACACTATAAACCAAATTTTTGGGTTATTTTGGCCATATACCTCTTGTTTTTTTCGATTGGATGTAAACTTCAAGTTAGAAGCCATTATGATTTTTGAACGGATTTGTTTCAAGTTTTTACGATCAAACAAAAACACGATCTAACTTGAACTCTACGGCTTTTATGAAAGTACATGAATTCAATGATTGATGTTTAAAACCAAAACTTCTGATATCAAGCAATAACTCCTCATAACGAGGTACAAATCTAGTGAAGGTCGCACCTTCGACAAACATAAGTTCTGATATCAAGTTTTGTGACGAAAATATATTATATGATCTACTAAATAAATACACATTATACATTTTTCTCATTCGACACGCTTTATCAAAATCGTACAGCTAAGCGCAGGCATATTGAATTGGAGCGTGCCGATGGCAATGTTTTCTAGTCAGAGTAACCGCCAATGTCCAAAAACACCCAGTTACTAATATGGAACGCGAACGGCTTGAGAAGGAGCAAGCCTGAGGTGGAACAGTCCATAAAGACAAGCCAAGTCGACATTCTGCTCGTGTCCGAGGCCCATTTCACCGTCAGATCCCACTTCCCCATCATCGGCTATGACACAATCAACGCATTACACCCTGGCGACCGAATTCGAGGAGGAGCCTGAATTATTATTAGACGCGGCATTCTGTACGAGGAGCTTGAGTCCGTACAGCTTGAATGCAGTGTGCAAGAACCCACCAAATTACATCGCAAGGCAATATCCCCAACGCTGGATGTGGCATGTTCTATGGACTTGCTCATACCAGAAATTGTAAGCGAGGAAATAAAGGAGGAGATACAAACCCTAAAAACATCCAAGTCCCCTGGGTACGACCGACACTGTGGCGCTGCCCTGAAACTCATGCCGCCAAATTGTATCGAAAATTCGAAAACCATTATGAACCAAAGCCTTAGATTCGGCCATTTCCCAACCCACTGAAAATGGTCCAAAATACTTAGCCTCTTGGCAATTGTTTCCAAAATTTTGGAAAAATTGTTCTAGAGGAGGTTGATCCCTGTACTGGAGGAGATGCAAATCATACCCGATCACCAGTACAAGATCAAGCGCAGCCTGCCTACACCATGGTACAACTACAGAAGGCAGTCCCGTCGGCTGCCTTATCGTTCGGCTTTCAGTTCGATAACGTGTTTCAGCGATATGGCTATCACTTTCACCTGCCCGTATTGCGAGTATCGTTAACGGACTGTATTTTGCCGACGGGACTATCTTGTATAGTTGTACCATGGCCTAAACCATTTTTTCTGGCACTAAAGGCATACCTTGAAAATAGGAGGTTCTATGTTAGGTGCAATCATCAGTAGTCTCTCAAGGAAGCCCAATCCTGTACTCCATGAACACCGCGGACATGTCCATGCTTACGGGTAACTTCAGCATGACAAGCACCTACGCGGACAACACAGCGTTCCTGGTCTCTGCGGACACCCTGGTACTGGCAGCGCAAGGCCTGCAGCAACCACTTGTAAGTCTTGAACCATGGTTAAGATTGTCGAACATCATCATTAATGCCGAAAAGTCCTCACACACACTTTCTTCCTGAGACCAGTAATCTCCCCATCGGTCACATTAAACGGTGCAGCCATCCCCTTCGACTTGTGGGACCCGGAAGACTTGGAAGAAACGATGCAACTCCTGGATGTACCCTGCGCCATGTATTTGCGCAGAAGGAAATAAAAAACAATTCGGGAAAGGAAATGAAGCCATCCAGCAGTGCCATAAGGTTGTGATCTATACATTATATTTAAGGAGAATGACTGCCGACAGTCAGGCCACAGTACACGGCGGCAGTACTTGCAAGGACGAATGCTAGACATTAATTATGTTATAGCTTGATCAATAGAAATTAAAATAAATATCTTTATAAATATACAATTTATTTATTAAATTTGAAATACAAATCTTTGATCTTAATACAATAAGCATTAATTGGATTCCATTTAAGTTTCGCTGCCGCTTTTGGAGCGTGCCGTTGATGTAACCTCTTCAACTGAGAACATGCCACAGGAGAGATCCGATTTCGATTGCGCAGATGAAAACATGTCGAATGGAGTGACCGTTCACCAATGAAAACACCTTTGCCTTGCCTATCAAAAAATCCCTAAAACACCGGATAGTGGATTATAGAGTGAGGCCCGATTTTCATTACTCGTTATTTAGTATACAGTAGTCCGATTTCCATTACTCGTTAATTTTGGTATTTTTCAATAAGTAATTATAATTCCTCTCACTACAATAGAAATTGACAAAACCCGCTAGTCTGGCCGGTTTTGCCATTCTGTTGTTCTGTTCGAACCTCTTGATCGTGTGCATGATGAAACCGCCAATTGGGTGATTAACGCGCTGGAAATACTGTGTCCACCCCATTCCTGCTTGCCCTTCATAAAATTCTTCGATCTTCTTCGATGCTCCTTCGTTACCCCTTGGTGCGACCCGCGGAGTCCTTGTGCAGCATATTTGCACTGATGGAAAAGCAGAAAGAAGATCTGGTAACCGACAGGTGGAGTGTGGTTAATCGCACTGTGGATCCCTGCGATGATCCCAACGGAGATCTCGTGGCAGACCTCTGTCCAAACGAGATGATTGAACTTTTTATCGACGAGGTAAGCATGGATCTAGTACCCCAGCAGTGCTCTAAGATTGTGTACTTCTGCTGGCATGTGAGATCAACTTTGAATGTTAGATCTTTCCCAAAATCGGATACAGCAGAGAATCTCGAAAGAAATTAAAATTCGAGCCCAGGTATTCAGAATATAGTAACGGTAAACGCATGCCCTTGGAGGTCCGAACGAAAGTCAATTTGTAACGGCGCGAATGGTCACTTGAGGATCAACAACGAACATAGTTGGTAAAGCCAAGCTTACGAACGTCAACTGCGGTGGCTGATCCAAAGGAGAAGAAAACTGTCCACAAGAAATAAACTCCTTTTATATAAAACGATTATAAAACCAGCTTGGACTTACGGAATTGAGCTGTGGTGCACTTTCGCAAGTACACACATCAAAAAACGGAAAGGGCTGAAAACAGAATTCTTTGGCAAATCTTCAACGCGCCTTTCTACGTGCGCAACACGACCATCGAGACCCTGAGCTTCCCTCTGTGAATGAAGAAGTGGCGAGGCACAGTAGGGGACAGCTGGACAAATTAGAAGTTCATGTTAACCCACTCCCCTCCAGTGTGTTGGACGAGCAGCCTCGGCGCCTTAGAATTATTACTTAATTTCCTATGTTACCATAAAATAAAAACTATATCATATATAAAAAAAAAAATCTCAGTGGAAATGCGCAGTCATATTTATGCCGAAACCAGGCAAGCCAGATGCTGAACTGGGGTCCTACAGGCGAATAAGCCTCTTAGACATTCTTTCCAAAATTTTGAAGAAATTTTAGTCATCCAGCAATGCTATAAAGTTGTGATTTATACATTATATACAAGGAGAATGACTGCCGACAGTCAGGCCACGGTACACGAGACTGTCCGAAATTACCCATCGGAACGTGCGGCAGTACTTGCAAGGACGAATGCTAGACTTTAATCATGTTATAGCTTTATCAATAAAAATTAAAATAAAAAACTTTTGGACATAACATAGAGTTATAATTTATTAGAACTGAAATAAAAGTCAGTGACTTAAATACAAAAAGCATTAATTAAATTTCATTTTAGATTCGCTGCCGTTGTTGTGGGCGTGCCGTGAATGTAAACCCTTCAATTGAGAACAAGCCACGGAAGATATCCGATTCCGATTGCGCAGATGGAAGCAGGTCGAAAGGAGTGGCCATTTACCAATGAAAATTCCTTCGCCTTGCCTATCGAAAAATTCCTAAAATACCAAGTAATGGAACTGTAAAGTGAAACCAGATTTTCAGTATTCGGTATTTAATGTACAGTAGTCCGATTTTCATTACTCGATAGTTTTGGTATTTTTAGCATGAACAAGTACTATTGCACGGCATTGTTCGGCTCATTCATTAGAGCCTTAGAAAGAGACAAATATATTTGACATTTACTGGGTCTTGCTTGGTTAAGAAGGCATGGCCAGTTTAGCATTTGAACGTTGACTTCAAACTTTATAACTCAAAAAGCTTAAACTAGCTTTTTTTTGTTCGAAGCTTTTAAAATTAACTTCTATATGGGAATAAAATTGTAGGCAATTAAGAGTTTATTTGGGCGCTAAATCAGACACTTTTATTACGACTTTAAAACATTTTGGTGCTGAACAAATCTTATAGTAGTAGTCATTTCTTTATGAACCATTCGAGTTTTATTACTGAATGCCTTTTTTGGTCGCAACGGACTAATTAAAGATCTAAAATATTACTTTTGTTGTTTTTATTTGTTTCCAGCACTAAATTGGCCGCAAGGAGCTGAAATAATTAAGCAAAATGCGTAATTTAAATTTTTATTCTGGATTCCATTTGTTTGAGATTTGTTTGAGATTTTTTCAAAACTACATCCATGAAGCAAGCCCAAGTGGTTGATGGCAAATTCTGTTAGTGTTGGACCCTGAATCACAAAAATGCCACTATCATTTTTTTCGATGCCACATAGTTTTAAAAGATCTTTTAAAGTTCAAAATGTGACATTTCTGGCTTTTCAAATTTTATCTTTTATTTCGATTCTTATCCACCCAATCAGGCCAGTTTCTGTTTCATTTCAAAGTCAATAGATCAGGGCTAAACTTTACCATAGATCAATATGATTGGATAAATAATGCCAGCCAAGAGTGCGATAAAATCCGTTGCATTTTTACTTGAAGTTTATATCCTAGCGAATAAATCAAGCCGTATATGCCCAAAATTCATGGCAAATTTATTTTTTACTGAACTTTGAAAGTTTTGTTTTTTCAACTGTCCTTGGCCGATAGACTCCAAATTAAGTTGTGTCAAAACAAGCTAAATCAGATATTAAAAAGGTTAATAGATATAAAAGAAGTCCACAAATGAATTTAAATATTTATAAATTCATTACAAGTTATAAAATTGCTTGCGTAATGATATATAAAATTAATATTTTTAATAAGTTAAATTTAAAAGTACACTATAAATCAAATTTTTGGGTTATTTTGGCCATATACCGCTTGTTTTATTTGATTGGATGAAAACTTCAAGTTAGGAGCTATTATGATTTTTCAACGGACTTGTTTCGAGGTCTTACCAAAGACCATAGAAGAAGACCATAGTTTATATCATCTTTGGTTTTATGATCAAACAAAAACACGATCAAACTTGAATTCTACGGCTTTTATGAAAGTACATAAATTCAATGATTGATGTTTAACCAAAACTTCTGATATCAAGCAATAACTCCTCATAACGAGGTACAAATCTAGTGAAGGTCGCACCTTCGACAAACATAAGTTCTGATATCAAGTTTTGTGACGAAAATATATTATATGATCTACTAAATAAATACACATTATACATTTTTCTCATTCGACACGCTTTATCAAAATCGTACAGCTAAGCACAGGCATATTGAATTGGAGCGTGCCGATGGCAATGTTTTCTAGTCAGAGTAACCGCCAATGTCCAAAAACACCCAGTTACTAATATGGAACGCGAACGGCTTGAGAAGGAGCAAGCCTGAGGTGGAACAGTCCATAAAGACAAGCCAAGTCGACATTCTGCTCGTGTCCGAGGCCCAATTCACCGTCAGATACCACTTCCTCATCATCGGCTATGACACAATCAACGCATTACACCCTGGCGACCGAATTCGAGGAGGAGCCTAAATTATTATCAGACGCGGCATTCTGTACGAGGAGCTTGAGCCCGTACAGCTTGAATGCAGTGTGCAGGAACCCACCTAATTACATCGCAAGGCAAAATCACCATCGCTGGATTTGGGATGTTCTATGGACTTGCCCAGAAATTGTAAGCGAGGAAATAAAGGAGGAGATACAAGCCCTAAAAACATCCAAGTCCCCTGGGTACGACCGACAATATGGCGCTGCCCTGAAACTCATGCCGCCAAATTGTATCGAAAATTCGAAAACCATTATGAACCAAAGCGTTAGATTCGGCCATTTCCCAACCCAACCATTTCACCAGTTTGGCACTAGGAGAGCTCATGGAACTATTCAACAGTGCCGTAGAGTGTCAGACGCATCTTGGGCTCTTTTGAAGCTAAAAGGTTATGCTCTGCAGCCTTCTTCTTAGACGTGAGACAAGTCTTCGAGTGAGTCTGTCACCAAGGCCTACTCTACAAGATCAGAAGGTAGTCCCGTCGCCTGCCTAATCGTTTGGCTTTCAGTCCGTTAACGTGTTTCAGCGATATGGCTATCCCTTTCCCCTGCCCGTATTGCGAGTATCGTTAACGGACTATATTTTGCCGACGGGACTATCTTGTATAGTTGTACCATGGCCTAAACCATTATGCCTGGCACTAAAGGCATACCTTGAAAATAGGAGGTTCTATGTTAGGTGCAATCATCAGGAGTCTCTCAAGGAAGCTCAATCCTGTACTCCATGTACACTGCGGACATGTCCATGCTTACGGGCAACTTCAGCATGACAAGCACCTACGCGGACGACACAGCGTTCCTGGTTTCTGCGGACACCCTGGTACTGGCAGCGCAAGGCCTGCAGCAACCACTTGTAAATCTTGAACCATGGTTAAGATTGTCGAACATCATCATCAATGCCGAAAAGTCCACACACACAACTTTCTTCCTGAGACCAGGAATCTCCCCATCGGTCACATTAAACGGTGCAGCCATCCCCTTCGACTTGTGGGACCCGGAAGACTTGGAAGAAACGATGCAACTCCTGGATGTACCCTGCGCCATGGATTTGCGCAGAAGAAAATAAAAAACAATTCGGGAAAGGAAATGAAGCCATCCAGCAGTGCCATAAGGTTGTGATCTATACATTATATTTAAGGAGAATGACTGCCGACAGTCAAGCCACGGTACACAAGACTGTCCGAAATTACCCATCGGAACATGCGGCAGTACTTGCAAGGACGAATGCTAGAAATTAATGATGTTATAGCTTGATCAATAGAAATTAAAATAAATATCTTTATATATATACAATTTATTTATTAGATTTGAATTACAAATCTGTGATCTAAATGCAATAAGCATTAATTGGATTCCATTTCAGTTTCGCTGCCGCTGTTGTGAGCGTGCCGTGGATGTAACCTCTTCAATTAAGAACATGCCACAGGAGAGATCCGATTTCGATTGCGCAGATGAAAACAGGTCGAATGGAGTGACCGTTCACCAATGAAAACACCTTCGCCTTGCCTATCAAAAAATCCCTAAAACACCGGATAGTGGATTATAGAGTGAGGCCCGATTTTCATCACTCGGTATTTAGTATACAGTAGTCCGATTTCCATTATTCGTTAATTTTGGTATTTTTCAATAAGTAATTATAATTCCTCTCACTACAATAGAAATTGACAAAACCCGCTAGTCTGGCCGGTTTTGCCATTCTGTTGTTCTGTTCGAACCTCTTGATCGTGTGCATGATGAAACCGCCAATTGGGTGATTTAGGCGCTGGAAATACTGTGCCTTCCCCATTCCTGCTTGCCCTTCATAAAATTCTTCGATCTTCTTCGATGCTCCTTCGTTACCCCTTGGTGCGACCCGCGGAGTCCTTGTGCAGCATATTTGCACTGATGGAAAAGCAGAAAGAAGATCTGGTAACCGACAGGTGGAGTGTGGTTAATCGCACTGTGGATCCCTGCGATGATCCCAACGGAGATCTCGTGGCAGACCTCTGTCCAAACGAGATGATTGAACTGTTTATCGACGAGGACAGCAAGGATCTAATACCCCAGCAGTGCTCTAAGATTGTGTACTTCTGCTGGCATGTGAGATCAACTTTGAATGTTAGATCTTTCCCAAAATCGGATACACCAGAGAATCTCGAAAGAAATTAAATTTCGGGCCCAGGTATTCAGAACATAGTAACGGTAAACGCATGCCCTTGGAGGTCCGAACGAAAGTCAAATTGTAACGGCGCGAATGGTCACTTGAGGGTCAACAACGAACATAGTTGGTAAAGCCAAGCTTATGAACGTCAACTGTGGTGGCTGCTCCAAAGGAGAAGTAAACTGTCCACAAGAAATAAACTCCTTTTATATAAAACGATTATAAAACCAGCTTGGACTTACGGAATTGAGCTGTGGTGCACTTTCGCAAGTACACACATCAAAAAACGGAAAGGGCTGAAAACAGAATTCTTCGGCAAATCTTCAACGCGCCTTTCTACGTGCGCAACACGACCATCGAGACCTTGGGCTTCCCTCTGTGAATGAAGAAGTGGCGAGGCACAGTAGGAGACAGCTGGACAAATTAGAAGTTCATGTTAACCCACTCGCCTCCAGCGTGTTGTTATATTATCAATGTGTTATCAATGTTAGCATAAAATAAAACTATATCATATAAAAAAGATCTCAGTGGAAATGCGCTGAAGTCATATTTATCCCGAGACCAGCAAGCCAGATGCCAACCTTGGGTCCTACAGCCCAATTAGCCTCTTAGACATTCTCTTCAAAATGTTGATTAAGTTTTAGCTATCCAGCAATGCCATAAAGTTGTGATCCATACATTATATAGAAGAAGAATGTATGCCGATAGTCGGGCCACAGTACACGAGTGTCCGCAATTACCCTTCGGAAAATGCGGCAGTACTTGCAAGGACGAATGCTAGACTTTAATCATGTTAAAGCTTTATCAATAAAAATGTAAAAAAATAGCTTTTGGACATAACGTAGAGTAATAATTTCTTAGACTTGAAAAAAAAATCAGTGATTTAAATTCAAAAAGCATTAATTGGTTTCCATTTAAGTTTCGCTGCCGTCGTTGTGGGCGTGCCGAGGATGTAACCTTTTCATTTGAGAACATGCCACGGGAGAGATCAGATTTCGATTGCGCAGATTGAAGCATGTCGAAAGGAGTGGCCATTCACCAATGAAAATACCTTCGCCTTGCCTATGCAAAAGTTCCTTAAATACCAAATTGTGGGATTATAGAGTGAAGCCAGATTTTCATTTTTTCGGTATTTGTCCGATTCCCATTACTCTGTAATTTTGGTATATTTCAATGGGTAACGCGTAGGTATTTTAAACATAAACAAGAACTACTACTATAGCGGCTACTCCGCGGCCATTTTCGGCTCACGCCCCACATTTTTCCACGGCATTGTTCGGTTCATTCATTAGAGCCTTCGAAGGAGACAAGTGCTAAACAAATATTTTTAGTGATTTTAATTTTATCATGTGCGGCAGTCATTTCTTCATGAGCAGAGGGTATTATGATTTGAGTCAGAAAATTGCAACGCAGTGAAGGAGACGTTTCCGACCCCATAAAGAATATATATTCTTGATCAGCATCACTAGACGAGTCGATCTAGCCATGTCCGTCTGTCCGTGTGTTTCTACGCAAACTAGACTCTCAGTTTTAAAGCTATCGGGCTGAAACTTTTCCAAAAGTCTTAGTTCTTTTGCAGGTAGTATATGAGTCGGAACCAGCCGGATCGGACAACTATATCTTATAGCTCCCATATAAATAATCGGAAAAAAACATTTTTTTTTAATTATGTCTTTGGTGTTTTTTTAACATATTACCTCCTTAGCTTAAAAATAATATTTTTTAATTAGTTTTGAATTTCGAATTAAGTTTTATCAAAATCGGACGACTATATCATATAGCTGCCATAGGAACGATCGGAAAATTGGTGGGAAAATAATATGAAAAAAATTATAGCTTCGGTGTTTTTCAACATATAACCTCCTACGGTTGGGAATAAAATTTTTTAATTAGTTCTGAATTTCGAATTTAATTTGATCAAAATCGGACGACTACATCATATAGCTGCCATAGGAACGATCGGAAAATTGGTCGGAAAATAATATGAAACAAATTATAGCTTCGGTGTTTTTTAACATATAACCTCCTACGCTTGGAAATAACATTTTTTAATTAGTTCTGAATTTCGAATTTAATTTGATCAAAATCGGACGACTTATCATATAGCTGCCATAGGAACGATCGGAAAATTGGTAGGAAAATAATATGAAGCAAATTATAGCTTCGGTGTTTTTAACATATTATCTTATACTATATCTTTTATTATACACTATATTGGGAATATCATTTTTTGTATTCTTAAATTTAATAACTGTAGCTGCAAGGGTATACAAACTTCGGCTTGCCGAAGTTAACTTCCTTTCTTGTAAAATAATAATCCTTATTAAAATAAAAACGGATCAACATTGAAGAAACATAAACAAAACCAAAGAGGAAAATACTAGGGGTGAGTGGTGATTCCTGTAATATAAGAGAAAGAGAGAATAATTTAGAAATTCCAAAAGAAAACTGTTGCTTATTTCCCCACCTCGACCCAGAATAAACATAAAAACTTAAAATTTCAATAAAATAAACGCTCGAAAATATTTACATTAAAAATGGAGGAAATAAAGGTGGTATTGAACCGTCTTGACTCTACCATTGCGGCCCTAACCACTCAAATGGTGGGCATGAAAGATGAAGTTAGGAAAATAGAGAATAGGGTGAACATTCTAGAAACCGACTTCGAAAAGCGCAACCCGGTAGTGGACATACCGCTACCACTAACGCGTCTGCGTACGGAGTACGAACTAAAAGAATCTTCGGCCGTACCGGATTGCGTAAAGGAACTTTTGACTTTCGAGGGTGATTCCGAAAAATACATCTCTTGGATCAATAGGGCCCAATCCATCATTAACGATTACGAGGTCATTCGGGAGAAACCTCTATATAGGTCAGTCCTTATCCAGATTAGACAGAAAATTAGGGGCAACGCCGACATGGCGCTCAATGCCTACAATGTGCAAGATGACCACTGGACAGAGATCACACGGGTATTGGCATTACACTTCGCCGATAAATGGGATGTCGGTACGCTAGAGTACGAGTTGACTTAAATGGCCCAGGGAAACCAAAAACTATAAGACTTTTACCTTAGAATCAATTACCACGTCTAACTCATAATGAACAAAATAAAAAGCATGAATTACTCTACGGAGATGACCAATGCTTTCCTTGCCGGACAAAGGGACAAGGCTCTTAATGCCTTTATTAGGGGACTAAACGGCGACGCTTCTAGGCTACTTATATTCCGTAAGCCTGCGGACGTCCACGAAGCGTACTCTATTTGTCTACAATTACAAAAAATGGAGGCGAGAAACCCCACGTTAAGGGCGCCTTTGTTTAGACAGACCTTCAATCAAAACTACCGGAACTATAGACCACATAACGCACCCCAGACGCACCATTTCAACCATAGGGCACGAACGAATTCAGGGCACAACTATGCTTCAAGCGGAAACGTGCAAGGCTCTCCAGGAATCCAGGGGGCCAGATTAGCAACCAATCACGAGTCAAACCAATCAGTCCAAAGTTATAGGTCAAGTCTTAACTCGCGTCAAGGAGAGGCCGTCGGCATAAGGCGAGGCCCGAGCGCTTATTCTAATTTGAATCCCTTCCGTAAAGTCCAAAGGCTTTACCATATCCAGTCCACCCCATCAATGAGCCCCGCTCCCAATGAGTATTATCAACAACATTCTAGCAACGAGTACCCCCGTGTTTTTTGCGTACCTTCGTTCTTGGGACTTCATCCATTTCAGCGATCAAGCCACCCCGCCCCAACATTTGGGTCCAGTCGAAGCCCGATTTCAAAATCTTTGGATTTTCCTCTCCTGGAGTTTCCTTTGTTTTATCCCAGCAGGCTTGAACCGCTCCAGATAAGTTCCACTTACTATATTTTGCCGGTCATACAGCCAGTTCTTCGAACCCTATTTCGACTAACTTTCTGTTTGATATATTGTCTAAATCCAAAAGTGATTAATCCGACGCCACGGCAATAACTTCCGTTCAATTCCGTATTTCAATTCCGTTATTTGTGCCCGACAATATTCCAGTTTCCTTTGCCCACAATTGTACACTTGAAACAATTCCAGTAAATATTTCAGTGCTACTATTTAACTAAAATAATTCTCAATTATTTTCATTTCCAATTTTGTGTAAAATATAACTCAGCCACAGTAAAAAATTCCCGATCATAAAATTTTTCCTTAAGATTTGCACTCCTTATTATACCCGATACTCGTAGAGTAATTATACCCGTTACTCGTAGAGTAAAAGGGTATACTAGATTCGTCGGAAAGTATGTAACAGGCAGAAGGAAGCGTTTCCGACACCATAAAGTATATTTATTCTTGATCAGGATCACTAGACGAGTCGATATAGCCATGTCCGTCTGTCCGTCTGTCCGTATGTCCGTATGAACGCTGAGATCTCGGAAACTATAAGAGCTACAATACTGGGATTAGGCATGCAGATTAGATGTTTCAGCAGAGTGTTCAGCAGAGTTATACAGTTCTGATGCTAGAATAAAAATTTAAACTGAAATGTATTATTCTCATCAATACCTATCGATTAATACAATAAAAAGATTTCCACGCCCACTTTTACGCCCACAAACCGCCCACAAAAAATCTTAAATATGAACGTGGATATCTCAAAAACTATCAAAGATAGAAAATTGGGATCTCAGATTTAGATTCCGTAGCCTTGTACGCAGTGCACGTTTGTTACACGAATATGCCACGCCCACAAGCCGCCCAAGCCTGTGGCGCCCACAATTTTCATGCTAGATACAAAATTTTAACTGAACTGTATTGGTCTCGTCAATACCTATCGATTGATCTAAAAAAAATTTGCCACGCCCACTTTAACGACCATAACGCTTAAATCTATCTACCGCCGGTAGGTGGCGCATTTCAATCTCGCTTTGCTGCTTTCATATCTCCATTTCCCTTTGGTCCCTTTAGCTGAGTCACGGGTATCTGATAGTCAAGGTACTTGACTATAGCGTTCTTTCTTGTTTTTTACTGTGTTCCAGCTGCGTGTGTATATTTACATAAATATTCTTGTACAGTTCACTCTAACTACTCTTTCTAATACAGTCCACTCCCACTACTTTTCTCGACCTAAAAATACGACTAAATTATTTCTAAAATTAAAAACAAAGTTACAGTATCCACAAATTTACTCCAGCAAATCGTCTGCAATTTAGTTGTGCAGGTGACAAACAAACGCACTGACAAACAAACATAAGCGAAGTCTTTACAATTCCCGCAGCGTTATTCCGCTATTCGCACCCCACATATGTATATATGTACAGTGTGCATACATACGTATATCGCCAGTGCACAGTGGGTCAAGAGCTCACAAATAGTGTTCCTTTCAAACAAACAATATTAAAGTCCGTAATTCCTTACATAAGTCCGACCATCCGATATAATAAATATTTATTGCCTATCCGACAGTGTGACCGTATATATTTACAATCTTAATTGGTTGCTAAATTCCAATTTGATTCCAATCCGTTTCCTTACATCTGAATTAAAATTCTAAATTATTTTACGTCATGGCAACATCAGTAAAATCCGCTTTAACCCGATTTATGGCCACAGCTGACTGTCTGATCCACTTTGAGGCCACTGTGAACGCTCTAGGTGCTCCTACACCAACGTTATCCGCCTGTAACATCCGTCGCGATCACCTCAATTCCTTGTGGCAAACGGTAAAGGCAGCATACGACATATGCTCCGACAGCATCATATCTGCAGGCGAGAGCGCAGCAGACACAAAATCCATACTAAAGTCCACGTATTACCAAACGTACTCCACTTACGAAATATTTGCCGCGCAGCTGATGGAACAAATCCAAAAAGGCTCCTCCCAAATACCTCAAGCTCCAGTAACTCCGTCCCGAAATTCCACGTCTTATGGCTGTCGGCTCCCTCCTATCGACACAGAGGTTTTCTCTGGCGACTATCTTCGCTGGCCGACTTTCCGGGACCTTTTCACGGCAATATACATAGACAATCCGAGTCTAACGCCCGTTGAAAAATTATTCCACTTAAATTCAAAAACAAGTGGCGAAGCTCATTCCATAGTTTCAAGATCCCCACTCACCAATGATGGCTTTCGCTCAGCCTGGAATAACCTAACTGAGCGTTTCGAAAATAAGCGATTGCAGGTGAACAGTCACCTGAAAACACTTTTCAATGTGCAATCCATAGCACAGGAGTCGGGAGCAGCCTTAAAGGAACTTCAACGCACTTTTCAAGGTTTCTTAACTTCCTTAAAATTTTCCGGTGTTAATATTGAGAATTGGGACCCTATCCTGGTTTATATGTGCTCGACAAAACTACCAAAGCTCACTCTCTCATTATGGGAGCAATCCAACCAAAATAAAGCCGAAATTCCTACGTGGCTTGAGCTTGATTCATATTTGACAGAGCGCCATCGAACTCTTGAGGCCGTCGATAGCTTCCGATGTGCCAATTTCCACCACGTCCAGTCCAAAGACACAAATCGAGTGGCAGAATTTCCAAAAATAAATTCCTTCAACACAAGGTTAGTTCCGATACCCAAGGGCTGCGATCTGTGTTCCAAGAAGAACCACACCGTGCGTATATGTCCACGCTTCCTACAGATGACGGTAGACGATCGCCTAGCCTATATTCAAAGGAAGCAGTTGTGCTCCAATTGCTTTGCAAGTAGCCATCAATTCCGGGATTGCACAAGCGCTTACAACTGTCTCACTTGCCAAGATCGGCATCACACATTGCTGCATCGAAACAGCGGCCCTACTACTCCGCTGATTCGATCCGACCCTCCAAGGCCAGTATCCGCCTCAGTTCCACACATCATTTCGTCCTATTCAACGCAAGTTTCCGTACAAAAAGTCCCTCCTAAGAATACTCCATCCGAATATTGGGTTCCATACCCCAATCCTACCAATGCCGAGTCTGCCAAAATATCCATCCTCTACGGAAGTGCCACCACTTTCTACAGCTAAGCCGCCAGAATCGGCTCCAGGAAGTACATATCCAGAAGTACTGCTCGAATTGCTTGGCTCACAATCATTCCAAGGACTCCTGCCGCAGTGGTCATCACTGCCACAAGTGTGGAAAGGGCCACCACACTCTTCTATATACGGGCGACCAATCTTCACTTCCAACATATTCCTGAGCCTACTATCCTGCGGGTGTCCTCGCAAGAGGGGGGGAATGTCTCTGATTAGCATTCGTTGTTGTCAGACGTGTTTTCTTTTCGCAATGAATTCTTATTCGTGCTCCGAGTGCAATGCTGAAGTTACAGCAGCGCAGCTTCGCGTTTTTGAGGCGGTTCGTTGCTCATCGCTTTGTCGTCGTACTTTTCACACTGCATGTGTTGATCTCCCGGAGGATGCTATTAGATTATTAACAAATATGCCGAATCTACCGCCACCATAATTTGCAAGCCTTTAGTCAAAAATGGTGTAGATGTTGCTATACTGGAATTCGTCAATTTCAAATTAGGAATACCTGAGCAGCACTTTCAGACTGTGTTTAGTGAAGCGTTCTGGCCCAATCCAATCAAGGTCAGTCGATTCATCCACAGGGATAGGCCTATTGTTGATGGAAACGTTCTGGATTTGCACAATCATCATACATCGGACTCAAAAAACCCCCAATAGTCGGAGCCTCTGGTGTCGATTTGACTACGGCAAATTTTTATGATCCTCTTCCTCATCTTCATGCTACTTATTCGCAATGTCAACGTCCGCTGGTTTCGATATCGCTTACTGCTACCATTACTCTCTCATACGCCGCTCCCAGTGCACTCTTAAGTGTTGGGCGCCCTTCACTCCCAAATCAAAAACATCATCAGCTGGATTTTTCCTTTTTTGTTCTGTCTAACGTTCATCAAACGCTCACTGGAGAGGCGTTGTCACCAGATTCCATTAAGACTCCCGCTCTAAGCGCGCTCTTCGGAGATGTGCACTCATCTCATTCAAAACAACATCGGCATCAGCTGGATTTGTCGTTGTCTATTTCGCGCGACGTTTGTCAAACGCTCTCTGGAGAGCTGCTCTCATCATATTTCATCAAGATTCCCGCTCTAAGCGCGCTCTTAGGAGTTGTGCGCTCATCACCGTCAAACAAACAACAACGTCAGCTGGAGTTGTCGTTGTCTGTTTTGCGCGACATTCGTCAAACGCTGATCGATGAGGCGCTCTCATCATATTCCATCACGCTTCTCCCTCTAAGCGCGCTCTTTGGGGATGTGCATGCATTACAAGCAAAGCAACAACAATATCAGCTTGAGCTGTTGTTGTCTGTTTCGCACGACGATCGTCAATCGCTCTTTGGGCAGCCGCTCTCATTATACTTCATCAAGATTCCTGCTCTAAGCGCGCTCGTCGGAGTTGTGCGCTTATCACAATTGAACCAACAACAACGTCAGCTGGAGATGTCGTTGTCTGATTTGTGTTACGTTCGTCTAATGCTCACAAGAACCCAACGGCTGGAGCTTTCGAAATTAGCTTTGAGTAATACTCGTGATCACAGTTTCATTTCCTTACTACCGCGCTCCTCTCTGACGCTACGAAATTGCTTGGATTTATCATCGACTGCTTTGTGTGGCTCTTCCCGATGGCAGCATCTACAACAACATTGTCCATCTCTCCTCAACTTGGAGATAGATATGCTCTGTTAACGGAGACATTGCCATCGCTCTTAAGAACTAGTTGCTCCTTACTAAAAGTATCTAGCAAGCTTCAGGAATGCATCGATCCTAGTCTGCATGAAAAAATTCGTTTTAAAAACACTACATTACTGAAGGCGATCTGCGGGCCTACAACATTGGGAACGCAAGAACAAATACTTTCTAGGGCATTGGACTATGATGCCTTAAATGCGAATCCGGAGATTGTTGATCGTGCTATTGTGAGTACGGCCCCACTAAAAATTTATTTTCAAAACATCTCCGGAATGCGGACAAAGGCGGAGCAAGTATACCTTGCCACATCCCAATGCGAGTTTGATGTTATAGTTTTAGTTGAAACTTGGCTCAACATAAACTTTTACTCAAATGAATTCTTCGACTCCAATTTGTACCATGTGTTCCGCAAAGACAGAGATAGCACGAAAACTCACTGTGCTAGAGGGGGCGGTGTAATTGTTGCTGTTCGCTGCAATTTGCGCTGCTTATCAATTGGGCTTCTCGTTGAAGATACCCTTCTTGATCAAGTTGCGGTGTCGATAATTGGAGAATCGGAAACGCTGCAAATTGTGGTGTCATACATACCACCGAATGGTTCATATAAACTTTACAAGGCTCATCTGGAAAACATTACCGATATCTACAATAATCTCCAGGACCATCAACATATCTGTGTGATTGGAGACTTTAATCTATCATCCCTCGTTTGGTCTCAGGATCCGGAGCATCACTCTTCACTGCCAAGCAACATACATCAACCACACGAGATTCTTTTCATCGATGATATTTTCAGTATGGGCTTAATACAAGCCAATAATATATTCAATAGCTCACATAACATTTTAGATTAAGAATTCGTTAGCGCTGATATTAACTTTTCTTTAGTCCAATGTAATTCACCTATAAGCAATTGTGATATCCATCATAGACCATTGCTACTAGGTATAAACTTTTACAGTTTTGCGCCTTCAGCTGAATATTCACCTAGATTTATTTTCAATGAAACCAGCCCTTGTGCCATCAGAAATGAGATCTCTGACATTAACTGGGAGTCAGTTTTATCACATGTCAGTTTGGAGTCGTGTTATGACACTTTTTTAGTTGCTATTTTAAACATCATTAAGAACAATGCTCGAGAAAGGGTCCACAATTCGTTTAAGTTGCCATGGTATACGAAAGGTTTGAAAAAGCTTAAAAATCTTCGAAATAAATTCTATAAAAGGTTTTTAGTTACACAGGATCCTGGTGATTGGAATAGACACTTGCAGCACAAACGAGAACTTGAATTTCTAAATAAATTTCTTTACAATCAGTATATAGCAAGTGTTGAAAACAGGCTAAAAAGTAATCCCAACTCTTTTTGGCGATTCATCAATTCAAAGAAGAACGCTTCTTCAGTCCCATCTGCTATGTTCCTAGGGAATTTATCTTCCCATTCAAATACAGAAACTGCAAGTCTCTTTGCCTCTTATTTTAAAGCTAATTTTTAGCCAACAGCAGCCTGGAATGATTCTCAAACCTTAAATGCGATCACTCCTCTATTGAATTTAGGTAGTTTAACCGTTCTAGAAGAGAATATTCATAGGGCTGTGGAAGACGTTGATGATTCTTACACTCCGGACTGTGATGGAAATCCGCCCTACCTTCTGAAACATTGTATAGAGGTGCTATCCGTTCCACTTAAAATTCTGTTTGTTAAATCACTTTCTAGTGGACACTTTGCGGACAGATGGAAGGTTGCATCCGTGACTCCAATTTGAAAGTCAGGGCCGAAGAATAACATTGCCAATTACAGGCCTATAGCAAAGATCAGTAATATTGCTAAGCTCTTCGAACGCGTTGTTGCCCATAAATTATCATTTCTTGTAAAAACATATATAAGCACTTCTCAACATGGTTTTGTTGCAGGTCGGTCAACTACGACTTATCTTGCCGTTTTCAGCAACTATTGCATTCATGCCTTTGATATGCGATCTCAGGTTGATGCTATTTACACTGATTTTGCGAAAGCCTTTGACAAAGTTAGCCACTGTGCCCTACTGGCAAAACTGGCCCGCTTGGGTATACATTCGGCATTACTTAATTGGATAAAATCATATTTACACCATCGACTTTATAGAGGTAATATTAATGGAAAATTCTCGGATTCCTATTTGGCAACCTCTGGCCTCCCTCAGGGGAGTGCTATGGGACCTCTGCCTTTCATCATTTTCATTAATGATGTGAGGTTCTGTCTATCTTCAGAGTGTCTCCTGTATGCAGATGATTTAAAAATTTTTAAGTCTATTAACAACATGACTTAGATTCGTTGAGCTCTTGGTGTAGCCGAAATTCGCTTCCTCTTAACATAAGCAAGGGCTTCTATGTCACTTACAGTAAATCCCTATACAATTTCGTCACATCCTATAACATCAATGGTCAACCTCTACAACTGCGGCAGGAATCCTTGGATCTAGGAGTGTTGCTTGATTCAAAATTTAAGTTTGCAGCACACTTCGATTACATCATGCCCAGGGCCTACGCTATGTTTGGATTTGTGAAACGGAATGCATCACTACTCACGGATCCCTACACCAGACTTGCGCTTTATTTTGCATTTGTCCGATCTAAACTAGAATATGCGTCTCTTATTTGGATTCCCTTCACTACCACTCATGGAAACAGAATAGAACGACTACAGAAACAATTTTTGAAATTCGCTTTGTTGCCGCTAAGGTTTTTAGACCCTACCCCTTCATACCACCAGCAATGTAGGCTTGTTCACCTACCATCCCTTGAGCATCGTAGAAGTATCCTCGCCATTTGCTTCATTTCTGATTTGGTGGATGGTAGTATCGACTGTCCAGAACTACTCTCGAAAGTTGAACTTTGATCCCTTTTTTCTCGAGCTGCGGCGGACAAATTATTCCCAAAATGAGCCCCTCTATAGGGCCTTATATGAGTCTAACGCACTTCCAATTGATATGCAATTGGACTACTTCTCAAGTAAATCAATTCTTATGCATAGGTTAGTCAATTATTTGTAAATTTTAGTATGTAAGATAAGTAGTTGAATTGTACAAGTAGCCAGTAAAGGAATTCCGTTGGCGAAATAAATAAATAAATGTTTACGTCAAAAAGGCGTTTAATTTCCGGAGGCAGTGTTCATCGGCAGTTTTATCCAGATGTCTACATCTCGCACGCTCGCACTGCCGTCCGATTTCCCTCTCCATCTCTCCCCTAAGTCACCGCTCCGCTCTAGAGCGCCTAAGTTAAGTTAGGCTTAACTAGTTCTTACGTCAATTGCTCTGCCGCTCTCTTTGGAGATTTTGTTTTGTTTGTTTTGGCCTTAAAAGCAAGGTCGCGGTCCTCTGGGAAGAAATTCAAAATCCACTAGAAAGAAATTCAAAATCCACTGGGCAGAAACTTAAAATCCACTGGGCAGAAACTCAAAATCCACATGGGCAGAAATTACAAAGTCCGCGGATTCAATTTCTGTAGGAGATGGAATGAAAGTCAACATGAGAGATCTGGACTAAATTATAATTTATATATATAGCAGCATTATTTCCAAAAGCATATCATAATTTTTACTTAGCAATGAGTCATTTTCGTTGGAAATGGCCAAATTTCTTTTGGAGAGCGCATCATTTTGCATTTCCAGAAGGGAATTGTCAGCCTTAAGTTTACACAACTTTTTATTGATAATTTTATTTAAGTTATCAATGTTATTATTTTTTACAAGCATCGAATTATTATTGGCTTTCAATTTTTTGTTCTCGTTTCTTAATTTAATGTTTTGCAATTGTAAGCCTTTATTAATTCGTGTTAATGCCACATTTTTATTTTTCAGAATTATGCCTAATTCTTGTGGTAAAAATTCATGATTTAAAGGAGTGCTCGATCCTCGTGGCAAAAATGTATCATATACTGGAGAGCTCAATCCTTTTTCTGAATACCTATTTTCAGTGGGAGAGCTCAATCCATTTTCAAAATACTTATTTTCAGTGGGAGAGCTCAATCCTTTTTCTAAATACTTGTTATCATTGGGAGAGCTCAATAACTTAAATAATATTGAAAAACTTGATCTGTGGGGTATATTTACACCAGAATCACTAGGAGAGCTCAATCCTTGCTGTGTACATTTCGTATCCCCAGCTGAATTATTAGAAGAGCTCGATCCAAGCGTTTCAGTTTGAGAACTCAATTTATTTTTAATGGTAGTCCTACCTTTTTTGATAAAACTCTTTTGCCAAGTGCTAAACGTTGGTTCATGCGCTGGAATATAATCAAATAAAAAAATATAATAAGAGATAGGTGTGATAGGTATATATACGTTATTTAATATATTGAATTATAAGAGAAATTCATTTTACGTACCCAACATTTCGGTCGGAACACTTCCCTAAATTGCAACTTGCACACTTGGGCACGCTATGAAGCGTGGTTTATTTTTAGGTTTTCCAGCCATTTTTCCCTGTTTTCTCTTGCGAAAAAACAGTAGGCTGGAACCTGGCCTACGCAATTGGGGACAATGCATTTATTTTTTTAACTGAAATAAAATTAAAAAATTAGTGGGGACGGCAACACGGCAAGTCGACTACTAAATACACCTAATTTATGTGTTCCTGTGTTATTACATGTAAAATCAAGCAAAAACACCCCTTAACGAGGTCGTGACGATCACGCACCATCAACATACAAAGTTCTGATATCAACTTTTGTGACGAAAAATTCTTATATATTCCACCAAATTAATACACTGCCTAAAATATTTTCATTTTGTGCACTTCAGCAAAATATTTAAATTTCTCGCATCAAAGGTATATTTTAACTTTTGTTTCGTCAAAATACTTATGCCGACCAGTATAAAGTTACACAGTTAAGTGTTGGCACACTTAGTATCTTGAACTTTAAGTGCGCTTTTCCACCTGTATAAATGTGTTATTCAATTATCAGTAAATCAGTTGTATACTAACATTTGTGAATGTCTCATGAGAAGATGGTGTAACTTAAGGTACTAAATCGATTTTATGGTACTGATTTAGCATTTACCCCTTAAGATATAGTGTCAATTCAAGTTTTGCAAAAAAAGCAACCAAATCGGTTAAGTGTTAACGAAATAGTTATTAAAAACACAAGTGTGCCAATACTTTTGTGCACCTAATTCTGCCTATTGTTTGTTTTTTTAATTTTAAAATCTTAGTTTTTAGAGATATTTTATTAAAACAAACTTAATTTGGTAGTTAAATATTTCCCTTATCCAAGAAAAATTAGGTTGAATTTTATAACACATTTATAAAAGTAGAAAGGCGCACTTGATGTTCAAGATACTAAGTGTGCCAACACTTAAGTTCGTCACTGTACATATAAAAAACATTGCAGCATCTAACTAAAAGTAAAAGATGATAACAAAAACAAGCTCTTATAATCTAACTTATCTTTTTATTCCTGCCATTTATCTTTTTTAACTGTACTTAGGTACATCGTTTTAGTTTTAAGTAAATGTATACGTTTATATATTCGCGTTAAAAAAGCAAATCAAATTTGCACGCTTTCATTCAAACTTGTTTTTCACTTTTTCACTATTTTTGCCTTGCAAAAAGATATGGCTGCAAAAAATACCAAAGATACCGAAAAAATGTTGTATTACATTTTATTACAGATGTAATGTAAAGAATTTAAACATTCACAAAACTATTTTATAAAATCTGTGAAAGAAGAATAGCACCCATATTATATTATATATATGTACATATTATATATTATATATTATATATTATATATTATATATTATATATTATATATTATATATTATATATTATATATTATATATTATATATTATATATTATATATTATATATTATATATTATATATTATATATATATATTGTTTGTAAAACCGACGACGCCTTACGTAGTGTTATAAGTTCGTATGTGAATATAATTTTTGTAAAAACACAATAGAGAAAAGTAAACAATAAAACCAAATTCACTTGCTAATGTATATAAGTTTTTAATAAAAATATTCCTAAAAATATATATACGCATTTGTATACTTACAAATATATTTAATGCTTATTATTTTTTATTATATTAATTAATGTTTAAGCCAACGTATGCTTTATCACGCCAAACCAAGTGTGGTGAAAACCTTTCAATAAAAAGACATGTAAATTTTTAATTTAAATTAAATTTATTAAAAGATTTCTCATGTTCATCAATGTTAAGGCAGTTTATTTTAGAAATTAATTTTTTGCTGTTTCACCCAGAGAACTGCCAATAAATCTTGAATACAACCCCTACTATCAGTACTCTTCTTTCGCACGCAGCTCTTACGGCGGTTGCGTCCTATTGCTGGTCCCTCGCACAAGTTCGAACAGCTGTCTTTTTCCCCACACCTTCAAACCTCGGCGTAGGCCGCAGCTACCGGCAGAGCAAATGGAGCCTCTATATACAGTGGTCGGCATATGTATTTTGACAAAATAAAAGTTAAGTATACTCATAACTTGAATTTACTTCTTGTAAACTATAGGCATCAATGGAAAGGTAATTTCAATGCCGTTTGAATGATACAATACATTTCTTTACCCATTCAGTACTTATTGAAAAGGACAAATTTGTGTAAATCAACTTTTAAATTTTTTTTAAAAACTTTTTTCTTCGTCTTGAAAACTTAAATTTTTTGATGCAAAAAGTTTCTTCAAACAAAAACAATAGTAACTGCAAAAAGAATTTTTCAAAAATCATTTTTCTTATATTTTTTATGAATTTTTGAAAATGCTTAAAAACAGGCATTTGAGCCATATTTTTCTCTTTTTCATACAAATTTTTTCCGACATTGTCACCTTCAAAAAATCATAAAAAATATAAGGAAAATGATTTTTGAAAAATTCTTTTTGCAGTTACTATTATTTTTGTTTGAAGAAACTTTTTGCATCAAAAAGTTTAAGTTTTCAAGTCGAGGAAAAAAGTTTGAAAAAAAAATTTAAAAGTTGATTTACACAAATTTGTCCTTTTCAATAAGTACTGAATGGGTAAAGAAATGTATTGTATCATTCAAACGGCATTGAAATTACCTTTCCATTGATGCCTATAGTTTACAAGAAGTAAATTCAAGTTATGAGTATACTTAACTTTTATTTTGTCAAAATACATATGCCGACCAGTGTAGTTTCTTACTCTACGTCAGAAGTTTGCAACGCAGTGAAGGAGACTTTTCGACCTCATAAAGTATATATATTCTTGATCAGCAGGACTAGACGAGTCGATCTAGCCATGTCCGTCTGTTCGTCCGTTTCTGGGCTGAAACTTTCCCAAAAGTCTTATATCATTTGCAGTCGGAACCAGCCGGATCGGACAACTATATCTAATAGCTCCCATAGGAATAATCGGAAAAAAAATTTTTTTTAATTATATATTTGGTGTCTTTTAACATCTAACCTCCTACGCCTCCTACATTTTTTAGTAAGTTCTGAATTTTGAATTTAATATTATAAGAATCGGACGACTATATCATATAGCTGCCATAGGAACGATTGGAAAATTGGTGGTGAAATAATATGAAACAAATTACAGCTTCGTTGTTTTTTATCATATAATCTCATTCGCTTGGAAATAACATTTTTTAATTAACTCTGAACTTCGAATTTAATATTGTTCAAATCGGACGGCTATATCGTATAGCTGCCATAGGAACGACCGGGAAATTGGTGGGAAAATAATATGAAAGAAATCATAGCTTCGGTGTTTTTTGACACATTATCTTATACTATTGGGAATAACATTTTTTGTATTTGTCGAGGAATCACTAGAACCTTCCTCTGTCGAGGAATCACTAGAACCTTCCTCTGCTCCAGGCTGCTCTTCGTGCTGCTCCAAACGGAAACGTTTTCTGGCGCGTGGCATCTTTTCAGTTTGGCTCTTCAAATACGAATGCTTTCCCTTACAGCTTGCGTCCCCTTTTCCTTTTTCGCCAGCGTCACTCGCTACTTTCTTCTACTCTCGTTCTAGCATTCCAATACACACACTAATGAGAACTTCTCGTTAGTCCTTTTTGATGCGGACACCTGCATCCTTCTGTCTCGCTCACACCAGTGCGCAGACTAACGTTGACAACAGAAACTATTGCCTCTATTTGAACAGCCAAAGGAACAGCACAGAAGTACATACATGAAAACGAATGGGAAGCGAAAGACAAATCAAAGCTAACAGTTGTTATAACTTTAATTGGCCAACTAATCTACGACACGGCCATCCTGACTATCACACGTCCTCGTGTGTTTCCAACTTTTAAACATTACAAAATATTATCTCCCAATAATAAATAGAACTAGATGTGTACCTTGAAGTTAAAGCAAAACAACTATATTTTCATTAATCAAAAGCCTTATAAACTATTAATCTGTGAATAACAAATCAAACTTAGCATTTTTGCTTTCTTAACATTTTTCCTCAATAACATTTTACTTTTAAATTCAAAAGTTATACAGAATTCTTAATTCTTAACTAGCAGATCGAACTTACACTTCCTCATACGTTAACAAAGGACAATACTTTTATTATTTTAAGCCTTGAGATCCGGACTACCATCAATTCAAACAATATTCATTTTCCATTTTCATTTGCTTCTCCAATAAGCAATCACATTAACAGTTTTCATTTTACTTAACAATTTAAGTCTTGTCTCAACCAACCGGCTAACATAGCACACAGCTGTCTCGACTATAAACAGATCAATTGACCAACCAACCAACACATAGCACACGGCTATCATTTACATTTTCTTCTTTCATAAATCATCGCAGCCATCACCGGCTCGATCAACATCATCTTCATCCATGACCGCCTCGTCATGCTCTCTGGTAATCCCCTTCTCAGGCATTTTTCGTAAAAATTCGTGAGAATATTTGTAAGTTCGATTGCCCTTTAACGCTTTTAATTTATATCGATCGCCTGGTAATAGCTCAACAACTAAAAATGGGCCTTTAAACTGGGGGTCTAGTTTTGCCTGGTGTCTCTCCTCGTTCTTGAGTAAGACATGATCCCCAACTTTATGCTTAACAATAGTGGCTTTATTCCGATCGAATCTTAATTTGTCATATTTGGAATTTTGTTCCATATTGTGCTTAGCTATATTTCTGATTAGATTTACATAAACTACGCTCTCGTTTTCAGCAACGGGTACAAGACCAAATGGTCTAGCTTCTTTTCCAATTAGTAACTCTATTGGACTAACTTTCGTTACCCGATTGGGAGTGCAATTAAGAGCCAGTTGAATATCATACAAAGCGTCCTGCCAAGATCCCTTGCCCGTTTCAACCGCAGTTAGCATAGATTTAAGAGTACTCATCACTCGTTCGACCTGGCCATTGGCCCGGCTGGCGCCAGTTGCGATCAAATGTAAATCTATCTTTTGCGCTGAGCAAAAGTCACGAAACACAGTACTAGCAAAGCTACGTCCCTGATCAGCTATCAAACGGGAAGGAACCCCAAAAATCGATACTAAAGACTTCACTGATTTGATGCAGCTTTCAGAGTCTAGTCTAGTGGTGTGAAACAAATGGACAAACTTAGAAAATGCATCTATTTGAACGATTATATACTCCTTTTGGTCATTTTTACCACTAAGCTTCCCTGTGATATCAATTTGAACTGTATGAAACGGGACGCTCACTTTCGGAATGGGATGCAATTCAGCTTGTACCTTGCCAGTCGGAGGCTTAGATAACCTACAGGTAATACAATTGTCAACGAATTTACGGACATACTTTGACATTTTGTCAAACCAATAGTACTCATACATTTTTGCAAGGGTCTTTTCCCAACCGAGATGCATAATTGCCTCGTGAACGTTGTTTACAGCAGACCACCTAAAGGGCTTTGGAATAATAGGAAGACAGTGAGTTTTCCCATGTCTTTGAATTTTCCTATATAAAGTACCACCACGTAACTCAAAGGTTTTCGCTATATCCTCAGGAAGTTCTTTATTGCGCAATTTGGACACGATAGATGATGTTTCTTCATCTCTTTGCTGCTCTGCCAGCAACCAGTTGTCGGTAATCTCGGTCAAGTTTATACGCTTTTCGGTTATACCTTTTGAATTTTTACGATCTTCCAACACTGGGTTTCGACAGAGAAAGTCTACATGAGCCATTCGATCACCTGGTCTATACTCAATATCGAACTTAAAAACCTGCATATACGACCACCACCTTTGCACTCTAGGAGTTAACTCGGCTTTGGTTTTGGAAGCTTTGAGCGAATTACAGTCCGTATACACCGTAATTTGACGACCATGCAAGTAATGACGAAAATACTACATGGAGACATATACTGCGAGCGTTTCCAACTCGTATGAGTGGTAGCGTGATTCGGCGGGGGAAGTCCTTTTGCTGAAATACTCGATAACTCGAGGCTTGTTCTCGATCCTGTGCAATAAAATGGCCCCATAACCATCAGCACTTGCGTCGGTGTGAAGCTCAATCGGAAAAAGTGGGTCGAATATAGTGAGCACGGGTTCATTGGTCAAGATAAAAATTACTCTTTGTCGTACTTGCTCGTAATCCGGGTTCCACTCAAACGATATGCTTTTGGAAGTTAAAGCATACAGAGGTTTCAACAAATGTGAGAACTGAGGGACAAATTGCCTAAAATAAGAAACGAGACCAATAAACTGTCTCAGCTGGGTCACAGACTGTGGGGGTGGCAGATCAGTCAATGCTTTTATTTTCCTTGGATTGGGTCTTATTTCACCTGCCCTAACTTCAAACCCCAAATATTCAACACAGGATTTAATAAATGAGCATTTGGTGATATTAAAAGAAAATCCGGCTTTAGTTAGGGTTTGCAAAACTACCTCAACTCTTTCTAAAGCTTAGTCTTTGGTACCTGCTACTACCATAACGTCGTCCATGTAGACTACTACATACGAATGAACAAGATCACCTAAAGCACAATTTATAGCTCGTTGAAATACGGAAGGGGCATTCTTTAACCCAAATGGCATGGCAACAAACTCATACTGTCCGTCCGGAGTAACGAACGCTGTTCGTTCGATCGAATTCGGATGAATTGGGATTTGGTGAAATCCGCTTGCCATATCTATGCAGGTGAAAAACTTAGCACCACTTAGTCTACCTATCTGGTCCGAAATAAGTGGCAACGGATACTTGTCAGAAATAGTGTTCGAATTCAGTTCCCTGTAATCAACACAGAGACGGTCAGTTCCATTTTTCTTCTTAACAAGAAGCATCGGGCTTGCAAAGGGGGAGGAACTTGGTCTTATAATGTTCGCATCCAACAGCTGTTTAATAGACATTCGCACTTGTTCTTTTCCTTCCACGCTCAATCTGTAAGGTCTTCTCTGAACTGTCTTGTTTGGATCAATCAGTCGAATCTCTAGCTGCCCCGTAGTTACGCGACTTTGTGGAATACCGCTTATAAACGAACCAGAGTAATTTTGAAGCATTGATGTTAGCCTATCCTTATCTAAACCACTTAGATCGGTATCAACATTGGCCAAATCGGGAACACAGTCTGAAGTCAAGACAGGCAATACAGTTTTTTCATTAAACATTGAAAGTGAATTAGATGTAATTGTTACACCGATTCCCTGGCTCAAAATTTCTCTCCCAATCAAAGCATCATACTTGATATAACTATCTTGAACTGCATGAAAAAGAACTTCGAAGGAATGATCACAGATCAAAACCTTAGCCAATATCTGTAGGGTGCTATAAACCGTATTACTACCAATACCTCTTAAAATTACTACGTTATTTATTCTAGATCCAGACAGCTTTAGCGAGACGGCTTCCTTGATGAGCAAGCACTCGGCTCCTGAGTCAAAACAAAATTGGAACGACTCACCAAATTGTGGAAAAGTTCCAAGGGGCTCAAGTACAGTACACAGGTTGACATCTTTAACATAATCCCTCTTGACCGTCATTGAGCGCTCCTGACGATCCGGGCACACAGTAGCCACATGCCCTTCCTTTCCACACTTAAAGCAGATTATAGTCGAGCGATCTCTTCCTCCGTTATGTCCAGAACGTTGATTAGCTAGTTGACTATGTCGCGGGGGCACACCAGACGAGCGACAATCCGCCTTCTTGTGACCCTCTTTTCCGCATTTGTGACATCTGATATTGAAGAATGGTCTTGTTTTCTTATAAGTCGGGGCCGACAAGACGTCGCCAGTACCGCGGCTCGGTCCAGCATCAAAAGAAAAGGCTTTCAACTCCTGTTGCAACTCGTTCCGAGAATTGACTTTTGTAGTAAAAGCCAAGCGTCGCAATCGCTTGTCCAATCCAGCCACGTGTGCCAAAGCAACAGAAACGGCAATTTGCTCTATCGTCAGGGACTTCCACCTGGACATCAGGGATGTTACAACTCTGCTTCCATACAGCGACATAGATTCTCCCTCTGTTGGGCTACCATTCAGCAAATTCACCACAGTTGCAGCCAAGGTCTCCGTTCCGGCGAAATACTGCAAAAACAGTTCTCTGAACTGCGTCCATGTGATTCCAGGGTAGACCGTTTGTGCAAGCCAACAAGACACGCTTCCTTGCAAGGACCGACTGAGAGCCATCACGAGAGCGCTGCCTTCTAGACTGTTTTCGGAAAGAATGTAATCCACCGTTGCACTCCATGATACTGCATCCGCGCTTGCACGATCAGGACTAAGGTTCGGAAGTACAACGGCAACTGCGTCCTTCGGGGCGCGCTGTACTGCTTTTATAAGTTCCAAGAAAGTACGATTTTGTGATTCCAAAAGCAGCTTCAGATTATTTTCGCTTTCGGTTTGAGGCCTGGGCAATCCCACTTCTGATGTCGAGGAATCACTAGAACCTTCCTCTGCTGTCTGCTCTTCGTGCTGCTCCAAACGGAAACGTTTTCTGGCGCGTGGCATCTTTTCAGTTCGGCTCTTCAAATACGAATGCTTTCCCTTACAGCTTGCGTCCCCTTTTCCTTTTTCGCCAGCGTCACTCGCTACTTTCTTCTACTCTCGTTCTAGCATTCCAATACACACACTAATGAGAACTTCTGTTAGTCCTTTTTGATGCGGACACCTGCATCCTTCTGTCTCGCTCACACCAGTGCGCAGACTAACGTTGACAACAGAAACTATTGCCTCTATTTGAACAGCCAAAGGAACAGCACAGAAGTACATACATGAAAACGAATGGGAAGCGAAAGACAAATCAAAGCTAACAGTTGTTATAACTTGTTATAACATATTTTTAAGAATTTCGAATTAAACAAAAAAAAAAAACAAAACAAAAAAACAAAAACAAAAACAAAAGTTAAATATACTCATAATTTGAACTTACATCTTGTTAACTTTGGCATCAATGGAAAGGTAATTTTAATGCCGTTTGAATGATACCATACATTTGCTAACCCATTCAGTACTTATTGAAAAGGACGAATTTGTGTGAAAATGTCCTTTTTGAACTTTTTTCCTCGACTTGAAAACTTAAATTTTTTGATGCAAAAAGTTTCTTTAAACAAAAATAATAGTAACTGCAAAAAGAATTTTTCAAAAATCATTTTGCTTATATTTTTTATGATTTTTTAAAGGTGAAAATACTTTTGACCACCCCTGTATACTTTCATAGAAATTTTACTGTAAAATCGCCCTAAAAACAAGGAAAATCGCCCTTAAACGGGAGTCAATGGCGACTGGGTAACAAAATAAGGGCAACATTTTCTAAAAATAGGCATGTATTGGTCTTACATTTAGGGCGATTTTTCTTAGATCTAGGGTTAATTTTCTTAAACCTAGGGCAATTTTTCTGATTTCAAAGGTAAATACCCTTAATATATGAAAAAAATTTAAGCATCATCGGCGGTATTTCTTGAAATTATGGTGAAGCGCCCTAAAAACAAGAGCAAGTGCCCTAAATATTAAAACTAATTCTTATAAAAAAATCGTGTTTGGACGTGTTTGCTTGGTTCTCGGCAAATATTAATCTGCGGTACTTTTCCAGGAATTTTTTTTAGGATTAGTGTCCTTTTTTCACTATAATTTGAGAGGGTGAGAGGGGGCAAGGTTATTATTTGGCCGCTCCACGCATGTTGGCAAGCTGCTAATTAGAGTCATATGAACTGAAAAGTATTCATTAAACAGAATCAGGGAAATAACATTAATATAAAACAACATACTTCTTGAGAAAAATCTTCGTGGTCGCAGCGAGAATCGAACTCACGACCGTTGGGTTCGCAGTCGAGAGCACTACCGCTGCACCAAAGACACATCGCGCTAAGCGACGCGCAAAAAGGGTGCATACCTCAATTTGTTCTAAGAACCAATTCTCAATTTAATTCTAAGAAATATTCTCACTAACGACAACAAATTATGTTTTATTTTACCCAATTAGACTAAATACATTAAAAAATTATTATTTTAATGAAATATAAATTTTTTTGTGTTCCAAAAATGTTTTTGCCTCTGCACACAAAATTGTTTAAGAATTCAATTCTTAAAACTTGCACAAAAAAGAAAAATAAATGTTGACTCTTCGTGGGCTCGAACTCACGCCAATTAGATGCGTTTGAAAGTTCAACGCATTAGACCGCTAGGCCACCGATTTTCAAATTTTAAGGGCGATTTTCCAGTTTCAAGGGCGATTTTGGATGATTTTTTTTTTGTTCTACGAAATAAGGCGATTTGCCCTAAATATGAGAAAATATTAAAAGTATATGCTCGGAAAAATTCGCCCTAAATAATAGAAATTTTAGAAAAATTAACCCTAAAACATATTTTTTAAGGCGATTTGTCCTATATTTAGGGCGATTTTTCTTAATGTTAGGGCGATTTTTCTAGTATTTAGAAAAATAATTTTATGAGTGTATCTGTCAAAGAATTGGGCAAAAGAGCTAGTGGGATGGCTCTGAGGGAGCCGAGCTGAAGGCTACCGAACGGGTCGCAGGTTGCGGATAGCGAGCGCCCTGGTTCTCCAGGGTAGCTACGAATAAGCGTGGAAGTTGGACACGGCCCGGCTACCGCCAAGCCCCCAACACGAAGCGCAAATAAGTAGCCCCGGACAGTCAGCGGGTATCTGCGCCGTAGCAGTACCGACGTCGCGCTTGTGCTGCCGCCTCCGACAAATAGCTCACACACACCCCTTCCCACACTCTTTGAACCTACCTCTTCCCTACCCACACAACTCATCTCACCCCGGGCTGGGCTAAGGTGTCACTCGTACCGTGCCGAGAGTCAATCTGGCTGGGAGACCGAGTCATCAAATAACTCAGTCTCAAACGGTGAGCTCAGTCAAGTGGCGACCGCCTGTTCTAAGTCAGCCTTACCGAATAATTTTTCAACGGGCGTTAGACTCGGATTGTCTATGTATATTGCCGTGAGAAGGTCCCGGAAAGTCGGCCAGCGAAGATAATCGCCAGAGAAAACCTCTGTGTCGATAGGAGGGAGTCGACAGCCATAAGACGTGGAATTTTGGGGCGGAGGTACTGGAGCTTGAGGTAGTTGGGAGGAGCCTTTTTGGTTTTGTTCCATGAGCTGCGCGGCAAACATTTCATAGGTGGAGTACATTTGGTAATACTTGGATTTTAGTATGAATTTCGTGTCTGCGGCGCCCTCGCCTGCAGCTATAATGCAGTCGGAGCATATGTCGTATGCTGCCTTTACCGTTTGATTTTACAGGCGGATAACGTTGGGGTGGGAGCACCTGGAGCGTTCACAGTGGCCTCAAAGTGGATCAGACAGTCAGCTGTGTCCATAAATCGGGTTAAAGCGGATATGACTGATGTTGCCATGACGTAAAATAACTTAAAATTTTTAATTCAGAAGTAAGGAAACAGGCTAGAATCCAATTGGAATTTAGGAACCAATCAAGATTGTAACAAGGGAGAACGCTATAGTCGAGTACCTCGACAAAGGGTAATGGAGATATGCAAGCAGCAAGGCGAGATTTAAATGCGCCACCTACCGGCGGAAGACAGACTTAAGCGTTAAAGGCGTTAGAGGGGGCGTGGCACATTTTTTTAGGATCAATCGATAGGTATTGACGAGACTAATACATTTCAGTTAAAATTTTGTATCTAGCATGAAAATTGTGGGCGCCACAGGTTTAGGCGGTTTGTGGGCGTTATAGTGGGCGTGGCACTCTGCAGAAACAAACTTGCGCTGCGCAGGAATCTCAGGAATCTGCATGTCTTATCCCAGTATTGTAGCTCTTATAGTTTCCGAGATCTCAGCGTTCATACGGACAGACGAACAAACGGACATGGCTAGATCGACTCGGCTAGTGATCCTGAATATATATACTTTATGGGGTCGGAAACGCTTCCTTCTGCCTGTTACATACTTTCCGACGAATCTAGTATATCCTTTTACTCTACGAGTAACGGGTATAAAAATTGATGAAAAAAATTTATGATAAAAATATATGAAAGCGATTTCCTCGTAACTGCAATCGCCTACTTTTAAGCTTGCCCAGCACTAATAGCAAGTAAACTGACGTTATGCATTACAACTTGCACCAAATTCTTACGTTCCCCAACACTGAACATTTAAAATAATGTTTAACGGCCGCTGCACCCGAATACTGAACTTGGGTAGATACCTTTAAAAATCTGTAAAAAATCGAGTTACCAACGGATTGTCGTGATCAATGGCGCATATTCTCCGCTAAGGTTAAGCCTTCAAGAAAACAACATAAAACTAATTTTGGTTTTTAGGCGTGTATTTTTAAAGTAGCCAATTATGCTAGCGTTTTTGCAATTTTCCAATTTGTTCAACTTTGACGAAATGTAGCTTTTAAACTAATGAATGGATCTTAATGATGTGTATAAGAAAGTTAAAGGGTATTCTATTACCTGCAAAATGAGTCTTTGATGACCGAATTCGGATTATCAGAACTTGAGTTAGAAAATAAAAAAGTGCGAAAAACGTTTTTTACACTTTAAAAAAAATTGGTACCATAGAAAGAATTTTAAGTGCCCTTTTCTTAATCAGGGAGATGTACCTTACCGGAAAACAAAGGTTTCCTTGAGGGCGTATTTCATCGATTTTTTTTTGTAAACTGGTGTAATTGTTTGATACACAATCTTTGCCAACAACGGAATGCATTAATGGATCTCAAGGAGGAGAAAGACGATATCCGTACTCAAGAAGCGGAACAATTAGACGTTGTAGTAGTCGCGATGAAATAGCTCAGTTTTTATACCCTTGCAGAGGGTATATTGATTTCAGTCAGAAGTTTGCAACGCAGTGAAGGAGACGCTTCCGACCCCATAAAGTATATATATTCTTGATCAGCATGACTAGACGAGTCGATCTAGCCATGTCCGTCTGTCCGTCCGTTTCTACGCAGAATAGTCTCTCAATTTTAAAGCTATCGGGCTGAAACTTTCCCAAAAGTCTTATATCTTTTGCAGGTAGTATAAAAGTCGGAACCAGCCGGATCGGACAACTATATCTTATAGCTCCCATAGGAATAATCGGAAAAAAAAATATAACAAAATTATATCTTTGGTGTTTTTTGCATATAACCTCCTAAGCTTGGAAATAACATTCGGATGACTATATCATATAGCTGCCATAGGAACGATCGGAAAATTGGTGGGAAAATAATATGAAACAAATTATAGCTTTGGTGTTTTTTAACATATAACCTCCTACGCTTGGAAATAACATTTTTTAATTAGTTCTAAGTCTCGAACTTGATTTTTTCAAAATCGGTCGACTATATTATATAGCTGCCATAGGAACGATCGGAAAATTGGTGGAAAATAATATGAAACCAATTATAGCTTCGGTGTTTTTTGACATATCTTATACTATTGGGAATATCATTTTTTGTATTTTTATACCCGTTACTCGTAGAGTAAAAGGGTATGCTAGATTCGTCGGAAAGTATGTAACAGGCAGAAGGAAGCGTTTCCGACCCCATAAAGTATATATATTCTTGATCAGGATCACTAGCCGAGTCGATCTAGCCATGTCCGTCTGTCCGTCTGTCCGGATGAACGCTGAGATCTCGGAAACTATGGCTATTGAGATTTGGCGTGCAGATTCCTGAGCTTCTTACGCAGCGCAAGTTTGCTTCAGTAGAGTGCCACGCCCACTCTAACGCCCACAAACCGCCCAAAACTGTGGCCCCTACAGTTTTGATGCTAGAATAAAAATTTAAACTGAAATGAATTGTTCTCATCAATACCTATCGATTGACATAAAAACACGCCCACTTTAACGCCCACAAACCGCCCACAAACATCAAAAAATCGTTAGTATGAACGCGGATATCTCGGAAACTATCAAAGATAGAGTATTGGGATTTCAGATTTAGATTCCGTAGCCTTGTACGCAGCGCAAGTTTGTTATGCGAATATGCCACGGCCACTCTAACGCCCACAAATCGCTAAAGCCTGTGGCGCCCACAATTTTAGTGCTAGATAAAAATTTTTTTTAAATGTTGCCACGCCCACTCTAACGCCCATATCGCTTAAATCTGTCTACCGCCGGTAGGTGGCGCATTTCAATATCGCTTTGCTGCTTGCATATCTCCATATTCCGTTGGTCCCCTAGCTGAGTAACGGGTATCTGATATTCGAGGTACTCGACTATAGCGTTCTTCCTTGTTAAATTAAATAACTATAGCTGCAAGGGTATACAAACTTCGACTTGCCGAAGTTAACTTCCTTTCTTGTTAAATAATTATCCTGTATAAAATAAAAACGGATCAACAGTGAAGAAACATAAACAAAACCAAGGAGGAAAATACTAGGGGCGAGTGGTGATTCCTGTAATATAAAAGAAAGAGAATAATTTAGAAATTCCAAAAGAAAACTGTTGCTTATTTCCCCGCCTCGACCCAGAATAAACATAAAAACTTAAAATTTCAATAAAATAAACGCTCGAAGATATTGACATTAAAAATGGATGAAATGAAGGAGGTATTGAACCGTCTTGACTCTACCATTGCGGCCCTAACCACTCAAATGGTGGGCATGAAAGATGAAGTTAGGAAAATAGGGAATAGGGTGAACATTCTAGAAACCGACTTCAAAAAGCGCAACCCGGTAGCGGACATACCTCTACCACTAACGCATCCGCGTACGGAGTACGAACTAAAAGAATCTTCGGCCGTACCGAATTTCCTAAAGGAAGTTTTGACTTTAGAGGGTGATTCCGAAAAATACATATCTTGGATTAATAGGGACCAATCCATCATTAACGATTACGAGGTCATTCGGGAGAAACCTCTATATAGGTCAGTCCTTATCCAGATTAAACAGAAAATTAGGGGCAACGCCGACATGACGCTCAATGCCTACAATGTGCAAGATGACGACTAGACAGAGATCAAACGGGTATTGGCATTACACTTCGCCGATAAAAGGAATGTCGGTACGCTAGAGTACGAGCTGACTTAAATGACTCAGGGAAATTAAAAACTAGAAGACTTTTACCTTAGGATCAATTACCACGTCTCACTCATAATGAACAAAATAAAAAGCATGAATAACTCTACGGAGATAACCAATGCTTTCCTTGCCGGACAAAGGGACAAGGCTCTTAATGCCTTTATTAGGGGCCTAAACGGCGACGCTTCTAGGCTACTTATAATCCGTAAGCCTGCGGAAGTCCACGAAGCGTACTGTATTTGTCTACAATTACAAAAAATGGAGCCGAGAAACCCCACGTCAAGGGCGCCTTTGTTTAGACAGACCTCCAATCAAAACTACCAGAACTATAGACCACATAACCCACCGAGATTCCCCCAGACGCTCCATTTCAACCATAGGGCACAACTATGCTTCAAGCGGAAACGTGCAAGGCTCTCCAAAAATCCAGGGGGCCAGATTAGCAGCCAACCACGAGTCAAACCAATCAGGGCAAAGTTATAGGTCAAGTCTTAACTCGCGTCAAGGAGAGGCCGTCGGCATAGTGCGAAGCCCGAGCGCTAATTCTAATTTGAATCCCTTCCGTAAAGTCCAAAGGCTTTACTATATCCAGTCCACCCCATCATCGAACCCCGCTCCCAATGAGTATTATCAACAACATTCTAGCAACGAGTACCTGGGACTTCTTCCATTTCAGCGATCAAGCCACCCCGCCTCAATATTTTTGTCCAGTCGAAGCCGGATTTCAAAATCTTTGGATTTTCCTCTCCTGGAGTTTCCTTTGATTTTTCCCAGCAGGCTTGAACCGCTCCAGATAAGTTCCACTTACTATATTTTGCCGGTCATACAGCCAGTTTTTCGAACCCTATTTTGACTAACTTTCTGTTTGATATATTGTCTAAATCCAAAAGTGATTAATCCGACGCAACGGCAATAATTCGACAATATTCCAGTTTCCTTTCCCCACAATTGTACACTTGAAACAATTGCATTAAATATTTCAGTGCTACTATTTATCTAAAATAATTCTCAACTATTTTCAATTCCAATTGTGTGTAAAATATAACTCAGCCACAGTGAAAAATTCCCTATCATAATATTGTTCCTTAAGATTAGCACTCCTTATTATAACCGTTACTCGTAAAGTAATTATACCCGTTACTCGTAGAGTAAATGGGGTATACTAGATTCGTCGGAAAGTATGTAACAGGCAGAAGGAAGCGTTTCCGACCCCATAAAGTATATATATTCTTGATCAGGATCACTAGCCGAGTCGATTTAGCCATGTCCGTCTGTCCGTCTATCCGTCTGTCCGTCTGTCCCTCTGTCCGTATTTACGCAGAGATCTCGGAAACTATAAGAGCTACAATACTGGGATAAGGCATGCAGATTCCTGAGATTCCTGCGCAGCGCAAATTTGTTTCAGCAGAGTGCCACGCACACTCTAACGCCCACAAACCGCTCAAAACTGTGGCTCCTACAGTTTTGATGCTAGAATAAATATTTTAACTGAAATGTATTGTTCTCATCAATACCTATCGATTGACCTAAAAAAAAGTTTGCGACGCCCAAAATAGTAAGTATGCAAAAATAGTAAGTATGAACGTGGATATCTCGGAAACTGTCAAAGATAGAAAATCGGGATCTCAGATTTAAATTCCGTAGCTTTGTACACAGCGTAATTTTGTCACGCGAATATGCCACGCCCACTATAACGCCCACAAACCGCCCAAACCTGTGGCGCCCACAATTTTCATGCTAGATACAAAATTTTAACTGAAATGTATTGGTCAATACCTATCGATTGATCCAAAAAAAATTGGCCACGCCTACCCTAACGCCCACAACGCTTAAATCTGTCTTCCGCCGGTAGGTGTCGCATTTAAATCTCGCTTTGCTGCTTGCATATCTCTATTTCCCTTTGGTCCCTTAAGCTGAGTAACGGGTATCTGATAGTCGAGGTACTCGACTATAGCGTTCTCCCTTGTTACACCCGTTACTCGTAGTACTCTACGTGTATAAAGGGTATACTAGATTCGTCGGAAAGTATGTAACAGGCAGAAGGAAGCGTTTCCGACCCCATAAAGTATATATATTCTTGATCAGGATCACTAGCAAAGTCGATCTAGCCATGTCCGTCTGTCCGTCTGTCCGTCTGGCTGTCCGGATGAACGCTGAGATCTCGGAAACTATGGCTATTGAGATTTGGCGTGCAGATTCCTGAGCTTCTTACGCAGCGCAAAATTGTTCCAGTAGAGTGACAAGCCCACTCTAACGCCCACAAACCGCCCAAAACTGTGGCTCCTACAGTTTTGATGCTAGAATATAAATTTTAACTGAAATGTATTGTTCTTATCAGTACCTATCGATTGATAAAAAAAAAAATTGCCACGCCCACTTTTATGTCCACAAACCGCCCACAAACTTCAAAAAATCGTAAGTATGAACGTGGATATCTCGGAAAATATCAAGGATAGAGAATTGGGATCTCAGATTTAGATTCCGTAGGCTTGAGCGCAGCGCAAGTTTGTTACGTGAGTATGCCACGCCCACTCCAACGCCCACAAACCGCCCAAGCCTGTGGCGCCCACAATTTCCATGCGAGATAAAAAATTTTAACTGAAATGTATTGGACTCGTCAATACCTATCGAAAAAAAAATTTGCCACGCCCACTCTAACGCCCATAATGCTTAAATCTGTATACCGCCGATAGTTGGCGCATTTCAATCTCGCTTTGCTGCTTGCATATCTCCATTTCCCATTGGTCCCTTTAGCTGAGTCACGGGTATCTGGTAGTCGAGGTACTCGACTATAGCGTTCTTCCTTGTTTTTTTTTGAAAACTTTGTGCTGCATTTCAACACTATTTCCAGAAAATTCTGAATTTGCGTTTCAGCTATTAAAATTTTACACGGCTGTGGTCTGATTTGGGTCTAAATTCACCATTGCCACATCAACATTTCAACTTGTGTTGGCAAGCCGACAAGTTTTTCGAAGACATTTTAATGTAGCTTCGGTATGACTTTCGTCAAACAGAATGGGAATGGAAAAAGGACTTAAAGTAATATTAAGATCTATATTTAATTCGACTCCGTCTTTGGCGCCATTGGAATTTGGGATACTAACTTCTTTAAAAATTATTTTGTGATTTCTCTGATTTACTTTTCAATAAGTCTTTTTATACCCGTTACTCGTAGAGTAAAAGGGTATACTAGATTCGTCGGAAAGTATGTAACAGGCAGAAGGAAGCGTTTCCGACCCCATAAAGTATATATATTCTTGATCAGGATCACTAGCCGAGTCGATCTAGCCATGTCCGTCTGTCCGTCTGTCCGTCTGTCCGTCTGTCCGTCTGTCCGTATGAACGCTGAGATCTCGGAAACTATAAGAGCTACAATACTGAGATTAGGCATGCAGATTCCTGAGATTCCTGCGCAGCGCAAGTTTGTTTCAGAAAAGTGCCACGCCCACTTTTACGCCCACAAACCGCCCAAAACTGTGGCTCCTACAGTTTTGATGCTAGAACAAAAATTTTAACTGAAATGTATTGTTCTCATCAATACCTACCGATCGACTTAAAAAAAAGTTTGCCACGCCCACTTTAACGCCCACAAACCGCCCACAAACTTCAAAAAATCGTAAATATGATCGCAGATATCTCGGAAAATATCAAAGATAGAGAAATGGGATTTCAGATTTAGATTCCGTAGGCTTGAGCGCAGCGCAAGTTTGTCACGCGAATATGCCACGCCCACTCTAACGCCCACAAACCGCCCAAGCCTGTGGCGCCCACATTTTTCGTGCTAGATAAAAAATTTTAGCTGAAATGTATTGGCCTCGTCAATACCTATCGATTGATTTAAAAAAAACTTTGCCACGCCCACTCTAACGCCCACAACGCTTAAATCTGTCTACCGCCGGTAGGTGGCGCATTTGCTGCTTGCATATCTCCACTTTCCTTTGGTCCCTTAAGCTGAGTAACGGGTATCTGATAGTCGAGGTACTCGACTATAGCGTTCTTCCTAGTTTTTAATTCAACTTTTCTAAAACTCTTCTGTAATTAACGAAAATTCGTTTCTACCATTTTTGGGAGCAATTTTTTGCTTAAAATAGCCACTATTGGCAACGCAAAAAATTTTACGTAAAGACGTACAAATTATTTCGTACTCGATTTTTGACAAACGGCCACACGTCCCTATTAGTCCTAGCTATAAAGCGGCTTCTATAGTCTTGGTCACGTTTAAAACTTTATTTCTGAAAGCAACAAAAAACAAGAAAGGAAGTTAGCTTCGGCAAGCCGAAGCTTATATACCCTTGCAGCTATAATTATTAGATTTAAAAACACATAAAATGATATTCCCAATAGTATAAGATAATATGTCAAAAAACACCGAAGCTATAGATTGTTTCATATTATTTTCCTACCAATTTTCCAATCCTTCCTATGGCAGCTAAATGATATAGTCGTCCGATTTTGATAAAATTAAATTCGAAATTCAGAACTAATTAAAAAATGTTATTTCCAAGCGTAGGAGGTTATATGTTAAGGAACACCGAAGCTATAATTTGTTTCATATTATTTTCCCACCAATTTTACGATCGTTCCTATGGCAGCTATATGATAAAGTCTTCCGATTTTGATAAAATTAATTTCGATATTCAGAACTAATTAAAAAATGTTATTTCCAAGCGTTTGAGGTTATATGTTGAAAAACACCGGAGCTATAATTTGTTTCATATTATTTTTCCACCAATTTTCTGATCGTTCCTATGGCAGCTATATGATATGTATATTCGTCCGATTTTGATAAAATTTAATTCGAAGCTCAGAACTAATTAAAAAATGTTATTTCCAAGCGTAGGAGGTTATATGTTGAGGAACACCGAAGCTATACTTTGTTTCATATTATTTTCCCACCAATTTTACGATCGTTCCTATGGCAGCTATATGATATTCGAAACTCAGAACTAATTAAAAAATGTTATTTCCAAGCGTAGGAGGTTATAGGTTAAGGAACACCGAAGCTATAATTTGTTTCATATTATTTTCCCACCAATTTTACGATCGTTCCTATGGCAGCTATATGATAAAGTCTTCCGATTTTGATAAAATTAATTTCGATATTCAGAACTAATTAAAAAATGTTATTTCCAAGCGTTTGAGGTTATATGTTGAAAAACACCGGAGCTATAATTTGTTTCATATTATTTTTCCACCAATTTTCTGATCGTTCCTATGGCAGCTATATGATATGTATATTCGTCCGATTTTGATAAAATTTAATTCGAAGCTCAGAACTAATTAAAAAATGTTATTTCCAAGCGTAGGAGGTTATATGTTGAGGAACACCGAAGCTATACTTTGTTTCATATTATTTTCCCACCAATTTTACGATCGTTCCTATGGCAGCTATATGATATTCGAAACTCAGAACTAATTAAAAAATGTTATTTCCAAGCGTAGGAGGTTATAGGTTAAGGAACACCGAAGCTATAATTTGTTTCATATTATTTTCCCACCAATTTTACGATCGTTCCTATGGCAGCTATATGATAAAGTCTTCCGATTTTGATAAAATTTAATTCGAAACTCAAAACTAATTAAAAAATTTTATTTCCAAACTTAGGAGGTTATATGCTAAAAAACACCAAAGATATAATTTTTTTTAAATTTTTTTGTCCGATTATTCCTATGGGAGCTATAAGATATAGTTGTCCGATCCGACTGGTTCCGACTTATATACTACCTCTACTATACTACCTCTTATAGCTCCAATAGGAATAATCGGAAAAAAATTTTTTGTTAACTATTTCCTTGGTGTTTTTTAACATATAAACTCCTAGGCTTGGAAATAACATTTTTCAATTGGTTCTGAATTTCGAATTTAATTTTATTAAAATCGGACGACTATATCATATAGCTGCCATAGGAACGATCGGAAAATTGGTGGGAAAATAATATGAAACAAATGATAGCTTCGGGGTTTTTTAGCATATAACCTCCTACGCTTGGAACTAACATATTATTATTAGTTCTGAATTTATTATTTAATTTTATCATAATCGGACGACTATATCATATAGCTGCCGTAGGAACGATCGGAAAATTGGGGGAAAAATTATATGAAACAAATTATAGCTTCGGTGTTTTCTAACATTTAACCTTCTACGTTTGGAAATAACATTTTTTAGTTAGTTCTGAATTTCGAATTTAATTTTATCACAATCGGACGACTATATCATGTAGCTGCCATAGGTACGATCGGAAAATTGGTGGAAAAATAATCTGAAACAATTATAGCTTCGGTGTTTTTTGACATATTATCTTATACTATTGGGAATATAATTTTTTGTTCAGAATATCGAATTAAATTTAATGATTATAGCTGCAAGGGTATACAAACTTCCTTTCTTGTTTTATATTATTATACCCTTGCAGAGGGTATTATGATTTCAGTCAGAAGTAAAGGAGTGAAGGAGAAGCTTTTTTGGTCCTGTAGAGAAGGGTCGATTCCTTCTCCGAATGTTCAGCTAATACCTACTATTTTGGCCTCGAAGCTTCATCAACAACATCAGCCGGAGCTTTTGTTGTTTGCTTTGCGAGGCGTTCGCAATCCACCTGGTTCTAATATCGGCGCGCTCCTCGGAGTTGCGCTCTCATCATCTTGCGTCTCTCTCCGGAAGTACCTAGAAAGTCGGCTGAATTCTTACTCTTCATCGCCTAATAGTTATGCGCTCTCCGTCTGTACCTTTCTGACGTTCGACTTTCTATCGACCTTCTTTCTTTATCGACACATTTGGCTGGATGGCGAGCCTCTCAGAGTGCTCTCTCTGAAGGTGCTCTCTGGAGATGCTTTCGCCATCAACAACAACAATGGACTGCGGCTGCTGTAGTACGTTCTCGCTCATTATTACCAGGAGTGGATTCACCTGCGTGCAGTTATATCTTGAATGCTAATATTGACTGCCCACCTAATATTTGGAGCGCCGATCACCAGCCTATTCGTATCCGTACCACTACTTTACTGAAGGTTCTTACAAATAATTTTATTAATTATGATAAAATCCCAGCGAGGCCTCTTACGGATTCGGGCCATGATGCTGGACCAGTTATTGATAGCATGACCATGGATGACCGGATATGCGCTAACAATACGAATTTCAATATTTATTTTCAAAATATCGGTGGTATGCGTACGAAAGCTCAATCCGTGAGGCAATGTCTCATGGTGATCATGACGTCATCATTTTTGTTGAAACCTGGCTCAACATGGATTTCTTCGATAATGAATTCTTTGATACAAATCCTTATCCGTTAGATTCCGTTAAAACACGATGCTCCAGAGGTGGCGGAGTTTTAATTGCTGTGCGGCGTGAGCTGCGTTGCATTGCTATTCGTCTCCAGAACGAGGATTCTCTGCTCGACCAACTCTGTGTATCTCTCGCTGGTCCTACGGAAACAATTTTCCTGACAGTATCATACATACCCCCAAGCAGCAGTTTTGATTTATATAAAGCGCATGTGGACAACATTGCCCACCTATACCAGGAGCTGGAAGATGGCCAATATATATGTGTTTTGGGCGACTTCAACCTATCTTCGCTCGTGTGGGCTCATGATCTGGAGTCTTCAGCAATGGTTCCCAGTAATCTGCATCTTCCCCACGAAATCTTAGTCATCGATGAGCTTCTTAGTATGGGATTAGTCCAGATTAACCATGTTTTTAAGAACTTAAATAAGCTTCTAGATCTTATTTTTGTACACCCTGATTTATGCCTTACTCTATGCTGCAGCGATAATCCTCTAGCCGCGTATGATGCTCATCACAAGCCCCTATTAATCTTAATTACTTGTTATATTTTTTCACCAAATAATTCTCGCTTGCCTCTTACCTATATTAATTCTAGCAGTTTAGATTCTATCCGTAGTGATATTTCTAATATCAGATGGGCGGAAGTCCTCTCGCATGCGGATGTGAATACAACCTATGAAGTTTTTATATCTTTTCTCTCTACTATTATAGGCAGATACGCTAAAACTAGAGTTCAAAGTTCTTATAGACTACCATGGTACACACAAGGACTAAAAAAATACAAAAATCTCCGAAATAAATTCTATAAGCGCTACATAGAAAGCGGTGAAGCTGCTGACTTTGATCGGTACAAACAACATAAGCGTGAGTTTGAGTTCCTCAATAAATTCTTATACAGCCAATATATTGCTGATATAGAGTGTAAACTAATTACCAATCCTAAATCATTTTGGCACTTTGACAATTCTAAACGTACAACCTCCTACTTTCCTTCCCATATGTCATATGAAAGTCTTTCAGCTTCTTCTGATATTGGGGTCGCTAATCTATTTGCTAAGTACTTTGCATTTAACTTTGAACCGAGCTCGCTGTGGAATGATTCACTCGGTGCCATTGCTACGATGCTAAATATTGGGTGCTTAGATGTTACTTATTTAGACTGTCATATGGCGGCTGAGAGTTTTAACGACTCAGGAAAATTAGACTGCGATGACCTTTCTCCATTTATTTTGAAAAACTGTATAGGTGTTCTTTGTGAGGCCCTAAAAATATTCTTCAACAAGTCTCTTTCCATATTTGCGCATAGATGGAAACTTGCCACAGTTTCTCCTATATTCAAGTCTGGTTACAAAAATATTGTTTCAAATTATAGGCCAATTGCAAAGCCAAGTAATGTCTCTAAAATGTTTGAACGAATTGTAGCTAAGCAGCTAACTTTTCTTGCTGGTCGGATCATCAGTCCTAACCAACATGGTTTTATGCCTGGAAGGTCAACTACCACTAACTTAGCTACGTTTAATCTTTTTTGCATCCACTCGTTTATCAGTCATCATCAAGTTGATGTAGTCTACACCGACTTCGCCAAAGCATTTGACAAAGTCTCCCATAATGCTTTATTGGCAAAATTGCAGAAATTGGGATTTCATTCATTAATATTAAATTGGTTTAAATCTTATTTAGATGGGCGGATTTATAGAGTAGAGTGCAATGGTGTTTTCTCAAACCCGTATGTGGCAACTTCTGGCCTTCCTCGGGGAAGTGCATTGGGTCTGTTTCTATTCATCATCTTCATTAATGATTTAAGCTATTGCATTACAAATTCTGAGTTCCTGTTGTTTGCAGACGATCTTAAAATCTTTAGGTCTGTGAATTCAATCTCCGATGGTGAACTTTTTCAAAATGACCTAGTAAAAGTGGGAAATTGGTGTTCTCGTAATAAGTTGCCTCTGAACGTGTCAAAATGTTTCTACGTTAGGTACAGCAAACGATTAATTAATGTCCTTAGCTCTTATTCCATTAGTTCCCATGTTCTTTCCTTAAGAAATGAATCACTGGACCCAGGAGTTATGTTTGATACCAAATTTACTTTCATGGATCACATAAATTACATAATTTCAAAGGCATACGCTATGTATGGTTTTGTAAGACGAAATTCCACGCAATTTAAAGATCCGTACACGAAACTAAGCCTATTTTCTTCGTTCATTAGGTCCAGATTGGAATATGCTTCGTTTGTCTGGAGTCCGACTGGTACTACACACATCAATCGTTTTGAGCGTGTTCAAAAAAAATTCCTATCTTTTGCCCTTCTTTCTCTAAACTTTAATGACCCGGTTCCCTCTTACTCTGCGAAATGTCGTCTTGTGCACCTTTCTTCCCTACAAGATCGTAGAACAACTAGCGCACTAGTTTTTATTTGTGACCTGCTGTCCTCCAAAATAGACTGCCCTGCATTGCTGAGTAGCATAGGCTTTTCCGTACCTGGTAGGTCTTTAAGGTCATTTGAACCTTTTTTTATTCCGGCATATAGAGCTAACTATGCTTTTAATGAGCCTCTGTGTAGAGCCTTGTTCTACTGGAACAAACTTCCATCTCACATGCGGCTGGACCCATGCTCCCCTAGGGAATTAATTAAGAAAACCCTTTACAATTCCCTTTCGTCCCTTAGTATTTAGTTTAGTAATAGACAAGTAGCCAGTTAAGGTACCAACTGTTGGCGAAATAAATAAATAAATAAATAAATAAATAAAATGTCATTCGCGAGGTAGGGAAGGATCCGGTTATAATCCTTATTTGGTCACCACATCAGGTTCGCGTTTATAACAAATTAAGAAAGTTCCCTGTGTATCGACGCCGCTGGTGGCAGGTATATGGAATATGTTCACATAGATGGACAAAAGTCGCAACACATATTCCTTCACATTGCTGTACTCCACTCTCCGTTTGGTCAGCTGGTGGTATCATCTATGCTCATGTAGAAACAAGACATGGTTAACATTACAACATGGCTATTAAGATGGCTACAAACAGGAGCTCAGAATCCAAAAGAAGTGGTATTTTAGAAAAGTTAATACTTCTATGGGCAACATATTTATATTGATTTTGATGTATTGCAGGTGTGCGATTCTTCAAGGGCTTTGCTGTCGGCCTGTTGTTTAGCATTTGCGACCTTCAACACCGTTGAAGCGTATGCAGATGCTCGCATGTCAACCAATGTGCCAAGAGCAAACATACGCATCGACGTCTCTCGCTATATGAAAAATTTAGACAATTTTTTTGAGAAAGAAAAACAACTTGCTCACAGCTCATATGTGCAACTAGTCCCGAAGATACGCGGACTATTATTAGGGCATTGCTAATAATTTCAATGTGTAAACGAGGCGGGGCTACGTGTTTGAAAGAAACGGTCCAATTAATAGAAAATCGAGCAAAGGAAGATAGTCAGCTAAATGCTATTGTCGACGCAGCTGAAGATGTACAAACAACAACGGTCGACGACCCTAGTAAACTATATTAGTTCAGAAATTGCTATACCCATTTAATCTTAACTTTATACAAACATGTTCTTTATATATCTCGAAAGATCCGACTGAAAACACTTTCGATGCTCAGTATCTGCAGAGCACAACAAGCTACCTCGCACAATGGGCTTCGTGCATAAAAAGGGAAGTGGATGAAATTGTGGAAAAGGAGGAAGGCGACGATCTTAATCCTCATGAGTGCGACCAGTATTCAAAACGGCTCCTAAAACAGATCAGGACGATTCCACTGTGGTTTAGTATAGCTAGGAACAAATTTGGATATGGCAGGATCCCAGCTAGTAGCGCACCAGTCGAAATCGAGTTTAACTCAATTAAAACAAGAAAGGAAGGTAACTTCGGTAAGCCGAAGTTTACATACCCTTGCAGTTATAATTATTAAATTTAAAAATACAAAAAAAGACATTCCCAATAGTATAAGATAATATGTCTAAAAACACCGAAGCTATAATTTGTTTCATATTATTTTCCCACCAATTTTCCGATCTTTCCTATGGCAGCTATATGAAATAGTCGTCCGATTTTGATATAATTAAATTGGAATTTCAGAACTAATTAAAACATGTTATTTTCAAGCGTAGGAGGTTATATGTTAAAAAACACCGAAGCTATAATATGTTTCATTTTATTTTCCCACCAATTTTACTATCGTTCCTATGGCAGCTAAATTTTGATAAAATAAAATTTGAAATTCAGAACTAATTAAAAAATGTTATTTCCAAGCGTAGGAGGTTATATGTTGAAAAACACCGAGGCTATAATTTGTTTCATATTCTTTTTCCACCGATTTTCCGATCGATCCTATGGCAGCTATATGATATACTCGTCCGATTTCGATAAAATTTAATTCAAAATTCAAAACTAATTAAAAAATGTTATTTCCAAGCTAAGGAAGTTATAAGCTAAAAAACACAAAAGATATAATTTCTTAAAATTATTTTTTTCGATTATTCCTATGGGAGCTATAAGATATAGTTGTCCGATCCGACTGGTTCCGACTTATATACTACCTGCAAAAGATATAAGACTTTTGGGAAAGTTTCAGCCCGATAGCTTTAAAACTGAGAGACTAGTTTGCGTAGAAACGGACGGACAGACGGACAGACGGACATGGCCAGATCGACTCGTCTAGTCATGCTGATCAAGAATATATATACTTTATGGGGTCGGAAACGTCTCCTTTACTGCGTTGCAAACTTCTGACTGAAATCAATATACCCTCTGCAAGGGTATAAAAATGGCAAAGATTCCACCTTAGGCCTAGTAATTGTAGAAGGCTCAACATTTTCTTTTCACAACACTTGTGCCTTTGAAAGTCTGTTTCAGGTACTCTTGGCTGCAGTTTCAGACTCTACACAGAAAAAAAAATTGATATGATATGATGGTCAATTTGATGAAATCCAGTATCAATTTGGCCTTGATACGGCACATATCAATTTGATATGTTCGAAATGGTAAAAACGATATTTCGGTAATATCATTTTTACATTAGGCGGTATCAATTTTTTGAAATATTTTTGTTGTAAATTTGATATTATAATTTCAAATGTACATTGTAGTAGATTGGATATTTAAAATACCAAATTTAAATAAAAAATACTATACCAATTTTTTTTATTATTTATTTTATTTTCATATACCTTTTATTACCTATTTACAGTTTGTACAAAATATTTGCAGTATTTCTTATTTACATATTATTTTAGATATTTACATTGTGTCTTGTATACTTATTTACTAAAATTTCTTAATTGTGATTCACTTATAATTATAGTTTATATACAATCGTATAAGATTCCAGTTCGGCATCCACCACATAAGCTTGAAAGAGCTCGCTAAAATTTTAAAACCTTAATTAATTGAGTAATAACAACGAATTTGCGAAAGACATTCAAGAATATGCAAAATTTTATGAAAAGCAATGAAAATCACGTGCATCTGTCTATACATATATATGTACGTATGTACATGAGAAGCGACTTTGCAGGGCGGCGTAGAAAAAATAATTAATAGGCATGTAAATACATCAAAATATAAATTTAAGCGTATTTTAAAATATGTTTATGTTTAAATGCAATTATGTTTATTGTTAGATGTTCATACTTATTAATTTTGTTTTTACGCTGACACAGCCTCTACACATACACACGCTTACGCATACGTATGTATGTACATACATAGTTGCACGTGCTTTTGAAAATCGCACACGATTTTATTTTTTTGCACTTATTATGTTTCTATGTTATTATAACACTAGACATATACTCATTATATATGAAGTTTACTCACCTTTTCCTTGTTCTTCGCTAAGTGAAAAACTGAAAATTTACGTCTGACCGGCTTCACGATAAAACTCAAGTGTCAAAAAATCCACTAAAACGTATGTAAGTGCAAGCGAGACAACATGGTCGAAGTAGGCCAATTCGAATTTCGAATATATCTTTTTCGCTTCCACTCACGTGATTGATGTCGCCGTATTGATATATCCTCCCTTTTTCGATGTCAAAGACTTTTCGAAAAGAGAGAAATCGACAACTTGACATTTTTTGGTATCAATTTGACATTATTTAATGGTAAAAATGATATGTGTCTAAAAAACACAAATTTACCATGCGCATATCAAATTGATCCTGGCTCATTTTTTTTTCTGTGTAGTCTTTAAAAGCAGTTCGTTGAAAAGAAAAGAAATAACAATGATTTATTCGACACAGTTCTTAATGTGTCGGAATCTAAAATTGACGCGGCTTGTGAGCGTTAGAGTGTTCGTGGCACCCTGCTAAAACAAACTTGCGCTGCGCAGGAATCTACATGCCAAGTCCCAATAGCCTAGCTTGTACACAGAAAAAAAAATTGATATGATATGATGGTCAATTTGATGAAATTCAGTATCAATTCGGCCTTGATACGGCACATATCAATTTGATATGTTCGAAATGGTAAAAACGATATTTCGGTAATATCATTTTTACATTAAGCGGTATCAATTTTTTAAAATATATTTGTTGTAAATTTGATATTATTGTAGATTTGATATTATAATTTCAAATGTACATTGTAGTAGATTGGATATTAAAAATACCAAATTGATATTATTGTTAATTTGATATTATAATGTCGAAGACAAATTTAAATAAAAAATAATATACCAATTTTTTTTATTATACGTTTTATTACCTATTTACAGTTTGTACAAAATATTTACAGTATATCTAATTAACACATTATTTTCGGATATTTACATTGGGTCTTTTTTTCGTACTTATGTATACTTATTAACTCAAATTTCTTAATTGTGATTAACTTATAATTATAGTTTTTATATAATCTTAAAAGATTCCAGTTTGGCATCCACCACATAAGCTTGAAAGTGCTCGCTAAAATTTGAAACCTTAATTAATTGAGTAATAAGAACAAATTTGTAAAATACTTTGAAGAATATGCAAAATTTTAAGAAAAACAATGAAAATCACGTGCATCTGTCTATACATACATATGTATGTACATGAGAAGCGACTTTGCAGGGCGGCGTAGAACAAAAATAAATAGGCATGTACATCTAAGCGCATTTTAAAATATGTATAATTAAAAAAAAAATATATATATTATGTTTAAATGCAATTATGTTTAATGTTAGATAGACATACATACTTATAAATTTTATTCACGCTGACACACATACACACGCTTACGTACATACGTATGTATGTACATAAATAGTTGCACGTGCTTTCGTTGTCGTAGGGCATTCAGAAAACCGCACACGGTTTTAGTTTTTTCCACTAAGTTTACTCACCTTTTCCTTGTTCTGCGCTAAGAAAAAAACACTGACAATTTACGTCTGACCGGCTTCACAATAAAACTCAAGTGTCAAAAAATCCACTAAAACGTATGTACGTGCAAGCGAGACAACATGATCGAAGTAGGCCAATTCGAATTTCGAATATATCTTTTTCGCTTCCACTCACGTGATTGATGTCGCCGTATTGATATATCCTCCCTTTTTCGATGTCAAAGACTTTTCGAAAAGAGAGAAATCGACAACTTGACATTTTTTGGTATCAATTTGACATTATTTAATGGTAAAAATGATATGTGTCTAAAAAACACAAATTTACCATGCGCATATCAAATTGATCCTGGCTCATTTTTTTTTCTGTGTAGTCTTTAAAAGCAGTTCGTTGAAAAGAAAAGAAATAACAATGATTTATTCGACACAGTTCTTAATGTGTCGGAATCTAAAATTGACGCGGCTTGTGAGCGTTAGAGTGTTCGTGGCACCCTGCTAAAACAAACTTGCGCTGCGCAGGAATCTACATGCCAAGTCCCAATAGCCTAGCTTGTACACAGAAAAAAAAATTGATATGATATGATGGTCAATTTGATGAAATTCAGTATCAATTCGGCCTTGATACGGCACATATCAATTTGATATGTTCGAAATGGTAAAAACGATATTTCGGTAATATCATTTTTACATTAGGCGGTATCAATTTTTTGAAATATTTTTGTTGTAAATTTGATATTATAATTTCAAATGTACATTGTAGTAGATTGGATATTTAAAATACCAAATTTAAATAAAAAATACTATACCAATTTTTTTTATTATTTATTTTATTTTCATATACCTTTTATTACCTATTTACAGTTTGTACAAAATATTTGCAGTATTTCTTATTTACATATTATTTTAGATATTTACATTGTGTCTTGTATACTTATTTACTAAAATTTCTTAATTGTGATTCACTTATAATTATAGTTTATATACAATCGTATAAGATTCCAGTTTGGCATCCACCACATAAGCTTGAAAGTGCTCGCTAAAATTTGAAACCTTAATTAATTGAGTAATAAGAACAAATTTGTAAAATACTTTGAAGAATATGCAAAATTTTAAGAAAAACAATGAAAATCACGTGCATCTGTCTATACATACATATGTATGTACATGAGAAGCGACTTTGCAGGGCGGCGTAGAACAAAAATAAATAGGCATGTACATCTAAGCGCATTTTAAAATATGTATAATTAAAAAAAAAATATATATATTATGTTTAAATGCAATTATGTTTAATGTTAGATAGACATACATACTTATAAATTTTATTCACGCTGACACACATACACACGCTTACGTACATACGTATGTATGTACATAAATAGTTGCACGTGCTTTCGTTGTCGTAGGGCATTCAGAAAACCGCACACGGTTTTAGTTTTTTCCACTAAGTTTACTCACCTTTTCCTTGTTCTGCGCTAAGAAAAAAACACTGACAATTTACGTCTGACCGGCTTCACAATAAAACTCAAGTGTCAAAAAATCCACTAAAACGTATGTACGTGCAAGCGAGACAACATGATCGAAGTAGGCCAATTCGAGTTTCGAATATATCCTTTTCGCTTCCACTCTCTTTTTCGATGTCAAAGAATTTCCGAAAAGAGAGAAATCGACAACTTGACAATTTTTGGTATCAATTCGACATTATTTAATGGTAAAAATGATATGTGTCTAAAAAACACAAATTTACCATGCGCATATCAAATTGATCCTGGCTCGTTTTTTTTTCTGTGTATAGTTTCCGAGATGTCAGCGTTCATACGGACAGACGGACAGACGGACATGGCTAGATCGACTCGGCTAGTGATCCTGATCAAGAATATACAAGGTGAGTTCCAAAGTAACAGGACTTTTTGAATTTAGCGCCCTCTAGTGGCGCCATCTATATGTCAACTGGTGCGTTAGAATCTGCTATCGTTTATCGACTTCCAGTAAAAATTTCGTGACATTTCATCTATTGGAAGTGAGGTTATTTTGTTTTAAGTGTCAGTATGTTTTTGTCATCGGTGCGAAAATGAGCTTCGAACAAAAAGCCAACATTAAATTTTGTTTTAAAATTGGTAAAACTTTTACCGAAACGTTTCAATTAATGAAACAAGTTTATGGCAATGATTGCCTATCCCGTAGCAGAGTGCACGAGTGGTTTCAACGTTTTCAAAGTGGTCGTGCCGAAAACCAAAAATTCGCGCCTGGAGAAGTCAAAAGTGAAGACAATGCTGATTTGTTTTTATGATTCCAAGGGTATTGTCCACAAAGAATTTGTTCCACCCGGCTAAAACGTTAATGCGGTATTCCTTGGAGTTTTGAAGCGTTTGGTGCGCCGTATTCGACGTGTTCGGCCCGAATATCGCGAAGATGGAAGTTGGGGTTTGTTGCACGATAATGCGCCGTCTCATCGATCGACGCTTGTGTCCGACTATTTGACCAAAAATCACATTTTAACCATCAACCACTCCCCGTATTCACCTGATATGTCACCGTGCGACTTCTACCTTTTCGGAAAAATGCATTTGCCGATGAAAGGAAAGCGTTGTGCAGACGTAGAGGCCATTCAAAAGGCTTGCACCGGCATACTGGCGGCCATACCAGGCAACGAGCTAAAACACTCGTTCGACATGCTTTTGGACCGTGCAAAACGCTGTATTAAAGCAGAAGGAAACTATTTTGAATAAAATAATTTGATTTTGCCGAAAAAACTATTGGTTCTGTCTTTTTTTTAAAAGTCCTGTTTACTTTGGAACTCACCTTGTATAACCTTTAAGGGGTCGGAAACGCTTCCTTCTGCCTGTTACATACTTTCCGGCTAATCTAGTATTCCATTTTACTCTACGAGTAACGGGTATAAAAATGTTGAAGACCAGTGACGCGAGCTTTACCTTTGCAGTTGGCATGGCGATGTGCATTGCCGCAAGAGAGCAGGAGTAGACTGAAATAAAAGACACAGAAACGGAAATATTGGGTGAGCCCGTATCTCAAGGAACGGTCCTTTAAAGGCCGCTATGCTTCTGACGTAAGTAATATTGCTTAAAAATAAAGTAATAATCTTGCACCTATGAGTATTTTTTTCTATCTTAAAGTTTCAGAACTTGGTTAACACACACCATCCATATTCTTCGAAAACTTCCGTATGACGGAGAATTGTGGAGCAGTACCTTGTCCCGAAACGGAACATCCGGCCAGATACCATACCGCTAAAAGCGAAGTTGGCCATCGTTTTGGAGTAAATAGAAAGTATATATATTTAGTCTTTAATACCATTATTGTATTTAAATATTGTGACTGCGATGCAACGGGAATTTTCGAAGTGAACCAAAGATAACATTCTGAGGTGGGCCAAATACTTCGAAGACGAATGGAACTTTCCAAACTGTCTTGGTGCCGTCGACAGGAAGCATGCGGCGATAAAGGCGCCCTCTAATAGCGGAAGCCCTTTTTACAATTATATAGTATGTACTTTAAAATTTATAAGAAAATGTAATAAGTAAATCTATTCTAATGTAGGGATTTCATTTGTTTGTTCTTATGGCAATCTGCGACGCTCACTACCGGTTCACGTTTATAGAAGCCGCGGCGTTTGGAAGCGAGGGTGATAGAACGCTTTTTCCCAGAGTACGCTTGGAAACGCCTACTTTTGGATGAGCTGCCTTTTCCGGAGGACAATGTTATAAACTTACTTTGCTGAGCAATCCGAGCAAGTCTCAGAAAGTTATTGCAGCCTGTTGTGTCTTGCATAATTTTTTGATGCGGAAGAGTCCTGAACGTACACGTTGCACGAAGTATCGAGCAACGTGCTTGTCGACCTGCGAGCCTGCCGACGAGGTCGCCCCCAGGATTTCAGTAAGGTAGTTCGAAACAACTTGGTGGAATATCTGAACGGTACACAGAGAAAAATATGACGTTCTCAAATTGAGAATTTGTATTCTCATTTTGAGGATGTACTCAATTTAAGTACAAAAACTGATGTTGTGAAAAGTTGCACTCATTTTAAGAAAAATAACTTGAATTGATCACAAAATTCTCAATTTGAGGAAATGTGTTCTTCAATTTCCAACTTGAGAATTTGTATTCTTATTATGAGTAACCGATAAACTCAAAAATGAGTTGCGAATTCTCATAAGGAGTTCTAGAGAATTCCGTTCTGAGAACAAGACGAGTGATGAGCGGCCTTTATTTCGTTGCGTATATGGTTGTCTCTCTCTCACTAATGGGTGTGTAAAGCGGTGCGCGAGTTACCGACCAGTCGGTAGGTAACGACCCCCCGGCCAAGCCACCCAGAGCTACCCTAGAATTGGTACGCTGACTGGGCGGCCACTTCATATTTATACGGATACAATTATGTTGCAATCTAAACAATGTACAAAATCGGGCAACGACCACTTGAGTCGTTGCCCCGCTAACGTTTTGCTGACACTGCAACAGGATGCCCCGACCCTCAGGAAATATGGCACGAGCAGCACTTGGACTGGAGTTCCAGATAAACATTCATTTATTTCACTTTGTAGTTGTATAAGCATTTTATGTATTAGCATATAAGACTCTATGTACACTTCGGCAGCGGCGGCTACTCAGCCACCGCTGAACAATATAGTTTTCAGTTTGAGAATTAACTCCAAACATAGCGGTTCCATTTTATTCCGAGACTTAAAACCAAATCGAGAACTATCCGAGGACCAGTAACCAGAACCAGGAGAAACCCACTCTTTGGATCCAGGAACGGAACCATAACTGGCGCAGCCGACTGACGAATCAGGATGGACCTTATCATCTTTGTTACATTGTAAGAAGTACACACAATAGGAAGGTGAAGTATTCTTGTGAATCAATATAATGCCCGAATTAAAATGAAAAGATGCAACCGTGATAATATGACAAAACAAGCAAAAAGTTTTATAAATTTAAAGGACGTTGAAAGAAAATTAAGGAAAAATAATAATAAAAAAAAGAAGAAGAAGATGAGTGCAATGCAATTCTTTGAAATTAAAATAAACTTGGCCAAGGCCCAGTGCCGTCGGCAAATCTTAGCAAATTGGAAAAAGATTAAAGTTTACTGTGAATAAAGTTGTAAAAAAAAAAAAAAATAAAGAATATATAGATACAAATAATTATCAAAAATTTGTGAGAAGTTAGAGTGATTTAGTTCTGCAATCCCATCGCGTGTTTTGCAGGATTTTACCAACAAAAAGAGAAGAAAGAAGAATAAAGATTAAAAGAAAAATTAATATATATATTGGCGAAATAGTTCTGCAATCCCATCGCGTGTTTTGCAGGACTTCACCAACAAAAAGAAAGAAGAATAAATATCAAAAAAAATTAATTAAAATATAAGTTGGTGAAATAGTTCTGCAATCCCATCGCGTGTTTTGCAGGACTTCACTAGCAAAAAAAGAAAGAAGAATAAAGATCTAAAGAAAATATATATATATAAATTCGTGAGATAGTTCTGCAATCCCATCGCGTGTTTTACAGAACGTCAATTTCACGATTTATGGCAAATTGTGTTATTGATCTCGCTGATGTTTTTAAATAAAAAATAAAAATAAAAATAAAAAAATATTAGAAGAAAAGATATTATTAAAATAATAAAAACTTTATGAAACAATTCTTGTAATCCCATCGCGTGTTTTGCAAGGGTTTCAGTTTCAAGGTGATTCAAGTGAACTTCATTGAAGGCTGGTTTCAGTACACCTTATATACAATTTGTTGAGAAATAAGAAATCTTTTGCTTGTTTTCTTATATACGTCGGTAATTTAAATCTTGGTACCACCATTCACCAATGGAAGGGTTTTCTTATGTAAGAAGTTGAATAAATAATATTGTCTTACAGGTAAATGCCACAAGAATACAGCACCGAAGAAAACACTCTACACTACAAGCTTCAAATCAACACCAGTAACTTTAAGTACATACGACACGATATTTTTAAGCATATTTTACACCTTACACTGAGCAAAATTTTTTTATTTTCCCTAAAAGTAACAATAAATTAATTTAATGCCTAATATTGCGAAAGTTAGGAATTTGCTACCTACAAACAAAGTCACCACTAGAGGAACTAGTAAAAAACAGACCACTAATAGCCAGACAACTGAAGGAAATTCGCTGTCATTAAGACCAATAGTTACACCCTCACCTACGACCATGGACTCGAGCAATAATTCTTCACCATCTCACCTTAGTTCTGCGGTTGTAAATCATGCGGATTTGTTAGCTTCTATGAAAATTCCAGACGTTATTCGTTTCTTGTCTCCTTACTCTGGGGACCCCTTTGCTTTGAACGAATTTATAAACAATGTGGAAGAGATAATTCTAATGATTAGGGGTACAGGAGGAGGAAGCTTATGATATGGCTATGAAAGAAAGAAATTTGTATTTTGCGGAAAATGCCACGTACAGTGTGCAGAATAGGCAGCCAAATAGGCAAAACGATCGTTTTCCCCCAAATCAATACTCGAATCAATATCAATATAAAAATTACAATCAATACCAAAATAGAGATAATAATCGCTATGGCCGAACAAATAGAACTTCGTATGACCGAACTAATTACAATACCAATCGTAACAATAACTTCCCACAAATTACAGCAGGCGACGATGTCCCAAGCACATCGAGCGCCGCAGCAAAGAGAAATTTTTCGAATAATAATAGGGCTCAATCGAACGGACAGAGACTTTTCAATATCGAGACAAAGAATAAAGCAGAGGAGACACAAGTTGAACACAATCTGTTGGACGAGCCAAATTTTCAGTCAAGAGCCTCGAGCCATCGAAAGGATTCCTGAGTGAATACAGGCTACAGGCAGACTTACCATACGTAACACTTTCATTTCAAAACAAAAAGAATTTAAAATTTTTAGTAGATACAGGCTCAGAGGGCTCTTTCATTGACCCTAAATTCGTAACAGATAAAGAAAGAGTCCCATTAGATAATCCAATTCAGATCACAACGGTACTTTCCGAGCACTCGATTAAACAGATGGTTGTATTTACCATATTTGAGGAAATTAATGACGTCAGGGAGTTCCCTTTTCTAATATTTGACTTCAACCAATTCTTCGACGGATTAATTGGCATGAATATCCTGTCACAACTCCCAGCAAGAATTGATATTGCGCAACGAACCTTCACTACCCCAGCATTCGAAATTCCCCTATATATTGTACCAAATCGCTCTTCTGAAATTTATGAAATAGAGGAGGAGTCCAAAGCATTATTTACGGTGCATGTACGCATTAAAGAAGGCCCATTTTTATGTGACCACATTCAGATGGAACAAGACTTCTTCATAACACCGGGCTTATATTCCGCACACAATAACCTTGCCAAAATCGAAATCAATAATTTTTCTGTCACGCCAAAAAAATTTTGCTTAGATTCAAGCCTACTAGTAAACAAGTTCGAAGAGGACGACTTTATAGTTATGAAAGCGATGCCAGATAACCCTGAATACAGTCAGGAACATTATTCCTCAGGATTTCACAATATTAGAACAGATCATCTGAATGAGGAAGAAAAAAGACAGTTGTCTCAACTTTGTGACAAATTTGCCGATTTGGTATTTCACGAAGGAGACAAATTGTCCTTCACTAACAAAGTAAAACATGACATCTAAATTACGGACAACAAGCCCGTGTTTTGCAGGCCGTTTCGATTCAGTCCCATCGAATCAACGGAAATCCAAAATCAAATAGACAAACTTCTAAATCAAAACATAATTAGGCACAGTCATTCGCCTTGGAGCGCACCAGTTTTCCTAGTTGCAAAAAAGTTAGACGCATCCAAAACAAAGAAATGGAGAATGGTCGTAGATTTCAGGAAATTAAACGAAAAGACGGTAAAGGACAGGTATCCTATGCCCAACATCAACGATGTTCTAGATAGAATAGACAGAGCCAAATATTTTACAGCCATAGATCTCGCTAGTGGCTACCATCAAATTGAGATGGAGCCAAGAGACATATCAAAGACAACCTTCACGGCACAAGGAGGGCATTACGAGTTCGTTCGTATGCCGTTCGGTCTGACTAATGCTCCAGCGACCTTCCAAAGAGTCATGGACAACGTGTTAACGGACCTGAACGGAGATTGTTGTCTAGTATATTTAGATGACATTATAGTCTTCTCACCGTCTCTACAAGAACATATCTGCGACCTAGAATCCGTATTTTCCAGACTAAAACAGGCCAACTTGAAAATCCAACCGGACAAATCCGAATTCTTACGCAAGGAAATAGAATATTTAGGACACATAGTTACAGAAGACGGGATCAAACCGAACCCCAAGAAAATTGAGGCCATAAAGGTTTTTCCAATTCCGACCACGAGGAAGGAAATTAAATCTTTTCTGGGTCTTTTGGGGTATTATAGGAAGTTTATTAAAGACTTCGCGAAAATCACCAAGCCCATGACCAAACAGTTGAAAGGAAAAGCCCCGGTATTACCAACCGAGGAGTTCAAAGAAGCGTTCAATACTTGCAAAACTCTACTCTGTAATGACCCTATTTTGAAATATCCTGATTTTACCAAACCCTTCGTCTTGACCACAGACGCCAGCAATGTGGCGATAGGTGCAGTTCTCTCGCAAGGGACGCTGGGTTCTGATAGACCAGTATGTTTCGCTAGCAGGACGCTCAATGATCGGGAAGTAATGTATTCGACCGTGGAAAAAGAGATGTTAGCTATCATTTGGGCAACCAAATATTTTCGGCCTTACCTCTTCGGCCAAAAATTCCAGATAGTGACCGATCACAAACCCTTAACTTGGTTGATGAACTTCAAAGAACCAAACTCAAAATTGGTCAGGTGGAAGTTGCAACTGTTGGAATACGACTATGAAGTTGTATACAAGAAGGGATCCCAAAACGTCGTGGCCGATGCGTTAAGTCGTGTAGAAATACAGACAAACTGCATATCTAATTCTTTACCTAACAGTTTGACAAATTCAAAATCCATAATTATTTCAGATAGACCTTTGAACGAATTTAAGGCACAGTACATTTTTGAAATAGGTAACGGGGAAAAAACAAGAAATTGCATCCTATTCAAAAACAAGTTCAGGCGCACCATATCCAAAGTTAGTTTTGACCTCGACGGGATTACTGACATTTTACGAGAAATCCTAACTCTCAGCAGAATACACGCCATTTTCGCCACGGATTCCATTTTCAAGTTAATACAGGAAGCCTATCTTAAGTACTTTCAAAACTACAAGATAATCAGATGCAAATATCTTTTAACAGATGTCACTACTACACTGAAACAACAGTCAGTAGTTACGGATTATCACCTACAAAACAACCATCGTGGAATTGAAGAAACTTTAAACCATTTAAAAAGAACACTCTATTTTCCCTACATGAAACAGAAAATTACTCAAATAATTAATCAATGCGATATTTGTCAAAGACTAAAGTATGATAGAAGACCACCAAAACCAATATATCAAAAGACAGAAATTCCTGAAGTACCATTACAGATAGTACACATGGATATTTACACTATTAATGGTCAAACAATTCTGACATTGATTGACAAGTTTTCAAAATATGCTAGCGCCTATACAATTCCGGCTAGGAGTTGTATAAACGTAGTCAAATCTTTGAGACACTATTTTTGTTTTGTGGGTATTCCAACAAAATTAATATTTGATCAGGGCGCCGAATTTTCGGGAAAGATTTTCACTGATTTTTGTAAACAATATAATATTGTCACTCATGTAACATCGTTCCAGCAATCTACAAGTAATTCTCCCGTGAAAAGATTGCATTCCTTTCTGACAGAAATTTATAGAATTATTTACGAGACCAGGAAGGCTAATAAACTGGAACGGGATCATGAAGAAATGCTATTTGAAACCCTAACCACTTACAACAACAGTATACATTCTGCCACTAAATGTACACCCTTTGAATTACTCTCTGGTAGGACCCACAATTCCGAACACCAAATATTACACACACTGCAATATATATCACGAATTAACATAAATATTGATGTATTATCTAATCATTTAAATAATATAGAAGAAAGTATGTTACTTGCCAGACTAAATATTGTACCCAATTTTATTGTATCAGAACAGGAACTAACGATAATCAGACATGAGTTAAACGATCCAGAATTATGTAATTTGTCTAATGAACATATTCTCGACATACTAGAATTAGAAACTTTCATGATCGGAATTAAGATCAATTTTAGAATTAAGATACCCACATTTAAACAGGACGTGTACCAATTTTCACACATCGTCCCCTTACCTATTAATGAATCCAAATTTTTAATACTACCTAAGTATATGGCATACCATGATGCTAAAGACGTACATTACTTTATGAACAAATGTAATAGGGTAGATAAACATTATATCTGCGAAAATTTGTTATCAATCAGAGACAATCCTGAAACCGAGTGCCTCAATAGCATATTCACGCTAAATGCTGCCAATTGTAAAGTCAAGGATGTAGGAAACAAAGAAATAATAACGGAGATAGAACCAGGACACATCCTAATTTTAAACACAGTCAACTCTACCATTGCATCAAATTGTACAACGAAATTCTCTATAAAGGGATCTGCTCTTGTGACGTTCAAAGACTGCGAAGTATCCATCAACCAAATTCCCTATGACAAAGAATTGTCACTATACGAGGAGAAGATAGACGTTACAATTCCAATTATACAGAATATTAACTTCACCGACCATATCGAAGACATTAACCTACACGATTTAAACCTAAGGTCCATCAATGCTTCCAACTCGATCATTTATTGGAAAAATTTTACAACTACCAATTTTGGAGCGGTATATTTACTATTGTTATTCGGAATCGTAGTATCAGTCTTGTTGATCAACATGAAGAAGAAGGTCATATTCTCCACCATACCAGAGCCGAGTTTCGTGACATCCACACCATCACTGTGGCCGTCACTTCAATCCAGGAGGGGAGGAGTTACCGACCAGTCGGTAGGTAACGACCCCCCGGCCAAGCCACCCAGAGCTACCCTAGAATTGGTACGCTGACTGGGCGGCCACTTCATATTTATACGGATACAATTATGTTGCAATCTAAACAATGTACAAAATCGGGCAACGACCACTTGAGTCGTTTTATTTTTATGTATTAGCATATAAGACTCTATGTACACTTCGGCAGCGGCGGCTACTCAGCCACCACTGAACAATATAGTTTTCAGTTTGAGAATTAACTCCAAACATAGCGGTTCCATTTTATTCCGAGACTTAAAACCAAATCGAGAACTATCCGAGGACCAGTAACCAGAACCAGGAGAAACCCACTCTTTGGATCCAGGAACGGAACCATAACTCGCGCCGCATTTGTGTGACTGTCATTTGCCGTGTGATTTAGCAAAGTGAAGACGTGAGCAAGACACAAAGGTGAAAAGCTATTTTAGTGAATTGGACATTCGTGCGACCCTTCCGTACCCCGAGGGTAAGTTTTTTAATTTAAACTGTATTTAAAATGTACTAAGTAATGATATAATAAACAAACACTTCAAAAATATTGCCAAAGCGTGTACATTAATATGTATGTATGTGTGATTGTAAGTGGCGTGAAGCAGTCTAGTTTTGTTAGTTTCTACGTACATTGTACATACATACATACATACACATATAATTTTATAAATGCTTATTAAGTGTACATTTAATAACAATCTAATTTTATTGCTTCATGCTTATACAGTGGTCGGCATAAGTATTTTGACAAAACAAAAGTTAAATATACTCATAATTTGAACTTACTTCGTGTAAACTATAGGCATCAATGGAAAGGTAATTTCAATGCCGTTTGAATGATACAATGCATTTCTTTACCCATTCAGTATTTATTGAAAAGGACGAATTTGTGTAAATCAACTTTTAAATTTTTTTTAAAAACTTTTTTCCTCGACTTGAAAACTTAAATTTTTTGATGCAAAAAGTTTCTTCAAACAAAAATAATAGTAACTGCAAAAAGAATTTTTCAAAAATCATTTTTCTTATATTTTTTATGATTTTTTGAAGGTGACAATGTCGGAAAAAATTTGTATGAAAAAGAGAAAAATATGGCTCAAATGCCTGTTTTTAAGCATTTTCAAAAATTCATAAAAAATATAAGAAAAATGATTTTTGAAAAATTCTTTTTGCAGTTACTATTATTTTTGTTTGAAGAAACTTTTTGCATCAAAAAATTTAAGTTTTCAAGTCGAGGAAAAAAGTTTTTAAAAAAAATTTAAAAGTTGATTTACACAAATTCGTCCTTTTCAATAAATACTGAATGGGTAAAGAAATGCATTGTATCATTCAAACGGCATTGAAATTACCTTTCCATTGATGCCTATAGTTTACAAGAAGTAAATTCAAGTTATGAGTATACTTAACTTTTGTTTTGTCAAAATACATATGCCGACCAGTGTATATAAATGGATATATATTTACAATATTTGCTAACAACAACGTTTTCTTTTTCAGCCTCTTTGCTCTTCGCTAGACCAGATAGCTGAGGGAAAAAATATCATAACCTAGAACATGGAACATGTATATATATAGCTGTATTATAAAACAAAATGAAAAAAAAGAATATTTGACTTTTTTTTCTGGGAATGGGTGGAGTGGGTTTAAGTGCAAAAGTTCTTCATTCAAGAACTTGTTTCTCATTTTGAGCGCTGGAAATTTCTCAGTATGAGAAAAGGGGATACTCGTTTCTAAAATTCAAGCTAAATTATTTCTTAAAATGAGTGCAGTTTGTACTCATATTGAGGAAAAATGTTCAAAAAAGAGCACAAATGTACTCAATTTAAGTACACATTTTTTGAGAAATTTGTACTGAAAGTGAGTATTTTGCACTCAATGTGAGAATTTTTGTTCATGCTGAATTTTTGAGTACAAAAATACTCAATTTGAGGGCAAATTACTTGAATAATTCTCTCTGTGTAGTGCTGGGTATTCTCAAGTACCTTGGCAAGACAAGTCTACTGGTGTATGAAGACATTAAAAAAAAACAAGGAAGATCGCTATAGCCGAGTACCTCGACTATCAGATACCTGTTACTCGGCTAAAGGGACCAAAGGGAAATGGAGATATGCAAGCAGCAAAGCGAGTTTGAAATGCGCCACCTGCCGGCGGTAAACAGATTTAAGCGTTATGGGCGTTAGAGTGGGCATGGAAAACTTTTTTTTGGATCAATCGATAGGTATTGACGAGACCAATACATTTCAGTTAATTAATTTTTTATCTCGCATGGAAATTGTGGGCGCCACAGGTTTAGGCGGCTTGTGGGCGTTGGAGTGGGCGTGGCATATTCACGTAACCAAATTGCGCTGCGCTTAAGCCTACGGAATCTAAATCTGAAATCCCATTTCTCTATCTTTGATATTTTCCGAGATATCCGCGTTCATACTTACGATTTTTTTAAGTTTGTGGGCGTTACAGTGGGCGTGGCAATTTTTTTTTGGGTCAATCGATAGGTATTGATGCAAACACATTTAAGTTAAGATTTTTATTCTAGCATCAAAACTGTAGGAGCCACAGGTTTGGGCGGCTTGTGGGCGTTAGAGTGGGCGTGGCACTCTACTGAAACAAACTTGCGCTGCGCAGGAATCTCAGGAATCTGCATGCCTATGTAATCCCAGTATTGTAGCTGTTATAGTTTCCGAGATCTCAGCGTTCATACGGACAGACGGACAGACGGACATGGCTAGATCGACTCGGCTAGTGGTCCTGAACAAGAATATATATACTTTATGGGGTCGGAAACGCTTCCTTCTGCCTGTTACATACTTTCCGACGAATCTAGTATACCCTTTTACTCTACGAGTAACGGGTATAATAATTGGAATGTTCAACGAATGTTTTTATTTATCTAAATACCCTTCAGTTCTGCAGTAGGGACGCGGTGACATGGCTTAAGGCAAAAAGCTTTTTTTGTTTTTTTTTTTGTGCCTAAAACGCTGTGCCGCTGTTGACGTCAGCAGAGCAGTCGGCGCAGCGTAGAAGACTGCCCACGAAAACGATCGTGCAACAAAGAGGCAGATATTCGGACATTGCCCTCTCTTTCTTGTCTTATAATCTGCCTGCACTCCGCGCTCGCAGAGACAAATTTCGGCCGGTCCGTTATTTTTTTTGCGTCTCTCCGTTATGTTCGGCTAGCGACTAATATTTCGGCGGAACAATTTTCGTGGAGCAGCGACATGTGAATGCCCTAATATTTTAGGAGCATTATTGTGTATCGAAAATAAACAACTTATATTGTTTTATAAAAGTAAATTAATTGATTATAGTAAAATTAAGTAATTTGGATTTACTTATAATGTTATGTTTACATATTATACATTTTTATTACAATATATTTTTTTAGTGTAATTATAAAAAATTAGTGAAATTGATTTCAATATTTAAAACATTAGTAGTATTAGTATTAACATTTTTAAAAAATTCGTATTGTATTTATTACTTAAGAAGTACAAATTATATAGTCGGATATTTTTCGCTTTAGAAAGGGTATAGGTGCAGTGGCACTCGCCAACAGCGAAGAGAAAACAAAAGAAATCAAGCAAAGGGGTGAGAGGAAGACTTGGTGCATTTGCATTCTAATTTGAGTGATTGGAAAATAAGCATCGATTTAAATATTGCGCATCAGGTTACTTGAAACGTGTCTTAAAGTTAAAATTATAAAGTCAGGTAAGTTTTACGTTAAGTCTAATACTTTGTGCATTAAACTAACTTTAAAGGTACGTTAGTTTAAAAACTGTTTTATGCGTTTGACAAAATAACCCAAAAAATCGGATACCGCTAGCCGAAAGTGGATTGATAAAATAAATTACATAACGGACATAAATTACATAACAAGAAAAAATCATTTGTGCACGTTTTTAATACTAATAAACTTCGCTAAACAACTCTCTTTTTCTGGGCAAGTCGAAATGTTTAATTGTGAAATATACAGCTACGCCCAAAAACATAGTGATTTTGCAATGCGCATTATTTAAAAAATTTTAAACAGACATAAAAATTGATTTATTTAACAAAAATCTAAATCTAATATATTTGAAAAAATAATAATTGTTTTGAATAGCAAAATCACTTTCATTTTGGACACAGATGAATATATCATAATTAATAATTATTAAAGATTATAAAATAAAAATGTTTGGTTATGTTTATCTCAAAAATTTATTGGTAATTTTCAGCTTTGATATTATTATATAATTTAAAAGATTTTATCAAATTGTTGTTAAAAATATGTAAATAAATGTGAACAAATGAGACATTTACAACAATTATTTAAAGTGAAATGGATTTATCTATAATAATTATTTATTCAATTTAAATAAATTGATAAATAAATAATTATCAATAAATTAATTATTTTTCAAAAAAATTATTATAATGTGTAATTATTGTTTATTATAAATAATTATTATAGTGTATTATTAATATTTATTACACGTTATAATAGTTATATAAATAATTATTATATATAAATAATAAATAAATTATATAAATAATTATTATAATTATATAAATAATTATTATAGTTATATAAATAATTATTATAATTATATAAATAAATAAATAATAACTAAATAATTATTCATTCATCAATTTATTTAAATTGAATAAATAATAAATAAATAATTATTCATTCATCAATTTATTTAAATTGAATAAATAATTATTATAGATAAATCCATTTCATTTCAAATAATTGTTGTAAATGTCTCATTTGCTCACATTTATTTACATATTTTTAACAACAATGTGATAAAATCTTTTAAATTATATAATAATATATATAATATATATATATAATATATATTATATATATATTATATATATTGTATATAATATATATATATATATAATATATATAGTTTATATATGGGCAAATCCGGAAAATGGTCAACCAGGCCCGAAACAAGAAAAATCTTCAAAATCATCGAATTTTTTGCGTATTTTCGCAAATTAATGGCCATATTTTCTTAACACAGTGGAACCAAAGCATATTTCATTTGTTTTGTTGAAAAAATTTCCCTCAAAACTGAAAAAATGCACTTTTTTTCATTTTTAGCTACTTTTAAGGGCATTCTTATGATTAATTATTTCGCAAGGAAAACATATGATTTGTTTGAACTTTTTCTTACAAATCTCTTTATTGCAATCTAATAAGAAGATAAAAATCCAAGGAGGGCTAACAAATTTTCAATTAACTGTTAATAAATCAACATGGAAAAATCGTACGTTCGCGACGCGTACGTTCGCGACCGGTACTTAATTCAATAAAATAAAAACAAATGGAGATATTTCCATGGGGACAGACTCGAATGAAAGCTACATGAATCCATTTTAAAAGTAAAGTTATTTCTTTAGAATATTCCGTCCCAATTCGCAGATATTTGCATTTTACTAGATTAAGCGAAAGTCGACTTCCATTTTGTGTACGTTCGCGACCGCATGTTTTTTGCCAATATTCTGAAAATGATAGCGCAATAAATCCCATCATTTACACTAAGCTAAGAGCTAACAAAATGCTATAAAATAGCAAAAAAAAAAATTCAGAAAAGATTTTTTTTTCTATTTTTCATATGCACTAATTGCGTACGAACGTACGTTCGCGACCCCTGGAAATGCCCATATATAATATATATAATATATATATATAATATATATATATAATATATATACATATACATATATTATAATTTAATTATATCAATTTGTTATTTATGTAATAAAAAAACAAGAAAGGAAGTTAAATTCGGCAAGTTTGTATACCCTTGCAGTTGTAATTATTGAATGTAATTCGAAATTCTTTAAAATACAAATAATAATAATTATAGTATAAGATAATATGTCAAAAATCATCGAAGCTATAATTTGTTTCATATTATTTTTCCACCAATTTCCCGATCGTTCCTATGGCAGCTATATGATATAGTCGATATATGATATAGTTTCGATAAAATTCAATTCAAAATTCAAAACTAATTAAAAAATGTTATTTCCAAGTGTAGGAGGTTATAAGCTAAAAAACACCAAAGATATAATTTTAAAAAATTTTTTTTTTCGATTATTCCTATGGGAGCTATAAAATATAGTTGTCCGATCCGGCTGGTTCCGACTTATATACTACCTGCGAAAGATATAAGACTTTTGGGAAAGTTTCAGCCCGACAGCTTTAAGACTGAGAGTTTGCGTAGAAACGGACGGACAGACGGGCAGACGGACAGACGGACATGGCTAGATCGACTCGTCTAGTGATCCTGATCAAGAATATATATTCTTTATGGGTTCGGAAACGTCTCCTTAACTGCGTTGCAAACTTCTGACTGAAATCAATATACCCTCTGCAAGGGTATACCAATTATTGTTTTAAATTGTTTTATATTAAAACAAAAGTGTAATGCCAAATTTTGATTTTCAGGTCTCATCTAACAAATAACTTTGTTTTTTATCAAAATGCCAGGTTCTCGTCAGGTTAGAAGATTAATTAAAAGATAAAGGGATCAGTTACGTGAAAGATTTAGGGTAGTTGAAGAGAATTCGAACATACATATTGACGAAATTAGGGATCACGAGGAAATTGAAGCTGATCAGGAAAACTTAGAAGTAGGTCAGGTTAATCTAGAGTTAGGGGCGGAAAATTTAGAAGTAGGTCAGGATAATCTAGAGTTAGGGGAGGAAAATTTAGAAGTTCATGAAAATTTAGATGTACATCAGGAAAATGTATTAGGAGGTCAGGATAATGTAGAAGTTAATCAGGAAGATATAGAAAACATTGAGTCCGATCAGGGAAGCTTAAATTTTGAATTAAAGAAGTGGTTTATAAAGCACAAGCCAACTCGTAGTTGCGCCATAGATTTAATTAAAATTTTAAATGCAGAAAATTTAAATGTTAGGCCTTTTTATAAATTTAAATGCAGGAATACTCCAGATATTACGGAAATAGATGGGGGTTCATATTTGCATATAGGCTTATCGAAGCAATTAGAAAAATTATCAGTGGTAGCAGAATTACCAGAAGTTTTAAGCATTGACGTTAATATTGACGGTCTTCCCCTTACTAAAAGCTCTTGTGCACAATTGTGGCCTATTTTAGTTCGAGTTAATAATATTAATAAATGCCCCGTCTTTCCAGTAGGAGTTTTTTCATCTAAAAATAAGCCATCTAATTGTGTACAATATATGTCAAAATTTACTAGTAAATGTTCCGATCTTTTTATAAACGGACTTACAATTTGTAACAAAAAAGTAAATTTAGAACTTAGGGCGGTGGTTTGTGATGCACCTGCAAGGGCATTTGTTACAGGAACCCCTGGACATACATCCAGTCACGGCTGTACCAAATGTCTTCAAGTTGGTCGCAAAATAGATGGTACATTAACTTACAGTTCTGTTGCTAGTGAGTTAATCAAACCACCACAGCAAAGGTTATTTGAATAGTCCGTCCGCTTTTGAAACGCTTGGTGTTCGTATGATAACCCAAGTTCCTTTAGATTGTATGCATCTTATTGAGTTGGGGGTAATGCGCAAATTTTTAGAAAGAATTTATTATAATAAAGTTATAAATAAAGTTTCAAAACAAAACCAAAACGGTATTTCCGCAAAATTAATGTCAATGCGAACTTTTATACCTAGGGAATTTGCAAGGAAGCCGAGGACATTGTTAGAGCTTCCTAACTGGAAAAGCACTGAGTTTAGGCAGTTCTTATTATACACTGGTATTGTTGCTCTTAAAGATTCAATATTTGATGACCAGTATTATTTGTTTTTATTACTGCACTGCGCATATAGACTGCTCTGTTCGCAAAAGCAACGGGGAAATAATATTGAAAATACTCAACAAATATTAAATCTATTTGTTGAAAATTTCCCCATTGTTTTTGGAGCAAACAGTGTGACTTACAATGTTCACGGCTTACTCCATGTATCAATCAAGTCGGAAATCCGGTTTCAGGATCTTCTTACTCCTTCGAAAATTACTTGCAGCTCCTTAAAAAATGTGTTAGAAAAAAATCTTTTATCTTAGAACAAATATTTAGGAAGATAGTTGAAGAAAAATACGTAGCCCCAGCAGAAGAACAAATAAAATTAGTAGGCAGAAATCTTAAAATGAAAGACTGCACACTTAGTGATAGGAAACCAGATAACTTTTGTTTTGTAGGAGATGAGGTTCCAATTCAAATACAATCTTTTGAAGAGGTAGAAGGGGATATTTTTATTAATGGAAGGGAATTGGAAGATAGGGACAGTTTTTTTATTGAGCCAATGAATTCTTCTGGCCTAGGTAAATATTTAGTTAATTTATAAGTGCCTTCTAGAATAAAAAGATTTTCAGTAATGGAATTTAGTAGAAAAGCGGTAGCCATTCCTTATTTAGAAAAAATAGTAGTAGTTCCATGTTTGCATTTTTTTTAAAATAGGATTTTTAGTTTTTTTTAAAGGAGGTGTTTAGTCCGTAGGCGTAATTTTAATATGAATCGGGCATATTTATTGCGACGGCGCTTTAAATATCTTTTGAAGATTCACCTACCTTGGTTCGAGTAACGAAAAAAAAAAAAAAAAAACGGTAATTGTATTATTTGTATTATTTGATTTATTATTTCTTTTTATTTTATTATTGTTTATTTACTCTAGTGAGTTAATAAATCTGTGTTATTGTGTAATTTTGTAATTTTTCTTCTTTTTTTTTAAGATTCAACTGAACGACAAATGGCAGAGTTGAAAGGTATGTTTTATAACCCTACACTGAAAATAGTAATCGCCCTGATTTTTAGAAATTTGTCGTTAATGGCGATTTATTTTATTAATTTAGAGTACGATAAATACGAATACTATTTAATATTAATTCTGTTACTTACATAAAAATAGTATTCGGCCGTTTTGTTTGAAAATTTATCGTACTCTAAATTTATAAAATAAATCGCCATTAACGACAAATTTCTAAAAATCAGGGCGATTACTATTTTCAGTCTATTTTGATGTTTCATTTATTTTTTGTAATATACATAAATTAAAATTTCAGAAGAGGTTCTCCAAATCCGCAGGGAGGTCTCTATTGTAACTCAGAAGTTGGACATTTTGGCGGACAAACTGGCGGAAAACACCACACTTTTAAAAGTATCATTTGATCCTGAGAAAGAGATTTCGGGCGCGGTACCATTTCCGCTAAAAACAGAAGAGGAACTAGATGAGTTCGAAAATTCCTTGACCCCGGAGCTTATCGGTTTTTACGCAAGTATCGAGCAAGGCCGACTTGTTTTTGCATTTTTATGTTTCTTTTTTATATCTATTTGCAGACAAAGAAAATATCAAAAATTATTGGGAGCGAACCGCTGTCAAAGCGGTTCAAACTTATTATAGCAGAAGATATTATCAATGACTACAATTTGGACGGGTCCAACGGGAAAAAGTCCCTCAGATGCCGTATAGGGTTATACGGAGTTCTTAAAGGTAAATACACAAATAAAAAAGTAAAACGCATTTCTAAACATATGCATTACATTTTTCAGGAGCGTTGGCCAAGGACTCCGAGGACCCGGACAAATCTTTAAGAAAGGCAATGACTAATGTTAAAAATAAACTTACGAAGCAAAAACACAGAAATAATAACTGTACAATTTTTGAAAATCTAAATAATACTGTATAATTAAAATGAATTAAAATGAAATTAAATATGTATGTATTTTAAATTCTATTTTTTTATAATTGAAAACTCAAGGAAAAATTCTGATTTTCACAAGTTATTCACTTGGGACGTGTCCCTTGCAAGTGATTTCACAAGTGAAAACTCAAGGGAAAATTCAGATTTTCCCAAGTGATTCACTTGGGACGTGTCCCTTGCAAGTGATTTCACAAGTGAAAACTCAAGGAAAAATTCTGATTTTCCCAAGTGATTCACTTGCACGTGACAGGCCATACGAAAAATGAGTATAAGGAACAAGTGAAATCCCGTAGGACTTCGAAAAATTTTCATTTGAATTTTCACTTGTGAAAATGCGGACATCCCATACAATTTTCTATATGGAGCGTCACTTGTTCTTCACTTGTGCACGAGTACATGTCCCAGGTGATTCACAAGTGAAACTTTTTTTTTGGAACTGAAGGGTAAGTAGTTTTGGGATTCTTTCTTATCCCACAGAAGCTGCATTCGCTTCTTCTCCACCTTGGCAGCATCTTCCGGATGCATGGCGTTGAGCTCCCCTTCCCAATAGGCCAATATGGGCCTTGATAGATTGAGGTTGTCCCGCTGATGCTGCAGGAAGTCTCCGCGTCCTCCAGCTCCGGTTCAGCTGCATAGTAGCGGAAAGAGGTGGAGTCCAGTGACTCTTCAATGGAGATCTCGTCTGAGATCGCACTACTGGTGGTCCTGCTATAATTGAAATGATTAGTACAACGTAACCAAATTCAGTTGGCCAGAACCTACCTTCTTTTCGAGGCAAGAAGTCCATGTACGGAGCGAATTTCCACTCGGAATACTCCTTTCCACTGGGCTTCTCCAGCGGATCTAGTATCGCTTGTATCTGCAGGAAAAAGATATTTGGTAAAGGTGCGCCATCTAGGAGTCAATGTTAGAGCTAGGAAGGGGCATAGAAAGAGTTGGAGGAGAGTAACAGGGTGAAATGTCAACCTCATTATGGGGCATTGTCTCTCTTCTCCTAGGACTCCACAGGGGTTAGCGCCAAGAGTCAAGCGTCCATAGAGTCCTTTCCATTTTCACATCTCCTGAGGATCGGTTGTGCGCTACTTAAGACTTATAATTCTTAGCTACACCACGCTTGGGTGAAATAAGTGTTCAAAGGTTCAAAGGAAAGAGCAAGGAAGCGATTTATTTTTCGCCAGCGCTAAGTCCGTGGAGGTAAGGAAGTGCAGAGGTGTCTACGGCACAGACCAGCAGGAGCCGCGATCGGAAAATATACTTTTTTGGGAGTTTCATTGGCATAGAACAAACATAAAAGTTCCACTTAAGGGGCAACAGTCGAACATTTGGGTTTGAGCGCCTAGTTGTCTCGCGACCGCGCTCTATAGCCGTCCAATCTCTTTTTTTGCCTAATGATTTACTACCGAAAAGTTAAGAAAAAAAGCGAGTTTTCCGCCGGATAAGTGTCCAAGGCTTGGATCGAATTCGTGGAGTGGGATCGGCGACGGTCATGCGCTGATCGAGTGATTTCCGCGGGAAAATTCGCCAAACTTAAAGACCCCGTAAGACTGCAGCCGTGAAGCGAATGTGAAGAAGAAAAGGCGACTAGTCACTTAGAGAAATGCGGTTCGGTGAAAGGAGAGTTTAATTTTATTGATTTTTTTTTTATAGATTTTTTTTTTAGTGAATAAGTGATTTTGTTAGTTTTGTGGGCCAAAGCCAATTCCAAAAAGAGGAAAAACAAGAAAGGAAGTTAACTTCTGCAAGCCGAAGTTTGTATACCCTTGCAGCTATAATTATTAAATTTAAAACTAATTAAAAATGTTATTTCCAAGCGTATGAGATTATATGATAAAAAGCAACGAAGCTATAATTTGTTTCATATTATTTTATCACCAATTTTCCGATCGTTCCTATTGCAGCTATATGATATAGTCGTCCGATTCTTATAATATTAAATTCAAAATTCAGAACTAACTAAAAAATGTTTTTTCCAAGCGTAGGAGGTTATATGTTAAAAAACACCAACGATATAATTAAAAAAAAATTTTTTTCCGATTATTCCTATGGGAGCTATAAAATATAGTTGTCCGATCCGGCTGGTTCCGACTTATATACTACCTGCAAACGATATAAGACTTTTGGGAAAATTTCAGCCCGATAGCTTTAAAACTGAGAGACTAGTTTGCGTAGAAACGTACGGACAGACGGACAGACGGACATTGCTAGATCGGCTCGTCTAGTCATGCTGATCAAGAATATATATACTTTATGGGGTCGAAAACGTCTCCTTCACTGCGTTGCAAACTTCTGACATAGAGTAAGAAACTATATAGAGGCTCCAATTACTCTGCCGGTAGCTGCGGCCTACGCCGAGGTTTGAAGGTGTGGGGAAAAAATCAGTTGTTTGAACTTGTGCGAGGGACCAGCATGGGACGCAACCGCCGTAAGAGCTGCGTGCGAAAGAAGAGTACTGATAGTAGGGGTTGTATTCAAGATTTATTGGCGGTTTTCTGGGTAAAACAGCACAAAATGAATTTCTAAAATAAACTGCCTTCGGATTTGGTTTAATATTGATGAACATGGGAAATCTTTTAATAAATTTAATTTAAACTAAAAAATTTCATGTCTATTCATTGAAAGGTTTTCACCTCACTTGGCTTGGCGTGACGTCACGAGGCTGGACGCAAGGTTTGACGTGACGTCACGATGCTCGACGTCTACCCATACAATCACATATTCTCTCTGTAAAAATAGGCTTGAAGAGCTCGAATCGAGCCAAAATGGGGCGCGCATTTCAAATTTGTTTGTTAGTAACGGACATTAAACATATTTGAAATATATTGTAAATAAATATAAGACAACAAAATAAATATAAGAGAAGTATGCAATTATATTACTTTAATAAGCTTACGAATAAAATATGTTTTAACGATAAAGCATACGTTGGTTTAAACATTAATTAATATAATAAAAAATAATAAGCATTAAATATATTTTTAAGTATACAAATGCGTGTATGTATTTTTATTAAAAACTTATATACATTAGCAAGTGAATTTGGTTTTATTGTTTACTTTTCTCTTTTGTGTTTTTACAAAAATTATATTCACATACGAACTTATAACACTAGGTAAGGCGTCGTCGGTTTTACAAACAATATATATATATAATATATAATATATACATATATATAATATAATATGGGTGCTGTTCTTCTTTCACAGATTTTAAAAAATAGTTTTGTGAATATTTAAATTCTTTACATTACATCTGTAATAAAATGTATTTTTTGCAGCCATATCTTTTTGCAACGCAAAAATAGTGATAAAGTGAAAAACAAGTTTGAATGAAAGTGTGCAAATTTGATTTGCTTTTTTAACGCGAATATATAAACGTATACATTTACTTAAAACTAAAACGATGTACCTAAGTACAGTTAAAAAAGATAAATGGCAGGAATAAAAGGGTAAGTTAGATTATAAGAGCTTGTTTTTGTTATCATCTTTTACTTTTAGTTAGATGCTGCAATGTTTTTTATATGTACAGTGACGAACTTAAGTGTTGGCACACTTAGTATCTTGAACATCAAGTGCGCTTTTCTACCTTTATAAATGTATTATAAAATTCAACCTAATTTTTTTGGATAAGGGGAATATTTAACTACCAAATTAATTTTGTTTTAATAAAATATCTCGAAAAACTAAGTTTTTAAAATTAAAAAAACAAACAATAGGCAGAATTAGGTGCACAAAAGTATGGGCACACTTGTGTTTTTAATAACTATTTCGTTAACACTTAACCGATTTGGTTGCTTTTTTTGCCAAACTTGATTTGACACTATATCTTAAGGGGTATAATGCTAAATCAGTACCATAAAATCGATTTAGTACCTTAAATTACACCATCTTCTCATGAGACATTCACAAATGTTAGTATACAACTGATTTACTGATAATTGAATAACACATTTATACAGGTAGAAAAGCGCACTTAAAGTTCAAGATACTAAGTGTGCCAACACTTAACTGTGTAACTTTACACTGGTCGGCATAAGTATTTTGACGAAACAAAAGTTAAAATATACCTTTGATGCGAGAAATTTAAATATTTTGCTGAAGTGCACAAAATGAAAATATTTTAGGCAGTGTATTAATTTGGTGGAATATATAAGAATTTTTCGTCACAAAAGTTGATATCAGAACTTTGTATGTTGATGGTGCGTGATCGTCACGACCTCGTTAAGGGGTGTTTTTGCTTGATTTTACATGTAATAACACAGGAACACATAAATTATGTGTATTTAGTAGTCGACTTTGCACAATCTCTTTGTGCGCTTCGTTACTACGTGTTGCCGTCCCCACTAATTTTTATACCCTTGCAGAGGGTATATTGATTTCAGTCAGAAGTTATATTGATTTCAGTCAGAAGTTTGCAACGCAGTGAAGGAGACGTTTCCGACCCCATAAAGTATATATATTTTTGATCAGCATCACTAGACGAGTCGATCTAGCCATGTCCGTCTGTCCGTCTGTCCGTCTGTCCGTCCGTTTCTTCGCAAACTAGTCTCTCAGTTTTAAAGCTATCGGGCTGAAACTTTCCCAAAAGTCTTATATCTTTTGCAGGTAGTATATAAGTCGGAACCAGCCGGATCGGACAACTATATCTTATAGCTCCCATAGGAATAATCGGAAAAAAAATTTTAAAAAACTATATCTTTGGTGTTTTTTAACATATAACCTCCTACGCTTGAAAATAACATTTTTTAACAAGTTTTAAATTTCGAATTAAATTTTATCAAAATCGGACGACTATATCGATCATAACGATCGTAAAATTGGTGGGAAAATAATATGAAACAAATTATAGCTTCGGTGTTTTTTAACATATAACCTTCTACGCTTAGAAATATCATTTTTTAATTAGTTCTGAATTTCGAATTTAATTTTATCAAGATCGGACGACTATATCATATAGCTGCCATAGGAACGATCGGAGAATTAGTGGGAAAGTAATATGGAACAAATTATAGCTTCGGTGTTATTTTATCATATAACCTTCTACGCTTGGATATAACATTTTTTAATTAATTTTGAGTTTCGAATCTAATTTTATCAAAATCGAACGACTATATCATATGGCTGCCATAGGAACGATCGAAAAATTGGTGGGAAAATAATATGAAACAAATTATAGCTTCGGTGTTTTTTGACATATTATCATTTTTTGTACTTTTATATTTAAAAACTATATCTGCAAGGGTATTCAAGCTTCGGCTTGCCGAAGTTAACTTCTTTTCTTGTTTTTAATTAGGTTATATTCCAGTGCATGAACCAACGTTTAGCACTTGGAAAAAAAGAGTTTTATCAAAAAAGGTAGGACTACCATTAAAAATGAATTGACCTCTTAAACTGAAACGCTTGGATCAAGATCTTCTAATAATTCAGCTGGAGTTACGAAATGTACACAGCAAGGATTGAGCTCTCCTAGTGATTTTGGTGTAAATATACCCCACAGATCAAGTTCTTCAATATTATTTAAGTTATTGAGCTTAAAATAAGTATTTAGAAAAAGGATTGAGCTCTTCCACTGAAAATAAGTATTTTGAAAATGGATTGAGCTCTCCCACTGAAAATAAGTATTCAGAAAAAGGATTGAGCTCTCCAGTATATGATACATTTTTGCCACGAGGATCGAGCACTCCTTTAAATCATAAATTTTTACCACAAGAATTAGGCATAATTCTTAAAAATAAAAATGTGGCATCAACACGAATTAATAAAGGCTTACAATTGCAAAACATAAAATTAAGAAATGAGAACAAAAAATTGAAAGCCGATAATAATTCGATGCTTGTAAAAAATAATAACATTGATAAATTAAATAAAATCATCAATAAAAAGTTGTGTAAACTTAAGGCTGACAATTCCCTTCTGGAAATGCAAAATGATGCGCCGTCCAAAAGAAATTTGGCCATTTCCAACGAAAATGACTCATTGCAAAGTAAAAATTATGATATGCTTTTGGAAATAATGCTGCTATATTTATAAATTATAATGTAGTCCAGATCTCTCATGTTGACTTTCATTCCATCTCTTACAGAAATTGAATCCGCGGACTTTGTAATTTCTGCCCATGTGGATTTTGAGTTTCTGCCCAGTGGATTTTAAGTTTCTGCCCAGTGGACTTTGAATTTCTTCCCAGAGGACCGCGACCTCGCTTTCAAGGCCAAAACAAAAAGACAAGCAATAAAGCTATTTCACTTGCTCTCCCACATTTATCATAAGCCAAAAAATTTACAATGAGAGCGACCAGTGCAGTTGCAGTAATTCACCACGGGAAAAAAGTGAAGGTTTGAATCGAACATCTGAAAAACAAGGGAAATTTTCATTTTTCGCCTAGGTGGCATCATTGGCAAAATCTCCAAAGAGAGCGGCGGAGCAAATGACGTCTCTATACATTATTACTCTATGACATAAGAACTAGTTAGGCCTAACTTAACTTAAGCACTCCAAAGCGGAGCGGAGACTTAGGGGAGAGATGGAAAGGGGGAGAGCGGACGGCAGTGCGAGCGTGCGAGATGTAGACATCTGGATAAAACTGCCGCTCGACACTGCCTCCTGAAATTAAACGCCGTAAACATTTGACGTAAACATTCTCCCTCCCCTTGCGAGGACACCCGTAGCAAGAACCTCAGGATAGTAGGCTCAGGAATATGTTGCAAGTGAAGATCGGTCGTCCGTATGTAGAAGAGTGTGGTGGCCCTTTCCACACTTGTGGCAGTGATGACCACTGCGGCAGGAGTCCTTGGAATGATTGTGAGCCAAGCAATTGGAGCAGTACTTCTGGATATGTAATTCCTGGAACCGATTCTGGGGGCTTAGCCGTAGAAAGTGGTGGCACTTCCGTAGATAATGGATATTTTGGCAGACTCGGCATTGGTAGGATTTAATACCTCGAGTACGTCTGCCATCCAAGGCGGGGTATGGAACCCAATATTCGGATGGAGTATTCTTAGGAGGGACTTTTTGTACGGAAACTTGCGTTGAATAGGACAAAATGATGTGTGGAACTGAGGCGGATACTGGCCTTGGAGGGTCGGATCGAATCAGCGGAGTAGTAGGACCGCTGTTTCGATGCAGCAATGTGTGATGCCGATCTAGGCAAGTGAGACAGGTGTGTCTCGGATCCCTCCGAACTTATTTTACGTGGCGTGTTCCACAATGAAGGGATTACAACCACGGCAGGGATTACAACCCACAAGTGAGTATATAATGCACGGGTCTAGGTTAAGCGCCAGACCAACGCCCCGGGCTAGAAGCTATAGCTATGTACATAGCAACCACTCCAGTAGCAATTCGAGTACTTACTTGTCGGGCAAGCACTCCCCCTTGCGTAGGGGCGAGATCTATCTAAAATCTCTACCGTTCTGTGGGTCACAGCACCCGAGTTGTATAACGCAACATCCACGTCGAGCCCGAGGACTCTACCCGCGATATAGGTGTCAACCACAGCCACCACGATACTCCCACAAAGGGGCCAACCTCAATGAGCAGCCTTGGAGCTGCTTAACCCGTGGTACCGAAATTACAGGCTCGGTGAGCCTCACCCCTTCAGCTCCGACAAGCTCGGATGGGGCAACCATTGCCATATTAGTCGCCTCCTACGACAAGCTATGGCAGGCTGTGACAGTATTCTTCGCCGCTACCACACGGCAAAGAGGGTTGGGACTACCGTCCCGGCGCCTGCGGTTCATCCCTCGTCGCTTCCATCCTTCGCCTCGAGAAGGCAGCATCGGCAAAAACTAGGAGACGCATCCGTTCTGGGGTCTCGACTACTCCCGCGACGATCCATCTTCCCTGGTCTCGAACGACTCCAAAGGCATCCAGGTCCCGCAGATCGTTCTACAGGCGGCATTCACACAGTATGTGGCGCCAGTCCTCTCTTGCCACGCCACATGAGCATGCGGTCGTGGTGCTGAGGGACCTGCCTTGCAGAAATGCGTTCATTGACCCGTGTCCTGTCAGCCAGAATCCGGCTTTGAGGGTGAAGACAAAGTCTTTCCTCTTGTAGACGAATGCTGCCTCTGGGAAAAACTCGCGAGTCACGGAGCCGTGTTCCGCGCGATCCCATCTGAGTTGCCACTCATTTAGCAGACATTCGTCTAGCAGCGCCATCTTAGCTTTCCAGTCCAACACGGACAAGTCCTGTCCGTGGAGCCAGTCGCTCTCATCCAGGGGAACATCCTTCCTCAGCTTGAACTTCACAGCGATCCTGTGAGCATCCAGATCCATTGGAGGAGCACCAGCAAGCGCCTGCAGTGCCACCGTGGACACTGTGCGGCATACCGATACGCATCCTAAAAGGATGGACCTCTGGCACGAGGTGAGGAGTTTAAGGGACTTGCCCCTACTCGCCGCCTTGTACCAGACCGAGGCACCAAAGAGTGCACAGGGGACCATGAGTCCGCTGTAAATCGTCCTCTTAGCACGGGAGCTGAGCCCCCAATCGACCCGCGCTAGCCCTCCGGCAACTCCAGCCAGCCGATCTCTGAGAGCAGAGATATGCGGGAGAAAACTCAACCGCTCGCCGACTAAGATGCCAAGGTACCGGCATTTGGTGACGTAGGGCAGGCTTGCTCCAGCAAACCGTACCGTCGGTCTCCTTGTGTGTGAAAGCTGTCCTTTCAGCAACATTATTGCCGTCTTGCTGGTTGACACACTCACTCCAACCTCAGCTCCCCAGGCTCCCACGATGTCCATCAACTGCGCGCCCTTCCGCTCCAGATCGGCACGGGAATTCCCGTCGACGAAAAGCAAAAGATCATCTGCAAACGCGCTCAGAGCACAATGTGGCTCCAAGCGCTGAAGCAGCACATCCATCAGTAAATTCCAAATAAATGGACCACTGACGGACCCTTGCGGGCAGCCCCGTGTAACCGCAACTGTGGCTGCTTCATACCTGCTGATGATGCTTGCGCTACGGCCGGAAAAGTAGCTTTTCCACAAGCCGATCCAGCACCGCACTCCACTCCACGTTGTCGAAGGCTCCCTTGAAATCGACAAAGATTCCAAGGACCCTCCTCTCGCGACTGTTGGCGACGGTGTTTTTGGCGTGCATCCACGCTTCCTCCACGCAGCGTCCAGGCCTGAATCCTTTACCAGCGGTATCACTCTCGGGTGCTTCCACTCGGCCGGAAAGTATCCTTCCGAGATGCACCGAGAGTACAGCTTCGTCAGGTGCTGAGGGATGGCACGCCATACCTCCTTGACAATACCGCCCGTGATGCCATCCATACCCGGCGATCGCCGGCCTCTCAGCCTCGCGACGCTGGTTGCCACCTCGAAGGCTTCGAGGATCGGTGGGGCACCAGGGGGTATATCTTCTCGTGTCGTCGACTCCGCAACAGGGAAAAAGTTGCGGAGGAGCACACTTGCGCAGTCGTGCCAAGTTGCGGAAAGCGCGCCGTTCGACCGGAGACATCCGAGATCGGCTGTCTTTTTCCGGCCTTGGCATATTCGGTAGACGTGCCCCCATGGATCATCCTTGTGCCGTCCCACGAAGTCCCGCCAGTTTTGCTCCTTTGTCGTCAAGATAAGCTTCTTGTACTGGCCTGAGGCAAATCTCAGTCCAGCGGCAAGTTGATCAGCATCGTCGGTGCCACTCCGGCGAGCTGCCTGCAGCCTACACCTCAGTCTCCTGACCTCTTGGCGCTTGGTACTTAGTTCAGGATTCCACCATATTACGTTTCCCCTCGCTGCAGGTGTCGTGCGCCCTATCACCCTGTCGCACACTTCGTGTACGATGGAGCGAAGGGCAGACACATGGTCGACCAAGAGCGATTCCTCCAGTTCCTCAAGGCTTTGTGCTGCACTCCTTAACTCCACACTGAATCTTTGCCAACTTGCATGGTAGAGCTTCCATTGCGGTACCGGAGCTAGGCTCTCAACGGTACTGCTCGGATGTGGAGTAACCTTAACAGTAATGATGTTGTGGTCACTCAGCTCCCAGAAGTCAACTCTCCACTCATATGTTGCCCATACTGGCGCTGCTTCGTTGGCAAAGGTCACGTCGGTATCACTTCTGGAGCGGTGATTATCGAACGTGAACACATGGCTGGCCATATTCAGCACACTGGCACCGCTTGCAATAATCCAATCGTTCATGAGCTGTCCCCGTTCGCGGTTCAGGCGGTCTCCAGAGTTGTCTGGAGATTTGCTGAACCACATAGGGGAAACTGCGTTGGCGTCAAGTCCGAGGATTGTCGGTGTTCTGCTAGCTAATAGCAGAACCGTATCCAGGTAATCAGTGTAGGGCTCCAGAGCAGCTAGATGCTGGCAGTATACGGAGGCCAGAAAGATTGTGCCATATCATCCTGTGACACTCACGCACACTCCGTAGTCCGTCGTCAAAGCCTCGATGGGCATGCAGATGGCAGATGGGTCGTCCACGATGATGGCAGCTTTCTTCCTCCTATCGGCGAAGATCCTCATTCCTCCAGGCAGTCCAGTGAGTCGCTTGCCAGCGTCTACGTAGGGCTCCTGGACTAGTGCGAACAGGTGGCCAGCATCTCTCATCTGCTTGGCAAGCTCGATGACAGCGCAACGGCCTCGACCACAATTCGCTTGGATGAGGCTTAACATTATCAATGTTTAGCTTGCACCCTGGCTAGTAGCGCGCCGTATATCGGGCAGCCACCCGAAAGCATATAATGCCCCGAGGGCATTCCTTTATGCCGGCAGTTGCGGCAGTCCACCGCATTTCTGCATTTTGCCGCGACGTGGTCGTTCTGCCCACACTGGCGGCAGACCTGCTTCTCTCGGGGGTACCGACACTCGCTGACCTTGTGGTCAAAACCGACCGCCTTCTGGAACTCCTTGAGGCTCATCTCCTCGAAGTTTTTCTCCTTGAGCTCCATCATGAACTCGTCCGGTCCCACGGAGGTGTCCACATCCTGGACCGTAACACACGGCTTCGCAGCGGTGTTCCTCGACACCTTCAGGCCCACCTCGGCGAACTTTGCGGAGGCAACGACCTTCGACATCTCCGCCTGCGACGGCGTGCGAATAATCGCGCCGCCCCGCTTCAGCTCACGCACCTCATGCACTCGTACGCCCAGAGCGGCCGCTACCTCCTTGCGGATCTTCTCCGCGATCTGCCTGCCTGACAGGGCCGGGTCGTCGCACGCAACGACAGCCGACCATGTCTCCCGAATCTTCCGCGGTGCGGGTACGGGGGCAAGGGGGGCAACAGGGGCAGCAGGTGAGGCCACGTGATGCGCACCTCTAGCAGCAGTGGCTGCGTATGAGGCGGCCGAGGCGACCAGTTTTTTTATTGAGCCAAAGAATTCTTCTGGACTAGGTATATATTTAGTTAATTTATAAGTGCCTTCTAGAATAAAAAGATTTTCAGTAATGGAATTTAGGAGAAAAGCGGTAGCCATTCCTTATTTAGAAAAAATAGTAGTAGTTCCATGTTTGCATTTTTTTTTTAAAAAGGACTTTTAGTTTTTTTTTTAAAGGAGGTGTTTAGTCCGTAGGCGTAATTTTAATATGAATCGGGCATATTTATTGCGACGGCGCTTTAAATATCTTTTGAAGATTCACCTACCTTGGTTCGAGTAACAAAAAAAAAAAAAAAAAACGGTAGTTGTATTATTTGTATTATTTGATTTATTATTTCTCTTTATTTTATTATTGTTTATTTACTCTAGTGAGTTAATAAATCTGTGTTATTGTGTAATTTTGTAATTTTTCTTCTTTTTTTTAAAGATTCAACTGAACGACAAATGGCAGAGTTGAAAGGTATGTTTTATAACCCTACACTGAAAATAGTAATCGCCCTGATTTTTAGAAATTTGTCGTTAATGGCGATTTATTTTATTAATTTAGAGTACGATAAATACGAATACTATTTAATATTAATTCTGTTACTTACATAAAAATAGTATTCGTTTTGTTTGAAAATTTATCGTACTCTAAATTTATAAAATAAATCGCCATTAACGACAAATTTCTAAAAATCAGGGCGATTACTATTTTCAGTCTATTTTGATGTTTCATTTATTTTTTGTAATATACATAAATTAAAATTTCAGAAGAGGTTCTCCAAATCCGCAGGGAGGTCTCTATTGTAACTCAGAAGTTGGACATTTTGGCGGACAAACTGGCGGAAACACCACACTTTTAAAAGTATCATTTGATCCTGAGAAAGAGATTTCGGGCGCGGTACCATTTCCGCTAAAAACAGAAGAGGAACTAGATGAGTTCGAAAATTCCTTGACCCCGGAGCTTATCGGTTTTTACGCAAGTATCGAGCAAGGCCGACTTGTTTTTGCATTTTTATGTTTCTTTTTTATATCTATTTGCAGACAAAGAAAATATCAAAAATTATTGGGAGCGAACCGCTGTCAAAGCGGTTCAAACTTATTATAGCAGAAGATATTATCAATGACTACAATTTGGACGGGTCCAACGGGAAAAAGTCCCTCAGATGCCGTATAGGGTTATACGGAGTTCTTAAAGGTAAATACACAAATAAACAAGGAAGAACGCTATAGTCGAGTACCTCGACTATCAGATACCCGTTACTCAGCTAAAGGGACCAAAGGAAAGTGGAGATATGCAAGCAGCAAATGCGCCACCTACCGGCGGTAGACAGATTTAAGCATTGTGGGCGTCAGAGTGGGCGTGGCAAGGTTTTTTAAATCAATCGATAGGTATTGACGAGACCAATACATTTCAGTTAAAATTTTTTATCTAGCACGAAAATTGTGGGCGCCACAGGCTTGGGTGGTTTGTGGGCGTTAGAGTGGGCGTGGCAAACTTTTTTTTAAATCAATCTATAGGTATTGACGAGACCAATACATTTCAGTTAAAATTTTTTATCTAGCATAAAAATTGTGGGCGCCACAGATTTGGGCGGTTTGTGGGCGTTAGAGTGGGCGTGGCATATTCGCGTAGCAAACTTACGCTGCGCTCAAGCCTACGGAATATAAATCTGAAATCCCGTTTCTCTATCCTTGATATTTTCCGAGATATCCGCGTTCATATTTACGATTTTTTGAAGTTTGTGGGCGGTTTGTGGGCGTTAAAGTGGGCGTGGAAAATTTTTTTTTAGGTCAATCGGTAGGTATTGATGAGAACAATACATTTCAGTTAAAATTTTTATTCTAGTATTAAAACTGTAGGAGTCACAGTTTTGGGCGGTTTGTGGGCGTTAGAGTGGGCGTGGCACTCTTCTGAAACAAACTTGCGCTGCGCAGGAATCTCAGGAATCTGCATGCCTAATCTCAGTATTGTAGCTCTTATAGTTTCCGAGATCTCAGCGTTCATACGGACAGACGGACAGACGGACAGACGGACAGACGGACATGGCTAAATCGACTCGGCTAGTGATCCTGATCAAGAATATATATACTTTATGGCTGTTACATACTTTCCGACGTATCTAGTATACCCTTTTACTCTACGAGTAACGGGTATAAAAAGTAAAACGCATTTCTAAACATATGCATTACATTTTTCAGGAGCGTTGGCCAAGGACTCCGAGGACCCGGACAAATCTTTAAGAAAGGCAATGACTAATGTTAAAAATAAACTTACGAAGCAAAAACACAGAAATAATAACTGTACAATTTTTGAAAATCTAAACAATACTGTATAATTAAAATGAATTAAAATGAAATTAAATATGTATGTATTTTAAATTCTATTTTTTTATAATTGAAAACTCAAGGAAAAATTCTGATTTTCACAAGTTATTCACTTGGGACGTGTCCCTTGCAAGTGATTTCACAAGCGAAAACTCAAGGGAAAATTCTGATTTTCCCAAGTGATTCACTTGGGACGTGTCCCTTGCAAGTGATTTCACAAGTGAAAACTCAAGGAAAAATTCTGATTTTCCCAAGTGATTCACTTGCACGTGACAGGCCATACGAAAAATGAGTATAAGGAACAAGTGAAATCCCGTAGGACTTCGAAAAATTTTCATTTGAATTTTCACTTGTGAAAATGCGGACATCCCATACAATTTTCTATATGGAGCGTCACTTGTTCTTCACTTGTGCACGAGTACATGTCCCAGGTGATTCACAAGTGAAACTTTTTTTTTGGAACTGAAGGGTAAGTAGTTTTGGGATTCTTTCTTATCCCACAGAAGCTGCATTCGCTTCTTCTCCACCTTGGCAGCATCTTCCGGATGCATGGCGTTGAGCTCCCCTTCCCAATAGGCCAATATGGGCCTTGATAGATTGAGGTTGTCCCGCTGATGCTGCAGGAAGTCTCCGCGTCCTCCAGCTCCGGTTCAGCTGCATAGTAGCGGAAAGAGGTGGAGTCCAGTGACTCTTCAATGGAGATCTCGTCTGAGATCGCACTACTGGTGGTCCTGCTATAATTGAAATGATTAGTACAACGTAACCAAATTCATTTGGCCAGAACCTACCTTCTTTTCGAGGCAAGAAGTCCATGTACGGAGCGAATTTCCACTCGGAATACTCCTTTCCACTGGGCTTCTCCAGCGGATCTTGTATCGCTTGTATCTGCAGGAAAAAGATATTTGGTAAAGGTGCGCCATCTAGGAGTCAATGTTAGAGCTAGGAAGGGGCATAGAAAGAGTTGGAGGAGAGTAACAGGGTGAAATGTCAACCTCATTATGGGGCATTGTCTCTCCTCTCCTAGGACTCCACAGGGGTTAGCGCCAAGAGTCAAGCGTCCATAGAGTTCTTTCCATTTTCACATCTCCTGAGGATCGGTTGTGCGCTACTTAAGACTTATAATTCTTAGCTACACCACGCTTGGGTGAAATAAGTGTTCAAAGGTTCAAAGGAAAGAGCAAGGAAGCGATTTATTTTTCGCCAGCGCTAAGTCCGTGGAGGTAAGGAAGTGCAGAGGTGTCTACGGCACAGACCAGCAGGAGCCGCGATCGGAAAATATACTTTTTTGGGAGTTTCATTGGCATAGAACAAACATAAAAGTTCCACTTAAGGGGCAACAGTCGAACATTTGGGTTTGAGCGCCTAGTTGTCTCGCGACCGCGCTCTATAGCCGTCCAATCTCTTTTTTTGCCTAATGATTTACTACCGAAAAGTTAAGAAAAAAAGCGAGTTTTCCGCCGGATAAGTGTCCAAGGCTTGGATCGAATTCGTGGAGTGGGATCGGCGACGGTCATGCGCTGATCGAGTGATTTCCGCGGGAAAATTCGCCAAACTTAAAGACCCCGTAAGACTGCAGCCGTGAAGCGAATGTGAAGAAGAAAAGGCGACTAGTCACTTAGAGAAATGCGGTTCGGTGAAAGGAGAGTTTAATTTTATTGATTTTTTTTTTATAGATTTTTTTTTTAGTGAATAAGTGATTTTGTTAGTTTTGTGGGCCAAAGCCAATTCCAAAAAGAGGAAAAACAAGAAAGGAAGTTAACTTCTGCAAGCCGAAGTTTGTATACCCTTGCAGCTATAATTATTAAATTTAAAACTAATTAAAAATGTTATTTCCAAGCGTATGAGATTATATGATAAAAAGCAACGAAGCTATAATTTGTTTCATATTATTTTATCACCAATTTTCCGATCGTTCCTATTGCAGTTATATGATATAGTCGTCCGATTCTTATAATATTAAATTCAAAATTCAGAACTAACTAAAAAATGTTTTTTCCAAGCGTAGGAGGTTATATGTTAAAAAACACCAACGATATAATTAAAAAAAAAATTTTTTCCGATTATTCCTATGGGAGCTATAAAATATAGTTGTCCGATCCGGCTGGTTCCGACTTATATACTACCTGCAAACGATATAAGACTTTTGGGAAAATTTCAGCCCGATAGCTTTAAAACTGAGAGACTAGTTTGCGTAGAAACGTACGGACAGACGGACAGACGGACATTGCTAGATCGGCTCGTCTAGTCATGCTGATCAAGAATATATATACTTTATGGGGTCGAAAACGTCTCCTTCACTGCGTTGCAAACTTCTGACATAGAGTAAGAAACTATATAGAGGCTCCAATTACTCTGCCGGTAGCTGCGGCCTACGCCGAGGTTTGAAGGTGTGGGGAAAAAATCAGTTGTTTGAACTTGTGCGAGGGACCAGCATGGGACGCAACCGCCGTAAGAGCTGCGTGCGAAAGAAGAGTACTGATAGTAGGGGTTGTATTCAAGATTTATTGGCGGTTTTCTGGGTAAAACAGCACAAAATGAATTTCTAAAATAAACTGCCTTCGGATTTGGTTTAATATTGATGAACATGGGAAATCTTTTAATAAATTTAATTTAAACTAAAAAATTTCATGTCTATTCATTGAAAGGTTTTCACCTCACTTGGCTTGGCGTGACGTCACGAGGCTGGACGCAAGGTTTGACGTGACGTCACGATGCTCGACGTCTACCCATACAATCACATATTCTCTCTGTAAAAATAGGCTTGAAGAGCTCGAATCGAGCCAAAATGGGGCGCGCATTTCAAATTTGTTTGTTAGTAACGGACATTAAACATATTTGAAATATATTGTAAATAAATATAAGACAACAAAATAAATATAAGAGAAGTATGCAATTATATTACTTTAATAAGCTTACGAATAAAATATGTTTTAACGATAAAGCATACGTTGGTTTAAACATTAATTAATATAATAAAAAATAATAAGCATTAAATATATTTTTAAGTATACAAATGCGTGTATGTATTTTTATTAAAAACTTATATACATTAGCAAGTGAATTTGGTTTTATTGTTTACTTTTCTCTTTTGTGTTTTTACAAAAATTATATTCACATACGAACTTATAACACTAGGTAAGGCGTCGTCGGTTTTACAAACAATATATATATATAATATATAATATATACATATATATAATATAATATGGGTGCTGTTCTTCTTTCACAGATTTTAAAAAATAGTTTTGTGAATATTTAAATTCTTTACATTACATCTGTAATAAAATGTATTTTTTGCAGCCATATCTTTTTGCAACGCAAAAATAGTGATAAAGTGAAAAACAAGTTTGAATGAAAGTGTGCAAATTTGATTTGCTTTTTTAACGCGAATATATAAACGTATACATTTACTTAAAACTAAAACGATGTACCTAAGTACAGTTAAAAAAGATAAATGGCAGGAATAAAAGGGTAAGTTAGATTATAAGAGCTTGTTTTTGTTATCATCTTTTACTTTTAGTTAGATGCTGCAATGTTTTTTATATGTACAGTGACGAACTTAAGTGTTGGCACACTTAGTATCTTGAACATCAAGTGCGCTTTTCTACCTTTATAAATGTATTATAAAATTCAACCTAATTTTTTTGGATAAGGGGAATATTTAACTACCAAATTAATTTTGTTTTAATAAAATATCTCGAAAAACTAAGTTTTTAAAATTAAAAAAACAAACAATAGGCAGAATTAGGTGCACAAAAGTATGGGCACACTTGTGTTTTTAATAACTATTTCGTTAACACTTAACCGATTTGGTTGCTTTTTTTGCCAAACTTGATTTGACACTATATCTTAAGGGGTATAATGCTAAATCAGTACCATAAAATCGATTTAGTACCTTAAATTACACCATCTTCTCATGAGACATTCACAAATGTTAGTATACAACTGATTTACTGATAATTGAATAACACATTTATACAGGTAGAAAAGCGCACTTAAAGTTCAAGATACTAAGTGTGCCAACACTTAACTGTGTAACTTTACACTGGTCGGCATAAGTATTTTGACGAAACAAAAGTTAAAATATACCTTTGATGCGAGAAATTTAAATATTTTGCTGAAGTGCACAAAATGAAAATATTTTAGGCAGTGTATTAATTTGGTGGAATATATAAGAATTTTTCGTCACAAAAGTTGATATCAGAACTTTGTATGTTGATGGTGCGTGATCGTCACGACCTCGTTAAGGGGTGTTTTTGCTTGATTTTACATGTAATAACACAGGAACACATAAATTATGTGTATTTAGTAGTCGACTTTGCACAATCTCTTTGTGCGCTTCGTTACTACGTGTGCCGTCCCCACTAATTTTTATACTCTTGCAGAGGGTATATTGATTTCAGTCAGAAGTTTGCAACGCAGTGAAGGAGACGTTTCCGACCCCATAAAGTATATATATTCTTGATCAGCATCACTAGACGAGTCGATCTAGCCATGTCCGTCTGTCCGTCTGTCCGTCCGTTTCTTCGCAAACTAGTCTCTCAGTTTTAAAGCTATCGGGCTGAAACTTTCCCAAAAGTCTTATATCTTTTGCAGGTAGTATATAAGTCGGAACCAGCCGGATCGGACAACTATATCTTATAGCTCCCATAGGAATAATCGGAAAAAAAATTTTAAAAAACTATATCTTTGGTGTTTTTTAACATATAACCTCCTACGCTTGAAAATAACATTTTTTAACAAGTTTTAAATTTCGAATTAAATTTTATCAAAATCGGACGACTATATCATATAGCTGCCATAGGAACGATCGTAAAATTGGTGGGAAAATAATATGAAACAAATTAGAGCTTCGGTGTTTTTTAACATATAACCTTCTACGCTTAGAAATATCATTTTTTAATTAGTTCTGAATTTCGAATTTAATTTTATCAAGATCGGACGACTATATCATATAGCTGCCATAGGAACGATCGGAGAATTAGTGGGAAAGTAATATGGAACAAATTATAGCTTCGGTGTTTTTGTATCATATAACCTCCTACGCTTGGATATAACATTTTTTAATTAATTTTGAGTTTCGAATCTAATTTTATCAAAATCGAACGACTATATCATATGGCTGCCATAGGAACGATCGAAAAATTGGTGGGAAAATAATATGAAACAAATTATAGCTTCGGTGTTTTTTGACATATTATCATTTTTTGTACTTTTATATTTAAAAACTATATCTGCAAGGGTATTCAAGCTTCGGCTTGCCGAAGTTAACTTCTTTTCTTGTTTTTAATTAGGTTATATTCCAGTGCATGAACCAACGTTTAGCACTTGGAAAAAAAGAGTTTTATCAAAAAAGGTAGGACTACCATTAAAAATGAATTGACCTCTCAAACTGAAACGCTTGGATCGAGATCTTCTAATAATTCAGCTGGAGTTACGAAATGTACACAGCAAGGATTGAGCTCTCCTAGTGATTTTGGTGTAAATATACCCCACAGATCAAGTTCTTCAATATTATTTAAGTTATTGAGCTTAAAATAAGTATTTAGAAAAAGGATTGAGCTCTTCCACTGATAATAAGTATTTTGAAAATGGATTGAGCTCTCCCACTGAAAATAAGTATTCAGAAAAAGGATTGAGCTCTCCAGTATATGATACATTTTTGCCACGAGGATCGAGCACTCCTTTAAATCATAAATTTTTACCACAAGAATTAGGCATAATTCTTAAAAATAAAAATGTGGCATCAACACGAATTAATAAAGGCTTACAATTGCAAAACATAAAATTAAGAAATGAGAACAAAAAATTGAAAGCCAATAATAATTCGATGCTTGTAAAAAATAATAACATTGATAAATTAAATAAAATCATCAATAAAAAGTTGTGTAAACTTAAGGCTGACAATTCCCTTCTGGAAATGCAAAATGATGCGCTGTCCAAAAGAAATTTGGCCATTTCCAACGAAAATGACTCATTGCAAAGTAAAAATTATGATATGCTTTTGGAAATAATGCTGCTATATTTATAAATTATAATGTAGTCCAGATCTCTCATGTTGACTTTCATTCCATCTCTTACAGAAATTGAATCCGCGGACTTTGTAATTTCTGCCCATGTGGATTTTGAGTTTCTGCCCAGTGGATTTTAAGTTTCTGCCCAGTGGACTTTGAATTTCTTCCCAGAGGACCGCGACCTCGCTTTCAAGGCCAAAACAAAAAGACAAGCAATAAAGCTATTTCACTTGCTCTCCCACATTTATCATAAGCCAAAAAATTTACAATGAGAGCGACCAGTGCAGTTGCAGTAATTCACCACGGGAAAAAAGTGAAGGTTTGAATCGAACATCTGAAAAACAAGGGACATTTTCATTTTTCGTCTAGGTGGCATCATTGGCAAAATCTCCAAAGAGAGCGGCGGAGCAAATGACGTCTCTATACATTATTACTCTATGACATAAGAACTAGTTAGGCCTAACTTAACTTAAGCACTCCAAAGCGGAGCGGAGACTTAGGGGAGAGATGGAAAGGGGGAGAGCGGACGGCAGTGCGAGCGTGCGAGATGTAGACATCTGGATAAAACTGCCGCTCGACACTGCCTCCTGAAATTAAACGCCGTAAACATTTGACGTAAACATTCTCCCTCCCCTTGCGAGGACACCCGTAGCAAGAACCTCAGGATAGTAGGCTCAGGAATATGTTGCAAGTGAAGATCGGTCGTCCGTATGTAGAAGAGTGTGGTGGCCCTTTCCACACTTGTGGCAGTGATGACCACTGCGGCAGGAGTCCTTGGAATGATTGTGAGCCAAGCAATTGGAGCAGTACTTCTGGATATGTAATTCCTGGAACCGATTCTGGGGGCTTAGCCGTAGAAAGTGGTGGCACTTCCGTAGATAATGGATATTTTGGCAGACTCGGCATTGGTAGGATTTAATACCTCGAGTACGTCTGCCATCCAAGGCGGGGTATGGAACCCAATATTCGGATGGAGTATTCTTAGGAGGGACTTTTTGTACGGAAACTTGCGTTGAATAGGACAAAATGATGTGTGGAACTGAGGCGGATACTGGCCTTGGAGGGTCGGATCGAATCAGCGGAGTAGTAGGACCGCTGTTTCGATGCAGCAATGTGTGATGCCGATCTAAGCAAGTGAGACAGGTGTGTCTCGGATCCCTCCGAACTTATTTTACGTGGCGTGTTCCACAATGAAGGGATTACAACCACGGCAGGGATTACAACCCACAAGTGAGTATATAATGCACGGGTCTAGGTTAAGCGCCAGACCAACGCCCCGGGCTAGAAGCTATAGCTATGTACATAGCAACCACCCCAGTAGCAATTCGAGTACTTACTTGTCGGGCAAGCACTCCCCCTTGCATAGGGGCGAGATCTATCTAAAATCTCTACCGTTCTGTGGGTCACAGCACCCGAGTTGTATAACGCAACATCCACGTCGAGCCCGAGGACTCTACCCGCGATATAGGTGTCAACCACAGCCACCACGATACTCCCACAAAGGGGCCAACCTCAATGAGCAGCCTTGGAGCTGCTTAACCCGTGGTACCGAAATTACAGGCTCGGTGAGCCTCACCCCTTCAGCTCCGACAAGCTCGGATGGGGCAACCATTGCCATATTAGTCGCCTCCTACGACAAGCTATGGCAGGCTGTGACAGTATTCTTCGCCGCTACCACACGGCAAAGAGGGTTGGGACTACCGTCCCGGCGCCTGCGGTTCATCCCTCGTCGCTTCCATCCTTCGCCTCGAGAAGGCAGCATCGGCAAAAACTAGGAGACGCATCCGTTCTGGGGTCTCGACTACTCCCGCGACGATCCATCTTCCCTGGTCTCGAACGACTCCAAAGGCATCCAGGTCCCGCAGATCGTTCTACAGGCGGCATTCACACAGTATGTGGCGCCAGTCCTCTCTTGCCACGCCACATGAGCATGCGGTCGTGGTGCTGAGGGACCTGCCTTGCAGAAATGCGTTCATTGACCCGTGTCCTGTCAGCCAGAATCCGGCTTTGAGGGTGAAGACAAAGTCTTTCCTCTTGTAGACGAATGCTGCCTCTGGGAAAAACTCGCGAGTCACGGAGCCGTGTTCCGCGCGATCCCATCTGAGTTGCCACTCATTTAGCAGACATTCGTCTAGCAGCGCCATCTTAGCTTTCCAGTCCAACACGGACAAGTCCTGTCCGTGGAGCCAGTCGCTCTCATCCAGGGGAACATCCTTCCTCAGCTTGAACTTCACAGCGATCCTGTGAGCATCCAGATCCATTGGAGGAGCACCAGCAAGCACCTGCAGTGCCACCGTGGACACTGTGCGGCATACCGGTACGCATCCTAAAAGGATGGACCTCTGGCACGAGGTGAGGAGTTTAAGGGACTTGCCCCTACTCGCCGCATTGTACCAGACCGAGGCTCCAAAGAGTGCACAGGGGACCATGAGTCCGCTGTAAATCGTCCTCTTAGCACGGGAGCTGAGCCCCCAATCGACCCGCGCTAGCCCTCCGGCAACTCCAGCCAGCCGATCTCTGAGAGCAGAGATATGCGGGAGAAAACTCAACCGCTCGCCGACTAAGATGCCAAGGTACCGGCATTTGGTGACGTAGGGCAGGCTTGCTCCAGCAAACCGTACCGTCGGTCTCCTTGTGTGTGAAAGCTGTCCTTTCAGCAACATTATTGCCGTCTTGCTGGTTGACACACTCACTCCAACCTCAGCTCCCCAGGCTCCCACGATGTCCATCAACTGCGCGCCCTTCCGCTCCAGATCGGCACGGGAATTCCCGTCGACGAAAAGCAAAAGATCATCTGCAAACGCGCTCAGAGCACAATGTGGCTCCAAGCGCTGAAGCAGCACATCCATCAGTAAATTCCAAATAAATGGACCACTGACGGACCCTTGCGGGCAGCCCCGTGTAACCGCAACTGTGGCTGCTTCATACCTGCTGATGATGCTTGCGCTACGGCCGGAAAGTAGCTTTTCCACAAGTCGATTTCTCGACAGCCTACGTCGACAAGCCGATCCAGCACCGCACTCCACTCCACGTTGTCGAAGGCTCCCTTGAAATCGACAAAGATTCCAAGGACCCTCCTCTCGCGACTGTTGGCGACGGTGTTTTTGGCGTGCATCCACGCTTCCTCCACGCAGCGTCCAGGCCTGAATCCTTTACCAGCGGTATCACTCTCGGGTGCTTCCACTCGGCCGGAAAGTATCCTTCCGTGATGCACCGAGAGTACAGCTTCGTCAGGTGCTGAGGGATGGCACGCCATACCTCCTTGACAATACCGCCCGTGATGCCATCCATACCCGGCGATCGCCGGCTTCTCAGCCTCGCGACGCTGGTTGCCACCTCGAAGGCTTCGAGGATCGGTGGGGCACCAGGGGGTATGTCTTCTCGTGTCGTCGACTCCGCAACAGGGAAAAAGTTGCGGAGGAGCACACTTGCGCAGTCGTGCCAAGTTGCGGAAAGCGCGCCGTTCGACCGGAGACATCCGAGATCGGCTGTCTTTTTCCGGCCTCGGCATATTCGGTAGACGTGCCCCCATGGATCATCCTTGTGCCGTCCCACGAAGTCCCGCCAGTTTTGCTCCTTTGTCGTCAAGATAAGCTTCTTGTACTGGCCTGAGGCAAATCTCAGTCCAGCGGCAAGTTGATCAGCATCGTCGGTGCCACTCCGGCGAGCTGCCTGCAGCCTACGCCTCAGTCTCCTGACCTCTTGGCGCTTGGTACTTAGTTCAGGATTCCACCATATTACGTTTCCCCTCGCTGCAGGTGTCGTGCGCCCTATCACCCTGTCGCACACTTCGTGTACGATGGAGCGAAGGGCAGACACATGGTCGACCAAGAGCGATTCCTCCAGTTCCTCAAGGCTTTGTGCTGCACTCCTTAACTCCACACTGAATCTTTGCCAACTTGCATGGTAGAGCTTCCATTGCGGTACCGGAGCTAGGCTCTCAACGGTACTGCTCGGATGTGGAGTAACCTTAACAGTAATGATGTTGTGGTCACTCAGCTCCCAGAAGTCAACTCTCCACTCATATGTTGCCCATACTCGCGCTGCTTCGTTGGCAAAGGTCACGTCGGTATCACTTCTGGAGCGGTGATTATCGAACGTGAACACATGGCTGGCCATATTCAGCACACTGGCACCGCTTGCAATAATCCAATCGTTCATGAGCTGTCCCCGTTCGCGGTTCAGGCGGTCTCCAGAGTTGTCTGGAGATTTGCTGAACCACATAGGGGAAACTGCGTTGGCGTCAAGTCCGAGGATTGTCGGTGTTCTGCTAGCTAATAGCAGAACCGTATCCAGGTAATCAGTGTAGGGCTCCAGAGCAGCTAGATGCTGGCAGTATACGGAGGCCAGAAAGATTGTGCCATATCTTCCTGTGACACTCACGCACACTCCGTAGTCCGTCGTCAAAGCCTCGATGGGCATGCAGATGGCAGATGGGTCGTCCACGATGATGGCAGCTTTCTTCCTCCTATCGGCGAAGATCCTCATTCCTCCAGGCTGTCCAGTGAGTCGCTTGCCAGCGTCCACGTAGGGCTCCTGGACTAGTGCGAACAGGTGGCCAGCATCTCTTATCTGCTTGGCAAGCTCGATGACAGCGCAACGGCCTCGACCACAATTCGCTTGGATGAGGCTTAACATTATCAATGTCTAGCTTGCACCCTGGCTAGTAGCGCGCCGTATATCGGGCAGCCACCCGAAAGCATATAATGCCCCGAGGGCATTCCTTTATGCCGGCAGTTGCAGCAGTCCACCGCATTTCTGCATTTTGCCGCGACGTGGTCGTTCTGCCCACACTGGCGGCAGACCTGCTTCTCTCGGGGGTACCGACACTCGCTGACCTTGTGGTCAAAACCGACCGCCTTCTGGAACTCCTTGAGGCTCATCTCCTCGAAGTTTTTCTCCTTGAGCTCCATCATGAACTCGTCCGGTCCCACGGAGGTGTCCACATCCTGGACCGTAACACACGGCTTCGCAGCGGTGTTCCTCGACACCTTCAGGCCCACCTCGGCGAACTTTGCGGAGGCAACGACCTTCGACATCTTCGCCTGCGACGGCGTGCGAATAATCGCGCCGCCCCGCTTCAGCTCACGCACCTCATGCACTCGTACGCCCAGAGCGGCCGCTACCTCCTTGCGGATCTTCTCCGCGATCTGCCTGCCTGACAGGGCCGGGTCGTCGCACGCAACGACAGCCTACCATGTCTCCCGAATCTTCCGCGGTGCGGGTACCGTGGCAAGGGGGCAACAGGGGCAGCAGGTGAGGCCACGTGATGCGCACCTCTAGCAGCAGTGGCTGCGTATGAGGCGGCCGAGGCGACCGGTGTCTGCCTCCTCAGTCGGTCCTCCAGCACTCCAATGCGGACCAGCAGGGCTCCGACAACCTCCTCGTAGCGTTTTGCCAATAATTGCGTCTTGATGCTCACGGTAGGGCTTGCTACGTGGGACATCCTCATGATATCCGCTCGGATGTCGCCCATCTCGGCAGCAACGGCTCCATTTCCCCTCCATTCCCTGTCCGAGAAGGATTTCTCTGGGCTGGCTGGCACGACGAAGGTCCTTCCATCAGCAGCGGCTGCGACTGCGACAGCGTCGGCGGGGGCAGCGGCTGCGGCAGCGGCAGCGGCTGCGACTGCGGCAGCGGCAGCGGCGGTGGCAGCGGCGGGGGCAGCGGCGGGGGCAGCGGCGAGGGCAGCGGCAAAGGCGTCGGCAGGGGCAGCGGCGGTAAGGTCAGCGGCGTTTGCATCCAGCGCCAACATTTTACACCTCGAGGCTTCCCTCAGCGGCGTTTTGTTGCGCTTGCCTCTGGGGCGCCCTCTGTCCGAGCTGCTTCCACGGCTGCTCGCACTTTCGCTCCCGGACTCCACACCCTCCATTTTGGGTGGCGCCATCTGCCGGTTATCGGCCCTACTTCTTAAGTTCTTCGGTAGCCGAGACTTACCCTTTGCTATCAGCTGGTCCAAAAAAGCTCGGTCAGCTGATCAGCTGACTTAAGCTCAGCGGAGACACGAACCGCACAGCTGTGGCCGACAAAAAGTGCCTAAATAAGGCAAACGCCTCTCTCGAGAGAGCGCCTCTCTCGCGACAAACGTGTCTTAATGGAAAATTTCCAAAAAGAAAAACACGAATATCGTCCGATTTTCGCAGAATTTCGAACGGAAAACACGCGCACTGTGTTTGCAAGCACGAAACACGAATTTTCGCACTATTTTCAACAATGTACCTGTGGTTTTACTGCCTAAATGCACTTTACTCGCGGAGCGTACGGAAAAACACGTCTGTTCGCGCGAGCAATCTAACACCGACTGAGGCAAGTGAGACAGTTGTGAGCGCTTGTGCACTCCCGGAATTGATGGCTGCTTGCAAAGCAATTGGAGCACAACTGCTTCCTTTGGATATAGGCTAGGCGATCGTCTACCGTCATTTGTAGGAAGCGTGGACATATACGCACGGGATGGTTCCTCTTCGAACACAGATCGCAGACTTTGGGTTTCGGAACTAACCTTGTGTTGAAGGAATTTATTTTTGAAAATTCTGCCGCCCGATTTGTGTCTTTGGACTGGGCGTGGAAGAAATTGGCAGATCGGAAGCTATCGACGGCCTCAAGAGTTCGATGGCGCTCCGTCAAATAGGAATCAAGCTCAAGCCACGTAGGAATTTCGGATTTATTTTGGATGGATTGCTCCCATAATGAGAGAGTGAGCTATGTTAGTTTTGTCGAGCACATATAAAGCAGGATAGCGTCCCAATTCGCAAAATTAACGCCGGAAAATTTTAAGAAAGTTAAGCAACTTTGAAGTTCCTTTAAGGCTGCTCCCGATTCCTGTGCTATGGATTGCACATTGAAAAGTGTTTTCAGGTGACTGTTCACCTGCAATCGCTTATTTTCGAAACGCTCAGTTAGGTTTTTCCAGCCTGAGCGAAAGCCATCGTTGGTGAGTGGGGATCTCGAAACTATGGAATGAGCTTCGAAACTTGTTTTTGAATTTAAGTGGAATAATTTTTCAACGGGCGTTTGACTCGGATTGTCTATGTATATTGCCGTGAAAAGGTCCCGGAAAGTCGGCCAGCGAAGATAATCGCCAGAGAAAACCTCTGTGTCGATAGGAGGGAGTCGACAGCCATAAGACGTGGAATTTTGGGACGGAGGTACTGGAGCTTGAGGTAGTTGGGAGGAGCCTTTTTGGATTTGTTCCATGAGCTGCGCGGCAAACATTTCATAGGTGGAGTACGTTTTGGTAATACTTGGATTTTAGTATGGATTTCGTATCTGCGGCGCCCTCGCCTGCAGCTATAATGCAGTCGGAACATATGTCGTACCGTTTGATTTTACAGGCGGATAACGTTGGGGTGGGAGCACCTGGAGCGTTCACAGTGGCCTCAAAGTGGATCAGACAGTCAGCTGTGGCCATAAATCGGGCTAAAGCGGATATGACTGATGTTGCCATGACGTGAAATAACTTAAAATGTTTAATTCAGAAGTAAGGAAACGGGCTAGAATCCAATTGGAATTTAGGAACCAATCAAGATTGTAACAAGGGAGAACGCTATAGTCGAGTACCTCGACTATCAGATACCCGTTACTCAGCTAAAGGGGCGAAAGGGAAATGGAGATATGCAAGCAGCAAAGCGAGATTTAAGTGCGCCACCTACCGGCGGAAGACAGATTTAAGCGTTATGGGCGTTAGAGGGGGCGTGGCACATTTTTTTGGATCAATCGATAGGTATTGACGAGACCAATACATTTCAGTGAAAATTTTTTATCTAACATGAAAATTGTGGGCGCCACAGGTTTGGGCGGTTTGTGGGCGTTATAGTGGGCGTGGTCGACCAAGAGCGATTCCTCCAGTTCCTCAAGGCTTTGTGCTGCACTCCTTAACTCCACACTGAATCTTTGCCAACTTGCATGGTAGAGCTTCCATTGCGGTACCGGAGCTAGGCTCTCAACGGTACTGCTCGGATGTGGAGTAACCTTAACAGTAATGATGTTGTGGTCACTCAGCTCCCAGAAGTCAACTCTCCACTCATATGTTGCCCATACTCGCGCTGCTTCGTTGGCAAAGGTCACGTCGGTATCACTTCTGGAGCGGTGATTATGGAACGTGAACACATGGCTGGCCATATTCAGCACACTGGCACCGCTTGCAATAATCCAATCGTTCATGAGCTGTCCCCGTTCGCGGTTCAGGCCGTCTCCAGAGTTGTCTGGAGATTTGCTGAACCACATAGGGGAAACTGCGTTGGCGTCAAGTCCGAGGATTGTCGGTTTTCTGCTAGCTAATAGCAGAACCGTATCCAGGTAATCAGTGTAGGGCTCCAGAGCAGCTAGATGCTGGCAGTATACGGAGGCCAGAAAGATTGTGCCATATCTTCCTGTGACACTCACGCACACTCCGTAGTCCGTCGTCAAAGCCTCGATGGGCATGCAGATGGCAGATGGGTCGTCCACGATGATGGCAGCTTTCTTCCTCCTATCGGCGAAGATCCTCATTCCTCCAGGCAGTCCAGTGAGTCGCTTGCCAGCGTCCACGTAGGGCTCCTGGACTAGTGCGAACAGGTGGCCAGCATCTCTCATCTGCTTGGCAAGCTCGATGACAGCGCAACGGCCTCGACCACAATTCGCTTGGATGAGGCTTAACATTATCAATGTCTAGCTTGCACCCTGGCTAGTAGCGCGCCGTATATCGGGCAGCCACCCGAAAGCATATAATGCCCCGAGGGCATTCCTTTATGCCGGCAGTTGCGGCAGTCCACCGCATTTCTGCATTTTGCCGCGACGTGGTCGTTCTGCCCACACTGGCGGCAGACCTGCTTCTCTCGGGGGTACCGACACTCGCTGACCTTGTGGTCAAAACCGACCGCCTTCTGGAACTCCTTGAGGCTCATCTCCTCGAAGTTTTTCTCCTTGAGCTCCATCATGAACTCGTCCGGTCCCACGGAGGTGTCCACATCCTGGACCGTAACACACGGCTTCGCAGCGGTGTTCCTCGACACCTTCAGGCCCACCTCGGCGAACTTTGCGGAGGCAACGACCTTCGACATCTCCGCCTGCGACGGCGTGCGAATAATCGCGCCGCCCCGCTTCAGCTCACGCATCTCATGCACTCGTACGCCCAGAGCGGCCGCTACCTCCTTGCGGATCTTCTCCGCGATCTGCCTGCCTGACAGGGCCGGGTCGTCGCACGCAACGACAGCCGACCATGTCTCCCGAATCTTCCGCGGTGCGGGTACGGGGGCAAGGGGGGCAACAGGGGCAGCAGGTGAGGCCACGTGATGCGCACCTCTAGCAGCAGTGGCTGCGTATGAGGCGGCCGAGGCGACCGGTGTCTGCCTCCTCAGTCGGTCCTCCAGCACTCCAATGCGGACCAGCAGGGCTCCGACAACCTCCTCGTAGCGTTTTGCCAATAATTGCGTCTTGATGCTCACGGTAGGGCTTGCTACGTGGGACATCCTCATGATATCCGCACGGATGTCGCCCATCTCGGCAGCAACGGCTCCATTTCCCCTCCATTCCCTGTCCGAGAAGGATTTCTCTGGGCTGGCTGGCTAGACGACGGTCCTTCCATCAGCAGCGGCTGCGACTGCGACAGCGTCGGCGGGGGCAGCGGCTGCGGCAGCGGCAGCGGCTGCGACTGCGGCAGCGGCAGCGGCGGTGGCAGCGGCGGGGGCAGCGGCGGGGGCAGCGGCAAAGGCGTCGGCAGGGGCAGCGGCGGTAAGGTCAGCGGCGTTTGCATCCAGCGCCAACATTTTACACCTCGAGGCTTCCCTCAGCGGCGTTTTGTTGCGCTTGCCTCTGGGGCGCCCTCTGCCCGAGCTGCTTCCACGGCTGCTCGCACTTTCGCTCCCGGACTCCATACCCTCCATTTTGGGTGGCGCCATCTGCCGTTTATCGGCCCTACTTCTTAAGTTCTTCGGTAGCCGAGACTTACCCTTTGCTATCAGCTGGTCCAAAAAAGCTCGGTCAGCTGATCAGCTGACTTAAGCTCAGCGGAGACACGAACCGCACAGCTGTGGCCGACAAAAAGTGCCTAAATAAGGCAAACGCCTCTCTCGAGAGAGCGCCTCTCTCGCGACAAACGTGTCTTAATGGAAAATTTCCAAAAAGAAAAACACGAATATCGTCCGATTTTCGCAGAATTTCGAACGGAAAACACGCGCACTGTGTTTGCAAGCACGAAACACGAATTTTCGCACTATTTTCAACAATGTACCTGTGGTTTTACTGCCTAAATGCACTTTACTCGCGGAGCGTACGGAAAAACACGTCTGTTCGCGCGAGCAATCTAACACCGACTGAGGCAAGTGAGACAGTTGTGAGCGCTTGTGCACTCCCGGAATTGATGGCTGCTTGCAAAGCAATTGGAGCACAACTGCTTCCTTTGGATATAGGCTAGGCGATCGTCTGCCGTCATTTGTAGGAAGCGTGGACATATACGCACGGGATGGTTTCTCTTCGAACACAGATCGCAGACTTTGGGTTTCGGAACTAACCTTGTGTTGAAGGAATTTATTTTTGAAAATTCTGCCGCCCGATTTGTGTCTTTGGACTGGGCGTGGAAGAAATTGGCAGATCGGAAGCCATCGACGGCCTCAAGAGTTCGATGGCGCTCCGTCAAATAGGAATCAAGCTCAAGCCACGTAGGAATTTCGGATTTATTTTGGATGGATTGCTCCCATAATGAGAGAGTGAGCTATGTTAGTTTTGTCGAGCACATATAAAGCAGGATAGCGTCCCAATTCTCAAAATTAACACCGGAAAATTTTAAGAAAGTTAAGCAACTTTGAAGTTCCTTTAAGGCTGCTCCCGATTCCTGTGCTATGGATTGCACATTGAAAAGTGTTTTCAGGTGACTGTTCACCTGCAATCGCTTATTTTCGAAACGCTCAGTTAGGTTTTTCCAGCCTGAGCGAAAGCCATCGTTGGTGAGTGGGGATCTCGAAACTATGGAATGAGCTTCGCCACTTGTTTTTGAATTTAAGTGGAATAATTTTTCAACGGGCGTTTGACTCGGATTGTCTATGTATATTGCCGTGAAAAGGTCCCGGAAAGTCGGCCAGCGAAGATAATCGCCAGAGAAAACCTCTGTGTCGATAGGAGGGAGTCGACAGCCATAAGACGTGGAATTTTGGGACGGAGGTACTGGAGCTTGAGGTAGTTGGGAGGAGCCTTTTTGGATTTGTTCCATGAGCTGCGCGGCAAACATTTCATAGGTGGAGTACGTTTGGTAATACTTGGATTTTAGTATGGATTTCGTGTCTGCGGCGCCCTCGCCTGCAGCTATAATGCAGTCGGAACATATGTCGTATGCTGCCTTTACCGTTTGATTTTACAGGCGGATAACGTTGGGGTGGGAGCACCTGGAGCGTTCACAGTGGCCTCAAAGTGGATCAGACAGTCAGCTGTGGCCATAAATCGGGTTAAAGCGGATATGACTGATGTTGCCATGACGTGAAATAACTTAAAATGTTTAATTCAGAAGTAAGGAAACGGGCTAGAATCCAATTGGAATTTAGGAACCAATCAAGATTGTAACAAGGGAGAACGCTATAGTCGAGTACCTCGACTATCAGATACCCGTTACTCAGCTAAAGGGGCGAAAGGGAAATGGAGATATGCAAGCAGCAAAGCGAGATTTAAGTGCGCCACCTACCGGCGGAAGACAGATTTAAGCGTTATGGGCGTTAGAGGGGGCGTGGCACATTTTTTTGGATCAATCGATAGGTATTGACGAGACCAATACATTTCAGTGAAAATTTTTTATCTAGCATGAAAATTGTGGGCGCCACAGGTTTGGGCGGTTTGTGGGCGTTATAGTGGGCGTGGTCGACCAAGAGCGATTCCTCCAGTTCCTCAAGGCTTTGTGCTGCACTCCTTAACTCCACACTGAATCTTTGCCAACTTGCATGGTAGAGCTTCCATTGCGGTACCGGAGCTAGGCTCTCAACGGTACTGCTCGGATGTGGAGTAACCTTAACAGTAATGATGTTGTGGTCACTCAGCTCCCAGAAGTCAACTCTCCACTCATATGTTGCCCATACTCGCGCTGCTTCGTTGGCAAAGGTCACGTCGGTATCACTTCTGGAGCGGTGATTATCGAACGTGAACACATGGCTGGCCATATTCAGCACACTGGCACCGCTTGCAATAATCCAATCGTTCATGAGCTGTCCCCGTTCGCGATTCAGGCGGTCTCCAGAGTTGTCTGGAGATTTGCTGAACCACATAGGGGAAACTGCGTTGGCGTCAAGTCCAAGGATTGTCGGTGTTCTGCTAGCTAATAGCAGAACCGTATCCAGGTAATCAGTGTAGGGCTCCAGAGCAGCTAGATGCTGGCAGTATACGGAGGCCAGAAAGATTGTGCCATATCTTCCTGTGACACTCACGCACACTCCGTAGTCCGTCGTCAAAGCCTCGATGGGCATGCAGATGGCAGATGGGTCGTCCACGATGATGGCAGCTTTCTTCCTCCTATCGGCGAAGATCCTCATTCCTCCAGGCAGTCCAGTGAGTCGCTTGCCAGCGTCTACGTAGGGCTCCTGGACTAGTGCGAACAGGTGGCCAGCATCTCTCATCTGCTTGGCAAGCTCGATGACAGCGCAACGGCCTCGACCACAATTCGCTTGGATGAGGCTTAACATTATCAATGTTTAGCTTGCACCCTGGCTAGTAGCGCGCCGTATATCGGGCAGCCACCCGAAAGCATATAATGCCCCGAGGGCATTCCTTTATGCCGGCAGTTGCGGCAGTCCACCGCATTTCTGCATTTTGCCGCGACGTGGTCGTTCTGCCCACACTGGCGGCAGACCTGCTTCTCTCGGGGGTACCGACACTCGCTGACCTTGTGGTCAAAACCGACCGCCTTCTGGAACTCCTTGAGGCTCATCTCCTCGAAGTTTTTCTCCTTGAGCTCCATCATGAACTCGTCCGGTCCCACGGAGGTGTCCACATCCTGGACCGTAACACACGGCTTCGCAGCGGTGTTCCTCGACACCTTCAGGCCCACCTCGGCGAACTTTGCGGAGGCAACGACCTTCGACATCTCCGCCTGCGACGGCGTGCGAATAATCGCGCCGCCCCGCTTCAGCTCACGCACCTCATGCACTCGTACGCCCAGAGCGGCCGCTACCTCCTTGCGGATCTTCTCCGCGATCTGCCTGCCTGACAGGGCCGGGTCGTCGCACGCAACGACAGCCGACCATGTCTCCCGAATCTTCCGCGGTGCGGGTACGGGGGCAAGGGGGGCAACAGGGGCAGCAGGTGAGGCCACGTGATGCGCACCTCTAGCAGCAGTGGCTGCGTATGAGGCGGCCGAGGCGACCAGTTTTTTTATTGAGCCAATGAATTCTTCTGGCCTAGGTATATATTTAGTTAATTTATAAGTGCCTTCTAGAATAAAAAGATTTTCAGTAATGGAATTTAGGAGAAAAGCGGTAGCCATTCCTTATTTAGAAAAAATAGTAGTAGTTCCATGTTTGCATTTTTTTTAAAATAGGACTTTTAGTTTTTTTTTAAAGGAGGTGTTTAGTCCGTAGGCGTAATTTTAATATGAATCGGGCATATTTATTGCGACGGCGCTTTAAATATCTTTTGAAGATTCACCTACCTTGGTTCGAGTAACAAAAAAAAAAAAAAAAAACGGTAGTTGTATTATTTGTATTATTTGATTTATTATTTCTCTTTATTTTATTATTGTTTATTTACTCTAGTGAGTTAATAAATCTGTGTTATTGTGTAATTTTGTAATTTTTCTTCTTTTTTTTAAAGATTCAACTGAACGACAAATGGCAGAGTTGAAAGGTATGTTTTATAACCCTACACTGAAAATAGTAATCGCCCTGATTTTTAGAAATTTGTCGTTAATGGCGATTTATTTTATTAATTTAGAGTACGATAAATACGAATACTATTTAATATTAATTCTGTTACTTACATAAAAATAGTATTCGTTTTGTTTGAAAATTTATCGTACTCTAAATTTATAAAATAAATCGCCATTAACGACAAATTTCTAAAAATCAGGGCGATTACTATTTTCAGTCTATTTTGATGTTTCATTTATTTTTTGTAATATACATAAATTAAAATTTCAGAAGAGGTTCTCCAAATCCGCAGGGAGGTCTCTATTGTAACTCAGAAGTTGGACATTTTGGCGGACAAACTGGCGGAAAACACCACACTTTTAAAAGTATCATTTGATCCTGAGAAAGAGATTTCGGGCGCGGTACCATTTCCGCTAAAAACAGAAGAGGAACTAGATGAGTTCGAAAATTCCTTGACCCCGGAGCTTATCGGTTTTAACGCAAGTATCGAGCAAGGCCGACTTGTTTTTGCATTTTTATGTTTCTTTTTTATATCTATTTGCAGACAAAGAAAATATCAAAAATTATTGGGAGCGAACCGCTGTCAAAGCGGTTCAAACTTATTATAGCAGAAGATATTATCAATGACTACAATTTGGACGGGTCCAACGGGAAAAAGTCCCTCAGATGCCGTATAGGGTTATACGGAGTTCTTAAAGGTAAATACACAAATAAAAAAGTAAAACGCATTTCTAAACATATGCATTACATTTTTCAGGAGCGTTGGCCAAGGACTCCGAGGACCCGGACAAATCTTTAAGAAAGGCAATGACTAATGTTAAAAATAAACTTACGAAGCAAAAACACAGAAATAATAACTGTACAATTTTTGAAAATCTAAATAATACTGTATAATTAAAATGAATTAAAAAGAAATTAAATATGTATGTATTTTAAATTCTATTTTTTTATAATTGAAAACTCAAGGAAAAATTTTGATTTTCACAAGTTATTCACTTGGGACGTGTCCCTTGCAAGTGATTTCACAAGTGAAAACTCAAGGGAAAATTCTGATTTTCCCAAGTGATTCACTTGGGACGTGTCCCTTGCAAGTGATTTCACAAGTGAAAACTCAAGGAAAAATTCTGATTTTCCCAAGTGATTCACTTGGGACGAGTCACCTGCACGTGACAGGCCATACGAAAAATGAGTATAAGGAACAAGTGAAATCCCGTAGGACTTCGAAAAATTTTCATTTGAATTTTCACTTGTGAAAATGCGGACATCCCATACAATTTTCTATATGGATCGTCACTTGTTCTTCACTTGTGCACGAGTACATGTCCCAGGTGATTCACAAGTGAAACTTTTTTTTTGGAACTGAAGGGTAAGTAGTTTTGGGATTCTTTCTTATCCCACAGAAGCTGCATTCGCTTCTTCTCCACCTTGGCAGCATCTTCCGGATGCATGGCGTTGAGCTCCCCTTCCCAATAGGCCAATATGGGCCTTGATAGATTGAGGTTGTCCCGCTGATGCTGCAGGAAGTCTCCGCGTCCTCCAGCTCCGGTTCAGCTGCATAGTAGCGGAAAGAGGTGGAGTCCAGTGACTCTTCAATGGAGATCTCGTCTGAGATCGCACTACTGGTGGTCCTGCTATAATTGAAATGATTAGTACAACGTAACCAAATTCATTTGGCCAGAACCTACCTTCTTTTCGAGGCAAGAAGTCCATGTACGGAGCGAATTTCCACTCGGAATACTCCTTTCCACTGGGCTTCTCCAGCGGATCTTGTATCGCTTGTATCTGCAGGAAAAAGATATTTGGTAAAGGTGCGCCATCTAGGAGTCAATGTTAGAGCTAGGAAGGGGCATAGAAAGAGTTGGAGGAGAGTAACAGGGTGAAATGTCAACCTCATTATGGGGCATTGTCTCTCCTCTCCTAGGACTCCACAGGGGTTAGCGCCAAGAGTCAAGCGTCCATAGAGTTCTTTCCATTTTCACATCTCCTGAGGATCGGTTGTGCGCTACTTAAGACTTATAATTCTTAGCTACACCACGCTTGGGTGAAATAAGTGTTCAAAGGTTCAAAGGAAAGAGCAAGGAAGCGATTTATTTTTGGCCATCGCTAAGTCCGTGGAGGTAAGGAAGTGCAGAGGTGTCTACGGCACAGACCAGCAGGAGCCGCGATCGGAAAATATACTTTTTTGGGAGTTTCATTGGCATAGAACAAACATAAAAGTTCCACTTAAGGGGCAACAGTCGAACATTTGGGTTTGAGCGCCTAGTTGTCTCGCGACCGCGCTCTATAGCCGTCCAATCTCTTTTTGTGCCTAATGATTTACTACCGAAAAGTTAAGAAAAAAAGCGAGTTTTCCGCCGGATAAGTGTCCAAGGCTTGGATCGAATTCGTGGAGTGGGATCGGCGACGGTCATGCGCTGATCGAGTGATTTCCGCGGGAAAATTCGCCAAACTTAAAGGCCCCGTAAGACTGCAGCCGTGAAGCGAATGTGAAGAAGAAAAGGCGACTAGTCACTTAGAGAAATGCGGTTCGGTGAAAGGAGAGTTTAATTTTAAATAAGATAGATTTTTTTTTTAGTGAATAAGTGATTTTGTTAGTTTTGTGGGCCAAAGCCAATTCCAAAAAGAGGAAAAACAAGAAAGGAAGTTAACTTCTGCAAGCCGAAGTTTGTATACCCTTGCAGCTATAATTATTAAATTTAAAACTAATTAAAAATGTTATTTCCAAGCGTATGAGATTATATGATAAAAAGCAACGAAGCTATAATTTGTTTCATATTATTTTATCACCAATTTTCCGATCGTTCCTATTGCAGCTATATGATATAGTCGTCCGATTCTTATAATATTAAATTCAAAATTCAGAACTAACTAAAAAATGTTTTTTCCAAGCGTAGGAGGTTATATGTTAAAAAACACCAACGATATAATTAAAAAAAAATTTTTTTCCGATTATTCCTATGGGAGCTATAAAATATAGTTGTCCGATCCGGCTGGTTCCGCCTTATATACTACCTGCAAACGATATAAGACTTTTGGGAAAATTTCAGCCCGATAGCTTTAAAACTGAGAGACTAGTTTGCGTAGAAACGTACGGACAGACGGACAGACGGACATTGCTAGATCGGCTCGTCTAGTCATGCTGATCAAGAATATATATACTTTATGGGGTCGAAAACGTCTCCTTCACTGCGTTGCAAACTTCTGACATAGAGTAAGAAACTATATAGAGGCTCCAATTACTCTGCCGGTAGCTGCGGCCTACGCCGAGGTTTGAAGGTGTGGGGAAAAAATCAGTTGTTTGAACTTGTGCGAGGGACCAGCATGGGACGCAACCGCCGTAAGAGCTGCGTGCGAAAGAAGAGTACTGATAGTAGGGGTTGTATTCAAGATTTATTGGCGGTTTTCTGGGTAAAACAGCACAAAATGAATTTCTAAAATAAACTGCCTTCGGATTTGGTTTAATATTGATGAACATGGGAAATCTTTTAATAAATTTAATTTAAACTAAAAAATTTCATGTCTATTCATTGAAAGGTTTTCACCTCACTTGGCTTGGCGTGACGTCACGAGGCTGGACGCAAGGTTTGACGTGACGTCACGATGCTCGACGTCTACCCATACAATCACATATTCTCTCTGTAAAAATAGGCTTGAAGAGCTCGAATCGAGCCAAAATGGGGCGCGCATTTCAAATTTGTTTGTTAGTAACGGACATTAAACATATTTGAAATATATTGTAAATAAATATAAGACAACAAAATAAATATAAGAGAAGTATGCAATTATATTACTTTAATAAGCTTACTAATAAAATAAATTTTATAGATAAAGCATACGTTGGTTTAAACATTAATTAATATAATAAAAAATAATAAGCATTAAATATATTTTTAAGTATACAAATGCGTGTATGTATTTTTATTAAAAACTTATATACATTAGCAAGTGAATTTGGTTTTATTGTTTACTTTTCTCTTTTGTGTTTTTACAAAAATTATATTCACATACGAACTTATAACACTAGGTAAGGCGTCGTCGGTTTTACAAACAATATATATATATAATATATAATATATAATATATAATATATAATATATAATATATAATATATAATATATAATATATAATATATAATATATAATATATAATATATAATATATAATATATAATATATAATATATAATATATAATATATAATATATAATATATAATATATAATATATAATATATAATATATAATATATAATATATAATATATACATATATATAATATAATATGGGTGCTATTCTTCTTTCACAGATTTTAAAAAATAGTTTTGTGAATATTTAAATTCTTTACATTACATCTGTAATAAAATGTATTTTTTGCAGCCATATCTTTTTGCAACGCAAAAATAGTGATAAAGTGAAAAACAAGTTTGAATGAAAGTGTGCAAATTTGATTTGCTTTTTTAACGCGAATATATAAACGTATACATTTACTTAAAACTAAAACGATGTACCTAAGTACAGTTAAAAAGGATAAATGGCAGGAATAAAAGGGTAAGTTAGATTATAAGAGCTTGTTTTTGTTATCATCTTTTACTTTTAGTTAGATGCTGCAATGTTTTTTATATGTACAGTGACGAACTTAAGTGTTGGCACACTTAGTATCTTGAACATCAAGTGCGCTTTTCTACCTTTATAAATGTATTATAAAATTCAACCTAACTTTTTTGGATAAGGGGAATAATTAACTACCAAATTAATTTTGTTTTAATAAAATATCTCGAAAAACTAAGTTTTTAAAATTAAAAAAACAAACAATAGGCAGAATTAGGTGCACAAAAGTATGGGCACACTTGTGTTTTTAATAACTATTTCGTTAACACTTAACCGATTTGGTTGCTTTTTTTGCCAAACTTGATTTGACACTATATCTTAAGGGGTATAATGCTAAATCAGTACCATAAAATCGATTTAGTACCTTAAATTACACCATCTTCTCATGAGACATTCACAAATGTTAGTATACAACTGATTTACTGATAATTGAATAACACATTTATACAGGTAGAAAAGCGCACTTAAAGTTCAAGATACTAAGTGTGCCAACACTTATCTGTGTAACTTTACACTGGTCGGCATAAGTATTTTGACGAAACAAAAGTTAAAATATACCTTTGATGCGAGAAATTTAAATATTTTGCTGAAGTGCACAAAATGAAAATATTTTAGGCAGTGTATTAATTTGGTGGAATATATAAGAATTTTTCGTCACAAAAGTTGATATCAGAACTTTGTATGTTGATGGTGCGTGATCGTCACGACCTCGTTAAGGGGTGTTTTTGCTTGATTTTACATGTAATAACACAGGAACACATAAATTATGTGTATTTAGTAGTCGACTTTGCACAATCTCTTTGTGCGCTTCGTTACTACGTGTTGCCGTCCCCACTAATTTTTATACCCTTGCAGAGGGTATATTGATTTCAGTCAGAAGTTTGCAACGCAGTGAAGGAGACGTTTCCGACCCCATAAAGTATATATATTCTTGATCAGCATCACTAGACGAGTCGATCTAGCCATGTCCGTCTGTCCGTCTGTCCGTCCGTTTCTTCGCAAACTAGTCTCTCAGTTTTAAAGCTATCGGGCTGAAACTTTCCCAAAAGTCTTATATCTTTTGCAGGTAGTATATAAGTCGGAACCAGCCGGATCGGACAACTATATCTTATAGCTCCCATAGGAATAATCGGAAAAAAATTTTTAAAAAACTATATCTTTGGTGTTTTTTAACATATAACCTCCTACGCTTGAAAATAACATTTTTTAACAAGTTTTAAATTTCGAATTAAATCTTATCAAAATCGGACGACTATATCATATAGCTGCCATAGGAACGATCGTAAAATTGGTGGGAAAATAATATGAAACAAATTATAGCTTCGGTGTTTTTTAACATATAACCTTCTACGCTTAGAAATATCATTTTTTAATTAGTTCTGAGTTTCGAATTTAATTTTATCAAGATCGGACGACTATATCATATAGCTGCCATAGGAACGATCGGAGAATTAGTGGGAAAGTTATATGGAACAAATTATAGCTTCGGTGTTTTTTTATCATATAACCTCCTACGCTTGGATATAACATTTTTTAATTAATTTTGAGTTTCGAATCTAATTTTATCAAAATCGAACGACTATATCATATGGCTGCCATAGGAACGATCGAAAAATTGGTGGGAAAATAATATGAAACAAATTATAGCTTCGGTGTTTTTTGACATATTATCATTTTTTGTACTTTTATATTTAAAAACTATATCTGCAAGGGTATTCAAGCTTCGGCTTGCCGAAGTTAACTTCTTTTCTTGTTTTTAATTAGGTTATATTCCAGTGCATGAACCAACGTTTAGCACTTGGAAAAAAAGAGTTTTATCAAAAAAGGTAGGACTACCATTAAAAATGAATTGACCTCTCAAACTGAAACGCTTGGATCGAGATCTTCTAATAATTCAGCTGGAGTTACGAAATGTACACAGCAAGGATTGAGCTCTCCTAGTGATTTTGGTGTAAATATACCCCACAGATCAAGTTCTTCAATATTATTTAAGTTATTGAGCTTAAAATAAGTATTTAGAAAAAGGATTGAGCTCTTCCACTGAAAATAAGTATTTTGAAAATGGATTGAGCTCTCCCACTGAAAATAAGTATTCAGAAAAAGGATTGAGCTCTCCAGTATATGATACATTTTTGCCACGAGGATCGAGCACTCCTTTAAATCATAAATTTTTACCACAAGAATTAGGCATAATTCTTAAAAATAAAAATGTGGCATCAACACGAATTAATAAAGGCTTACAATTGCAAAACATAAAATTAAGAAATGAGAACAAAAAATTGAAAGCCGGTAATAATTCGATGCTTGTAAAAAATAATAACATTGATAAATTAAATAAAATCATCAATAAAAAGTTGTGTAAACTTAAGGCTGACAATTCCCTTCTGGAAATGCAAAATGATGCGCTGTCCAAAAGAAATTTGGCCATTTCCAACGAAAATGACTCATTGCAAAGTAAAAATTATGATATGCTTTTGGAAATAATGCTGCTATATTTATAAATTATAATGTAGTCCAGATCTCTCATGTTGACTTTCATTCCATCTCTTACAGAAATTGAATCCGCGGACTTTGTAATTTCTGCCCATGTGGATTTTGAGTTTCTGCCCAGTGGATTTTAAGTTTCTGCCCAGTGGACTTTGAATTTCTTCCCAGAGGACCGCGACCTCGCTTTCAAGGCCAAAACAAAAAGACAAGCAATAAAGCTATTTCACTTGCTCTCCCACATTTATCATAAGCCAAAAAATTTACAATGAGAGCGACCAGTGCAGTTGCAGTAATTCACCACGGGAAAAAAGTGAAGGTTTGAATCGAACATCTGAAAAACAAGGGAAATTTTCATTTTTCGCCTAGGTGGCATCATTGGCAAAATCTCCAAAGAGAGCGGCGGAGCAAATGACGTCTCTATACATTATTACTTTATGACATAAGAACTAGTTAGGCCTAACTTAACTTAAGCACTCCAAAGCGGAGCGGAGACTTAGGGGAGAGATGGAAAGGGGGAGAGCGGACGGCAGTGCGAGCGTGCGAGATGTAGACATCTGGATAAAACTGCCGCTCGACACTGCCTCCTGAAATTAAACGCCGTAAACATTTGACGTAAACATTCTCCCTCCCCTTGCGAGGACACCCGTAGCAAGAACCTCAGGATAGTAGGCTCAGGAATATGTTGCAAGTGAAGATCGGTCGTCCGTATGTAGAAGAGTGTGGTGGCCCTTTCCACACTTGTGGCAGTGATGACCACTGCGGCAGGAGTTCTTGGAATGATTGTGAGCCAAGCAATTGGAGCAGTACTTCTGGATATGTAATTCCTGGAACCGATTCTGGGGGCTTAGCCGTAGAAAGTGGTGGCACTTCCGTAGATAATGGATATTTTGGCAGACTCGGCATTGGTAGGATTTAATACCTCGAGTACGTCTGCCATCCAAGGCGGGGTATGGAACCCAATATTCGGATGGAGTATTCTTAGGAGGGACTTTTTGTACGGAAACTTGCGTTGAATAGGACAAAATGATGTGTGGAACTGAGGCGGATACTGGCCTTGGAGGGTCGGATCGAATCAGCGGAGTAGTAGGACCGCTGTTTCGATGCAGCAATGTGTGATGCCGATCTAGGCAAGTGAGACAGGTGTGTCTCGGATCCCTCCGAACTTATTTTACGTGGCGTGTTCCACAATGAAGGGATTACAACCACGGCAGGGATTACAACCCACAAGTGAGTATATAATGCACGGGTCTAGGTTAAGCGCCAGACCAACGCCCCGGGCTAGAAGCTATAGCTATGTACATAGCAACCACCCCAGTAGCAATTCGAGTACTTACTTGTCGGGCAAGCACTCCCCCTTGCGTAGGGGCGAGATCTATCTAAAATCTCTACCGTTCTGTGGGTCACAGCACCCGAGTTGTATAACGCAACATCCACGTCGAGCCCGAGGACTCTACCCGCGATATAGGTGTCAACCACAGCCACCACGATACTCCCACAAAGGGGCCAACCTCAATGAGCAGCCTTGGAGCTGCTTAACCCGTGGTACCGAAATTACAGGCTCGGTGAGCCTCACCCCTTCAGCTCCGACAAGCTCGGATGGGGCAACCATTGCCATATTAGTCGCCTCCTACGACAAGCTATGGCAGGCTGTGACAGTATTCTTCGCCGCTACCACACGGCAAAGAGGGTTGGGACTACCGTCCCGGCGCCTGCGGTTCAACCCTCGTCGCTTCCATCCTTCGCCTCGAGAAGGCAGCATCGGCAAAAACTAGGAGACGCATCCGTTCTGGGGTCTCGACTTCTCCCGCGACGATCCATCTTCCCTGGTCTCGAACGACTCCAAAGGCATCCAGGTCCCGCAGATCGTTCTACAGGCGGCATTCACACAGTATGTGGCGCCAGTCCTCTCTTGCCACGCCACATGAGCATGCGGTCGTGGTGCTGAGGGACCTGCCTTGCAGAAATGCGTTCATTGACCCGTGTCCTGTCAGCCAGAATCCGGCTTTGAGGGTGAAGACAAAGTCTTTCCTCTTGTGTGTTCCGCGCGATCCCATCTGAGTTGCCACTCATTTAGCAGACATTCGTCTAGCAGCGCCATCTTAGCTTTCCAGTCCAACACGGACAAGTCCTGTCCGTGGAGCCAGTCGCTCTCATCCAGGGGAACATCCTTCCTCAGCTTGAACTTCACAGCGATCCTGTGAGCATCCAGATCCATTGGAGGAGCACCAGCAAGCACCTGCAGTGCCACCGTGGACACTGTGCGGCATACCGGTACGCATCCTAAAAGGATGGACCTCTGGCACGAGGTGAGGAGTTTAAGGGACTTGCCCCTACTCGCCGCATTGTACCAGACCGAGGCTCCAAAGAGTGCACAGGGGACCATGAGTCCGCTGTAAATCGTCCTCTTAGCACGGGAGCTGAGCCCCCAATCGACCCGCGCTAGCCCTCCGGCAACTCCAGCCAGCCGATCTCTGAGAGCAGAGATATGCGGGAGAAAACTCAACCGCTCGCCGACTAAGATGCCAAGGTACCGGCATTTGGTGACGTAGGGCAGGCTTGCTCCAGCAAACCGTCCCGTCGGTCTCCGTCTTGCTGGTTGACACACTCACTCCAACCTCAGCTCCCCAGGCTCCCACGATGTCCATCAACTGCGCGCCCTTCCGCTCCAGATCGGCACGGGAATTCCCGTCGACGAAAAGCAAAAGATCATCTGCAAACGCGCTCAGAGCACAATGTGGCTCCAAGCGCTGAAGCAGCACATCCATCAGTAAATTCCAAATAAATGGGCCACTGACGGACCCTTGCGGGCAGCCCCGTGTAACCGCAACTGTGGCTGCTTCATACCTGCTGATGATGCTTGCGCTACGGCCGGAAAAGTAGTTTTTCCACAAGTCGATTTCTCGACAGCCTACGTCGACAAGACGATCCAGCACCGCACTCCACTCCACGTTGTCGAAGGCTCCCTTGAAATCGACAAAGATTCCAAGGACCCTCCTCTCGCGACTGTTGGCGACGGTGTTTTTGGCGTGCATCCACGCTTCCTCCACGCAGCGTCCAGGCCTGAATCCTTTACCAGCGGTATCACTCTCGGGTGCTTCCACTCGGCCGGAAAGTATCCTTCCGTGATGCACCGAGAGTACAGCTTCGTCAGGTGCTGAGGGATGGCACGCCATACCTCCTTGACAATACCGCCCGTGATGCCATCCATACCCGGCGATCGCCGGCTTCTCAGCCTCGCGACGCTGGTTGCCACCTCGAAGGCTTCGAGGATCGGTGGGGCACCAGGGGGTATATCTTCTCGTGTCGTCGACTCCGCAACAGGGAATAAGTTGCGGAGGAGCACACTTGCGCAGTCGTGCCAAGTTGCGGAAAGCGCGCCGTTCGACCGGAGACATCCGAGATCGGCTGTCTTTTTCCGGCCTCGGCATATTCGGTAGACGTGCCCCCATGGATCATCCTTGTGCCGTCCCACGAAGTCCCGCCAGTTTTGCTCCTTTGTCGTCAAGATAAGCTTCTTGTACTGGCCTGAGGCAAATCTCAGTCCAGCGGCAAGTTGATCAGCATCGTCGGTGCCACTCCGGCGAGCTGCCTGCAGCCTACGCCTCAGTCTCCTGACCTCTTGGCGCTTGGTACTTAGTTCAGGATTCCACCATATTACGTTTCCCCTCGCTGCAGGTGTCGTGCGCCCTATCACCCTGTCGCACACTTCGTGTACGATGGAGCGAAGGGCAGACACATGGTCGACCAAGAGCGATTCCTCCAGTTCCTCAAGTCTTTGGGTTGCACTCCTTAACTCCACACTGAATCTTTGCCAACTTGCATGGTAGAGCTTCCATTGCGGTACCGGAGCTAGGCTCTCAACGGTACTGCTCGGATGTGGAGTAACCTTAACAGTAATGATGTTGTGGTCACTCAGCTCCCAGAAGTCAACTCTCCACTCATATGTTGCCCATACTCGCGCTGCTTCGTTGGCAAAGGTCACGTCGGTATCACTTCTGGAGCGGTGATTATCGAACGTGAACACATGGCTGGCCATATTCAGCACACTGGCACCGCTTGCAATAATCCAATCGTTCATGAGCTGTCCCCGTTCGCGGTTCAGGCGGTCTCCAGAGTTGTCTGGAGATTTGCTGAACCACATAGGGGAAACTGCGTTGGCGTCAAGTCCGAGGATTGTCGGTGTTCTGCTAGCTAATAGCAGAACCGTATCCAGGTAATCAGTGTAGGGCTCCAGAGCAGCTAGATGCTGGCAGTATACGGAGGCCAGAAAGATTGTGCCATATCTTCCTGTGACACTCACGCACACTCCGTAGTCCGTCGTCAAAGCCTCGATGGGCATGCAGATGGCAGATGGGTCGTCCACGATGATGGCAGCTTTCTTCCTCCTATCGGCGAAGATCCTCATTCCTCCAGGCAGTCCAGTGAGTCGCTTGCCAGCGTCCACGTAGGGCTCCTGGACTAGTGCGAACAGGTGGCCAGCATCTCTCATCTGCTTGGCAAGCTCGATGACAGCGCAACGGCCTCGACCACAATTCGCTTGGATGAGGCTTAACATTATCAATGTCTAGCTTGCACCCTGGCTAGTAGCGCGCCGTATATCGGGCAGCCACCCGAAAGCATATAATGCCCCGAGGGCATTCCTTTATGCCGGCAGTTGCGGCAGTCCACCGCATTTCTGCATTTTGCCGCGACGTGGTCGTTCTGCCCACACTGGCGGCAGACCTGCTTCTCTCGGGGGTACCGACACTCGCTGACCTTGTGGTCAAAACCGACCGCCTTCTGGAACTCCTTGAGGCTCATCTCCTCGAAGTTTTTCTCCTTGAGCTCCATCATGAACTCGTCCGGTCCCACGGAGGTGTCCACATCCTGGACCGTAACACACGGCTTCGCAGCGGTGTTCCTCGACACCTTCAGGCCCACCTCGGCGAACTTTGCGGAGGCAACGACCTTCGACATCTCCGCCTGCGACGGCGTGCGAATAATCGCGCCGCCCCGCTTCAGCTCACGCACCTCATGCACTCGTACGCCCAGAGCGGCCGCTACCTCCTTGCGGATCTTCTCCGCGATCTGCCTGCCTGACAGGGCCGGGTCGTCGCACGCAACGACAGCCGACCATGTCTCCCGAATCTTCCGCGGTGCGGGTACGGGGGCAAGGGGGGCAACAGGGGCAGCAGGTGAGGCCACGTGATGCGCACCTCTAGCAGCAGTGGCTGCGTATGAGGCGGCCGAGGCGACCGATGTCTGCCTCCTCAGTCGGTCCTCCAGCACTCCAATGCGGACCAGCAGGGCTCCGACAACCTCCTCGTAGCGTTTTGCCAATAATTGCGTCTTGATGCTCACGGTAGGGCTTGCTACGTGGGACATCCTCATGATATCCGCACGGATGTCGCCCATCTCGGCAGCAACGGCTCCATTTCCCCTCCATTCCCTGTCCGAGAAGGATTTCTCTGGGCTGGCTGGCACGACGAAGGTCCTTCCATCAGCAGCGGCTGCGACTGCGACAGCGTCGGCGGGGGCAGCGGCTGCGGCAGCGGCAGCGGCTGCGACTGCGGCAGCGGCAGCGGCGGTGGCAGCGGCGGGGGCAGCGGCGGGGGCAGCGGCAAAGGCGTCGGCAGGGGCAGCGGCGGTAAGGTCAGCGGCGTTTGCATCCAGCACCAACATTTTACACCTCGAGGCTTCCCTCAGCGGCGTTTTGTTGCGCTTGCCTCTGGGGCGCCCTCTGCCCGAGCTGCTTCCACGGCTGCTCGCACTTTCGCTCCACACCCTCCATTTTGGGTGGCGCCATCTGCCGGTTATCGGCCCTACTTCTTAAGTTCTTCGGTAGCCGAGACTTACCCTTTGCTATCAGCTGGTCCAAAAAAGCTCGGTCAGCTGATCAGCTGACTTAAGCTCAGCAGAGACACGAACCGCACAGCTGTGGCCGACAAAAAGTGCCTAAATAAGGCAAACGCCTCTCTCGAGAGAGCGCCTCTCTCGCGACAAACGTGTCTTAATGGAAAATTTCCAAAAAGAAAAACACGAATATCGTCCGATTTTCGCAGAATTTCGAACGGAAAACACGCGCACTGTGTTTGCAAGCACGAAACACGAATTTTCGCGGCAGCAACGGCTCCATTTCCCCTCCATTCCCTGTCCGAGAAGGATTTCTCTGGGCTGGCTGGCACGACGAAGGTCCTTCCATCAGCAGCGGCTGCGACTGCGACAGCGTCGGCGGGGGCAGCGGCTGCGGCAGCGGCAGCGGCTGCGACTGCGGCAGCGGCAGCGGCGGTGGCAGCGGCGGGGGCAGCGGCGGGGGCAGCGGCGGGGGCAGCGGCAAAGGCGTCGGCAGGGGCAGCGGCGGTAAGGTCAGCGGCGTTTGCATCCAGCGCCAACATTTTACACCTCGAGGCTTCCCTCAGCGGCGTTTTGTTGCGCTTGCCTCTGGGGCGCCCTCTGCCCGAGCTGCTTCCACGGCTGCTCGCACTCCCGCTCCACACCCTCCATTTTGGGTGGCGCCATCTGCCGGTTATCGGCCCTACTTCTTAAGTTCTTCGGTAGCCGAGACTTACCCTTTGCTATCAGCTGGTCCAAAAAAGCTCGGTCAGCTGATCAGCTGACTTAAGCTCAGCGGAGACACGAACCGCACAGCTGTGGCCGACAAAAAGTGCCTAAATAAGGCAAACGCCTCTCTCGAGAGAGCGTCTCTCTCGCGACAAACGTGTCTTAATGGAAAATTTCCAAAAAGAAAAACACGAATATCGTCCGATTTTCGCAGAATTTCGAACGGAAAACACGCGCACTGTGTTTGCAAGCACGAAACACGAATTTTCGCACTATTTTCAACAATGTACCTGTGGTTTTACTGCCTAAATGCACTTTACTCGCGGAGCGTACGGAAAAACACGTCTGTTCGCGCGAGCAATCTAACACCGACTGAGGCAAGTGAGACAGTTGTGAGCGCTTGTGCACTCCCGGAATTGATGGCTGCTTGCAAAGCAATTGGAGCACAACTGCTTCCTTTGGATATAGGCTAGGCGATCGTCTACCGTCATTTGTAGGAAGCGTGGACATATACGCACGGGATGGTTCCTCTTCGAACACAGATCGCAGACTTTGGGTTTCGGAACTAACCTTGTGTTGAAGGAATTTATTTTTGAAAATTCTGCCGCCCGATTTGTGTCTTTGGACTGGGCGTGGAAGAAATTGGCAGATCGGAAGCTATCGACGGCCTCAAGAGTTCGATGGCGCTCCGTCAAATAGGAATCAAGCTCAAGCCACGTAGGAATTTCGGATTTATTTTGGATGGATTGCTCCCATAATGAGAGAGTGAGCTATGTTAGTTTTGTCGAGCACATATAAAGCAGGATAGCGTCCCAATTCTCAAAATTAACACCGGAAAATTTTAAGAAAGTTAAGCAACTTTGAAGTTCCTTTAAGGCTGCTTCCGATTCCTGTGCTATGGATTGCACATTGAAAAGTGTTTTCAGGTGACTGTTCACCTGCAATCGCTTATTTTCGAAACGCTCAGTTAGGTTTTTCCAGCCTGAGCGAAAGCCATCGTTGGTGAGTGGGGATCTCGAAACTATGGAATGAGCTTCGCCACTTGTTTTTGAATTTAAGTGGAATAATTTTTCAACGGGCGTTTGACTCGGATTGTCTATGTATATTGCCGTGAAAAGGTCCCGGAAAGTCGGCCAGCGAAGATAATCGCAAGAGAAAACCTCTGTGTCGATAGGAGGGAGTCGACAGCCATAAGACGTGGAATTTTGGGACGGAGGTACTGGAGCTTGAGGTAGTTGGGAGGAGCCTTTTTGGATTTGTTCCATGAGCTGCGCGGCAAACATTTCATAGGTGGAGTACGTTTTGGTAATACTTGGATTTTAGTATGGATTTCGTGTCTGCGGCGCCCTCGCCTGCAGCTATAATGCAGTCGGAACATATGTCGTATGCTGCCTTTACCGTTTGATTTTACAGGCGGATAACGTTGGGGTGGGAGCACCTGGAGCGTTCCCAGTGGCCTCAAAGTGGATCAGACAGTCAGCTGTGGCCATAAATCGGGTTAAAGCGGATATGACTGATGTTGCCATGACGTGAAATAACTTAAAATGTTTAATTCAGAAGTAAGGAAACGGGCTAGAATCCAATTGGAATTTAGGAACCAATCAAGATTGTAACAAGGGAGAACGCTATAGTCGAGTACCTCGACTATCAGATACCCGTTACTCAGCTAAAGGGGCGAAAGGGAAATGGAGATATGCAAGCAGCAAAGCGAGATTTAAGTGCGCCACCTACCGGCGGAAGACAGATTTAAGCGTTATGGGCGTTAGAGGGGGCGTGGCACATTTTTTTGGATCAATCGATAGGTATTGACGAGACCAATACATTTCAGTGAAAATTTTTTATCTAGCATGAAAATTGTGGGCGCCACAGGTTTGGGCGGTTTGTGGGCGTTATAGTGGGCGTGGTCGACCAAGAGCGATTCCTCCAGTTCCTCAAGGCTTTGTGCTGCACTCCTTAACTCCACACTGAATCTTTGCCAACTTGCATGGTAGAGCTTCCATTGCGGTACCGGAGCTAGGCTCTCAACGGTACTGCTCGGATGTGGAGTAACCTTAACAGTAATGATGTTGTGGTCACTCAGCTCCCAGAAGTCAACTCTCCACTCATATGTTGCCCATACTCGCGCTGCTTCGTTGGCAAAGGTCACGTCGGTATCACTTCTGGAGCGGTGATTATCGAACGTGAACACATGGCTGGCCATATTCAGCACACTGGCACCGCTTGCAATAATCCAATCGTTCATGAGCTGTCCCCGTTCGCGGTTCAGGCGGTCTCCAGAGTTGTCTGGAGATTTGCTGAACCACATAGGGGAAACTGCGTTGGCGTCAAGTCCGAGGATTGTCGGTGTTCTGCTAGCTAATAGCAGAACCGTATCCAGGTAATCAGTGTAGGGCTCCAGAGCAGCTAGATGCTGGCAGTATACGGAGGCCAGAAAGATTGTGCCATATCTTCCTGTGACACTCACGCACACTCCGTAGTCCGTCGTCAAAGCCTCGATGGGCATGCAGACGGCAGATGGGTCGTCCACGATGATGGCAGCTTTCTTCCTCCTATCGGCGAAGATCCTCATTCCTCCAGGCAGTCCAGTGAGTCGCTTGCCAGCGTCTACGTAGGGCTCCTGGACTAGTGCGAACAGGTGGCCAGCATCTCTCATCTGCTTGGCAAGCTCGATGACAGCGCAACGGCCTCGACCACAATTCGCTTGGATGAGGCTTAACATTATCAATGTTTAGCTTGCACCCTGGCTAGTAGCGCGCCGTATATCGGGCAGCCACCCGAAAGCATATAATGCCCCGAGGGCATTCCTTTATGCCGGCAGTTGCGGCAGTCCACCGCATTTCTGCATTTTGCCGCGACGTGGTCGTTCTGCCCACACTGGCGGCAGACCTGCTTCTCTCGGGGGTACCGACACTCGCTGACCTTGTGGTCAAAACCGACCGCCTTCTGGAACTCCTTGAGGCTCATCTCCTCGAAGTTTTTCTCCTTGAGCTCCATCATGAACTCGTCCGGTCCCACGGAGGTGTCCACATCCTGGACCGTAACACACGGCTTCGCAGCGGTGTTCCTCGACACCTTCAGGCCCACCTCGGCGAACTTTGCGGAGGCAACGACCTTCGACATCTCCGCCTGCGACGGCGTGCGAATAATCGCGCCGCCCCGCTTCAGCTCACGCACCTCATGCACTCGTACGCCCAGAGCGGCCGCTACCTCCTTGCGGATCTTCTCCGCGATCTGCCTGCCTGACAGGGCCGGGTCGTCGCACGCAACGACAGCCGACCATGTCTCCCGAATCTTCCGCGGTGCGGGTACGGGGGCAAGGGGGGCAACAGGGGCAGCAGGTGAGGCCACGTGATGCGCACCTCTAGCAGCAGTGGCTGCGTATGAGGCGGCCGAGGCGACCGATGTCTGCCTCCTCAGTCGGTCCTCCAGCACTCCAATGCGGACCAGCAGGGCTCCGACAACCTCCTCGTAGCGTTTTGCCAATAATTGCGTCTTGATGCTCACGGTAGGGCTTGCTACGTGGGACATCCTCATGATATCCGCACGGATGTCGCCCATCTCGGCAGCAACGGCTCCATTTCCCCTCCATTCCCTGTCCGAGAAGGATTTCTCTGGGCTGGCTGGCACGACGAAGGTCCTTCCATCAGCAGCGGCTGCGACTGCGACAGCGTCGGCGGGGGTAGCGGCGGGGGCAGCGGCTGCGGCAGCGGCAGCGGCTGCGACTGCGGCAGCGGCAGCGGCGGTGGCAGCGGCGGGGGCAGCGGCGGGGGCAGCGGCAAAGGCTTCGGCAGGGGCAGCGGCGGTAAGGTCAGCGGCGTTTGCATCCAGCGCCAACATTTTACACCTCGAGGCTTCCCTCAGCGGCGCTTTGTTGCGCTTGCCTCTGGGGCGCCCTCTGCCCGAGCTGCTTCCACGGCTGCTCGCACTTTCGCTCCCGGACTCCACACCCTCCATTTTGGGTGGCGCCATCTGCCGGTTATCGGTCCTACTTCTTAAGTTCTTCGGTAGCCGAGACTTACCCTTTGCTATCAGCTGGTCCAAAAAAGCTCGGTCAGCTGATCAGCTGACTTAAGCTCAGCGGAGACACGAACCGCACAGCTGTGGCCGACAAAAAGTGCCTAAATAAGGCAAACGCCTCTCTCGAGAGAGCGCCTCTCTCGCGACAAACGTGTCTTAATGGAAAATTTCCAAAAAGAAAAACACGAATATCGTCCGATTTTCGCAGAATTTCGAACGGAAAACACGCGCACTGTGTTTGCAAGCACGAAACACGAATTTTCGCACTATTTTCAACAATGTACCTGTGGTTTTACTGCCTAAATGCACTTTACTCGCGGAGCGTACGGAAAAACACGTCTGTTCGCGCGAGCAATCTAACACCGACTGAGGCAAGTGAGACAGTTGTGAGCGCTTGTGCACTCCCGGAATTGATGGCTGCTTGCAAAGCAATTGGAGCACAACTGCTTCCTTTGGATATAGGCTAGGCGATCGTGTACCGTCATTTGTAGGAAGCGTGGACATATACGCACGGGATGGTTCCTCTTCGAACACAGATCGCAGACTTTGGGTTTCGGAACTAACCTTGTGTTGAAGGAATTTATTTTTGAAAATTCTGCCGCCCGATTTGTGTCTTTGGACTGGGCGTGGAAGAAATTGGCAGATCGGAAGCTATCGACGGCCTCAAGAGTTCGATGGCGCTCCGTCAAATAGGAATCAAGCTCAAGCCACGTAGGAATTTCGGATTTATTTTGGATGGATTGCTCCCATAATGAGAGAGTGAGCTATGTTAGTTTTGTCGAGCACATATAAAGCAGGATAGCGTCCCAATTCTCAAAATTAACACCGGAAAATTTTAAGAAAGTTAAGCAACTTTGAAGTTCCTTTAAGGCTGCTCCCGATTCCTGTGCTATGGATTGCACATTGAAAAGTGTTTTCAGGTGACTGTTCACCTGCAATCGCTTATTTTCGAAACGCTCAGTTAGGTTTTTCCAGCCTGAGCGAAAGCCATCGTTGGTGAGTGGGGATCTCGAAACTATGGAATGAGCTTCGCCACTTGTTTTTGAATTTAAGTGGAATAATTTTTCAACGGGCGTTTGACTCGGATTGTCTATGTATATTGCCGTGAAAAGGTCCCGGAAAGTCGGCCAGCGAAGATAATCGCAAGAGAAAACCTCTGTGTCGATAGGAGGGAGTCGACAGCCATAAGACGTGGAATTTTGGGACGGAGGTACTGGAGCTTGAGGTAGTTGGGAGGAGCCTTTTTGGATTTGTTCCATGAGCTGCGCGGCAAACATTTCATAGGTGGAGTACGTTTTGGTAATACTTGGATTTTAGTATGGATTTCGTGTCTGCGGCGCCCTCGCCTGCAGCTATAATGCAGTCGGAACATATGTCGTATGCTGCTTTTACCGTTTGATTTTACAAGCGGATAACGTTGGGGTGGGAGCACCTGGAGCGTTCACAGTGGCCTCAAAGTGGATCAGACAGTCAGCTGTGGCCATAAATCGGGTTAAAGCGGATATGACTGATGTTGCCATGACGTGAAATAACTTAAAATGTTTAATTCAGAAGTAAGGAAACGGGCTAGAATCCAATTGGAATTTAGGAACCAATCAAGATTGTAACAAGGGAGAACGCTATGGTCGAGTACCTCGACTATCAGATACCCGTTACTCAGCTAAAGGGGCGAAAGGGAAATGGAGATATGCAAGCAGCAAAGCGAGATTTAAGTGCGCCACCTACCGGCGGAAGACAGATTTAAGCGTTATGGGCGTTAGAGGGGGCGTGGCACATTTTTTTGGATCAATCGATAGGTATTGACAAGACCAATACATTTCAGTGAAAATTTTTTATCTAGCATGAAAATTGTGGGCGCCACAGGTTTGGGCGGTTTGTGGGCGTTATAGTGGGCGTGGTCGACCAAGAGCGATTCCTCCAGTTCCTCAAGGCTTTGTGCTGCACTCCTTAACTCCACACTGAGTCTTTGCCAACTTGCATGGTAGAGCTTCCATTGCGGTACCGGAGCTAGGCTCTCAACGGTACTGCTCGGATGTGGAGTAACCTTAACAGTAATGATGTTGTGGTCACTCAGCTCCCAGAAGTCAACTCTCCACTCATATGTTGCCCATACTCGCGCTGCTTCGTTGGCAAAGGTCACGTCGGTATCACTTCTGGAGCGGTGATTATCGAACGTGAACACATGGCTGGCCATATTCAGCACACTGGCACCGCTTGCAATAATCCAATCGTTCATGAGCTGTCCCCGTTCGCGGTTCAGGCGGTCTCCAGAGTTGTCTGGAGATTTGCTGAACCAAATAGGGGAAACTGCGTTGGCGTCAAGTCCGAGGATTGTCGGTGTTCTGCTAGCTAATAGCAGAACCGTATCCAGGTAATCAGTGTAGGGCTCCAGAGCAGCTAGATGCTGGCAGTATACGGAGGCCAGAAAGATTGTGCCATATCTTCCTGTGACACTCACGCACACTCCGTAGTCCGTCGTCAAAGCCTCGATGGGCATGCAGATGGCAGATGGGTCGTCCACGATGATGGCAGCTTTCTTCCTCCTATCGGCGAAGATCCTCATTCCTCCAGGCAGTCCAGTGAGTCGCTTGCCAGCGTCTACGTAGGGCTCCTGGACTAGTGCGAACAGGTGGCCAGCATCTCTCATCTGCTTGGCAAGCTCGATGACAGCGCAACGGCCTCGACCACAATTCGCTTGGATGAGGCTTAACATTATCAATGTTTAGCTTGCACCCTGGCTAGTAGCGCGCCGTATATCGGGCAGCCACCCGAAAGCATATAATGCCCCGAGGGCATTCCTTTATGCCGGCAGTTGCGGCAGTCCACCGCATTTCTGCATTTTGCCGCGACGTGGTCGTTCTGCCCACACTGGCGGCAGACCTGCTTCTCTCGGGGGTACCGACACTCGCTGACCTTGTGGTCAAAACCGAACGCCTTCTGGAACTCCTTGAGGCTCATCTCGTCGAAGTTTTTCTCCTTGAGCTCCATCATGAACTCGTCCGGTCCCACGGAGGTGTCCACATCCTGGACCGTAACACACGGCTTCGCAGCGGTGTTCCTCGACACCTTCAGGCCCACCTCGGCGAACTTTGCGGAGGCAACGACCTTCGACATCTCCGCCTGCGACGGCGTGCGAATAATCGCGCCGCCCCGCTTCAGCTCACGCACCTCATGCACTCGTACGCCCAGAGCGGCCGCTACCTCCTTGCGGATCTTCTCCGCGATCTGCCTGCCTGACAGGGCCGGGTCGTCGCACGCAACGACAGCCGACCATGTCTCCCGAATCTTCCGCGGTGCGGGTACGGGGGCAAGGGGGGCAGCAGGTGAGGCCACGTGATGCGCACCTCTAGCAGCAGTGGCTGCGTATTAGGCGGCCGAGGCGACCGGTGTCTGCCTCCTCAGTCGGTCCTCCAGCACTCCAATGCGGACCAGCAGGGCTCCGACAACCTCCTCGTAGCGTTTTGCCAATAATTGCGTCTTGATGCTCACGGTAGGGCTTGCTACGTGGGACATCCTCATGATATCCGCACGGATGTCGCCCATCTCGGCAGCAACGGCTCCATTTCCCCTCCATTCCCTGTCCGAGAAGGATTTCTCTGGGCTGGCTGGCACGACGAAGGTCCTTCCATCAGCAGCGGCTGCGACTGCGACAGCGTCGGCGGGGGCAGCGGCGGGGGCAGCGGCTGCGGCAGCGGCAGCGGCTGCGACTGCGGCAGCGGCAGCGGCGGTGGCAGCGGCGGGGGCAGCGGCGGGGGCAGCGGCGGGGGCAGCGGCAAAGGCTTCGGCAGGGGCAGCGGCGGTAAGGTCAGCGGCGTTTGCATCCAGCGCCAACATTTTACACCTCGAGGCTTCCCTCAGCGGCGCTTTGTTGCGCTTGCCTCTGGGGCGCCCTCTGTCCGAGCTGCTTCCACGGCTGCTCGCACTTTCGCTCCCGGACTCCACACCCTCCATTTTGGGTGGCGCCATCTGCCGGTTATCGGTCCTACTTCTTAAGTTCTTCGGTAGCCGAGACTTACCCTTTGCTATCAGCTGGTCCAAAAAAGCTCGGTCAGCTGATCAGCTGACTTAAGCTCAGCGGAGACACGAACCGCACAGCTGTGGCCGACAAAAAGTGCCTAAATAAGGCAAACGCCTCTCTCGAGAGAGCGCCTCTCTCGCGACAAACGTGTCTTAATGGAAAATTTCCAAAAAGAAAAACACGAATATCGTCCGATTTTCGCAGAATTTCGAACGGAAAACACGCGCACTGTGTTTGCAAGCACGAAACACGAATTTTCGCACTATTTTCAACAATGTACCTGTGGTTTTACTGCCTAAATGCACTTTACTCGCGGAGCGTACGGAAAAACACGTCTGTTCGCGCGAGCAATCTAACACCGACTGAGGCAAGTGAGACAGTTGTGAGCGCTTGTGCACTCCCGGAATTGATGGCTGCTTGCAAAGCAATTGGAGCACAACTGCTTCCTTTGGATATAGGCTAGGCGATCGTCTACCGTCATTTGTAGGAAGCGTGGACATATACGCACGGGATGGTTCCTCTTCGAACACAGATCGCAGACTTTGGGTTTCGGAACTAACCTTGTGTTGAAGGAATTTATTTTTGAAAATTCTGCCGCCCGATTTGTGTCTTTGGACTGGGCGTGGAAGAAATTGGCAGATCGGAAGCTATCGACGGCCTCAAGAGTTCGATGGCGCTCCGTCAAATAGGAATCAAGCTCAAGCCACGTAGGAATTTCGGATTTATTTTGGATGGATTGCTCCCATAATGAGAGAGTGAGCTATGTTAGTTTTGTCGAGCACATATAAAGCAGGATAGCGTCCCAATTCTCAAAATTAACACCGGAAAATTTTAAGAAAGTTAAGCAACTTTGAAGTTCCTTTAAGGCTGCTCCCGATTCCTGTGCTATGGATTGCACATTGAAAAGTGTTTTCAGGTGACTGTTCACCTGCAATCGCTTATTTTCGAAACGCTCAGTTAGGTTTTTCCAGCCTGAGCGAAAGCCATCGTTGGTGAGTGGGGATCTCGAAACTATGGAATGAGCTTCGCCACTTGTTTTTGAATTTAAGTGGAATAATTTTTCAACGGGCGTTTGACTCGGATTGTCTATGTATATTGCCGTGAAAAGGTCCCGGAAAGTCGGCCAGCGAAGATAATCGCAAGAGAAAACCTCTGTGTCGATAGGAGGGAGTCGACAGCCATAAGACGTGGAATTTTGGGACGGAGGTACTGGAGCTTGAGGTAGTTGGGAGGAGCCTTTTTGGATTTGTTCCATGAGCTGCGCGGCAAACATTTCATAGGTGGAGTACGTTTTGGTAATACTTGGATTTTAGTATGGATTTCGTGTCTGCGGCGCCCTCGCCTGCAGCTATAATGCAGTCGGAACATATGTCGTATGCTGCCTTTACCGTTTGATTTTACAGGCGGATAACGTTGGGGTGGGAGCACCTGGAGCGTTCACAGTGGCCTCAAAGTGGATCAGACAGTCAGCTGTGGCCATAAATCGGGTTAAACCGGATATGACTGATGTTGCCATGACGTGAAATAACTTAAAATGTTTAATTCAGAAGTAAGGAAACGGGCTAGAATCCAATTGGAATTTAGGAACCAATCAAGATTGTAACAAGGGAGAACGCTATAGTCGAGTACCTCGACTATCAGATACCCGTTACTCAGCTAAAGGGGCGAAAGGGAAATGGAGATATGCAAGCAGCAAAGCGAGATTTAAGTGCGCCACCTACCGGCGGAAGACAGATTTAAGCGTTATGGGCGTTAGAGGGGGCGTGGCACATTTTTTTGGATCAATCGATAGGTATTGACGAGACCAATACATTTCAGTGAAAATTTTTTATCTAGCATGAAAATTGTGGGCGCCACAGGTTTGGGCGGTTTGTGGGCGTTATAGTGGGCGTGGTCGACCAAGAGCGATTCCTCCAGTTCCTCAAGGCTTTGTGCTGCACTCCTTAACTCCACACTGAATCTTTGCCAACTTGCATGGTAGAGCTTCCATTGCGGTACCGGAGCTAGGCTCTCAACGGTACTGCTCGGATGTGGAGTAACCTTAACAGTAATGATGTTGTGGTCACTCAGCTCCCAGAAGTCAACTCTCCACTCATATGTTGCCCATACTCGCGCTGCTTCGTTGGCAAAGGTCACGTCGGTATCACTTCTGGAGCGGTGATTATCGAACGTGAACACATGGCTGGCCATATTCAGCACACTGGCACCGCTTGCAATAATCCAATCGTTCATGAGCTGTCCCCGTTCGCGGTTCAGGCGGTCTCCAGAGTTGTCTGGAGATTTGCTGAACCACATAGGGGAAACTGCGTTGGCGTCAAGTCCGAGGATTGTCGGTGTTCTGCTAGCTAATAGCAGAACCGTATCCAGGTAATCAGTGTAGGGCTCCAGAGCAGCTAGATGCTGGCAGTATACGGAGGCCAGAAAGATTGTGCCATATCTTCCTGTGACACTCACGCACACTCCGTAGTCCGTCGTCAAAGCCTCGATGGGCATGCAGATGGCAGATGGGTCGTCCACGATGATGGCAGCTTTCTTCCTCCTATCGGCGAAGATCCTCATTCCTCCAGGCAGTCCAGTGAGTCGCTTGCCAGCGTCTACGTAGGGCTCCTGGACTAGTGCGAACAGGTGGCCAGCATCTCTCATCTGCTTGGCAAGCTCGATGACAGCGCAACGGCCTCGACCACAATTCGCTTGGATGAGGCTTAACATTATCAATGTTTAGCTTGCACCCTGGCTAGTAGCGCGCCGTATATCGGGCAGCCACCCGAAAGCATATAATGCCCCGAGGGCATTCCTTTATGCCGGCAGTTGCGGCAGTCCACCGCATTTCTGCATTTTGCCGCGACGTGGTCGTTCTGCCCACACTGGCGGCAGACCTGCTTCTCTCGGGGGTACCGACACTCGCTGACCTTGTGGTCAAAACCGAACGCCTTCTGGAACTCCTTGAGGCTCATCTCGTCGAAGTTTTTCTCCTTGAGCTCCATCATGAACTCGTCCGGTCCCACGGAGGTGTCCACATCCTGGACCGTAACACACGGCTTCGCAGCGGTGTTCCTCGACACCTTCAGGCCCACCTCGGCGAACTTTGCGGAGGCAACGACCTTCGACATCTCCGCCTGCGACGGCGTGCGAATAATCGCGCCGCCCCGCTTCAGCTCACGCACCTCATGCACTCGTACGCCCAGAGCGGCCGCTACCTCCTTGCGGATCTTCTCCGCGATCTGCCTGCCTGACAGGGCCGGGTCGTCGCACGCAACGACAGCCGACCATGTCTCCCGAATCTTCCGCGGTGCGGGTACGGGGGCAAGGGGGGCAACAGGGGCAGCAGGTGAGGCCACGTGATGCGCACCTCTAGCAGCAGTGGCTGCGTATGAGGCGGCCGAGGCGACCGGTGTCTGCCTCCTCAGTCGGTCCTCCAGCACTCCAATGCGGACCAGCAGGGCTCCGACAACCTCCTCGTAGCGTTTTGCCAATAATTGCGTCTTGATGCTCACGGTAGGGCTTGCTACGTGGGACATCCTCATGATATCCGCACGGATGTCGCCCATCTCGGCAGCAACGGCTCCATTTCCCCTCCATTCCCTGTCCGAGAAGGATTTCTCTGGGCTGGCTGGCACGACGAAGGTCCTTCCATCAGCAGCGGCTGCGACTGCGACTGCGTCGGCGGGGGCAGCGGCGGGGGCAGCGGCTGCGGCAGCGGCAGCGGCTGCGGCAGCGGCAGCGGCGGTGGCAGCGGCGGGGGCAGCGGCGGGGGCAGCGGCGGGGGCAGCGGCAAAGGCTTCGGCAGGGGCGGCGGCGGTAAGGTCAGCGGCGTTTGCATCCAGCGCCAACATTTTACACCTCGAGGCTTCCCTCAGCGGCGCTTTGTTGCGCTTGCCTCTGGGGCGCCCTCTGTCCGAGCTGCTTCCACGGCTGCTCGCACTTTCGCTCCCGGACTCCACACCCTCCATTTTGGGTGGCGCCATCTGCCGGTTATCGGTCCTACTTCTTAAGTTCTTCGGTAGCCGAGACTTACCCTTTGCTATCAGCTGGTCCAAAAAAGCTCGGTCAGCTGATCAGCTGACTTAAGCTCAGCGGAGACACGAACCGCACAGCTGTGGCCGACAAAAAGTGCCTAAATAAGGCAAACGCCTCTCTCGAGAGAGCGCCTCTCTCGCGACAAACGTGTCTTAATGGAAAATTTCCAAAAAGAAAAACACGAATATCGTCCGATTTTCGCAGAATTTCGAACGGAAAACACGCGCACTGTGTTTGCAAGCACGAAACACGAATTTTCGCACTATTTTCAACAATGTACCTGTGGTTTTACTGCCTAAATGCACTTTACTCGCGGAGCGTACGGAAAAACACGTCTGTTCGCGCGAGCAATCTAACACCGACTGAGGCAAGTGAGACAGTTGTGAGCGCTTGTGCACTCCCGGAATTGATGGCTGCTTGCAAAGCAATTGGAGCACAACTGCTTCCTTTGGATATAGGCTAGGCGATCGTCTACCGTCATTTGTAGGAAGCGTGGACATATACGCACGGGATGGTTCCTCTTCGAACACAGATCGCAGACTTTGGGTTTCGGAACTAACCTTGTGTTGAAGGAATTTATTTTTGAAAATTCTGCCGCCCGATTTGTGTCTTTGGACTGGGCGTGGAAGAAATTGGCAGATCGGAAGCTATCGACGGCCTCAAGAGTTCGATGGCGCTCCGTCAAATAGGAATCAAGCTCAAGCCACGTAGGAATTTCGGATTTATTTTGGATGGATTGCTCCCATAATGAGAGAGTGAGCTATGTTAGTTTTGTCGAGCACATATAAAGCAGGATAGCGTCCCAATTCTCAAAATTAACACCGGAAAATTTTAAGAAAGTTAAGCAACTTTGAAGTTCCTTTAAGGCTGCTCCCGATTCCTGTGCTATGGATTGCACATTGAAAAGTGTTTTCAGGTGACTGTTCACCTGCAATCGCTTATTTTCGAAACGCTCAGTTAGGTTTTTCCAGCCTGAGCGAAAGCCATCGTTGGTGAGTGGGGATCTCGAAACTATGGAATGAGCTTCGCCACTTGTTTTTGAATTTAAGTGGAATAATTTTTCAACGGGCGTTTGACTCGGATTGTCTATGTATATTGCCGTGAAAAGGTCAAAAGTTTGCCACGCCCACTATAACGCCCACAAACCGCCCAGACCTGTGGCGCCCACAATTTTCATGCTAGATAAAAAATTTTAACTGAAATTTATTGGTCTCATCAATACCTATCGATTGGTCCAAAAAAAAATTTGCCACGCCTACCCTAACGCCCACAATGCTTAGATCTGTCTTCCGCCGGTAGGTGGCGCATTTAAATCTCGCTTTGCTGCTTGCATATCTCCATTTCCCTTTGGTCCCTTAAGCTGAGTAAAGGGTATCTGATAGTCGAGGTACTCGACTATAGCATTCTCCCTTGTTAGGAATATTTTTATTAAAAACTTATATACATTAGCAAGTGAATTTGGTTTTATTGTTTACTTTTCTCTTTTGTGTTTTTACAAAAATTTTATTCACATACGAATTTATAACACTAGGTAAGGCGTCGTCGGTTTTACAAACAATATTGTTTATATGTATATAATATATAATGTATACATATATATAATATAATATGGGTGCTATTCTTCTTTCACAGATTTTACAAAATAGTTTTGTGAATATTCAAATTCTTTACATTACATCTGTAATAAAATGTATTTTTTGCAGCCATATCTTCTTGCAACGCAAAAATAGTGATAAAGTGAAAAAAAAGTTTGAATGAAAGTGTGCAAATTTGATTTGCTTTTTTAACGCGAATATATAAACATATACATTTACTTAAAACTAAAACGGTGTACCTAAGTACAGTTAAAAACAAGAAAGGAAGTAAGCTTCGGCAAGCCGAAGCTTATATACCCTTGCAGCTATATTTATTAAATTTAAAAACACAAAAAATGATATTCCCAATAGTATAAGATAATATGTCAAAAAACACCGAAGCTATAATTTGTTTCATATTATTTTCCTACCAATTTTCCGATCGTTCCTATAGCAGCTATATGATGTAGTCGTCCGATTTTGATAAAACTTAATTCGAAATTCAAAACTAATTTAAAAAAAAGGCATTTCCAAGCTTAAGAGGTTTTATGTTAAAAAAAAAACACCGAAGTTATAATTTGTTTCATATTATTTTCCCACTAATTTTACGATCGTTCCTATGGCAGATATATGATATAGTCGTCCGATTTTGATAAAATTTAATTCGAAATTCAGAATGAATTAAAAAATGTTATTTCCAAGCGTAGGAGGTTATATGTTAAAAAACACCGAAGTTATAATTTGTTTCATATTATTTTTCCACCGATTTTACGATCGTTCCTATGGCAGCTGTATGATATAGTCGTCCGATTTTGATAAAATTTAATTCGAAATTCAGAACTAATTAAAAAATGTTATTTCCAAGCGTAGGAGGTTATATGTTAAAGAACACCGAAGCTATAATTTGTTTCATATTATTTTCCCACCAATTTTACGATCGTTCCTATGGCAGCTATATGATATAGTCTTCCGATTTTGATAAAATTAAATTCGAAATTCAGAACTAATTAAAAAATTTTATTTCCAAGGAAAGGAGGTAATAAGTCAAAAAGCACCAAAGATATAATTTTTTAACATTTTTTTTCCGATTATTTCTATGGGAGCTATAAGATATAGTTGTCCGATCCGGCTGGTTCCGACTTATATACTACCTGCAAAAGATATAAGCCTTTTGGGAAAGTTTCAGCCCAATAGCTTTAAAACTGAGAGACTAGTTTGCGTAGAAACGGACGGACAGACGGACATGGCTAGATCGACTCGTCTAGTGATGCTGATCAAGAATATATATACTTTATGGGGTCGGAAACGTCTCCTTCACTGCGTTGCAAACTTCTGACTGAAATCATTATACCCTTTGCAAGGGTATAAAAAACACCGAAACTATAATTTGTTTCATATTATTTTCCCACCAATTTTCCGATCGTCCCTATGGCAGCTATATGATATAGTCGTCCGATTATGATAAAATTTAATTCAAAAACAAGAAAGGAAGTTAGCTTCGGCAAGCCGAAGCTTATATACCCTTGCAGCTATAATTATTAAATTTAAAAACACAAAAAATGATATTCCCAATAGTATAAGATAATATGTCAAAAAACACCGAAGCTATAATTTGTTTCATATTATTTTCCTACCAATTTTGCGATCGTTCCTATGGCAGCTATATGACATAGTCGTCCGATTTTGATAAAATTTAATTCGAAATTCAGAACTAATTAAAAAATGTTATTTCCAAGCGTTGGAGGTTATATGTTGAAAAACACCGAAGCTATAATTTTTATCATATTATTTTTCCACAAATTTTCCGATCGTTCCTATGGCAGCTATATGATATAGTCGTCCGATTTCGATAAAATTTAATTCAAAATTCAAAATTATTTAAAAATTGTTATTTCCAAGCTTAGGAGTTTATATGCTAAAAAACACCAAAGATATAATTATTTTTCATTTTTTTGTCCGATTATTCCTATGGGAGCTATAAGATATAGTTGTCCGATCCGGCTGGTTCCGACTTATATACTACCTGCAAAAGATATAAGACTTTTGGGAAAGTTTCAGCCCGATAGCTTTAAAACTGAGAGACTAGTTTGCGTAGAAACGGACGGACAGACGGACAGACGGACAGACGGACAGACGGACAGACGGACAGACGGACATGGCTAGATCGACTCGTCTAGTCATGCTGATCAAGAATATATATACTTTATGGGGTCGGAAACGTCTCCTTCACTGCGTTGCAAACTTCTGACTGAAATCAATATACCCTCTGCAAGGGTATAAAAAATTCGAAATTCAGAATGAATTTTTTATAGTGGGCGTGGCATATTCGCGTGACAAAATTACGCTGTGTACAAAGCTACGGAATTAAATTCTGAGATCCCGATTTTCTACCTTTGACAGTTTCCGAGATATCCACGTTCATACTTACTATTTTTGCATACTTACTATTTTGGGCGTCGCAAACTTTTTTTAGGTCAATCGATAGGTATTGATGACAACAATACATTTCAGTTAAAATCTTTATTCTAGCATCAAAACTGTAGGAGCCACAGTTTTGAGCGGTTTGTGGGCGTTAGAGTGTGCGTGGCACTTTTCTGAAACAAACTTGCGCTGCGCAGGAATCTCAGGAATCTGCATGCCTAATCTCAGTATTGTAGCTCTTATAGTTTCCGAGATCTCAGCGTTCATACGGACAGACGGACAGACGGACAGACGGACAGACGGACAGACGGATAGACGGATAGACGGACAGACGGACATGGCTAAATCGACTCGGCTAGTGATCCTGATCAAGAATATATATACTTTATGGGGTCGGAAACGCTTCCTTCTGCCTGTTACATACTTTCCGACGAATCTAGTATATATACTTTATGGGGTCGGAAACGCTTCCTTCTGCCTGTTACATACTTTCCGACGAATCTAGTATACCCCATTTACTCTACGAGTAACGGGTATAATTACTCTACGAGTAACGGTTATAATAAGGAGTGCTAATCTTAAGGAACAATATTATGATAGGGAATTTTTTACTGTGGCTGAGTTATATTTTACACACAATTGGAATTGAAAATAGTTGAGAATTATTTTAGATAAATAGTAGCACTGAAATATTTAATGCAATTGTTTCAAGTGTACAATTGTGGGCAAAGGAAACTGGAATATTGTCGGGCACAAATAACGGAATTGAAATACATATATTTATTGCCGTTGCGTCGGATTAATCACTTTTGGATTTAGACAATATATCAAACAGAAAGTTAGTCGAAATAGGGTTCGAAAAACTGGCTGTATGACCGGCAAAATATAGTAAGTGGAACTTATCTGGAGCGGTTCATGCCTGCTGGGAAAAATCAAAGGAAACTCCAGGAGAGGAAAATCCAAAGATTTTGAAATCCGGCTTCGACTGGACCAAAATATTGAGGCGGGGTGGCTTGATCGCTGAAATGGAAGAAGTCCCAGGTACTCGTTGCTAGAATATTGTTGATAATACTCATTGAGAGCGGGGTTCGATGATGGGTGGACTGGATATAGTAAAGCCTTTGGACTTTACGGAAGGGATTCAAATTAGAATTAGCGTTCGGGCTTCGCCCTATGCCGACGGCCTCTCCTTGACGCGAGTTAAGACTTGACCTATAACTTTGCCCTGATTGGTTTGACTCGTGGTTGGCTGCTAATCTTGCCCCCTGGATTTTTGGAGAGCCTTGCACGTTTCCGCTTGAAGCATAGTTGTGCCCTGAATTCGTTTGTGCCCTATGGTTGAAATGGAGCGTCTGGGGGAATCTCGGTGGGCTATGTGGTCTATAGTTCTGGTAGTTTTGATTGGAGGTCTGTCTAAACAAAGGCGCCCTTGACGTGGGGTTTCTCTGCTCCATTTTTTGTAATTGTAGACAAATACAGTACGCTTCGTGGACTTCCGCAGGCTTACGGATTATAAGTAGCCTAGAAGCGTCGTCGTTTAGTCCCCTAATAAAGGCATTAAGAGCCTTGTCCCTTTGTCCGGCAAGGAAAGCATTGGTTATCTCCGTAGAGTTATTCATGCTTTTTATTTTGTTCATTATGAGTGAGACGTGGTAATTGATCCTAAGGTAAGAGTCTTCTAGTTTTTAATTTCCCTGAGTCATTTAAGTCAGCTCGTACTCTAGCGTACCGACATTCCTTTTATCGGCGAAGTGTAATGCCAATACCCGTTTGATCTCTGTCCAGTCGTCATCTTGCACATTGTAGGCATTGAGCGCCATGTCGGCGTTGCCCCTAATTTTCTGGCTAATCTGGATAAGGACTGACCTGTATAGAGGTTTCTCCCGAATGACCTCGTAATCGTTAATGATGGATTGGTCCCTATTAATCCAATAGATGTATTTTTCGAAATCACCCTCTAAAGTCAAAACTTCCTTTAGGAAATCCGGTACGGCCGAAGATTCTTTTAGTTCATACTCCGTACGCGGACGCGTTATTGGTAGCGGTATGTCCGCTACCGGGTTGCGCTTTTTGAAGTCGGTTTCTAGAATGTTCACCCTATTCCCTATTTTTCGAGCGTTTATTTTATTGAAACTTTAAGTTTTTATGTTTATTCTGGGTCGAGGTGGGGAAATAAGCAACAGTTTTCTTTTGGAATTTCTAAATTATTCTCTTTCTTTTATATTACAGGAATCACCACTCACCCCTAGTATTTTCCTCCTTGGTTTTGTTTATGTTTCTTCACTGTTGATCCGTTTTTATTTTATACAGGATAATTATTTAACAAGAAAGGAAGTTAACTTCGGCAAGCCGAAGTTTGTATACCCTTGCAGCTATAGTTATTAAATTTAACAAGGAAGAACGCTATAGTCGAGTACCTCGACTATCAGATACCCGTTACTCAGCTAGGGGACCAACGGAATATGGAGATATGCAAGCAGCAAAGCGATATTGAAATGCGCCACCTACCGGCGGTAGATAGATTTAAGCGATATGGGCGTTAGAGTGCTCGTGGTTTTTTTGGATCAATCGATTGGTATTGACAAGACCAACACATTTCAGTAAAAAATATTTTATCTAGCATTAAAATTGTGGTCGCCGCAGGCTTTAGCGGTTTGTGGGCGTTAGAGTGGGCGTGGCATATTCGCATAACAAACTTGCGCTGCGTACAAGGCTACGGAATCTAAATCTGAAATCCGCGTTCATATAACAATTTTTTGAAGTTTGTGGGCGGTTTGTGGGCGTTAGTGGGCGTGGCAAACTTGTTCTTATGTCAATAGATAGGTATTGATGAGAACAATTCATTTCAGTTTAAATTTTTATTCTAGCATCAAAACTGTAGGGGCCACAGTTTTGGGCGGCTTGTGGGCGTTAGAGTGGGCGTGGCACTCTACTGAAACTAACTTGCGCTGCGTAAGAAGCTCAGAAATCTGCACGCCGAATCTCAATAGCCTAGCTCTCATAGTTTCCGAGATCTCAGCGTTCATCCGGACAGACGGACAGACGGTCAGACGGACAGACGGACATGGCTAGATCGACTCGGCTAGTGATCCTGATCAAGAATATATATACTTTATGGGGTCGGAAACGCTTTCTTCTGCCTGTTACATACTTTCCGACGAATCTAGTATACCCTTTTACTCTACGAGTAACGGGTATAAAAATACAAAAAATGATATTCCCAATAGTATAAAATATGTCAAAAAACACCGAAGCTATAATTTGTTTCATATTATTTTTCCACCAATTTTCCGATCGTTCCTATGGCAGCTATATGATATAGTCGTCCGATTTTGATAAAATTAAGTTCGAAACTTAGAACTAATTAAAAAATGATATTTCCAAGCGTAGGAGGTTATATGTTAAAAAACACCGAAGCTATAATTTGTTTCATATTATTTTCCCACCAATTTTCCGATCGTTCCTATGCCAGCTATATGATATAATCATCCGATTTCGATGAAATTTAATTCGAAATTCAAAACTAATAAAAAAATGTTATTTCCAAGCTTAGGAGGTTATATGCAAAAAACACCAAAGATATAATTTTGTTATATTTTTTTTCCGATTATTCCTATGGGAGCTATAAGATATAGTTGTCCGATCCGGCTGGTTCCGACTTTTATACTACCTGCAAAAGATATAAGACTTTTGGGAAAGTTTCAGCCCGATAGCTTTAAAATTGAGAGACTATTCTGCGTAGAAACGGACGGACAGACGGACATGGCTAGATCGACTCGTCTAGTCATGCTGATCAAGAATATATATACTTTATGGGGTCGGAAGCGTCTCCTTCACTGCGTTGCAAACTTCTGACTGAAATCAATATACCCTCTGCAAGGGTATAAGAACTGTGAGCTATTTCATCGCGACTACTACAACGTCTAATTGTTCCGCTTCTTGAGTGCGGATATCGTCTTTCTCCTCCTTGAGATCCATTAATGCATTCCGTTGTCGGCAAAGATTGTGTATCAAACAATTACACCAGTTTACAAAAAAAATCGATGAAATACGCCCTCAAGGAAACCTTTGTTTTCCGGTAAGGTACATCTCCCTGATTAAGAAAAGGGCACTTAAAATTCTATCTATGGTACCAATTTTTTTTAAAGTGTAAAAAACGTTTTTCGCACTTTTTTATTTTCTAACTCAAGTTCTGATAATCCGAATTCGGTCATCAAAGACTCATTTTACAGGTAATAGAATACCCTTTAACTTTCTTATACACATCATTAAGATCCATTCATTAGTTTAAAAGCTACATTTCGTCAAAGTATAACAAATTGGAAAATTGCAAAAACGCTAGCATAAATGGCTACTTTAAAAATACACGCCTAAAAACCAAAATTAGTTTTATGTTGTTTTCTTGAAGGCTTAACCTTAGCGGAGAATATGCGCCATTGATCACGACAATCCGTTGGTAAATCGATTTTGTACAGATTTTTAAAGGTATATACCCAAGTTCAGTATTCGGGTGCAGCGGCCGTTAAACATTATTTTATATGTTCAGTGTTGGGGAACGTAAGAATTTGGTGCAAGTTGTAATGCATAACGTCAGTTTACTTGCTATTAGTGCTGGGCAAGCTAAAAAGTATGCGATTGCAGTTACGAGGAAATCGCTTATATATATTTTTATCATAAATTTTTTTCATCAATTCTTATACCCGTTACTCGTAGAGTAAAAGGATATACTAGATTCGTCGGAAAGTATGTAACAGGCAGAAGGAAGCGTTTCCGACCCCATAAGGTATATATATTCAGGATCACTAGCCGAGTCGATCTAGCCATGTCCGTCTGTCCGTATGAACGCTGAGATCTCGGAAACTATAAGAGCTACAATACTGGGATTAGGCATGCAGATTCCTGAGATTCCTGCGCAGCGCAAGTTTGTTTCAGCAGAGTGCCTCGCCCACTCTAACGCCCACAAACCGCCCAAAACTGTGGCTCCTACAGTTTAGATGCTAGAATAAAAATTTTAGCTGAAATGTATTGGTCTCGTCAATACCTATCGATTGATCCAAAAAAATGTGCCCCGCCCCCTCTAACGCCCATAACGCTTAAGTCTGTTTTCCGCCGGTAGGTGGCGCATTTAAATCTCGCTTTGCTGCTTGCATATCTCCATTTCCCTTTCGCCCCTTTAGCTGAGTAACGGGTATCTGATAGTCGAGGTACTCGACTATAGCGTTCTGCCTTTTTATACCCGTTACTCGTAGAGTAAAAGGGTATACTAGATTCGTCGGAAAGTATGTAACAGGCAGAAGGAAGCGTTTCCGACCCCATAAAGTATATATATTCTTGATCAGGATCACTAGCCGAGTCGATCTAGCCATGTCCGTCTGTCCGTCTGTCCGTCTGTCCGTCTGTCTGTCCGGATGAACGCTGAGATCTTGGAAACTATGAGAGCTAGGCTTTTGAGATTTGGCAAGCAGATTCCTGAGCTTCTTACGCAGCGCAAGTTTGTTTCATTAGAGTGCCACGCCCACTCTAACGCCCACAAACCGCCCAAAACTGTGGCTTCTACAGTTTTGATGCTAGAGTAAAAATTTAAACTGAAATGAATTGTTCTTATCAATACCTATCGATTGACCCAAAAAAAAGTTTGCCACGCCTACTTTAACGCCCACAAACCGCCCACAAACTTCAAAAAATCGTAAATATGAACGCGGATATCTCGGAAACTATCAAAGATAGAGTATTGGGATTTTAGATTTAGATTCCGTAGCCTTGTACGCAGCGCATGTTTGTTATGCGAATATGACACGCCCACTCTACCGCCCACAAACCGCCCAAGCCTGCGGCGCCCACAATTTTTATGCTAGATAAAAAATTTTAACTGAAATGTATTGGTCTCGTCAATACCTATCGATTGATCCAAAAAAAATTTGCCACGCCTACCCTAACGCCCACAATGCTTAAATCTGTCTTCCGCCGGTAGGTGGCGCATTTAAATCTCGCTTTGCTGCTTGCATATCTCCATTTCCCTTTGGTCCCTTTAGCTGAGTAACGGGTATCTGATAGTCGAGGTACTCGACTATAGCGTTCTTCCTTATTTTTACTGTGTTCCAGCTGCGTGTGTATATTTCCATAAATATTCTTGTACAGTCCACTCTAACTTCTCTTTCTAATACAGTTCACTCCAACTACTTTTCTCGACCTAAAAATACGACTAAATTATTTCTAAAATTAAAAACAAAGTTAGAATATCCACAAATTTACTCCAGCGAATCGTCTGCAATTTAGTTGTGCAGGTGACAAACAAACGCACCGACAAACAAACATAAGCGAAGTCTTTACAATTCCCGCAGCGTTATTCCGCTATTCGCACCCCACATATGTATATATGTACAGTGTACATACATAAGTATATCGATATTTTTGCCAGTACACAGTGGGTCAAGGGCTCACAATAAGTGTTCCTTCCAAACAAACAAATTTAAAGTCCGTAATTCTTTACATAAGTCCGACCATCCGATATAATAAATATTTATTGACTTTGCCTATCCGACAGTGTGACCGTATATATTTACAATCTTGATTGGTTCCTAAATTCCAATTGGATTCTAGCCCGTTTCCTTACTTCTGAATTAAACATTTTAAGTTATTTCACGTCATGGCAACATCAGTCATATCCGCTTTAACCCGATTTATGGCCACAGCTGACTGTCTGATCTGTGAACGCTCCACGTGCTCCTCCCCCAACGATATCCGCCTGTAAAATCAAACGGTAAAGGCAGCATACGACATATGTTCCGACTGCATTATAGCTGCAGGCGAGGGCGCCGCAGACACGAAATCCATACTAAAATCCAAGTATTACCAAACGTACTCCACCTATGAAATGTTTGCCGCGCAGCTCATGGAACAAATCCAAAATCCCAAAATCCCAACTACCTCAAGCTCCAGTAACTCCGTTCCAAAATTCCACGTCTTATGGCTGTCGGCTCCCTCCTATCGACACAGAGGTTTTCTGTGGCGATTATCTTCGCTGGCCGACTTTCCGGGACCTTTTCACGGCCATATACATAGAGTCCGAGTCAAACGCCTGTTGAAAAATTATTCCACTTAAATTCAAAAACAAGTGGCGAAGCTCATTCCATAGTTTCGAGATCCCCACTCACCAACGATGGCTTTCGCTCAGCCTGGAAAAACCTAACTGAGCGTTTCGAAAATAAGCGATTGCAGGTGAACAGTCACCTGAAAACACTTTTCAATGTGCAATCCATAGCACAGGAGTCGAGAGCAGCCTTAAAGGAACTTCAACCCACTTTTCAAGGTTGCTTAACTTTCTTAAAATTTTCCGGTGTTAGTATTGAGAATAGGGACCCTACCCTGGTTTATATGTGCTCGACAAAACTACCAAAGCTCACCCTCTCATTATGGGAGCAATCCATCCAAAATAAAGCCGAAATTCCTACGTGGCTTGAGCTTGATTCCTATTTGACGCAGCGCTATCGAACTCTTGAGGCCGTCGATAGTTTCCGATCTGCCAATTTCCTCCACGTCCAGTCCAAAGACACAAATCGAGTGGGAGAATTTCCAAAAATAATTCCTTCAACACAAGGTTAGTTCCGATACCCAAAGTCTGCGATCTGTGTTCGAAGAAGAACCATCCCGTGCGTATATGTCCACGGTTCCTACAAATGACGGTAGACGATCGCCTAGCCTATATCCAAAGGAAGCAGTTGTGCTCCAACTGCTTTGCAAGCAGCCATCAATTCCGGGAGTGCACAAGCGCCCACAACTGTCTCACTTGCCAAGATCGGCATCACACATTGCTGCATCGAAACAGCGGTCCTACTACTCCGCTGATTCGATCCGACCCTCCAAGGTCAGTATCCGCCTCAGTTCCACACATCATTTTGTCCTATTCAACGCAAGTTTCCGTACAAAAATTCCCTCCTAAGAATACTCCATCCGAATATTGGGTTCCATACCCCGCCTTGGATGGCAGACGTACTCGAGGTATTAAATCCTACCAATGCCGACTCTGCCAAAATATCCATCCTCTACGGAAGTGCCACCACTTTCTACGGCTAAGCCCCCAGAATCGGCTCCAGGAATTACATATCCAGAAGTACTGCTCCAATTGCTTGGCTCACAATCATTCCAAGGACTCCTGCCGCAGTGGTCATAACTGCCACAAGTGTGGAAAGGGCCACCACACTCTTCTACATACGGACGACCGATCTTCACTTCCCACATATTCCTGAGCCTTCTATCCTGTGGTTCTTGCTACGGGTGTCCTCGCAAGGGGAGGGAGAATGTTTACGTCAAAAGGGCGTTTAATTTCAGGAGGCAGTGTCGAGCGGCAGTTTTATCCAGATGTCTACATCTCGCACGCTCGCACTGCCGTCCCCCATCGGCCCCACATCCCCATGTGACAATATTGATCATGTATCCTTCCCCTCATTATGTGCAATTAATAGTCACGTGAGAAAGGTGCACGTGAGAAAGGTCACACAACCCATAGTATCCAAAGGTTGTTATCTTAGAGGAACATATCCGATCATTTTGGGGAAAGGTGTGATCACGTACCCTTTTGCCTCATTATCACAGGTGTTGCTGTGCACGTGAGAAAGGTCGCACACCCAAAGTATCCAAAGTAGGTAATATTAGAAGAACACGCCCGATCATGTTGGGGAATAATGTTTCATATGATTGCAAAACTAATTTAGAAAATGAAAATGATATTACATTCGATTAAATAAATAAACTATATTAAATTTATGATTTCGGCCCGCAACAGTACATATTTATTTACCTACATGTAAATTTTCTGTTGTAGCGTGCCGAATACCTAAATTAAATATAGTTTATTTATTTTATCGAATGTAATATCATTTTTCGTCACAATTGTTGATATCAGAAATTTTTGTTAAAGGCGCGTTCGCCACTACTTTCTACCTCGTTAAGAGGTGTTTTTGTTTGATATCAGAAGTTTTTTTTTGCTCAAGAGTTTAAGTACCCCAATACCATGACTAGGAGTCGTCCCCATATGGCTTGGCTATTGAAAAACCAAGCACACAGATTCGACCCCTAGTAGGGAAAGACGTGTTCTGGGACAATTTGCATATTAATGGCCCCCGCCCCCTTACTAATTAGCATATTAATGGCCCCCGCCCCCTTACTAATTAGCATATTAATGACCCCGCCTCTCACTGATTAACATATTAATGACCCCCGCCTCTTCATTAACGTATGCGGGTTCTGGGACAATTAGGATAATCCAATAAATTAAGTGATTTTAATGGACTTTGAACTCATAAAAATGTCACGATCATGTCTATAAAGAGTATACTTAATTGCCCCCAACCCCACACCACCATGTGACAATACTGATCACGTGACCTTTTTGCCTCATTATCAACAATTAATATTCAGCAGGTGTTGCTGTACACGGGAGAAAGGTCGCACACTTTCCCCACATCCCCATGTGACAATATTGATCATGTATCCTTTTCCTCATTATTAGCAATTAATATTCAGCAGTTGTTGCTGTGCACGTGAGAAAGGTCGCAAACCCAA